>NC_069388.1:14415477-15137977 GCF_027475565.1 Acinonyx jubatus
CTGAATCTGGGGTTGTGCCCGATCTGTGTGTGAGCCCAGGTTTGGGGGCTGTCAGTACTGGAGGGTGAGCTCTGAACTTGGGGCTGACCCTGGCTGTGATCCTCTAGCTTTGGGGGGTCTGTGTGTCCACGTTTGGTGTCATCAGGCCTGAGCTGAGCCCAGGTCTGTCTGTCATCCCACACCTGGGAGATATCGGGATTCACGAAGCGAGCTCTGAATTGGGGTCCGCTGATAATGAACCTCAAAATCTTGGAGTATCTGCGAGCCCACGGGTGTGAAACCCACTTCTGAGGGATGGGGTCTGTGAGGTGTGAGGCGTGTTCAGGAAGGGGCCAGGCATCTCAGGGCAGTAAGGTGTGAGCCTTGGGTGGGTCCCAGGCAGCAGGTGAAGACCCGTCTGGTTCCCCCATCCTTCTTCGCTTCCCTCCCCCTCTCTCAATGCACACAATCTCCTACTTTGGGTCTCACCCTCCACCACCCATTGGGTCCCCCTCCCTCGTCCCCACCTCTGCCTGGAACTGAAGACTCTCTAGGAGTTCTGAACCTCAAGCGTCAGGAGTCTCCACATTCCTTCCCTGGGGTGAGGAGAATCAAGGGATAGCAGCGGGGAGAGAACCCACCACCCCCTCCTCCTCCAACAGGACAAATCCTCCCAAAGCACCCTTTGGGGCCCAGGGAAGACAGATCCTGGTCCCGGGGAGCTCAGAGACCTGCTTCCTTATCTAAGTCTCTGGAACAAGCATTTTGCATTTATTCCCCCAAATGTGTTGCCGAATTGCGTTCCAGCCCATGGCTCCCAGCCATCTGCAGAGAGAAATCCAGTTAGACCTTGTATAATAAGTTCCTGACAATCTTGCCGAGGACGCTGGGTCATAAAAGTCTCCTGGTTTTATCGCCGGTAACAGACACGGAGTGAAATTAAGTTGTCTTATCAAATTTAGATAATATATATCCCTCTAGAGTAGAAGACTCTGCATGGGGCTTTCATGGTATGAGCCCAGGAGGGGAACGGGCATCGGGGAGTGTTCCTAGGGATGTGGCATGGGGTGGGGGCCATCCCGGAGAGCCCGGCAGGACTGACCGACAGCTGGATGGCTACTGACATCCGGGTTTCCATGGCAGCCAGGCCTGGATGTGAGACCTGCTTCTGTCATTTCCATGATGAATGAACTCGAACAACCTACTTTATTTCGAAGGGCCTCAGCTTCTTCATCTGTAAAGTGGGTGTGACCGTAATAATGCCTGCCTCCCCGGGTGGTTGTGATATTTCAATGAGAGGCTACATCCAACAGGCTTAGCTCAGTGCATGGCATGTCGTGAGCGCCCAACACGTGTTTTCTGTGATTTGGAAACAGGAGAAAAGAAACAAACAGTGGACACTACTATTCTCTGGCTCGTTTTCTTCCCATTTTACCGAGTGGGTTCCCGCGTCACCCCTGTAAGACTAAGTCATCCCAACTGTCTCCCACCCCAACTTGTAGCTCCCAAAGGGGCTGGAGGCTGCCACTTTCCCACCTCTGACCTCAATCCTACCATTCGTGCCTTGCTCCAGGGGACGGGCATGCGTGCCAGGAAGCCTGGCTGCCCCTTTGCTAGCAGAATGGACTCCCAGGATATTACCCGGTGCTGCAGCCGGCCTTGGGAATCTTGTCCCACTGTCCCAGGAGGGGGCTGTCACACCCCAAGCAGTATCTGCCTGATGGAATTGACCTGCCTTTCTCCCACAGCGGGGATCCTCTCTGTGGCAACCTCACGCTTCGGCATACCTCCACTTATGGAGAGCTCACTACCTTACCAGGAAATCATTCCATTTCCCTAGCCTGGGCTTCCAACAACCTCATCTCATCTGACTCCTAAGCTAAGGCTCATTCATTCACCACAGCCGTCTTCCAGCACAGCCTGAGTGTATATGAGCCTGTGTGTGTTCATGGATTCCTCTCTGTGTGTTCCCCACACGCAGAAAACTGGACCGGTATAACTCTACGCTCCCGAGGAACACACAATAAGACTAAAAATAATAATAATAATAATAATAATAATAATAATAACAATAGCTAACCTTTATCAAGGACTTACTACGTGTCAGGCTTGAGTTACATGCATTAAATCATTTAACCACTCCATTAACCCCAAGATGCCATTGCCATTGTGATCTCCAATTTACAGAGAGGAAACCTAAGGCACAGAGAGGTTAGGTAACTTGGCCAAGGTCACACAGCCAGGATACGATAGAGCAGTGTGAGTCCAGAACTATTACTCTCCTTTCCCAGGTATTCCTACAGATTGTTTGGAAGGAAGGAAAGAACGTGTGAATATGGCTTGCCAAGCTAATGACCCATTGTGAGAAGAAAAACGAAAACTCCCTTCCTCTGGCATCGGGAGATCCGGGTCAACACATGGAGCCCCGCTCTCCCGCTCTCCCGGGGACGAGGCTTTGTGCAGCACACAATCCGAATGACTGTCCGTGGAAATCCTGCTCTGGTCCCCTGGGGCCCAGCCCTGAGCCCGAACGCGCAGTGGGCACCGGGTTTGTTGAACAACTATTTGCCAGTATTTGTCTCTCTTCTACCCTCTTTTGCCAGGCGCCCGTCTCAGCCCCAGGAGAAGGATTGGTGGGAGAGCCACCAGCTGGGTGTCATGCGGCCATGGTGCTGATGGGGGAGTTTGCAGACATAAGGGGGACAGACAGGGTCAAACATAATTGGTAAATATTTGTCTATCTAATCAGAGGGCCTTTTAATTAGCAATTTCATCCTTGCAACTCGTTTATTTATTTTTTTCTTTCTGCGGGAAGTCAATTAAATGTAACAGATGGAGGAGAACATGGGGGTTTCCTGGTCTCCTACCATCTGTCCCATCCCACCGCCGCCCCGCACAGCGGCTCCCACACCTCGTTGGTGGCGCTGCCTGCCAGTTTCCAGAGGAGGGCGGGGCTAGGACACCGATGAGCAGAAGAAGGGTCTCAGACCACCTCTGGCCCCAGGAAGCCCTCCTCCGTGCTCCTGGTCACCCTGGCCACCCTGCACATCTAGGCTGATCCTGTCGGCACACCTGTGACCCTCAGGTCCTGAGACCCTTTGCCAGCCGGGCCTCTCCCCTTCCTGCCTGGGCGCCAGGATCGAGGATCATCTCCATCCAGAGGAGACTCTAGTTTAGTTCTACAAACTTTAATTGAGTGTCTGATGTCTGCCAGGCAACGTATCGGGCACTGGGGATATAAATCGGGCAGTCCCTGCCTTTCAGGAATTTGTAGCCCATGTTGGGAGGGGGGGAGGCATTCATTCATTCATTCACTGACTTAGTGGTAAATATGTATTAATGTATATGCCAAGCTCTGTGTTAGGCCCCCAAGAACACAGTGATGAATCCATCCCTTCCCTTACTTTTTTTCTTGTGTTTTTTTTTTTTTTTTTTGAGGGGGGGCAGAGGGAGAGGGAGAGAGAGAATCTTTTTTTTTTTAATTTTTTTAATGTTTATCTTTGGGAGATAGAGAAACAGGGTACAAGTAGGGGAGAGGTGGGGGGGGGGGGCGCACAGAATCAGAAGCAGGCTCCAGGCTCTGAGCTGTCAGCACAGAGCCCGATGCAGGGCTCGAACTCACGAACCGTGAGATCATGACCTGAACTGAATTCAGACGCTTAACCGACTGAGCCACCCAGGCGCCCCTCCCCTTACTTTAAATAACTCAGTCAAGCAGAGGAGACAGGCACATCAATTCATGTATTCAGTGAGTATTTATTGAGTGACTACATGAGCCAGGCACTGTTCCAGCTGTCGGGGACGTGGCAGTGAACAGCACAGAGCCTACGTCCTTTCCAGCAGGGGGAGAGACAATGAACAGATGGACGTGTAATGGCAGGGGTGGTCGGTGATTTGAAAAAACTGCCTGTCACCCTGTGTAGTGTGGAGTCTGAGCCCTGAAATTAGAAGCCCAGCGTCTCCAGCATGGCCTGCAAGGGCCCAGCTTTCTCTGTAGGATCATTTCTTGCCACCCCCCCTCCGCTTCCCAGGCTCTGTTCCAGCCACGTCCACCTTCTGCTGATTCCTCCCACCTGCCATGCTCTGGCTTCAGACCTTCTCTCACATTGTTCCTTCCGCCTGCCACCCTCTTCCCCTTAGTCTTGGCCTGGCTAACTCCTCAGCTGAAATGCCCCTCTTTGTCCCCTCTGGGTCTCTCAGGCCGTCTTACATTTCTTCCACTGCATTCCTGCTGTCGCGGTGCTCCGGGCTTCCCAGATCCTCCTTCCAGCTTGGCCGTTGCCAGATACCCATCAGTCTCCCTCCCTGGTCCTGTGTGGGAACCAGCCCAGGGCCCGCACTGTGTCTGTCCCGCTCCTCTGCAATGTCTCTATCGCCAGCACCAGGCACCATGATCCCCTGATCACCTGTCCCACCAATGCTGACTGGACCGAATTAAATCAGGTAGAGAAGAGGAGACATCCCGGCCAGGGGCCAAGATTTGCAAAGACAAGGCAGCTTGAAGGATTCCTAAGCGTTCCAGAAATAGGGAGCAGCCGATGTAGCCGGATTAAGGAAAAGAGCAGCAAACGAAGCTGGAGTTAAGCCTTGAATGTTAAACCGAAATGTCTAGACTTTATCCTTAGTAAGCCTCTAAGCCAACTTCAATCACTGTTCCGTGCTTTTGCCAGAGATCCATGTGGGTCTGTCCTACTGTTGGCTTTTTTCTTCGAGTGGTCGCTGTTTTTGTTTGTTTGTTTGTTTGTTTTTGCTTTATTTTTTAAATAATAGTTTGGGGGCACCCGGGTGGCTCGGTCGGATGAGTGTGTGACTCTTGACTTTGGCTCAGGTCACAGTCTCTTGATTTTGCACTGAGTGTGGAGCCTGCTTGAGACTCTTTCTCTCTCTCCCTCTGCCTCTGTCCCCCTCTTTCACTCTCTCTCCCTCTCTCTCTAAAAAAAAATATTTTAAAGATGTTTCTAATTAAATAATGGTTTTATTGGGCTATCATTCACATGGCATAAAATCCACCCTTTTGAAGCATACAATTCAGTGGTTTTGGGCATATTCACAGGGTTGGGCATCCGTCGCTGCCCTCTGATTTCAGAACCTGTTCAACACCCCCCACAAGAAATCCTGTGCCCGTTATCAGTTACTCCCCATCCCGTGCCCCCGCTAATCTGTTTTCTGCTTCTGTTCACCCACTCTGGGTATTTCATATGAATGGAGTCATACAGGATGTGGCCTTTTCTGACTGGCTGTTTTCAAGCAGCAAACTGGTTTCACGATTCATCCACGTTGTAACATGCATCAGGGCCCCATCCCTTTTTATTGCCGACATTCACCAGCAAGTTTTTGCGCCCGTGTCTGCTTTCAGTTCCCCTGGGTATATAGCTAGGGGTGGAATTGCTGGGTCACACGGTAACCCCGTGTTTCACTTTCTGAGGAAGAGGAACTGCCCAACGACCTCCAAAGTGGCTGCACCATTTGGCAATTTCACTGGCAACGGGCGAGCACTCCGGTTGTTCCGCACCCTTGCCTGCGCTTGTTACTGTCTGTCGCTTTCATTTCAGCCGTCCTGCAGCTAAATTCTAATGCGTGTTGAGTGGCAGCTCGTTGTGGTTTGATTTGCATTTTCCCTAATGACCGGTGGTGTTGAGCATCTTTTCATGTGCCTGTTGGCCATTTGTATGTCACCTTGGGAGAAGTGTCTATTTAAATCCTTCGCTCATCTCTAGGGGCATCTGGGTGGCTCAGTGGGTTAAGCGTCTGACTTCGGCTCAGGTCCTGATCTCACACTCGGTGAGTTCGAGCCCCACGTGGGGCTCTGTGCTGACAGCTCGCAGCCTGGAGCCTGCTTCCGCTTCTGTGTCTCCCTCTCTCTTTGGCCCTCCCCAGCTTGTGCTCTGTCTCGCGGTCTCTCAAATAAATAAACATGAAAAAAAAATTTTTTTTTAATCCTTTGCCCATTTTTAAATTGTGGTATTTGTCCCTTATGGTTAAGTTGTAAGAGTTTTTTATGTATTTTGGATACAAGTCGCTTATGAGTTGTTTTTTGTTTTTTGTTTTTTTTTTTTTTCACAAAAGGAATGTTTATATCACTGTCAAAAGTGGAAAAAACAGGGGACTCCTGGATGGCTCAGTCAGTCAAGCATACCACTTTTGACTTCAGCTGGGGTCATGATGCCTAGGTTCGTGGGTTTGAGCCCTGCATCGGACTCTCTGCAGTCAACTCCAAGCCTGCTTCGGATCCTCTGACTCCCTCTCTCTCTACACCTTCCCGCCTCTCTCTTTCTCTCTCTCTCAAAAATAAAATAAACATTAAAAATAATAAAATAAAATGAGAGGCACACGTGGTCCTGTGTGGGGCTGACTGTGCCGTTGGATGGTCAGGGAGGGCCTTTCTGAGGAGGTGGCCCTCAAGCGGATAGCTAGAGGGAGAGGAGGCACCAGGCATGCGAAGATCATGGGGAAGAGAATTCTGGACGAGAGAACAAGGCGGAACTGAGTCGCATGTGACTGGAACAGAGTGGGCAAGGGGGCAATCAGACGGGATGAAGAGGGAGAGACAGACAAAAAGACCCCAGTCACGTGGGGACTTGTAAACCAGAGCAAAGAGCTTGGATTTGTTGTAAGCACAGAAAATGCCCTTTGAGACTTTTAAGCAGTGGAGTGATGTAATCTAATTAATGGGGTTTCTTTTCCAGTGTTTATTTTTTATTTTGGGGAGAGAAAGAGAGAGAGCAGGGGAGGGGCAGAGAGAGGGAAGGTGTCAGAGGAGCCGAGGTGAGCTCCGCACTGACAGCAGAGAGCCTGACGTGGGGCTCGAACTCGTGAACCGTGAGATCGTGAACCTGAGCCGAAGTCGGACGCTTCACCGACTGAGCCACCCAGGTGCCCCCTCTGATTACTGTTTTTGAAAGCCGCTCCGGTGTGGTGGATTGTTGGGGTGCAAGGCGGCAGCAGTGAGACCGGTGTGGAGGTTATGATGTGCAGTAAAGGGTGATAACGGCTCGGACCAGGGCAAGGAGCGATAAAGAGAAAGCGGTATTTCAGAATATGTTTCACCAGTGACAATGACAGGTGTGGCCGACGGATTGGATGGGGCAGGCAAGCAAGAGAGGGCAGCCAAGGATGACTCCTGGGTGTTCAGCCATCTCCTCATCTCCTGCGACAGCCGGCAGGAGGGGAGGCAGAGCTGGCGGGTACCTCAAGCCTCTATTTTGGACTTCTCGGTAGAGACACCTGTTGACATCTAAGTGGAGACGTCAAAAGGCAGCTGGAAAATTCTGAGTCTGGAGAGACGTATCGGGGCATCACGGGTGGTGTTCAAGGCCACAGGACTGGATAGAGTCCCAGACAAGAAGGGGCCCCAAGCAGCTCTAGAGGGCCAGCTGCGGAGGAGAAACCGAAACGGGAAACTGGGGAGGAGCGGTCAGTGAGCAGGAGGCAACCGAGAAAGGGTGGAGTGAGAAGCCGAGAGGAGAAGGTGTTTTGAGAGGAAGGAAATGGTTGGAGAAATCTACCTTTCAAACATCGTGTTCCTGAGTTCGAAGCAGATGCAATTGTTCGCATGGCTCTGAGTCTGAGCCTGATGTCCCCGTGGCAAGAGGTGTGAAAGACAAACCACCCCCAAACTGAGATGTCCTCCCTGGCATTGAAAGCGAACTGGGAAGTCCCCAGGGGACACCAGATCATGGTCCACCTGATGTTATCCCTCAGCTTCCCGGGGTCTCCTGCTGCACTGGGGTACCACTTCTATGGGCAAAGGGGAGCCATGGAGGGCTGTGGATGAGAGCAGTGATGGGGTCAGAGTAATGAGGGAGGAGGAGAGACTAGGCAGGAAGAGAAGGGAGGAAGGAGGAGCAGTGGCCAGGAGGGACATAGGAGGTCTGGACTAAAGCAGAGGAGACTGAGCCTAGACATCGGAGGGTCACCTGCACCCCCACTCAACCCTTCAAGCCCCAGAGCTGACACCTGCATTTCCACCTTGCTTTCTGCTCACCTCAAGTCCCATGCCTCCCACCAGCAGTCTCTGACCCTCCACACCTACCCATCCACTCGCACTCTGCCCCAGACGCTACAATGCTAGAGTTTATTGAGTCCTTACTATGTGCCAGGCACTGTCCTAAGCACTTCACATGCACTACCCATTCAATCCTCACACTTCTCCGTTTTACACATGAGAAAACTGAAGCACAGAGGGGACTAGCAGGTTGCCCAACGTCACACAGTAAATGAACAGTGGGGCCGGGCTTCAAACCCAGGAGCTCTGACTCAAGTCCATATTATAGTGATAGAGAAAATGGAAGCCAGTTTCCCATCCTGCAAGAAGCCCGTTGTCAGTGAGTCACCCCTTGCATACCTCCAGTGATGGGCAGTTCACCACCTCCCAGTCAGTCTGCTTTGCCGATCAGATTGATTCCTAAATCTCCCTTTTTCTATCCCTGCAATCTGTACCCTGTAACTTCTTCTGCAGGTGATCCAGCAAAAGGTTTGGGGGTGGTACGGTGGCATAAAGGTTAAAAAGAGGGCCCTGGGGGCACCTGGGCAGCTCAGTCGGTTAAGCATCTGACTTCGGCTCAGGTCATGATCTCACAATTCATGAACTCAAGCCCTGCTTCAGTTAGCCCTGCTCACTCTCTTGCTCTCTCTCTCTCTCTCTCTCCTCCTCTCTCTCTCTCTCAAAAAACAAAACAAAACAAAACAAAAGAGGAGGGCCCTAATGTCAAGTTGACCTGGATTAGTAGCTGTGCTGCCTTAAGCAAGTCCCCTCACCTCTCTGGGCACCCGTTTCTTCATTTGGGAACCTGGCTAATGATGGAACACACCTCCATGTTGTGAGCATTATGTGACAGGTGCTCAACCTGTGGCCTGGCCCACTGCGAGCTCTGGGCAGGTGGCAGCTCCTGGGGTGATGGTGATGTCTGCTCTGCACAGACTGTCTGTCCCCTCCTCCCCTGAGACCCCTATCCCCTGTCCTCAAGATCCTCAGCCTCAGGCCCTGCTTAAGTTCGGCCCCTTCCCATCCCCGGGGTTCCCCCTCTGCCCAGGCTACCTAGCATGACTCAGGTGAGCCTGGCTGCACCTGCTCTCTAACCAGGTCGCCAGGAGCCCCCACCCCCTGCAGGGCCCTGCAAGCCTCCTCTCTAATTCCCCTTCCTCAATCAGCCAGCACTCTAGCGGCCTCTCCGCTGATGGCCCCTCTGTCCCCTGCCAGGCCCATGCCACCTCTAGGGCCTGGCTCACCCCACACGGCCCCCTGCATGCCCAGCCCACCAAGCTCTGTCCCTTAGTCTGTGTCTGGGCCTGCAGGCTTCTGAAGGGGCTGGAGCGTGACTGGGGCGTGTACAAACAAAGCCACCAGGAGCGTGTAGTTGTGCACGTACGTGCGCACACACACGCTAAAGAGAAATATCAACACACACTTGCACGCATCCTTTTAAAAGACATCCACCCTAATGAGGAAGATACACACGGTTTTGGAGGCAAAAACACACAAATACATACCACCCAGGTGCATGCGCGCACGCACTCCAGCAGGTACTCTGTCCGTTCCAGCCGATTTCAGCTCCCCCCGCCCCTCCCACCTCTTAACTCTGTGGATGGGTTAGTTAATGCCCAAGGCCCTCGGCCTGAGCCAGCACAGATAACAAGGCAAATCTCATTTCCAGAGCGAGTCTGTTTCGGGCTGTCCCCCCCCCCCCCCACCTCGCTCCCGTGTACCTCGGGGCGGCACTCACAACCGGCCCCCCACCAAGCTTGCAACATCAGTAGGTGCTGATGGTCTGGCTGTCTGGCCCTTCTCATCCCCCAAAGTCATCGTGCCCCTTCCTGGGAAGAGGAGGCGAAGGAGGTAAGACCGGGACAAGCTGGGGGGAGGGCTGTCCTGCCAGGTGACCCCAGCAGGGCCTCAGCCCTCATTGTTTCCCTCTGGCTAGGACTGGCCTTGCTCAGGAAGCGGATGATCGCATCCCAGCCGGCTGGCTGCGTCCACTTCCAGCCCAGTGCTCAGGGTGGATGGGGGTCCCCTGAGAGCCGGGAGCAGGAGGCAGGAAGGCACTCTGGGCTTGGCAAGTCCCTGTGTGCCCTTCAGCACTGGGCCCATCCCCTGATTCACTGGGCCTGAAGCCCAGAGGTCATGCGAGGTGTTGGGGGTGGGGGGGATGGGGCGGGGAACCAGATACTGCTGGCCAAAAGGGAGGGAAATTGGGGCACCAGAGCTCTTGGGACCCGCTGCCCCAACCCCTGCCCTGTGCCAAGACTGACTTTCAGGTGAAACACACCAGTCCTGCTGTAGAGGGTGTTAAAGTACTGAGCTACTTCCAACATGTTGGCCAAGAGGTGCTCCCTCAAGCTCTCCAAGTGGCCCCACGCGCTGGTCCCTTCCCTGGCTCTCTCCTCCTTCCCAGATATGAAAGAGTCAACACTTGGCTCAGCAGGGAGCCTCCAAGGACCCGGCCCCTCCCAAGACCCTTTGATTGATCATCAGGTGGGTAACGAAAGGTGTAGAACGTTACCCAGGACCACTGTCCTACCCTAACTCTGTTACTCCCACCCCCTCACCCTGGACCCAATCCTTCCCCTCTCCTCCCCTGGTCTAGCTCTCCAGTTCAGTTGGTCCTGCCCCTTTCTCTGACTCTGGGAGTCTGGAAGTGTGGGTGACTTGGGACCCAATCACAAATCTGAGGGCCCCACATCCAGCCCCATAGCCTATCATGCAGAGGGGGGCGGGGTTGAAGGAAGCGTTGGAGGCATAAATGGAACACAGCCCCCTCCCCCAGTCAAAGATTTCAAAGGGAGGAAAGTCAGCAGAGTCCTTTCTCTGGGTCTCAGCCAAGGGGGAATGGCTGCCAATGGCCCCCCACCGGCGCCCCAGCTTCCTCTGCCACTCACACTCTTTGCCGCCCCCGCCCCCATCAGTACCTCCATCATCTATACAGATTTATTTCACGATAATTTCATTTCGTCCCTGGCTCCAGAAAGATGAATTGCCCGGCAAGGTGATTGGGGAATCTGTGTTGGGATCATAAATTTGCTGCCCCTCTATGAAGCTCCCATGAAGTGTCCCGCACTTGGGGAGGGCGGATGGAGAGGGGTTAGTGTGACCACCGTCCATCTCTCTCCCTGCCACCTAGGGGTGAAGGGTGGCAGGAAAGCACGGGAAAGGGGGAATGCCCCCGTCTTAGAACCAGTAGGGTTCTCTCTCCACCTTCGTGACAAACAAGGCTATTTGTCACTTGGCTGGCAAGATGACCGGCCTTTCTCCACCCCTCACCAGCCCCCGCCACCAGGGGAGGCCTTCTCTCACTGAGCACTGGAGCTGACGGAGGGAGGGAAGCGGATCCAGAAGCAGGAGCGGCTGCCCCCTCCTCCCTCCTCTCACTGGTCGGCAGGAGGCACTGTGCTAGGACGGAGTGGGAAGCTTATTGACAGCTAGCCCCTTTCAGAAGGGAGAACACACACACACACACACACACACACACACACACACACACACATCTAACAAGCACGCACACACACGCAGAATAGTAGCACGCCCACACTGACACCTGCTAGAAAGAGATTACAAACGCAATAGCAAAATCGCAGCATCGTGGAAGAAAGGAGCATGGGGTTTGGAATCCAGGAGAGCCAGAAATTGGATACTGGGTGTCCTGTGTTCCCTTGGACCGCTAACTCAACCTTTCTGAGCCTCACCTTGATCCTCTGTAAGGATAAGTAATATTCCCTCAAAGGGTTGTCGTCAGGATCAAATGACATGATATGTGAGGGGTGCCTGGCATATAAATGGCAGGCAGAATCATGATTCCGCTGCCCGCGTGCGCACACACGCACACGCACATGTGCACGCACACTCACCTCTTTCTGCACCTCTCCATAGCCTGATTCACCCCTCTTTCCATTGCTGCACAGTCCCTAACTGATCTCTCCTTTCTGATCTCAAGGAACAGCGCGGAACGGTGCAGCTCAGATTCCCCTGGGGCCACATCCAGTCCTGCTCCTTCCCCTTCCTCTCCAACCCAAGCCACCTTTATCAGCCCAAACCACACAGTCCTTCCTGCCCCCATCCTTCCTGCTCCTGGGGGTCAGGAAACTGGTGACAGGTATGGCTAGGGCTTGGGGGTCACATGGGACCAACAGGATGAGAGGACAGACGTGAATAAAGGAAGGGAAGCCACAAAGGGCACAAATTCACAAAAATTCAAAACTGCCGAGCAGAGACTCCGGTAGTGAACTAAGGTCAGAGCCAGTGGTCTTCAGTTCCTGGTCAAATGTTAGAATCACCGGGAAGCTCTGAAAAAAATACCGATCCCTAAACTACCAGCATCACACCCCCAGCCCACGGACACTTTATGTAATTGGTCAGGGATGAGGCCTGGGTCATTCTAGGGATCAGGACCTGGGGCTTCGTAGCTGGGTGGGGACTGAGTCCCGGCTCTGTCCCCACGCTGGCTCTGAGCCAGGACGAACCCCTCCCCTCTCTGAACCTGTTTTCCTCACTGGAGAGGAGGAGGCTGCTGACCCATCTGCTGCGGAGAGAATGGTGGGTTTCAGGCTCTAGCACAGGGTCTGGCCCTGGTGGTGCTGGGGAGGAGAGGGGACCTTCCTGAGACCCAGCCAGTCCCCTCAGCTCTGGGCAGGGACTGAGATGTCTTGCCACCCTACCCACCCACCCCCAGCCCAGCATGTCCCCCGCAGGCCCCACCTGCTGTGCCCTCCTGCCTCTCTCCTTATAACGAATTAGCTCCCTGCCTGCCTCCCTCCTTATTACGAATTAGTCCCCCTGCCTGCCTCCAGCCCCAACATTTCATCCCCAGCCTGCCTCCTCACATTAACCCTTCCCTGGGGTCCAGGGTGACCAGGCCTGTGGTTATATTCACACAAGGTTTGCCCTCAGCTTCCCGGGGGGGGGGGGGGGCAGGAGAGGCGCTCTGTCCCTGATTGTATCCTGTCGCTCCTGCCTAATTAGTATTCCACAGAGAGCTGGCTCCACAGGCCTCGGGATTTGTTTGCCGGCCGGCCAGTTCCCTGTCTCCCCAGTTCAGAGTGAGTAATTCTGTCCCTCCCAGGCCCATTTAAGGGAGTGAATAATTAGTTACATTCAATTAGGCCTCTCCACTGCCACTGTGGCTCCTGCCTGCCTCACTTGGGGGGACAGGCGCACTAATGAGCCAGCGCCTGTCTGACACGGGGGAGCGGGCATTTAACACCGACGATCCCTCCACCCTCCACCCCTCCACCCCTCCACCCCTCCACCGGGTGAGGGCTTGGAGGGAATGGGGGCAGGAGAGGAGAAAGGAGGGTGGGACCCTGGAGGTGAAGATGGGAGAGGAGGTGGGGGCAGAATGAGGAGAGGCAAAGGGGGGAAGCAGGTAGGGACTCCAGAGGAAAAGGAAAGAGAGAAGCCGCGTAAAAGTCCCTCTATATGGCATCCTTAGGTGAATCGGGCTCAGCCCTACACGGAATCCTATGCAGCACTTAAAAAGCATGTTGCCGATCTATTATTTATCGGCATGGAGAGACGCCCACTGTATCCCTCTAGGCAAAGATGGCTGCATACAACATAGTGTATGTAATAATAGCCCAGGTTAAAAAAATAGTTTTGGCACAGAAAACAAGTCTGGAAGGACCTGTAACTTGTGGTTGGTGGGGGTGGTGGGAAGGCTTACAGGCGGTCTTATTTTCATGTTTATTGCTTAGATGGGGGCGGTGCATTGCACAGGTATGATT
This sequence comes from Acinonyx jubatus, assembly GCF_027475565.1. Lineage (NCBI taxonomy): Eukaryota > Metazoa > Chordata > Mammalia > Carnivora > Felidae > Acinonyx > Acinonyx jubatus. Next base: position 14,429,170 of record NC_069388.1, read on the forward strand.
TTCATAATTAGCCACAATAGCACTTGTTCGAAGGAGAACAGGGGGAGATGGAATTGCCGGGGGAAGGAAGGAGGTGGGTGGGTAGGGAGCAGGCAGACCGCGGGGAGGGGAGTAGAGGGACGGGCAGGGACTGCAGGTGGGGTGGGCAGAGCCCTGGAGGGAGGCAGAGGCTGGGAACTAGCCGGGCGCCTAAGCCCAGCGGGATGTGCCAGTCTGCAGGGAGAGAGGCAGAGAGCCCCAGGGATAGAAAGGGGGGTAGGAATGGACAAGCGGTTCCCCTCCTACTGGCCCCATCTGTCTGGGCAGACCCTGCTGGGCCCCTCCCAGAGCCCTTCTCCCTTAACGGTGCTACACCTGCTGTAGGCAGGTGCTGTAGGCTGTAGGCTCGAGGAGCCTCCCCAACTTGTCCCCAACCCCAGCCCCCAGACTCCAGGACCACAGCACGTGGGTTTTTTTTTCTTTCTTTCTTTGTTTTTTTTTTACAAATTAAAACTGTATCTCCCCACCCCTGCAGGTGGGTTTGTAATTTTCTGTGTCAGAATCACTCTGGGGGAGAGAAATCCTTCGGGGCAGAGTCTTTAATAACTTCTGCTGCCCAAGGAATCCACCACAGGACCTGAAGGCTGAAGGGGAGGGTATGTGCGTGCCTGCTAGGGAGGAGGGGGGCTGGAGGGGGGGTGGGGAGGGGGGTGCTGGCAGGGGACAGGACGGGGGTGTATCACAGAATTAAAAGGACACATACACCCAGCTCAGCCCCAGTCCCAAGGCAATTGCCTCGGTCCCAGAGCTTCCATCCTTTATTCACCCGGTGGAGCCTGAGCCCCCAGGAGCCTCTCCAGCCCCCCAGCTGGGATGCAGAGGAAGAGACAAGCTGCATATGACACTTGGCCTAACTCGGTTCTGGGCCTTCCCAGGGCCTCAGTTTCCACATATATGAAACAAAGGGATTGGACACAATGTCATTCCCAGTCTCTCTTAAATTCCAATCCTCTGTGACATGCTTTCTTGGGTTCTCACTGACTTTTCCAGTTCTTGAAATTGGTAGGATTTCAGCATTGGGAGAATCCACACGGAAATCTGGATTCTCGGCGATAATCTGGATTCTCAGGAACTCCCGTTCCTGCAGGGCAGCGTTGGAGAGGACTGATCGATGCTGCCCCCCCACCGCAGATAGATAGAGCCTCCCCACTTGGCCATAGTCTCTGCCGTCCTGATCCCGACCTGGCCTGCCTCACTCTGTAGCTCCTGTGCAGGAGCAAAAACCAGAGGCTTTGGGTCAGCCTCATTAGGTCCAAATCCCAGCTCTAACCCTCCAGACCTTAGCATATCATTTAGCCTCTGAGCCTCATCTATAAAATGGGTTATGAGACTGCGCGTTACGTAGGGTCGCCCTACACACTAAGACAATGCATAGAAAGTTCTTAGCATTGTGCCTTAGTACGTAGTGAGCACTCGATCCTTGCACGCTCTTAGGGTCACTGTGCACAACCCTAGCTAGGGATGAGGCCACAGTGAGAATGCAGTCGATGCTTGTCAAATCGGGGAAGCAGTGGAGAGGGAGGCCTCCGCTGGGGAACGGATGAAGTTTCAGAATCGAGGTTGCAGGAGGCTCAGGCCTTTGGGGCCCCAGAGAGGAAAGGCCTCTTCTCCAAAGGGAGGGTGGGATGCAGCTTGAAAGTCCGCGAAAAGCGGCCGCCGGGGTCTTCGCACGTTACGTTGGCGCCACCTTCTGGCTGATACATGCCTCACACCCACCCTCCTCCAAGCGCAGGCCAGAGCCGCTCCTACAGCGGGTTGACCTTCTTCACGTATTTTTAGATTTGGCGGGGCCCTTAGAACTCCTAGGGCACCAGCCCTTCATCACACATCGGGAGGGAAAATTTCCAGAACCAGAGCGTAACTTTCCCAAGGTCACACAGAAAGTTTCTGGCTGAGCTCCATTGAGAACCCAGAACTCGCTACAGTTGCCAAGAACCCCTTCCCTTTATCAGGGACTCTAAGATACACAAAATTGTGCCTTCCCACGTATGCGTTCTGCTGGTTCTTAGGGGGAACCTCTCCCAGAAACAGACTCTGTGGCAAGGAAGGAATGCAGGTAGTTTATTCGAGGGTCGAACTCAAGAAGCACCAGTGGCGGAGTGGGGAAGTGAGACGGGGAGGGGGGAGAGGAAAGGAAGCCAATGGCAGAGGGCCACGGGGGCTCGAGGCCTTCAGATTTGTCCCTCCCAAGGGCGAGGAGGCTGGGGCATCTACTCTCCACCTTTCATTCCTATTCAGTGGAGAGTATTCTGGGTCATCAACTCCCCTGGGTAGATCTGACCACCACACACCTGCACCCAATACCGGGGGGAGCCCCAAGGCAATCGATCTCCAGTGCTTGTAATAGGAAACTCATGGCTCATCTGGACATAGCAATGTAGGCATGCCGAGGGAGGGGCGGTACTTCTCAAAGTGTGGTCCCTGGACCAGCAGCATTGGCGTCACCTAGGGATCTTGCTAGAAATGCACATTCCTGAGCTCCATCCAGACTTACCCCAACACTGGCCATGGGGGCCCAGCAATCTTTTAGCAAGTCAGGTTTTGATCAGGTGGTCTGACACATGTTCAAGATTGAAAAGCTCTGACCCAGGAGAAAACAAAGAAGACTCAATACCATCTACTATGGGTATTATCCCCATTTGCCAGATAAGGAAACTGAGCTGGTCCGAGATGAAAATGACATACCCAAGGTCACACAGACAGCAGGTGACAGAGGAGGGTCTCTTGCCTCTTGCCACCATACTGCCACGCGCAGAAGTGAGTGACACTAGTCTTCGGACTCTAGGTAGAGAATAAGGGTGAGGTCCCAAAGCTCCCCTCCCCCCCCCCACCCCATGACGCCACCACTTTGTTCTGCTTTCTAAACCAACCGTCTCCACCTGGTGCATCCAAATTGTTCTCAAAGCCCTTCTGGGAAGCCTGCCAAGCCAGGTGCCCCTCTCTCCGCTTGCAGCTGCCCTCAGTCTCCATCCAGGATAAGCCCTCTCCACCCCCACCCTCCAGCCAGCAGGACACACGGGAAATCCAAAAGCAGCTTTGTACTGGGGAAAAGGTTGAGATCCCTGGGTGAAACCAGCCCGGTCTCATCTTCACTGTGAATCTCTGCGCAGGGGCTTTGCATGGCTCTTCCCTCTCCTCGTCCTACAACCTTCCTCCCCTCCCCTCCCTTCCCCTCTGCTCCCACCCCATCTGCTGCTCCTCCTGGCTAGGCTCCCCCTCAGTTGGCACAGCAGGAAAAGAGAACAGGATGGTTTATTTTTATCCTCAGATACTGCTGGGGGGGGGGGGGGAAGGGGGCACCATCTGACCAAGAAGCTGCAGCTCCTGTAGCAGTCGGGAGGTCAGAAGGAAGTGGGAGGCCCAGGAGCTCCCCAGGAAGGAGCCACAGATGTAGGTTCCAGAGAGCAGGAAGATCTGGAAGCAGCAGCACAGGACGGAGAGTGGGGAGCTCTGAGTGGCGTCTCTAAGAATTGCTGTGTGGCCACAGGCAAGTGGCTTCACCTCTCTGGGCTTCCATTTTCACCTCTGTTCAAGAGGGAGGGATGTGGAACCCTGGCTGCCCTCAAGGCCGTTGTTTGACGAACATAAGTAAAATGAAGAGAGCGCTTTGCAAAACACAACGCCAAATGCGAGCACACATGGAAACCGTCCTGGAAGGACAGGAGCCTGGGGACATTGTTATTATCCTCAGAAAGTGCCCTAATTCTGTGAGCCTGACAGTAAGTTAAACAGCTCATGTCATCGAGCATTTCCACCCCCGTTTTCCTTTATACATGTTTGACGACTTTTTAATTACATAAGCACTGAATGAACTCACTCTCCGTTTGGGGGGGGGGGGAGCCAATTCTTCCTTTAACCCTTCGCCAACCCTTCTTCCCCAACCCAGACATTACAACTCCTGGAACCGTGCGTTTTCTGTGTATCCTTCTGAACACTGGCTATACCTACACATACACGGGTATGTTCTGTGCATACACATAACCCCAGACGACATATCATGCTGTTGGGGTGTGTGTGTTTTTAAAGAAATGTTTTCATACCCATCATTCTGCAACCTGCTTTTTTTGTTGTTGTTGTTCCACAACAGTGTTCTTGAGATCTTGTTGTATAAAATATATTACACTTTTATTTAGCCAGTCCCCTGCTGCTGGACAATTAAGTGGCTTCCAGTTGTCCACTGTCACAAACAACACCGCGACGGATATTCACGCATACGTCTTCCTGGGCTCGTCGAAACCACCATGATACATCTCTGGCCACTGAAATCTGGGCGGGAGGATTTTGGTGGATATTCCTACACGGCCCCCCAAAAGTTTTGCCTCCGCCTTTACAAGCAAGTCGGGGGATCAGTGGGCTCCAGGGTGGGGTGGAAGGTTCTGTTTCTGCACCACAGGGGTGCAGACCGGGGGCGCCCCGCACCCTCCCTCTGCAGCACCAGCAGCTCCAGGCTCTCCGGCCACGTGCCCGTTTCCCATGCCGCCACACTCCTGGGCACACACCGCCTCATACTCTCTCCTGCACCGAGATGCGGCTCTCTTTGCCGTCCTCCTGGGTGACCGGCTGGCACCCGTGTAAGGTCTCCTGCACCGGAGCAATGGGGTGGAGGGTGACAGGAAGGACCTCCAAGTCCTCCACAGGGTCCTGCGACACAGCCTTAGGCTGGAGGACCTGGGGAGCCAAGGCGGGAGGTTACCCCCGGCAATCCTGCAGAAGGGGACCCCCCACAACACACGCGCGTGCGCGCGCGCACACACACACACACACACACACACACACACGGAAGCCCCTTCCCCTTTCCCAAAAGGAGGGTCGGTGCTGAGTCAGTGGGTGCCTCCTGCCCCCTGCTGGCCACACAGAGCGTGTCAAGAGGCTTCCAGAGCGGGAGGCTTTGGATCCAAGGAGCAGGGGGGCTGGAGAGGGGGCCCCACCTCCTGACCGCTGACCAAGGCCACAGAGACGTGGTTCCCCACGTATCAATGCCGGGAAGGAACAGCAAATGTCAGATTTTACCAGCGGTGCCAGGGCTGTTCTGTGGGGACGTGAGCTCCCGAGGTACCGGAATTTGGTGGTACAGGGGAGTGAACAGGAAGAGCCCTCCGGCCAGCACTGGGGGCGGGGGCATCGTGGGGGGGAGGGGTTGGGGGGGGGGGAGAGGAGCCAGTCCTGCCGCCTCCCCACTGGCCACAGGGGCAGACCCTGAATCAGTGTTACTGCCATAGCGGCAACAATGAATCAGGCTTTCTTTCCAGTTTGCCAAAACCCTCAGCCGGTGCCCAGGGTTGACCTACCTTATTCTCTGGCTTCTTGGTCACCTTTCCTAGAGAGAGAGAGAGAGAGAGAGAAGGAAAAAACCAAATGGGATGGGGTGTTGGCAAAGCCAATCTCTCCCCCTTCCCTCATCACCTCCCCACCTGGGGACTCACTGATATACGCAGACACCAACAAGACAGCAAGCAGGACCACCATCGTGATGGGGATCACCACCAGGGCTCTTATCCGATCCTGGAAACCTGGAGAAATCAAGACTTCGGTGACGGCCTCCCACCCGCAGCGGCCCCCTACCCCCGTGCCTCAAGCTGCTCTGTCCCTTGCCGGACTCTCAAATCCTCCAGTGTCTGAGCTCAGCTGTATCACAGGATTCAAACAGGTGGCCCTGACAAAATGTGGCCAGATGTGTTTAGTGTGACCAGCACTGAGTGGTGATACAGCTGTCTCTCCCGGCTCCCCACACGCCCCTTCCCTCCCTACTCCCTGCCCAATGCTGAGGTCCATCGACATTGATGTCTGCATTGCTGCCTTTGTTATAGAAGGATGGAGGGGAAAGTAAAGGGTTTCCTGTACCTAAGTCTCTATCCTAAATGGGAAAATGACAAAAAAAAAAAAAAAAAAAAAAAGACCAAGATGCATGGCAGGAACTAGGGGAAGGCAAGTGAGACATTCACCTTGCAACAGAATTTAAGGGAACACCAAAAAACCTCAGTAATCAAGAAGAGTAATGTTTTAATGTCATGTTTTGAAAAATCATATCAACAAGCTGTGGCCCACAGGCTGGCTGCCTGCTTTTTATTTTATTTTTATTTTTTATTTTATTTTATTTTTTTAACTGAGCAGGCTCCATGCCCGACATGGGGCTTGAGCTCATGACCCTGAGATCAAGAGTCACACGCTTTACCAGCTGAGCCAGCCAGGCGTCAACAGATGTCTGTTTTTTAAATAAAGTTCTGTTGGGGGTGCCTGGGTGGCTCAGTCGGTTGAGCCTCCGACTTCGGCTCAGGTCATGATCTCACGGTCCACGAGTTCGAGCCCCGCGTCGGGCTCTGTGCTGACAGCTCGGAGCCTGGAGCCTGCTTTGGATTCTGTGTCTCCCTCTCTCTCTGCCCCTCCCCCACTCATGCTCTGTCTCTGTCTCAAAAATAAATAAACATTTAATAAAGTTTTATTAGAACCAGGGCTGGGATTAGGCTGAGGCAAGTGAGGCAGGGTTGGGTCGTGTTTTTATGTAAATTTTGATATTGTATTCTTTCTAGACTTTTTTTTTACATTAGCTTTGTTTTTTTAAAAAAATGTATCTAACGTTACTTATCTTGATTACTGCATTTTCTGCCTGCCCACCTGCCTCCCTCACTCACCTCACTCCCGTCCCAGCCCTGCCAAGAGGAAAGTGGGTCTGAAGAAGAAACAGAGTTTATTTTTCTTACCCCTGACTCTTTTGCTCATTAACATGACCTGCCTAGTCCCTGCAGCTATTTGGGCCTGTGGCCTGTGCTACTGTAGGCCAACCTCCTCGTTATAAAATCAAAACCAAGGCTCTGAGAGGAAACAGTGGCACGCCCACGCTGGTGTTGAAATGCAGGGTGGAGTATCTCCAAAGTGCAGGAACCCATGCCAGGCACTCCCCCCAACCAACGAAGGGAAGTGCTGTCATCAGCCCATTTCACAGATGAAGAAACTGAGGCTCAGAGTGGGGAGGGGACTTGCCCAGGCTCCACAGGTAAGTGGCAAAGCTAGGACACCTCAATCCCAAACTGCCTCCTCTCACTTCACCCCTCTCTTTCCGCACCAGGTGTCTCTGTGCGACCCTGCATCCCCTGTCAGCTCGCCACCTTCCCGGCCTGCTGCCAGAGTCCCTTCTCTAAGACTCACCGCAGACGGCATCCGTCTTGTTGGTCCCCGCCTGAAGCTCCACCAGGCCTTTGGTCTCACACCTGTGCACAGACAGGTGCACGCACATGTGCACACACGGACACACAGTGAGAGAAAGAGACATTACATTTCCCCAGCCGTAAGATTTCCAACCCCGGAGGGAGACCATCAAAACCAACAAGTTCAGGTTCACTGAGCACGTATTGTGTGCAATCCCCTGTGCTGGTTATTATGGGAATGACACAGACTCTGTTCTTAGGGAAGTCATGAGTGCAGAGAAAACATTATTGCGCATCTTCAAGGAGGAATAATAGGCCAAAGTTTGTCACATAGGTCAAAGTGAACTGGGAGTCGTTCAGAGAAGGGGAGACAAAGCCCACAGTGGCTGGAATAGAGGGGTGATGAATTCAGTTTAAGGCAGGGCTTCTCAGCCTCAGCACTACTGACGTGTGGGGCCACATAACTCTCTGTTGTGGGACCGTCCTGTGCACCGTAGGACACTGAGCAACACCCCCGGCCTCCACCCACTAGTTGCCAGTAGCAGCCCCTCCTCAGTTGTGACAACCAAAACGTCTCCAGATATTGCCAGATGTCCCCTGGGGAGAAAAACCACTCAGTTGAGAATCTCTGGGTTAAAGGCTCGTCCAGAAAGACTTCCCTAGGGAAGGGCGATCTGAGCGGCCCTGAAGGATGTAAACTTAGAGCAGCAGAACATTCTAGCTGAAGCAGGACAATGTGATTTGAGGGATTAGGTGGGGGAGGGGGGCGTGCCAAACGGTATTAGGGAACTATGGAAAATTGGGTCTTTAGAACCAGATCACCGGTACCCATTTTTTTTTTTAATTAAATGTGAAAAATAATTGCGCAGGTGTTTAAGGGTATTCCAGGCAGGAGAGTTTGATGCAAGAGGAGAAACAGCACATTGAGGGCATCGCAGGGAGCATGTGGGGAAAAGTCAGGAAATGGTGCCGCAAGTTAGGGGAGCAGGTGAAGGAGTCTACGTTTCATCCTAAAGGCACAGGGAGTCACGAAGCCTTTTAAATAGGGAGCACTGTGATTTGAAATAAACTAGAAAGCTCACTTTGGCAAGAGGATAGAGACACAGCTGAAGAGGAGAGACCAGAGGCAGGGAGGCTGGTGAGGAGGTGAAGGCACCATCCAGACCACAGGGATGACCACAGGGATGACCACTGGAGAGAAAAGGAATCCCAAAACATTTGGAAGGCTAGATAGACAGGACCTGGTACCTGATGTGAGCTTGGAGGTGAGGGAGGGACCACGGGACAAGTGCCCAAACACAAGTGAGTGTCTTCCCAGAGGGTGAGAGGGGCGGGCAAGTGACTCCATTTGGTGCCTGTGGGTCAACTGCGTGGAGTTGGACCCTTGGTGGTGGCATATTACTGTCTTGGACCCAGGAGACAGATCCAGACAATAGATGCTGATTGGGAACCATGGATATGGATGAGATGCCCGGGGGAGGCGGGCAAAGTGATTGGGGAGTAGAGCCTAGAACAAAGGCCAAGGAAATCAGTTAGGAGGAGCAGAGGAGAAGTAGAAGGAAAGGAAGAGAGGTGTCCTGGTGCCCCCAAGAAGGGAGTTTCATGAAGATCAAGAGGTCAGCAGTATCTGTTACCGCCAAGACAGAGCAGAAAAAAAAAAAAATGCTGAAAAGTGGCCTTTGGGTCAACCATGTGGACACTCTAGAAGTTCTCTATGTGCACAAGTGTGTGGGCATGGGGAGCAGGAGCTGAAGGACAGGTGGCCGGGTAGAAGTAGTCCCACACCCCTCTTAGGGCAGGAAACAAGGGGTGAATCCTTGTACCTCGTCCAAGGGTGACACTTTTCCGAAGCAGATGACACATTGGAGAAGAAGCCGGCTGGGCACGGATGGCAGATGGTATCAGAAACCCCTGTAGCTGGAAGGGAGGAGGTGGCTTTCGTCATCACAGGGGACCACCCACCCGACTCTCAAGGAAACAGGTGGACAGGAAGGGCCAGAAGAACTATCTATGTCAAGTGCTGTCCCCCAGCACAGAGCTTCCCCGACTGCTGCAGCCCCTAAGAAGCCTCCTCCCACTGCCCAACCAAGGCAGATACCCAGGGCTGGAGGCAGGACAAGAAAGGTGCCATTTCCTGCTCACCAAGCAGAGGTACCAATGCAGGGTGGCCCCTCCACCTCCGAGACCGAGCGCCCACTGCCCAATCCCTCACCGTGAGTGTCAGCTCCTCTCTCCTGCCCGCAGAGCCAATTCCCAGACAGGCCACTTACCAACCTGCTTGACTCCAAGGCCAGGGGGGCACAGGGTGTGCTGGATGCAGCTTTCACAGGCGTCGCTGGTACAGTGTAGACCTTCGTCACATGTGCAAGTGGTGTCAGTTTCTGAGGTGCCTTCCCTCTGGACCTGGAGCCCTTGGTCTGAGCAGAGATGGCAGGAAGGATGGGGACCCCTTACGAGCCATGCTTGGGGGATCTGCCCCTCACACTTCCTGCTTTTATCAGACCCTCTTCCAAGTAGGGATAGGAATCAAATTATTTAACAACCGGTACAACCCAGACTCCAGCCAATCAGAACAGACCCTGGCTATTAAAAAGCAACGGATGCATTGTCAGGAATAAGTTAGACTATCAGCCTGACTCCCCGCGCACCCCTTCCCCAGCAGCCCACGCACTGGGGTCGCAGTACTTGTGCTGGTGACAGTGTCTCTCTATGTTCCAAGTGTCTAGGAATTCGCCTTTTTTGCAAGGAAGGCATTCCGTGGAGGTGACCTCTGTGCAGTCATTCACCAGTTTCTCTCCTGGAAAACATCAGGAAATGAAGCAGCTCCAGATGGCTCAATGAGTCAAGACATTTATCAAAAACTGATCAGGCTGGGTTTTAGGGCAGGGGATTCAAAGATGACAGTCTCGGACCCTTCTAGACTTCATAGTCTGGTGGGGGACATGGGAGAGATAGGAGCCCCACTCCCAGGTAGGCAGAGAGGGGACCCAGGACATTCTGGCTGCAGGGCGGGGATGGGGAAAATCCCAGGGGTCATTTGAGACTCGAGTTTACAGTTGACACACGGGGCCTGCACCCACCAGGAAGCCAGGAAGGGTCCCGCTGTGGGGCTGGAGGGTCAGTCGCTCACCTGGCTGGCACTTATCACAGCACCGACTGTTTATCAGGTACTGGTTTTCTCTGCACGTAGTGCGTGGTTCTGGGTGGACCTAAAAACAGAATTGGACGATTTGAGGGGATCTCAAAATCTCTACTGCAGCCTCTATGGCAGGAAGGTGGAAGTCAGCCAGCACAGAGGTTAGAACTGAAGTGGAAGTCCAAAGCAGAAAACTGGAGCCTGCATATTACTTGGTGTGTTTGTTTTTAACTAAACTGCCAACTGACGTGATTATAAAAGCACCCAGAGGATCGGTCTGGCATTTTACAAAGCGATTGCACTGGGACATCGCAATATTCTCGGCACTAAACAGATCTTCCTTTTGGCTTGACGCCTGAGTCTTTCCTCTTCCCAAACACCCAGGAGCACTCGAGGGCTCCGGTACCTCCCCTGGCGTCCTGAGGCTGGCTAGGCAGCTGGTCCTAGGCCTGGCTGAGGCTATATTTAGCACTTGGCCGCTTCCTTCAATTCTTCTGCTCCCCACCCCTTTTCCCTCTCCAAACCCTCATCATCTGATTATCCAACCCCTCTCTCATGAAATGCCAGGACTGTGAAGCTGGAAGGAAAAAAATCCAACTTTTTTGCTTTACAAATGGTAAGGCTAAGGACCAGAGAGGTTGGGTCACCTGCCCAGGGTCACACAGTGATAGAATCTGAATAAGAACTCAGCTGTCAATACTCCCCCTCTCCGTCAACTGCACTATTTTTTACTCCATCCAGGTACCATTAGTTTAAGTACATTTGTTTTATTTTTTAACCATTGTGATTTTTATTTATTTTTAAGTTTATTTTATTTATTTATTTTGAGAGAGAGAATGCGCTCGTATAAGCGGGGGAGGGATAGAAGGAGGGGATGGGGGGGAGAGAATCTCAAGCAGGCTCCGCACCATCAGCGCAGAGCCCGATGCAGGGCTCGTACTCACAAACCATGAGATCGTGACCTGAGCTGAACTCAAGAGTCAGACGCCCAACTGACTGAGTCACCCAGGCACCCCTTATTTTATTTCTTTTTAATGCTTGTTTATTTTTGAGAGAGAGAGAGAGAGGACACGAGCAGGGGAGGGGCAGAGAAGAGAAGGAGACAGAGGATCCGAAGCAGGCTCTACGTCGACAGCAGCGAGCCCAATGCAGGGCTCCAAATCACGAACCATGAGATGGTGACCTGAGTGGAAGTTGGACAGTTAACCAACTGAGCCACTCTGGTGCCCCTGAATACGTTTATTTTAAATGTAAACCTTATAGCGCTGCCATCAGAGAAGAACCAGTATCACTTCTCATAAATAAAAGGCAACCCTAAAAATAAATTCAACAGAAGCAAAACAATGTTATTAAAACCCAGATGGTTGCTTTGCTTGCTGACCTTGGCTTTTGTTTCAAAAAGGGGGATTAACGGGGCACCTGGGTGGCCCAGTCAGTTGAGTGACTGACTCTTGATTTCGGCTCAGATCAGGGTTGTGGGATTGAGCCCCGCATGGGGTCAGCACTGAGAGTGGAACCGGTGCTGAGCGGTAACCTGCTCAAGATTGTCTCTCCCTCTCCCTCCGCCCCTCTCCCCTGCTCATGCGCGCTCTCTCTCTCTCTCTCTCAAATAAAATAAATAAATAATTTTAAAAATAAATAAATAATAAAAAAGGAGGATTAGCAAATGCTGGAGAGGTTTTAACTATATTCTAGCTCCAAAGACCTCCTCCTTGAAAAAAAGGAGGATTTTAACAGAACTGTAAAACAAATCTATGTTGTTTAGTCCCGTACCCTTGCGCTCCCTAAAATCATGCCACACTTGGGAAACAGCCAGTGAAAAGAGCACAGGATTGAGAATCCAACAGTGTAAGGCTGCAATCTTGACGTCATAACACTTACTAGTTATGTTGTCTCTTAGCCTCAGTTTCCGCATCTCTAAAATGGGAGTAATGCCTGCCCCACAGATTCGGTTGTGAAAATCAGAATGAATATATGTATATGGCCTGGCACGGCAGCTAGAACATAGGAGGTGCTCATTAAAAGGCACTTTTAATTATCATATATATATGAATATCTGTTTGGATGACTAACGCCCTGGCTAACTGGCTGGCTGTCCAGGATTCTGCCTAATTGGTGGCTCTCATTCAATGAGAAAATTACCTACAGAAGTGAATCTTACTCCAAATGGAGAAGGAAGTATGAAGGTCTGTTGCCTCCACCACCACATCCTGTGAATGTTCTTCCTACAACCCTGTGGACTTTCCCACGAGACTCCCAGGGCAACGAAAGTCCTTTATGCCATGTTCAAACCTATGAGAAATACGGCTTCTTCTCTGAAAGCTTGTCAATCTCCAGCTCCCACTCCATAGCTCTAATCCTTCTGACAAAGCAGCTCAGGACCTAGGCTTGGGGAGGCGGGCGTGGGCATCAGGCAGACGGAGATTTACATCCAGATTCCACCTAGCTGTGAGAACTCTGGCAAGTTCTTTCCTCTCTCTGAGCCTCCGTTTGCTCATCTGTACAATGGGGGAGTCAAAAAAATCAGACCAAGAATGCGTGTAAAGCATTTTGCTCAGAGCCTGACAGAAAGGAAAGTCTCAAAAACAGTCCCTGCTATTGTCATAGCCCAGTCTCTACCTGGAGCCAGACCTGGTAGTGTGCTCTTGAGAAGCCCAGACCACCCTTCTTCCTGAATCCCCTGGCTCTCCCTCTAATCCTCCTACAAGAGCCCTCTTCCTCCTCTCACTAGCTCCAACACTGCCCCGCCCCCCCAACTCCCTTCTCCCTAAGAACCATTGCTTAGAGTGAAAATGAAAGTTCTGGGACAAAAGCAGCTTCCCCAACTGCTCTCTTCCCTTGCTGCTGACTCCCCTCCCCTACGCCTCCATGGGTCTTTCCTGCCCAGACTTCATGCCAGAAACTACGGCCCTTGAAAGCAGGGGGAGGCCGGAGAGGTTGGAATGAGAGCGGCAGGTACTTGGGGGGATTCCCAGCCTCCAGAATGAGGAACTACAAAAATACATTTGAACAAAAAGTGAGTCAAGTGTGGGCCTCTGAAAATCCCGGAGATGTGCTTGGTTGGGCATAACTGAGACTTTCTGGTGCCTGGAGAAACCCCTGCTGGTCTCCTCACCCCTCCCTGGGTCCCTTGAATTATTCATCTCCCCCAGGGGTCCTCTATGTCATCGTAAATTCAGGAGGCAGAGACACAGCCTTGGGTATTCCTCCTAGGTTGGATCACCCGGGATTTGGGGGTCGAGGTGGGGTGGGAGTGTTAAAAACCCCTTGCCTTCTCAAAGAAGTACCTGGGCCTCTGCACCCACCCTTGTTCCCACAAGATACTCTGCAAGAAGGCGGCCCCAGGGGGCCAGGACATGATAACCGCTCACAGAGGCTGCCTGCCATCTGTCCACAATGTTAAAGGGACAGGAAACCTGCCAGACCCGCCCCTGCCCTTGCCCGGCCTCCCTTCTCATCTCTGAAACCCCTCAGCAGTCTCCGCGTGGCCAGCCTCTGAGGCAAACCCAGACTCCAGCCTCCCGACCAAATAAAGTCTTGAGTCTCCCAAAATCCCAACCCCGTCCACGCCGCAGGTGCACGTTTCCTGCAGTGCCCGCCCCACCACGCGCCCTCTTGGGGCTACCTGGGACCCCAACCTGGGATGACACAGAAGCAGCCGGGACCCGGGGTACCTTACGCACCTTCTACCCCGTCTTCTATCCCCCAAAATCAGCTAGGAAGTTCCCTTCCCCGAAATATTGCTTCTCTTCCCATTCTCCACTCTCAAATCCCCAAATCCCCCGTCGGGTCGGAGCAGAAACTCAACTTACGGCGGTCAACACGCAGCCCCAGAGGAGACAGCGCAGAGGCAGATGAACCATGGCGAGGTGAGTACCTAGCGGCGGAGTACGGGTGCAGGCACTGCGCGCGTAGTAACTCCCTCGGCCCGTGCCCCACCCCACGCGCGCCCGCCCAGGAAATGGGCGGGGTCTTCGGGGACCAATCGCGGCCAGCATCGTTGGGGGAGGCGGAGCTCCTGACACGGCTGCGCGCCGGGATTTCCCCCGAGAGTTCCTAGGAGTCGAATCTCCCGGGAGAATAGGGACGTGCTTTCGGCGAGGGGGAGGGCGCGTGGTCCCTGGAAGTGCACTTCCTCCTCGCCCCTGGGACTCAGAGGCCAAGCTGAAGAGGGCAAGGAGCTAGCAGTGTTCCCGGAGCGCGAAGGCAGAAAAGAGAGATCCCCCGCGTGCTGGGAAGAAGCCCCAGGGACACCCCCCCACGGTTCTCCACCCCCCCCCCCCCCGCAGCCTCCGGGAATTCCGGCAGAACCGAAAGTGTCCCCACCGCGGATGCAGAGGCCTGAGGAAGTTCCCCGCATCCCAGAAACCGGGAAGGCCGTAGCTGGGGTGTGGGGGAGAGGAGGGCTCTGGTGGCGTTTCAAGGAAAACAGTTTCCCAGCTTAAAGTTTCCCTCTCTTTCAAAGGAAATTCCCTCCTGTGGATGCAGCGTCCCAGCCTCCCCAACCATCCATCCATCCATTCATGCGTCTCCACCAGATTCTTTTCCAACGCCGCCGTTCCCATCTGTCACCTGGAGACAGGCATTTGGAGTAGCACATCAGCCTTTGTGTGGGAGCGCAGGACCCCGTGAGAATCTCAGGAGACTCGGGACTCTTTCCTTCTGCAGAAACACACACACCCTTGTGCCCACATTGCCCGGGTTCTGGCCCTTCTTCAACCAGTGTTAACACGGTCTACTCAGCAGCATAGAATCCCTGAATTCTGACTGAGACTCTCCTTCTGATGGGTTGACTTCCCTTGAGCTTTGGTTGTCGCCAGTGCAACCTGAGGAGCGTGAGCTAGACAGCTGGTTGTTCTGGGTGACGGACTCCCCACGTTCTGCATTTCCGGGCCAGGCCAAAAGGCCAGGCTGCCTGGAATCAGACAGGATGGGAGACGAAGGGGCTGTTAACTCCACCCTCCTGGCTTCTGCTGCAAAGGGCACCCTCCTTTCCATCACCTCCACCACTGATTCACAGGCTTATCAGCTCTCACCTGGGCTATCCCAACAGCCTCCCTCCTTCACTAGGTACCTTTTCAGCCCCTACTATGGGCCAGGCAACTCTCAACTAACTAACCGTCCCCCACTCCCCCCTTCTGGTTGTTCATACTGTTGCAATTCTCTTTGCAAACCCCAGGTCTGATCTGCTCCGGACACTTCCCTGCTGAATAACCTCTTTGGGCTCCCCATCCTCAAGATGGTCCAAACCCCTCCTCCTGACCCAGCAAGCTCTTCTCCACTCTACCCCCACCTGTCTCCCCATGCTCACTCCCTGCCATGTCCTCCCATGCACACTGGTTTCCACCATACTCTCCTCCCCACGTTCAAACGATCTTGTCTTCTTACTGTGTCTTGCTGTTTCCTTCTTTCCCCTCTCCTTCCTGGAACCAGTTTAAATTTCACCTTCTCTTTGGTTAAACCTCCTCTTAACTTCCTGCGCCCCTTCCTTAGCCCCTTCTCCATGTTCCCACAGCATTAGCCTGCTGGACTAGAATTCCATCTGTCTGGCCCCATTGGACCGTGAGCTCCTTGAAGGCAAGGCTGACTTCATCCCAGTCCGGGGCACGTAATAGGACACCAATACATATTTGCTGAGTGAATAAATGAGTAAGTGGGTTCAGTAACTTCTCATTTGCAGTACATCCTCCATCAGGAAGGATGTGGGGGGCAGGAGACGCAAAGCTGATTGGTAGCCGCAACACATCACAAGCTGGTGGTCAGACACCGATAAGCCAGGAACGCTTGAAATCAGAGTCCAGGGGACTTCACGAAAGCCACCAAACATGCCTGGGATGAAGAGAATATTAAACTATCTTTTCCCTTTTTAACCCACTTCAAAAAGCAAACACAGCTTTAATTCCTTTGGGAGGGGGGAGGGCGTTGCTATAATAACTTCAGCCATTACTTATTCTTTATTTGCTTGATTCCAAAATTGGGCCCTTCACAAAACTGCCTTGGGAAGCAAGTACACAGAATTAAAACGTTAATTATATTATATAAAACATATCATGGTCATAATTAAAGCTGCTTAAATTAATGTGTGGAAGAATAAATAGTAGCCTTCGGGTTGCCCCATGGGGTGAAGACCAGATAAGATAAAGGGAAGATATTTTAGTATATGCATATCCCAAGGAGACATGTGCTGTGGGGAGAGGCTAAGAGAAGGCATAGAATCCTCCTGGGCTGAGAAAAATATACTGGAAGAGGAAAGCGAGATGATTTATGGGGAGGATGGCAATATTTCAGAGTCCTGTCAAAGAGAGGAACTATTTAGGAAGGGTTCAAAGATAGGGCAAAGGACATTCCAGGAGTGGGGACCCAGGATTTTGGAATGACAAGATATGCTCTTTGCAGGAGGTGGGGAGGGGGGCAGTCACAGGGCCACATGGATGGGTAAGAAGCAGGCCTGGACGTCAAGTCCACAACATAGCCAGAATCTGGTGAGCAGATGATTCTAATATGAAAATCCCATTGTGTTGCTCTTAGGTTTGAAGCAACTCCCTAGAGCCCTCACTCCTTAAGCTCACAGGACCTCAAGGCCATGGGCTCCTTCTGCCCTCAACTTCCTGCTCCAGACTGTGCCACCACCTCTGCCGGAAAGACCTTCTCCATTCTCCTTTCATTGGATCAACCCCTTCTCATCTTTCAAGTCTCAGCTCAGGTGCTGAAGCAGAGCCCTCTGCATCAGCCCTCTGCAAGACTGGAAAGCCCTCTGCATCAGCCACCCTGGAATGTGCACCCACCTACCTCCCCTTGCCCTCTCAGAACCCTGCGGCTGCTTACCTAAGCAAGCCTCCAGCCCTACCACACTGTATTTCAGTTATTCTGTTTACTCACGGAACCGGTATACTGAGGCGACTCGACTTGATAGGGCATAATAATGAAGCTTTCCCCCCTAATCTCTACCTTCAGCTATGCTGTGGTGAATTTCCCTTTTCTATCCCTTAATGACATCTTGGGCAGATTGCATTACTTTTGGATCACTTTCTGTTGTTAAACCTCCATCCTTGAAAGCTTTATTCTCAAACTCAATTTAAATCTCATTCTGTCTTCTCCCTTACTCATCCAAGGGTTGACTGGAGCCAGGATCCTGCCAGTTCGAATAAAGGGTGGGGGAGGGGAGCCTAGCCGGCTTGGAAACATGCCCCAGCACCCTCCCCCTTGTTGAAATTGGGAAAGGGGGAATGGGAAGAGCCCCCCACAGTAGCTCCCTCCCTGTGGGTTGACCCTGTTTCCCGGGCTAACCTGGAGTAGCAAGTGTTTACAAATGGTTTCTCATGGGCCACATGAGTATATCTCTGTGGGCTTCCCCACTGCACAGTCCTCTGACAGGGGGCGTCGGGCTCAGGTTTCAGCTTCCCCACCTTGCCCCGCCACCTCTGCTTCTGCCTCTGGTGGGACCCTCTTGCTCTGCAGTCAGCCTGCTCCGGTGGAACACTAGGAGCTTAGCTAACTACTACTGGGTCCACTTGACCCAGAGAAACTCAAGACGTCCTGGCCAGCGGCTCCACGGTGACCCCTCTCTCCACCTCTCTCTTCCCCTGCTCAGACGGACCCAGGGGGACATCAGCAAGTCCACTACCAAGTTGACCCCCACTGGGGAACAGCATCCCAGCATCCCCTTTTTGCAGCCACCCCTCAATCTCCAGAAGGGACTCCCAATGAAAAGGGGGAGAAAAGGGAATTGCTTTCACAATAAACACTATATTCCTCATCAAAACCAAATAACTCCTCCCTCCCCAGTATTACTGTTTGGGCAAGGAAGAGGAAAGTGAGCTTACACTAGGGGATCTGAGCCATTTGTGCCCCCTTCAGTAAACCTTGCAGGCTCCATTCAGAATGCGGGTTACACAGGGCCTGTTTGCTTTGGCCGTGGGACATGGTACCAATTCCTGAGTAATGGGGAGTTCCCACTCAGTAACCTTTGGATTGGGCCATCCTTCATGCCTAACTTGATGCTTGGAGAGGACGGTCTTTGTAGCCTGAGGCCCACACAGAGCCCAGGCACATGCTAGATGCTGAGCAAGTATTTGTTGAGTGAACGTGGGACTATAAAGTAATGAGACTGTAGGGCTCCATCGCTTCTACCTGATCATTCTCACACTGTCTGGGGAGCTGCTCATCTCCCTCCACCAGAGAACCAGGCTCTCTAGCTAGGATTCCCAGGCCCAACTGTAAACACAAATCTCTCCTTTCAGCTCAGCATAGTTGGGGTGGGATTTATCAAAAGGACTACGAAACTCAGAAAAGAACCCAACCATAAGTTAAGAAAACCTGAGAGCCAGCAAAAAAAAAGATGGGTGAACTGACAAGTTATAGACATTTTTTTTAGCATGATCTGGTCAAAGCCACTTACTGACTTGGCTGATCCTGATTTCCTAGACCTCGGGGTCTTGTCCTCAGCCTTGTCAAGCTTTGATGTCTGGAATGTGAGATGGCTTTGGTTGGGGGAGAGGATCCAAATCCCTTATAGTGGCCTCAAGACCTTGAGTAATCTGACTTCTGATGATAGTACCTTCTACACACCCACTTGCAGGCTACACCCCAGCCATCCAGTCTTCTTGGTTCACCTCAGAGACTTTGTCTGTGCTGTTCCCTCTGCCGGAAAGGCCCCTCCTCCCACTCTTCATCTGCTGACTCTTCATCACCATTCAGATCTCCGGGCAAATGACACCCTCAGAGAGTTCTTCCCTGATAACTTTATCTAAAGTTAAGTTCCTCTGCTGCAACCCACTTCCCCACCGCTGTCCTCTCTCATGGCACCTGTTCTAGTCACAGTTGTCATTGCAAGCAAGACAAGACGGAGCTGGTGAACTTAAATAGAAGAGAACATTGTTGGAGGGTGTCAGGTGGCTCATAGAACTGAGAGGAAGGCTGAAGGACCAAACTCCAGCAGGAACCGCAGGAGGCAGGACATAGTCAAGACTCTGCTACAGGTCTTACAGGTCTTACAAACCAGCTCTGTGTTAGCCAACCTCCAAGATGGCCCCCAATGACCCCACCTCCTGGTCTTCACACCCTCTGTGGTCCCCACCCTCACGGTACCGAGGTTGGTCTGTGTAACCAATAGAAACAAGGGGAAATGATGGCATGTCACTTCTAAGATTAGGTCATAAAACTGAGATTTCAGGCTTCTGTGCTCTATAGAATATTCTCTCTCTCTCTCTCTCTCACCTTCCCCCTTTCCCCTTTGCCTTCCCCTCCCCCTCCTCCTCTCCTCTCTTCTTTCTTCCCTTGTCAGGCCCACCTGGGAAGCCAGCTGTCCCATCAGGAAAGTGTTCAGGCAGTCTATAGAGAGGCCCACATGGTGAGGATCCGGCAATTCTGGCCATCAACCACATAAGACGAGTGGACCCTCCAGGCCCAGTCAAGCCTCAGATAAGCGAAGGCCCAGCTGACACCTTGACTGCAGATTTGTGAGCTCATAAATGTTTCATTATTTCAAATCGCTAGGTTTTAGGATAATTTCTTACACGGCAATAGATATAGATAACTAACACGATCAGTAAATGACCCTGACCTTGAGCATCAATCCCTCGAAGTTCAGTGTCTTGGGAAGGGACATTAGAGTGGCCACACTTGGCTTACACCCCATATTCTGGCTGCCAGGGGGTGGGAAGAACTATCTGAGTCCTCCTGGCCCCTGGTGAGTCCTGCCCTTCGACGTTCCCCTCAAATAAGAAGGATGTTCCTAGGCTAAATGGTCAAAGCAGTCCACTTGCACTGCAATGTTTCGTCACATTACCACCAGCTGCAGTTCCCTGCACAGGAAGGCCTTTTTTCTTCTTTCTCCCTCCCTCCCTTCCTAATTTTGGGCACACAGCAAGGCCCCAGAACTAAAGGAAGCAGATACTCTCTCTTGGCCAATAGTACAGAGGAAATATCCCTCAAAAATCAAAAGTCCGAGTGCCTTAAAAATGTCAAACCCTGAGGGCAACCTCTTCTCAGTGGATTAGTGGCCGGGGGGGGGGGGGGGGGGGGGGGCGGGGAGAGAGAATAGTTTGGGAATCAGGATCAAAAGATCCAATTCTGCATCTTTTCGTATAGCCAAGGCCCAATGAATAATCAAACCTTTCCTGCTCAAGATATACATACGAAAGAGATACTTTAAAATAGACCAAAAAATTAGCCATGGTCCCATTCCAAAATTAAATCAGCTTTTTATTTGTACATGTCACCTTGCTGTCCTTGTCCATACGTACCTTCAGATTTTTCTTTTCTGAGGATATCCTAGATAGATTTCCTGTTTTATGTTTTTCAATAGCATGGTATCATATGCATTATTTCCACTTCTGTAAATACCTGTTTTTTTTTCTTTATCTTTACACCCCCCCCCTTCCATAACAGCTTGATAGGTATCCTTCTACACATTTATAAATATATTTGTTCCTTCTGTAAGAAAAGGAATGTTTGCCATTTTTTGGCCCTTTTCTCACTTAACTCTATCATGGAAATCATTCCAGGTTAGCAGACACAGATCTGACACATTCCTTTTTTTAATAACTGGGTAATATTCTGTGATGGGGGCTTGTCACAACTGATTCAATCATTCTTCTTTTGATGTACATTCAGGCTGCATCCAGGTTTTTACCGCTGCGAAGCATGCTGTAACCACATGTACCCATACGCTTAGGCATTTGTGCTTCTATTTCTATAGATTTCTAGAAGTGGAGTTTGCAGATATGTATATTGTAAATGGGAACAGTATTTACAAAACACTTGGGAAATGTACAAGTGTGAAGGGACCTTTGCTTTGTATGCTCTCTATCACTAGATGTTGTCATTCATTTTAATATTTGACAGTTAATGGGTGAAGAGAGAGGTCTCATGGCTTTGATTTACATTTTCTCAGTTATAATTAAAATTGAGCATCCTATCAAATGCTTATTAACCATTTGGGTTTCCTCCTTCATGAACTAACTGAATATATCCTTTGCCCATTGTTTTACTGAATGTCTTTTTCTTAACAATTTCATTCATTCATGTGTTCATTCAACAAATATTCATTGAGCATTTGCTATATGTCACTTTTGAGGTTATAGCATTGAATTAGATAAGTCCCAGCCCTAATGAAGAGCTGTTTGTATGATTTCAATGTTAACCCTTTACTATGTCACCCATATTTTTAATTTTTTAATGCTTATTTATTTTTGAGAGAGACAGAGCGCGAGTAGGGGAGGGGCAGAGAGAGAGGGAGACACAGAATCCGAAGCAGTCTCCAGGCTCTGAGCTGTCAGCACAGAGCCCAATGTGGGCCTTGCACTCACAAACCGTGAGATCATGACCTGAGCCGAAGTCTGATGCTTAACCGACTGAGCCACCCAGGCACCCCATACTGTGTCACCCATCTTGAAAATCAGCTCAGATGTCTGATTGTACCTCGAGGCTCTCCCCATAGCCATGCTCTGGAAGACTGCTAATCTTTATAGTTTCAGATTTTATGATGTAAAATACCTAATATCAAGCACCACTAGCCGCTAGTTTGTTAGAGCAGAAAGACCACTTATACAATCCCCTAGGTAGCACCTTGCTGCTACCCCACTTTTATGTCCTCCATATTCACTCTTCCTGTCCCTCCTTCAAGGACCTGTGACCTTCTCCTGAAGGGCCTTTTAAGGCCGCCTGAGCATATTTAGCCCTTGAAGGGGGCAGGACAGAAGTGCCTGGGGGAATGCCCCTGGGAGCAGCCTTCTACCAATGACAAAGAGTCAGCGAGTGAGTACCCGAGTTCCCTCATCCCTTGAGTGGGATAACTCAGTGGTGTGTGTTCTACACTACCGCCCCGTGAAGATTAACCCCCAGTTGTCCACGGCACAATCAGCACATGAACCTAGCCCATAATGGCTTCCTTCCCTCCCTGTTTCACTTCCCCACACCCCCACTGATGCTTCGTGGGGTCACCTTCCAAATTACTTGCACTCAAATCCTTATCTCAGTTTCTGTTTCTGCGAGACTTCCAACTACGTAAAACCTCTTGGTTTGCAGATGAGAAACTAGCAGCAGGAGACCGTGTAGACTGATGAACAGAAATGCGGCCTCTCAAGTCAGAGGCCTGGGTGCCAAGCCTTCTTCTGCTCCTGACTGTGGCCTTGAGTACACTCTTTCCTTTTGCTTTTTTATTTATTTATTTATTTTTGAGAGAGCGAGAGAGCACGAGTGGAGGGGCAGAGAGAGAGGGGGAGAGACAATCCCATGCAGGCTCCACACTGTCAGCACAGAGCCTGACGCAGGGTTCAATCTCGTGAACCCGTGAGATCATGACCCGAACCGAAATCAAGACTCAGATGCTTAACCAGCTGAGCCACCCAGGCGCCACCTTGAGTACATCTTTATTTTTTTTATTATGAAATTTATTGTCAAACTGGTTTCCATACAACACCCAGTGCTCATCCCAACAGGTGCCCTCCTCAATACCCATCACCCACCCACCCCTCCCTCCGAGTACATCTTTAATCTCTGGTTTCTCCTCTGTAAAATGGACCTAATAGCTCACACGGTTGTTATAAGGATTAATTATGTAATTTTCTTGTAATATCCAGTAAAAAATGTTATTAATCATTAATATTAGAAATAGAACAAAACTGCATCCTAGAGAGTACAGGTAGCTCACCTAAGGTGAGACGGAATGTGGGACGCGTGTGCCATTTCAGAAGACTCTAATCCTCTACCTTCCCATTGGCCAGGGATGTTACAGCCATCGGGTTCCACTCGTCCTGGACTTTGAATGCTCCTAGACTCATGGGAGGAATTGGGTATTTATCAACA
The DNA here is from genome assembly GCF_027475565.1 of Acinonyx jubatus. NCBI lineage: Eukaryota > Metazoa > Chordata > Mammalia > Carnivora > Felidae > Acinonyx > Acinonyx jubatus. Next base: position 14,452,294 of record NC_069388.1, read on the forward strand.
CTGTCCAACAGAAACTTCTGTGCTGATACCAACACTCCAGATCTGTATCGAATGTGAGAGCGGCTAGCTAAGCTATATGTGCCTATTAACTTGGAATATACTTAACGCAGCTAAGGCCGTGGGTATTTAATTCCATTTACTCTTAATAAATGTAAATCGTCACACATCGCTAGTTAGACAGCTCAGGTCTAGAGAATGGGGTTTGGGCAATGACAGGAAGAGTCTTCTAAGTTCTTTTCTTCTCCCCTCCTCTTCTCTCTGCTCTTCTGCCTTCTCCCGCAGCACCAGCCATTCAGCACCCCCCTCAAGGCACCCTCTGCCTTTCCCTCCTTGGTACAGGCTGGGCTCTATGAGAGGAAGCAGAAGGGACTGTGACAAGCCTTGTGCTTTCATACACCCAGCAAGGTGAGACAAGCCCCTTTGTGGTCCCCGTATTGAAAGACTAGATGAATACCTGCTATAAATAAAGCTGAATAAAGATCCTTTTCTAGATGGCTTCCATTGTTCCCTGTTCCCTTACGGTATTCACGCCGAGATAATTTCCAGCTTCTCAGACCCTCAATAGTTATAAAACATACCATTACCTCATTTTCATTTCATTAGATTTACAGGTCACAAGACCACTTTGATCCTCACCAACCTCATCTTTAATGGTTTCAAAATCATGGTTCTTTCTGTTTCAGTGTGAGGCCAACACAGAACTTCCTACTTGTGTATTCTTACATCTCCGGCTTCCCACTTTTAACTCTCTGTCTAGACAATAGTGGCTAATGGAGTTTCCCAAATGCCAGTGTGTATTTCACATCCATGAAGACGCACCCCGTGTTGCCCTGTAACCCCACGGCATGAGCAGTCCTCAGAGAGTGCTGACTCAAAGAAAGTGCTCACCTCTTAGAATGCCCTAAGGAGAGCTTCTCATCCCAGGTATTAACTACTTTCTTTAGAGCGGGATTCTCATGTGTGCGGGTGTGTGTGTGTGTGTGTGTTGTGGAGTCCTCTGACCCTATGGAGAAGCCTTTGGACCCTTTTTAGAAAAACATTTCTAAATGCATAAAATGTGATAAATAGAGGTACAAAGAAAACCAATTATGTATATTGAAATACAGTCATCAAAATAGTAAAAAGACAAATCTGTGATGTAGCACTGAGCATCTTCATTAATGGATTACATAATAAGATCTAGTGGCAAGTCTAAAATTTCCATAATTTCAAAGCAGTGATGAGTGCAAACAATAATTCAAGACATCTGCAATAATTGTAATGTGATATGAAGTATCTGTGATTTCTACTGGAGGCCGTGTAGCAGGCTCTGACAGTATCACGGTTTGTTGCTTGCATTCATAAGTGAAAGAAACGCTTTGGGGCACCTGGGTGGCTCAGCTGGTTGAGCATCCGATTCCTGATTTTGGCTCAGGTCATGATCCCAGGGTTGTGGGATGGAGCTCCCATTGGGCCCCATGCTGAGCATGGAAACTGCTTAAGATTCCTTCTCTCTCTCCCTCTCTCTCCTTCTTCCCCTCTCCCCTGTTCATGCTCTTGAAAGAAAGAAACAAGAAAGAAAGAAAGAAAGAAAGAAAGAAAGAAAGAAAGAAAGAAAGAAAGAGAAAGAAAGGAAGATAGAAAGGCTTCATTTTAGTCAGAGGTAAATGAAAGTAAAGAAGCAGTTTTTTCCCATCCAAGTTCATGAACCCCGGGTTAAAGCCTCTGCTTTATAAAATATCTAGCACCCCTTTATCCTTAGCTGTGGGTCCAAAGTCACAGATTAGGAGGTACTCCCCAAATTCTCCTCACATCCCATTAAATGGTCTCTGATTAGAAGAGTAATTTCAAGACAGAAGTGCACAGTTCTACATGAGTGGGTAACAGGCTGACAAACCACGACCAGCTAATGCTTATTGTGCAGTCCACGACAAGCACTAAGTGTGCTAAGTGTTTTTCGTGGGGTTTTTTTTTTAAATAGGCTTCACGCCCAACATGGAGCCCAATGCAGGACTTGAACTCAGGACTCTGAGATCAAGACTTGAGCTGAGATCAAGAGTTGGATGCTTAACTGACTGACCCACCCAGGCAGGTGCCCCCTAAGTGTTTTACAGATGTTGACTTACATATGTGGGTTTGAACATTCACAATAATCCTTTTAGATAGATAGATCCTATTACTATCTCTGTTTTACAAAGGAAAAAACTGAGGCACAGAGAGGTTAGGCAACATGCCCTAAGTCACACAGTGAGTAGATGGTAGAGCCAGAATTTGTACTCAAGTAGTCTGAATCCATGGTCCGTGATCCTAGCTACCAGGCTATACTGTCTCTCTACTCTAGTGGAGAGGGGTAGTACGATTTAAAGAAAATTTTATTAACCTTAAAAATAAAATAGCCAGTTATTTTACCAAAAAAAATGAGTTTATTTGGGAATTGCAGAGGAATTTATTTGGGACATACAAGCTATGGTAAACCGAGGGCGAGTCTGGAGAACAAAATGGGGGAACATTACTCCGTGGAGAGAAAGGAGGAAGTTGGAGGGGGCTGCTCTGAACAAAATTCCGTTGAAGCAAAGCAGGAGTTCAGGGTGGTAACGGTTTCTCATTGGCTGAGTGGTGGCAGTTTCTCGTTGGCTGGGCTGTTGCTGGGCAAGGAGGAAATCTTTCTTCTTCCTGTTGGGGTAGTCCAGTGAATTTCTTCCTGCCCAGGAAAGCAAAAGGATCTGCGCTGGAAAGTTTGTGGGTGAGAGCTTCCCCTTGAGAGCTTCCCAACTCCACCCTAAGTGAGGTTTCCCTTTAATTACTTTCACAACCTTAAGGATGAATAGAATTAGTTAAAGAGGTGGCAGAGAAGGGAGGAGGGAGGATGGTGATGCAGGAAAAGGGTTGGGAGAGTATTTAAGTGGAGGCAACAGGAGGTACAAAGGCCCTGAGGTGGAAAGAATGTGGTGAATGTAGAGCCTGAAATGATACCAGTGGGGTTGCAGGTTGGAAAACAAGGGAGACAGTGGCATAATGTGAGTCTGAATGGCAAAGTTCCAGATCATCAGGACCAGCTTTATCACTATCCCAAGGACAGTGGGGGTGACAATAGATTTGTTGTATAAAAATATTCTAGCTATAGAAGAGAAAGAACTGGAGAGAAGAAAAGGTGAAAGCAAGGAGCCTAGTTTGGAGATAAGCAAAGAGGTGCAAGCCAGGAGTGCTGACAGCTTGAACTAGGTGGTGGTCAGGGCGGACCACCATTCGAGAAACGTTAGGGGGAAGCATCTGGTGCACTGGATATGGGGACGAGGGATAACTCTGTGGCCGACTGTATTCCCTAAAGGTGGCTACGACTTCATCTTCCACCGACAGGCTCTGCTCCCAGAGAGTCCTTGCTATTCCGCCCATTGAGTGGAGGGCCTTGAATATGACAAGCATTATGAGGCTATATGACTTCTGAGGCTATGTCACAGAAGGCAATACAGCTCCTGCCTGGTTCTTTCAGCCACTCTCCCAGGGCCCTGAGCACCATGTAAGCAGCATAACTGCTCTGAGATCACCATGCTATGAGGAAGCCCAAAGTAGCCCATGCAGAGACTACATGGAAAGACCCAGAGACTATGTGGGGAGAGAAAGATGTCCAGCCAGCCTCCAGCTGCTCCAGCCCCCCCTGCTGTTCCAGCTGCAGCTACTGTCTAACTCAGAGCCACAACCACTCAACCAAGCCCTTCCCGAATTCCTGGGCCCCAGAAACTATGAACAAGAATAAAATGCTTTTTTGCTTTACATCATCAAGTTTTGAATCTGGAACATTCATCCTTCAGATTCTGCCTCTACTGACTCGGCCAGTTATCCAGTTCCAACTCTCATTCTCAGTTTGAGTAATTTGGGAGAGACCCTGAAACATGGTAAATGCCTTTTAGGTATGTTATCTCTGTAATCACCAAGCCCCATGGTGTGTACACCTGGGAGGAGAGTTTTGTTGTTGTTGCTGTTGTTATTGTTAAGTATTCTACCCTAGACTCACTGAACCAGAATCTCCAGGAAACAATGAGCCAGGACTCGACCGAACTGTCCTACTCTCTGCCATCATCCTTAACCATTTTTATAATTATTATACTTGTATTGTATTTCTATACCCCAACATATGAAGGCAAATTTAGAGACGGATCCTTTGAGAATTTCATGTGAAGGGAGGGATTAATCAGATTGCCCTGGCAATCCGAGTAGCATAAAAGATTTATTTACCTGCTCTTTAAACATTTTCTCTCTTTAAACATTACCTGCTCTTTAAACACTTTCGTAAGTATATTTCACTTGGCTCTGGAAACAAAACAGCTAAATATGTGCTATCTAGAGTAATAATAATTGAAACTCTGTGAATTGTCTCCAAAAGAAAGAGATATTACAGAATCAATGAGGAGCCCTGAATTTAATCCTCCTATAAAAAGTGCTATATGATAGAGAAGAGATACAAAAATGGTTTGGAGCTGTTATTTGGTGTTGAAATAGCTTGGGGAAAGAAGGAATCTAATTTGGAATCAAAAATAACACATAATGTATGATGTGACAGCATACATCAAAATCAATGTTAATCAGATTAAATTATTAAAAGGGGAAAGATAAACCATGGTAACATTAGAAAAGGAAAATATATATTTATTAAGTTTTCTGAAGGGAGGAAAGTCAAAAGTTAAAAATGAGTCAGCAAGGCTGTGTTCCTTCTAGAGTTTCTAGGGATAAATCTGTTTTCTTGCCTTTTCCAGCTGCTAGAGGCCTCCTGCATTCCTTGTCTCAAGGCCCCATCCTCCACCTTCAAAGCCAGTAGTGTAGTAACATCTTCCTCTCTCTCTCTCTCTCTCTCCCTCTTTCTCCCTCACTACCCCCTGCTTCCATCATCACATCTCTGACTCTGACCGCCTACTCCCCTCTTATAAGGACCCTTGTGATGACATTGGGCCCACCTGGGTAATTCAGAATCATCTTCCAATCTCAAGATCCTTAACCTAATGACATCTGCAAAACACCTGTTGCCATGTAAGGGGATACACTCACAGGCTCCAGAGATTAGGACATGGACACTCTTCAGAGGTCATTACTCTGACTTCCACAGCTGTACAAAACGGTACTGACATTGATGGCTGTGTCATAGAGACTGATCTCCCTGATGGCTGAGAGGAGTCTTAGAGCGGCTATTCCATAGTTCCCTGAGCCACTCCTTTCAACATACAACAGAACTTGTTGAGTGGGGATAGTCCCATTCTGATCCACTTTGTTGACAGAATCTTGCTCTGAGGAGCTATTAGCTCTTGTTGGGGTTCACCAGGAACTTAATATCACAACAAAGTCCCCTCCACTCCCACCCCAGTGTCCTGGGGAACAAGGACTCGTTGATCAACTCCCAGTGACATTTATTCTATTTATTCCACCTGTGAACAGAGTAGTCGATGAAAACCCAAGGGCCGCTGTTTTCTAGGGATGTCTCACAAACTGTGAACACAAACAAATCTATAGAAAGACACAAACCGTGGGATCATAAGAAATCTATGAGCTGATGAGCCTGCACGATGAGCTAAGCATGAGTCTAAGAGCTTTGTGTATGATACTTACTACCTAATTTAACTTCACACTGACTTTATGAGGCACGTGCTATTCTTTTTTAATTTTTTTGTTTATTTATTTTTGAGAGAGAGACAGAGTGTGAGTGGAGGAGGAGCAGAGACACCAGGAGACGCAGATTCCTTAGCAGGCTCCAGGCTCTGAGCTGTCAGCACAGAGCTCTATACGGGGCTCGAACTCACCGACCGCAAGATCACCACCCTGGGTGAAGTTGGACGCTTAACCGAGTAAGCCATCCAGGCGCCCCAGAGGCACGTGCTATTCTTATCCTTATTTTACAGATGAAGAAAATGAGCCATGATGAATTTTGAATTATTAAAGATCTAAAGACCAAGTGTATTTGTCCATAGGCATCAGGCACACCCTGCATTTGTCACAGGTGAGAAAAACTAGACAATACAATGCATCCCTGTTTCCTTCCTTCAAGCATTTACCTGTAATTACACACTCAAGTGTGATAATTCACCTATTTTCTCTTTCCACTAGACAATAATCTCCAAGATAGCAGACATGGGTCTGCATTTGCTCATGATAGTGCTTTGAAAGTAGGTGTCTAATAAAGCATAGGGCCACCTAGTAAGTGTAAACATTCAATGAGCAAACGAGTGAAGGGATGAGCAAATGAGTGGTTGTCAGAGAAATATGACTTCCCATAGCGTTCAAATTCCACAGCCACCGCGTTTGCTTGGCATGCACTATTCACAAGGAGAAAAACTAGACCCCCACAGGGTGTGAGGCATTTCCTAACTAATAAAAAAGCCTACCTGATTCATATAGCAATAGCTGTGATTATAATATTTACAATCATGTGAGCAAACTCCATTCCCTCCGACAAATTATTCTGGGAGTTCAATGAACGATACAACATTTTACATGCTTCACAGTCAGCACCTACATTCCGTGAATTTTTTTTTTGACGTTGAATAAATATTCCAGGAAGAAATAACTCAAAAAGAACCTGTGACTCTATCTCCAGAAGCTACCTCTTGCCAGCGAAACTAATAGGGTACATTGCCTATTTAAATGTGAATTTAAATAAAACATTTTCTCTACCTCTCTGCTGTCTTTGTTCCTTGAGATCCGGAGGTTGCAGGAGTATGTACGCTACTCTCCAATACACATATCTAACGGTGTTTCAGGTTTTGTTTCGTTTTATGAAAAACTAAATAAAGTATTTCAGGATTTAAGTGAGCCGTTTCCACAGTTAGAATGGAAGGAAGACGCTCCGAAGACTAGAAGAAAGGCGCAGCCTCTTGGGATCAGGGAACCAGGCCCGGGACCCATCCTTAGCGGGGGACGCCGTTACTAGGCAACCCCTAGCGTTCTCAACCGCCTCCCCACAGCTACTTCCTCTCTCTCATTGCTAAGGAGATCGACGCCCAACTCAGCCCTGCCGTAAACCCGCGCGCTCTTGCGACATTGCCGCGCCTGCCGCTGCGTGCGCGCCCTCTGCCCCCACTCTCCGCCCCGGCCGCCATTGCCTCGTGCCCGCGCCGGTCGGTTGGTGGCGCCTTTGTCCTACGGCGGGCAGGTGGGCTGAGGTGGAGGCGGCAGGGGCGGGCCTGAGGCGAAGGAGCGGCCGAGAGCCCGCCAGGCTGGTAGCGGTGAGTGCCGGGAAGCGGTGGCCGTCTGCCGAGGCGTGGGGCTTGCGGCCGACGGTTGAGGGGGCCGGGGCCGGATGGGGAGGCTGAGGCGGGAGGGCCCGCTCGACGCGCGGCCGCGGCCTCGGCTTCTCTCCGGGTGCGCGCGGAGCTGCGCATGCCCGGTGCGGGGCGCGGCCTCTGGCTCCCGTCAAGCCCAGGCCGGGCCGGCCCGGGCGGCCCGTGGTGGGCTCCGGTCCGGGCGGCGCCGCACCGCGGCCGCCTCTCTGTGCGCGAACCGCCGACCGTAGTCCTCCGAGCTTCTCCGTAGGGCAGGGCTGCACACCCCGCGCCCCTTTCTCGAAACGGTGAAGTCGCTCGCCTGCGGGTCCTCAGCGAGTCGGTGGCGCAGGCGGGATTCGAACTCGGAGCGAGGCGGCCCGCCTCTCCGGGCGTTCTACGGGGCGTGCAGCGCCGTGCGGCGAACCGAGCGCTGGTCCCTGTCGCCGCCTCCTCGCCGCCCCTTGACAGCATTCTCGAGGCGCCTCCGTGTCGTGTGACGCCCCCACCCATTTTGTAACGCGGACCCCGGCCCCAAAGGACGGGGAAAGAAACTGTGCCCGAGGTTCTCGCGGAAATTAGCGACAGAGCCAGCGCCCCAAGTGTGACCCAGGGCACTCCGCTCCCGACTACCCGCCAGGGGCTTTTTTTTTTTTTTTTTTTTTTAAGACGGCGCTTCCCAGATTTCAGTCTCTCGCGTTGCACCTCTACGTCCGTGTACCATCTGTACTGCTGTTTATTTCCCAAATGTTAATTTTTTCCTTTGAACTGCCTCTATTTTCCTCCTTCTTAAACACATTTGTTTAAGGTGGAAACGTAAATCCCAAACCGTATGATGGAAAGCCAGTTATTTTTCCAATGCTCATAAAAAAAAATAAATAAATACCTGTCTATTAAAATAAACAGCGCGTCCTTGTTCCTGCTGAAATTATTGTGCGTTCCACGCTGTGGGAAACGCTGCCCTGCGAGTGTGGGGTTCATTGCGGTCCTGGCTTTCGCTCTGTGCACAGGATTTCTCTCTGAAGCATAGCGGATTCCGTGAAATGCCCCCCAGGATCTTCGGGGGTGGTAACATGAGAAGCTTTCTCGTTGCAAAGTGGTGTCGGTGTTGACCTACAAGTGGCAGTCCCACGGAGTTGCACGAAGCGTCGGCTCGAGCGCACGGGGTGTGCCGCCTCCGTTTTCTCGTTGCGTTGTGGTGTGGTAGCCTCCTGACCCTTTCTGCACCCGACGATGGAGCCGTTTGGGCTTTTGACGACTGTAGATGTCATGTTTTCTGTGTGAGTCGGTCTGGGTGTGAAAACTAACTTTCACGTTGCCTTTTTCCAACCCGTAAAACCCAAGCTTTTGCGCTGTGGGTATTGGAGATCACGTGGCTATTTAACATGTTTCTTCCCGTATTCTGGTTTCTTTGTGTTTCTTTCAGCTCCTCTTGTCACCTTCCCGATGCTCTTTGAAACCTCTGGCACGATCTTTTAACCTAAAACATAGAAACAGTAATTTTCCTTGTAGAATGTGCCGGAGAAACCGTATTTCAAGGCCCCGTGGAAAAAATTTTTTCTAGGTGCAGGTTGTCCAATGTTACAGGCAGGTGAACACCATACGTTTAAGGAAGGCATTAGGCTGGGGCGCCTGGGTGGCTCAGTGGGTTGAGCGTCCGCCTTCGGCCCAGGTCACGACCTCGCAGTCTGGGAGTTCAAGCCCCGCATCGGGCTCTCCCTCCGCCCCTCCCCCACTCGCGCGCTGTCTCTCTCAAAAATGAATATACTTTAGGGGCACCTGGGTGGCCCAGTCCGTTAAGCATCCGACCTCGGCTCCGGTTGGCTCAGGTCATGATCTCACGGTCCGTGGGTTCGAGCCTCGCGTCGGGCTCTGTGCTGACCGCTCAGAGCCTGGAACCTGCTTCGGATTCTGGGTCCCCCTCTCTCTCTGCCCCTAACCCACTCGCATTCTGTCTCTGTCTCTATCAAAAATAAATAAAACATTAAAAAAAAAAAAAGGAAGGCATTAGGAGCTCCTTTTGATTTGCTAGGTCATATTGGTGAATTGTTGAATAAAGCTAATTAGGTCCTCCAAAGAAAGGGAGGCATTGGCCGGTTAACTTACGTAAACAGCCTGTTCTGTTTGTAGTCTGTTCATAAACTTAATGTGTGAGAGAGCAGATTTACTCTAATTCATTGAAAGGAAACTCAAAAAAGCCTGTTCGGATCATTAAAGTGTTTCCTCAAGGGCTGTAAAAAAAAAAAAAAAAAAAATCCATACTCCTTGGGGTTACTTTGGTATGAGCACAATGTAGTACTTACAGAAGGCCAGAGTGATTTTCTTCACATTTCTCAGCGTTGGTCCTGTGTAGAGAAGACAGGAGAACTTTTTACTCAAGTCAGTTTCAGAACTTCAGCAAAAGGAGCCTCGGTCTCCCTGTGCTCAAAAGCTAAGTCCGTTGCAGAGGCTACAGGCGTGTGCTGAACAGGAGTGCCTGGTGGCTTGAAACTTTATTCTTAAGAACCGTTGCAAGCATTCCATCCCTGTGGCCTGCAGATGGCAGTGCTTTTGTATGGCTTGTTACTGCTGTGAGAATTCTTGGAATTCAGTTGTGCTTTTAAGAATGAGAAACCTTTGGAGGAAATGTATTTAATATTCCCTTCAACTATCGTTGCTTCTTTGTTTTTGACTCCCCACATAGAGAATGAAAGGTCTGTTCCTAAACTCACTATTACTCTTAGTGGTAATGATAGCATACAACCAGCAGCACGTATGATTTACAAAGCAGGTGTACGATACCAACGCGTTTGTTCCCGCCAATCTTGTGAGATAGGTAGGCTGATGTTGTATCTTCTTTGCATATGAGGAAATAATGACTCAGGTTAGATTTCTTGCCCGAATCACATGTTTAGTAGAACATATTCAAGGTATTGTTGAAGATAAAAGATTTTGTGGTCAAGCAAAATTGGGAAATTTTGAGATAAAGAGGTGTCCTTACTCTAGAACTTCTCAGAGGCTTTAATATGCTAAACATGTGCACTATAGATGTCCAAGAGAGGAAAATATCATTGGTGCCTTTCTCTTGCTATCCTCCTACAAACATCTTGGGTCCTAGTGTTCTCCCAAACCTGACTACTCTTTCTGCCACACTGTTTCTTCTCTATACCTTGTGGTTTACTAATGATTACCGTGTGTCTTTGAGACAAGTGCTTCTAAAGCTCAGTCAGCTTTTTTTGTGCCAAAAGATTTGTCCTGTCAACAGCATAGGCATTTGTGTAGACTATTTGGCTTAAGCAGAGTTAAACTCTCAAGAAGTTAAAAGGGCAGTGACCAACAGAAAATTACCCTCTATTCCACTTTCATTAATGAGAAGTGTTAATGAAAGGATCAGGGTAAGGCCACTGTCTGAAGCAGCAGCACATTAGGGAAATATGAAGTATACTGACAGCTAAATATATAATACCAGCATGCCTGCTGCTTTTTAAATGGTGGTTTTATTACCACCAGATATGAATATTTATAGAGATGGTCATTTTCATTCTTTATGCTTTCATTCTTTATCACTAAAAAAATAAGAGATAATAGGTCAGCTGGACGATTACTTTTTTGTTAAGAAAATAATTCTCTTCAAAGAATCAGCACTTTTGCACACCGGAAGACTCTTTTCCCTTTATTTCAATTCAAAACAACATTATTACTGACCTGCCTAAAGACCAACAACTTTAGGGAAAGATCAGGAAAACTTAGGTTGCATTGGAGAGCATTTATAAAGCAGTCTTATACCTTCATCTCTATAAAATATCTTGAGTGGTTCCCTGGTTTGGATCTAGAATGATTGAATTACTGAAGATTAGGTTGGTCCTACAGTTAGTGGGCAAGCTTTGGAGAACTTTGAATTATGAGTAATTTGGCCTTAAATGGATATACTTAATTATGCAGTTGGAGATTGAGATAATAATAACATGTATTTAGCATCAGAGATGATACAAGAAATTTATTTTTAAATCTCTCTTTGGAAATTATTCTTGATATCAAAAAGAAAAACTAAGAAAAACATGATTCCGTTCAGTACAAAAACTTAAGATTATGAACTGAACTTTTTTTTGGAAAAGTTATAGTAGGACAGCATCAGAGTCACTGGAACAGCTAGTTGGAAATACATATCCGTGGATGCAGCTCGCCACCCCCTCCCCCGCTAACTGAACAGTCTCTGGAGGGGCTCTGGGGGCTACAGAATCTGCTGTTCAGAACCCACCCCTGCGGTTGTTACGTACATTAAAGGTTTGAGGACCTCTGATTTAGGCTTTAGAAAATGAGTTTTCACTGGAAATAGAAGTTTGAAGTAGATTCTAGTACTAATCTGTTCGTATCTCAGATTACTAATAGGAGTTAACAACTCTGGTTTATGGTTGTATACATTTTAAGCAAAACTGTAATTTAAAATGTTTTTTGGCTTGATAGTCTGGACTAGAGGTAATAGCAATAGTTAGAATATCTGTGCAGTTTTCAATATTATTCCTTCCATTCACATCAGTAGGATGATTTCACTTTCATGTGAACAAAGACAGCAGACTTCCAAGATTCCATGGTCTGCTTATTAAATTTAGGTTTGCTCCACTTTGCTTTTAGCGGTGTGGATATGAAATTCTGTGTGTGACCATTTTTCTCTTCTTGCAGAGAGATGCATTTAGATATGAAAACCAATTGCCTCAGAAGAAGCAGGAGTTTCAGCCCCTGCCAGCAAACCAATACCAACAAATCTAGTTGGCAGAATTTAGAGAAAACTTTAGTTGGTAGTTTGCCATTTATTAGCCAAAGAAGTGGATAATATGCTATCAAAAAGTGGCAAGCTCAGTGGTTAATATTTTTCTTGCTATTTCATAACTAGGTAATAGGGAAAAGACGCGTAAGTTTTCAGGGTACTTTTTAAAATGGTCAGATGAAATCGAAGAGAAGGTGTTGGTGCACACTCCTCCTTGGGGAGCAGGGGCACAGACCTTATAATTGGATACTATCTTTAGTACTATGGAAACTTGGGTTGATGATTCCATTTCCTTTGGGGATAGCTATGTGATTATGTTTACCATTTCCAGGGGTTGTACTTTGACAGATTTTAACCATTGTCATGACATTTTCTTTGTAACAGGTTATGTTCATGGGTTATTACCCCTTGAATACAGGAGTTTAAAGAGGTTTCTAAATGGAGGATCTAAGTATATGTTGTACATAAGCTAAAGGGATAAACAAAATATAGTTCTCAAATACCTGCCAAGAATCAACTGAGAAGCTTGTTCAAATACAGATTCCTAGGCTTCATCCTCAGATTGTAAAAGTTTGCGATGGGGCCTGAAAATGTGTTTAACTATCTTCTCAGGTGGTGCTGATACATCTTCAGTAAAGGAGTGCAGTGTGAAGAGTGAAAAAATGTGTATGTATATAAATGTGGAGAGGGGAGATGGGGAATTGTTTACTGGATATAAGGAGTTGCAGTTTTATGAGATGAAAAAGTTCTGGAGATCTGTTGTACAACAGTGTGAATAAATTTAATATGCTCACTTAAAAATAGTTAATATGAGGGGGGCCTAGCTGGCTCAGTCAGTAGAACCTGCTACTTTTGATCCTTAGTTCAACCCTCATGTTGGGTGTAGAGCTTGCTTTTTAAGAAAATAATAGTCAATATGATAAATTGTATATTGTGTGTTTTTTACCACATTCAATTTTTTAAAAGATATTAGAAGAAAACTAAGGAAGGGTGCTTGGTTGTCCGTTTCTTCCTGAACGGTGGGTTTAACTCATTTTTGTTAGCTATTAATTACTGACTCTGGCCCTCAGTTTATTTTATATCCCTTTACTGAAGATAACCTTTTAAATATTTGTCTCGTACCTGAATAGGCAATATTTTTAAGGTCTGAGGTTTAAATACTCTTGCCCGCCCCCCCCCCCCCTTTTTAGATAATATACATACAGTAAGCCTGCATTAGTTTGGCTTCATTGAGACTCCTTTATGGTAGCTCAATTTATATAGGCCCTCTTGCCACCAATCTCTTGCTTTTCAGTAACAAAGTTTTTTGTAACCTTTTTCCGATTCTGGCTTGCATCTGTAATTCCTCTTTTCTTCCTCTTATCCCCCTACTCCCTACACTAAACTTCCTATAGTATTTCTAATTATGTTCTTCACACCATTCCTTCACTTTTGCATGTGCCAAATGACTTCTCTCTTTCTGGTAAACTCCTATTCATCTTCCAGGACTCAGTTTAAATGTTACTTTTAGGCCATCCCTGCCCCTTACTCTTTCCAGTCTCCTCTCTGTCCTGTTCCTCTCCCCTGCGACACCCATGTACACAGAGTTAGGCCTTTATTATCTCTGCTATAAACCCATTTTAGATTATATTATGATTATCTGTATGTGTCCTGCTCTCCTTTATTAAGCAGCGAACTCCTTTAAAGCAGAGACTTTACCCTTTTTATTTCCATATGTCTAAGGCATGGTACATAGTACATAGTAGGCCTAGATGCATTTGGTGTGCTGGTTATGAACTATCCTTTCCAGTTTATTAATTTAGTTCTCTAAGGATCGCTACTTGTACAGTTTAGTTGAAATTTTACCTGTGTTAAATAAACCTATACTTGAAATTTTTTGTAGCTCAGACTATTTTACTAGTTTAGATTAGCTCAATCTTTGTGAATCCAAATTAGTGAGTTTTTTTCTCTTAGCTGATGTTGTCCTTGAATCAACATAACCAACACAGGTGGAATATCCACTTCATCAGATTCAGAGAAATCAAATGACTTGACTAACCACATCCCACACACACACCAAGTAGAACTAGGACTCTGATATGCTGATCCCAGGCAAGTGTTCTTTCCTGAAAAGAAGTAAAAGGGGTAGGAAATTAAATGTTGATAGAGAATGTTTGTCTGAAGTGTTGAAGTGAATAGAATATCAGTAGCAAAGCCAGAAACATTGTACAGTTGACCCTTGAACAACATGGGTTTAAACTGTGTGGCTTCTTATGTGCAAAATTTTTTTTTGGTACTGTAAATGATTTCTTTCATAACATCTTTTCTCTAGCATACTTTATGGTAAGAATACATTATATAATACATATAACATACAAAAATATGTGTTCATCAACTGTTTATATTATTGGTAAGGCTTCTGGTTACCAATAGGCTATTGTTAAGTTTTTGGGGTCCTTGGGGCTCAGTGCCCCTAACCCCTGCATTGTTCAAGGACCAACACTGGTTTGAGGTGATAGGTGGGTGTCTGGGGTACTTAAACATTGGAGTGACTAGCATAGACTGGGCCTTTTCCAGGTTCTATCAGTTTGATCCGGGAGTCTTAGCAAGTGTTCATAATGGAAACCCTGTCTTTCCACTCCCTGTTGGGGCAGCATAGCATAATGTTTAAGCACTTTGGTGTCCGACAGACCTAGATTTGAATCCTAGCTCTGTCTCCTGATGATCATGTGACCTAAGATAAGTCATTTAATTTCTCTAAACTTCAAATTTTCTCATTCACAAAATGGAGATCATAATAGTACTTAACTCCAAGAGTTGTAGAAAGGATTGAATGAGGTAATGCACATAATGTTCTTAGTTCAGACTCTGGGACAGAGTCAGCGTTCTGTAAATATAAGTTATCATTGTTTCCCCCATTCCTATACTGAGGAATAATAATCTAATACAGTTAAAGATAGAATAATTATTTTAATTAGAGAATGAAGGAGATAATCAAATAAGAGGGAATGCATGGTTTTTAAAGTGAACTTAAAGGGTTGATTTAGAAACCACAAGCAGAGCATTCTCTTATCCTTAACTCATTATAGTGTAACTGGTTATAATATTCCTGATGTTATACCGTCAACGTCATCTTCACAAGTATAGTTTAAATGAGAAGTGCTGTCCTTTCCTCTCCCGATTTGGGGCGTTTGATGTGTGATAACCACTTTATTGTCAGTGTGATTTTCCAAGTGGCATTATCTTTATAATCACATATTTTCAATTTAGTGGTAACTGATTTTTAGGTGGTTTCAGCTAAGGCTTTGGAGAATTTTATTTCATTTGTAATCACTTGACAAAATTGTGTAGGCTTCTGGATTCTTTCAACAGCCAATGGTGGTAGTGTCACTAAGTGCAGCGATTCATACTGCACTTATTTAGCATAGTCTTTATGGTTTTCCATTGTGATAGCTTGTGATAAAAATTGATGTTAAGGGGCACCTGGGTGATTCAGTCAGTTAAGCGTCCGACTTTGGCTCAGGTCATGATCTCACAGTTCATGGGTTCGAGCCCCATGTTGGGCTCTGTGCGGACAGCTCAGAGCCTGGAGCCTGTCTTTGGATTCTGTGTCTCCCTCTCTCTGTCCCTCTCCTGCTCTCACTGTCTTCTCTCTCTCTCTCTCTCTCTCTCTCTCTCTCTCTCTCTCTCTCTCTCTCAGAAATTAAAAAAAAAAAAATTAATTGGTTTTAAGTTGAAAGGAATTGATTTTATGATAGTACAATTAAAGGGGCACCTGGGTGGCTCAGTCAGTTGAGCGTCTGTCTTCGGCTCGGGTCATGATCTTGCGGTTCATGGGTTTGAGCCCTGCGTCGGGCTCTGTGCTGACAGCTCAGAGCCTACAGCCCACCTTGGATTCTGTGTCTCCCTCTTTCTCTGCCCCTCCTTACATTCCTTCTCTCTCTCTCTCTCTCTCTCTCTCTCAAAAAAAAAAAAAAAACATTAACAAATTTTTTAATAAAAAGAGCAAAGCAGCTCTTGGTGCTGTGAATGAAACATGCATTTTTATTTATAGCATTATACAAAAACCATTGTGTGAACCTTGTCTAGCATATTAGTCTAAAATAAAATTGTACATTAGGCATTGTGTTGTTCTTTGAAAGTTCTTTAACCCAGTCTTTTGTGACTTAAAACAGCTCTGCCACTTTCTCTGTGACATCATGTTTTCTAGATTATTTTCTAATTTTTTTCCTTTTATGTAGATCCCTTCAGTTGGTGTTATTTTTCTTGTCTAAAAATCCTTACCTGAAAAGTACTTTTAACCATTTTCAGAAAACCACTTAGAAAATATTCAGGCCAAGGTACCTCGTAGTGATGATGATTTCCAGTGGTGCTCACATTGCTAGTATAGTTAACAAAGCATAGAGGTACCAACCAGGCCGAGGTGAAAGAGGCGCTAAGAGACTGACTTTTGATCTTACAGGCATTTGGCCAGAATGAGATAGAGCAGGAGGAGAAAGAAGCATTAAAGTTTCCACTACCCTCTTGTTGGTTACATTTTCTCCCATTATGTTCCCTACCTAATGTCCAGAAAGGTGCCCAAATTGTCTTTCCTTCTTTTTTTTCTTTTCCTTTACATTAATGTTATTTCTATTTCCTTGGCATAGGACTATATGTCTCTGAAAGGATGTAGGAAGAAAATAATCTGATTCAACTAATTAATACAAAAGCCCTCTTTCCCAGTCCCAGTATTTGCATTTTCAAAGAGAAACTTGTTCAAATGAACCTCCTGCCTCCCAGTTGATGGGTTATTAAGTTGTATAACAAAAAATTGTAAAAAAAAAAAAAAAAAAAGTAATGGGGCAAGGGTTTTTTCCCTTGACTTTTTAAATCTTTGCTATACTGTCTGATCAGCTCCCTGAAGTTATTTGTACTTTTGTAGCTTCTCTATTCTTTCTGTATTTCTGAACTCATAGGTTTTCCAGAACTTCTGGGTGACCATGTGTTAGGATGTTTTGTGTATTGGGATTGGTGGTGACGATAGTTTTGTTTTCAAAACTCTCACTGAAACCTGCCCCCCAGCTCTCCTGTAACCTGAGCAGCCCTCTTGGGTGGCACTGAAACGATCAGAAATTTCCAGGTCTCATTTTCTCTATAACTCATCCAAGATGGAAGTATAAGGAACTCTTAAATAGCTGTGAATAACCAAACACTTGGCGTAAGGGAAAAAAGAAAATGGTCTGAGAGTTCTCTTTTTTGCAGAAGAAACATAAGTCACATCATCAAAGTATAATTGCTTTAGACTATTCGATGAGGAGGCAAATTACAATCAAAATCATTTAAAGATACAATAATCTTGGGATGCCTGGGTGGCTCAGTAGGTTGAGCGTCCGTCCAACTCTTGATGTCAGCTCAGGTCATGATTCTGGGGTCGTGGGATTGAACCCTGCGTCAGGCTCCACACTGAGCATGGAGCCTACTTAAGATTCTCTCTCTCCCTATGCGCTTGTGCATGTGCTCTCTCTAAAAAATAAAAATAAGTAAAAAACAAAAAGATAAATTATTCTTGAATTTTAAATAATATTTCAAATAATTACAAAAGCTTTTCAGTAACTTCAAAGTAAAATATTTACCTCCTTCAGTCTAACTGGAACCAGTTTTGCCCCAGAGGTATGTCATACATGACTGCTTTGGTCTCTGCAGTCCTATATGTAGGTGCTCACAGAGCAGGATATAATTACACAATGTAATAGTCCTTTTCATATCATATGGGCAAATTATATGGCATTGATAGAAACTTCCCTACTAAAAGAGTACCCTATGTTCTGTACTCTAACATAATCAGTGTTCAAGTCAATCAATGTTTAGGTGAGTTTTCTTTATTCACAACCAATTAATAATATATAGAATCCTACTGGGAGTTACAGTGTTTATTTAGAAGAAATCTTTACACCACCATCACCACCCTCAGTGTATTCCAGAGATACTCTGAAAACTACCTCAACAATCGAAGAGATTACATTTCTCTCTGAATCATAGTCACTCCATATTAAAGAGCAGACTAGGTCAGTAGGCCCTTCTAAACCTGAACTGATATTCTTCACAATTACATAGAAGAGAGTTAGGTGTTCCCTGTAAGGCCTCTCATTATATAATGTGTAATTCAGATGTTCATTAACTTTGAGGGTTATAAATTGCGAAAGTGCCACTTGCCATACCAAAGCCATGATCAGAGATTATAGGCCAAGTCCTATATAGGTATTATTTTCTGATTTTTTTTATTAGTAGTTCATTTATTTCTGTTGTTGAGTAGTATTCCATTTTATAGATATAACACATTTTGATTATCCATTCACCAGTTGACCGACATTTGAAATGTTTCCAGTTTTGAATATGTTATTATGTATAATGCTACTATGAAAGTTTGCATGTAAGTCTTTGTGTGGACACATGTTTTCATTTCTCTTGGATATATAGCTGGATGATAGCTTGTGTCTGCTTAATTGAAAATGTGAGAGGCAGTTTAGGGTGGACTGTGCTTCTCTTACTGTTTAAATTTATGTTACCTTCAATTTATCAAAAGTCATTCTTCTCCTAGACATAATAGAAACTCTGAGTTAAAACGAAGATCGTTCTCACTTGAACAGGAACTCAAAAGTTGACAACATAGCAGGGTAAAGTCTGTGCCAGACCTCTTAAATTTCTGGTTATTACTATAGTCTCTCACACCATAGGACTCTGGTTGGAATTTTTTAAATACATAATTACAATTTTAAAGCACTCTAATTATGTGAGTGCTTAATACCATTTAATGTCATTAGATACACTACTAATCACTTAATATGGAACAAGGGGAACAAAACTACACCATAGCAGGACACAGTTTTATTTCTTCATTCAACTAAAGAATGAAATTATGAATGAATTTATTCATTTTTAAGTCATATAAAAATTGGTCTGTGTTATCTTTGGACATAGATGGGTACATTTCTTTAGATACTTCATCATTTCTTTCTTATACATGGTGTTTTTATTATTCACTTCATTTTTGCAAAGCAGATTTGTATTTAGCAAGCAGGCTTTAACTGCACAAGTTGGCTTTTCTAAGTAAGTTTGTACGATTCCACTGTTCTCCCTTACCTAGTTGTAAATGCCAGTCTTCTCTAATGAAAACTTCTTATGTGAAGTGTTTTGTTATCTAACCCTATTATACCAAATGCCAATTCTTATTCTTAGCTACTTATCTGTGAGGGCTGTAGATGTTAACATATAATATACTTTGTTTAGGAAGAAAATTAATTTCCTACATGTCATTCTGGAAGATTCTATCTAATGGGATGCAACACAAGGCACATTAAAAGTAGGCCTGCTTCATGGGATATTGGAAGTTTTAAGACAGCAGGGTCCAGTTGTTACTTCTTTGTCACATAAAGTGGAATTATTTGCCTTTGTTCTTTTTTTTTTAAACTCTCTCCTTCTCTTTCTCCCACTCTCCTTCCCTCAAAAAAGAATCTTAGAGCTGGCTCTCCAAGAGTTTAGAAGACAACCGTTTCCCCTTTTGGAAGGGGCAGTTGTTAAGTTTGTGACTTGGCAGAGTGTTAAGCATTGACATAACCCGTTTTATACAAACTGTCAGCTAGAAAACTGAGGGACGTTCCTTACGAAACCGTGACAATGTACTGCCGTAACTTAATAAAAATTGCCCAAGTGACAGTGTGTCTGCTGAATGGATTTTCTTACACCATCTGGTTGTCATTGTAGTTTTTTTGTTGTTGCTTTCATTTGAAATGTGCTGATGATTTTGTTTTTATTCCGTAGCATTGAACAGATGGGTTGATTATTCTTTTCAGATATTAATAAGGCAGCGGAAAGAAGAAATATGAATACGGCTCCATCAAGACCCAGCCCCACACGAAGGTAAAGTACCCTGAAGCAGTGAGTTACCTTGGGAGAGTTGGGCTCTGGGGAGTTAAGCCCAACTTCGTACATCAAGGGTCTTTTCTTCCCCCCAACAAATCAGAAACGCTCAAGCAAACAATAAGAACATGAACCTTGTGTGAAAGGCCTTGCTGCTTTTTTTAAACATACATCAGGAGATGCAGAGAAGCTTTGTGTTTTCGGTGACAAACCCAGCAAGTTCAGCCTGCAACATGAGTTGCAGGCAATTGGAAGAGGATAAACCTCTCTGTCCCCAGCTCACGTGTCAATGGGAGCCTCCACAGCAGGAGGAGTGCCCCGGGGTCGTTGGTGTGTGCTTTGCTGCACTGCAGCGGGCATCAGAGATTCGACTCTTCATTCCACATGGCTGCCGGTCCAGATGTTAACCCAGGTTTATGGAAAGTGCTGCTTGAGAGATTGCTGCTGTGCCTGTGCTGCAGATCCCCTGTTTGCTCGCATGCTTGGGTTACTGTTCGAGGGGAAATAAAAAAGGGCAAAAAACACTCCAGCTCTCAAAAGTCTCCCTTTTTCTTAGTTTTTCTGGAAATAAAAGGCATTTCCCTAATATATTCTTTCTTCTAATATATACAAAAGAGGTTGTCCTGATGTATACCCTTGAGATATGCATTATATTGGCCCCTTCTCTCAAAGAAGGGTCTTAGTAATGTTGCCATTTACATCAAAGATACAGTCTCCAAACTAGCAGATGCAGTGTGTGCACTTTTGTGTGGATTGCAGGCAGATACGCTGTATTTCATATCTGGTGTCTCTTCATGGCCCAAATGAATACTCAGTATGGATTTTGCTTTTTCCTCTAAGTAAAAATACCAATTTTCCACAATAAACTATATACCTAAACTGTATACCATGATAGACTACGTTTCCTATAATGAACTGAACACTGCTGAGTACAATGAATCCTAGTCTGCAATGTACTAGGAGCTCCACAGGTCACCCGGGATATACCCAACTCACTTACACATAACATACAGCTGTCCTTTGAGACACCTATATTTTGTTACCCACTTATAGGAAAGAATGGCTGCTGTATGTTTGGTGTATATCGTCCCACTTCGATGTGAAGGATGGGTATTTTCTACGCTAGCGGGAATAGATTATACACGACTGCTCGGCAGAGTTCAAGCAGATTGTAGCAGCAAGGTGGTGGTTTCAGTTGGATTCTTTGAGCACTCTGCCAGTGCAGAGGAGTTGAATCTGACACCACAACTATAGCTACACTATAGCTGCCACGTGGATGCCCTGGCCCTCCATTAGTCTCACTGCAGAAGTGAGCATATACGTTGGCATTATGTCTGTTGTCTTTAACACCATAAGGGATGCCTGTAGCTTGCAGGTAAATACTGTGTTGGTTGATTTTGTGGGTACGTGTGAGCATCCTGAAGAACTTAAATGAATCCTGTAGAACTGCAGCAGTTCCGTATGATGTCTGCTGCCATTATGCTGCATCAGACCATACTGGAGATGTTAGGAAGTCCCATCTGTGCTCCTCATTGCCCCAGTAAACATGGACTACAGAGGGCTAAGAGTTTGCATCTAACTAACAGAAATATGGGGCTTCCATTGGAAGCTGTGGTTGCCAAGTGGCTTAAAAGGAGATAACAGTGTGTATCCACTTTCCAAGGAGCTCTGATTGTGTTTCTGGACTAGGTAGCTTACCAGAAGGAATATGAAATTGGTAACTATGTAGACCCTGACTCCACTAGTAAAATCCTCTCCACTCTTTCTTTTCCCCACAATACTTATAATCTCTAGATAATATCTGTGTGTTTTTTCAGGCAAAAAAAGAAAACAAACAGACCAAATAACAACAAAAAACCAAGGCACATTGCAAAATACAGAGTAGTAGATTTATGTCATCCTGTTAATGACACTTAACCAACTGCTTTTAATATTTCCAATTGATTATAGGTATTCAACAAACACTGGTAGTGTTGGGGAAATAACCATCTCCTCTGCTTGGAATCCAGTATAGCTATTGCCAGGACATTAAGTTAAAAAGATTAATTTCATCCCAACTTAAAATGCCACTCTGTAATTTCATCTGTAATGGAAAAAACAGCTGTATGCTTTTCTTCTTTTTTTAATAACATACAAACAACATTAGAGGGGGCCTTTTAAAACGTTCTCCCTACTAGATACATACATATGATCCTTTTAAAATCCCCCCTTCCTCAGTAACAGTTTCTAAAATGAGATTATTTGGGATATAGATAGGACAGTAGCTTCCTGCCTTTTTTTTTTTTTTTTTTTTTACAATCATTAGGAGGCACAGCTAGACTAATTCAATTTCCATCAAAAGTCAGTCTTCCCCCTTGGTGCTGTGTCCCTAACTGGGTTCCTCAGCATGTTATTTAACGTGATGAAGTGTCATACTGTCATGCTTATTAATAAAGTTCAAGGAAGAAAGATGTTCGCATTTAATAAAATCTATTCTGAGCCCCATCTCAAACCTGAGCAGAGAGTCCCAGTTTTTTACCTTTAAGAATAAAAATGTAAAAACTCTAAAGCCAGGGGTGCCCGGGCGGCTCAGTTGGTTAAGCGTCTGACCTTGGCTCAGGTCATGATCTCGCAATTGGTGATTTCGAGCCCTGTGTCGGACTGTGTGCTAACAGCTCAGAGCCTGGAGCCTGCTTCAGATTCTGTGTCTGCCCCTCTCTCTGCCCCTCCCATGCTCATGCTGTCTCTCTCAATAATAAATACACATTAAAAAACATTTTTTAATAAAAAAAGAAACTCTAAAGCCAGAAAAATTGAATATTCAAAACAGAATACTAACATTTTGATCATCGTACTGATCATGTATTGTCTCTTAAGGTGTACCAAGAGGGCAGAAATAAAATGGAATAAGTAGGCAAGATGGATGACTAGTGAGCCTGGAAGAATCTAATCGTTTCTTCAAGGGTGAACACTAGATACCACTCTTTGGGTGCATACTTCCAGTCAAAGCCTTGAAGTAATTCCAGTCTCTTGACAACAGCCAAACTACCTTCATTTGGCAACCCTAATCATTTGTGTGTCCCCTGCCATAGGGAATGCAATGTTTCGGGGGGGGGGGGGGAGCGTGTATTTGTGGTAAATATTTCCCTTAAGTTGTACTTTTATGTCTTCGGTGTTGCTACTTTTGATAAAATAGTTTCTAAGCATGCTGGCGAGACCTTCGTAACACCTTGTTTTGCTGGACGTTAACCTTGAGTGTCAAAACACCTCCGTATCTTTGGGAGTTTTCACAGGATTGTCACCTCTTCAAATGTCTCCGTAAGCCACAGTTCTGCTGGCATTGCTCTCTGTTCAGTAATGTGCCTCCCTGATGACTCCAGCTGTCAGTGTGTAGTTCTAACAGTATTGGTCCAGCCAAGCACAGAATGGCTGCATCAGGGATCCCTGCTCCGGATCAAATTTCGGCCTGAAGTCTCATCATTTAGCCCTTGGACCGCCTCATTGGACTCTTGAGCACTTTGCTTAGTTACCACGTAAGTTGTCTAGCTTTGGTACTAGGCGCTGGCCTTTACCACCTTTAAAGACTGGACCGTGATTCTGACTCTACCTCAGATGTTCTCCGTTTCTATCTTCAGCTCAACACCCTGGCAATCCAGGTCTTGGGAGCATACCCCGACACAGATGTGACCTCCAAATGAGACGCCGTATTTCCTAAATCTTCCTGCCTGGCGTAAAAAAGAGCAAATAGAACCAATTTGTGTACATCAAAAGCTCTGCAGAGAATTTTTCCCACGTATTTGTTAAGGATGTTAGGCCTGGTGCCTCTTTGGTGAAGGTGGTCCAAGATCAGTTCCTCAGAAATACCCTAGCTGTAGACAGTTTTCTTATGTGGCCCAAGGTGATTTCTGCATATCCATGGCGCTGATTCCTCTGATGACCACTGCTCTTGGGTATGAGACAGCGCTAGCTCTAGGTGAGCCTCACAAGTTAAGATACCAGGCACTAACACTTAAAGAACAGCCGTCGATTCTCAGAGCAAGTGCCACCTCCGCCGACAGAAAAGTCACATTTGTGCTTGAGAAAATCACCAGTGTGCTTCCTAGGGAGAAGCGTGGACACTTAACAAAATTCGGATCTGTGAGGTGTGATACCTCATTGCACCCCATATCCTGCTGTCACCTAATGGCAAAATTCCACACAAGTCTGTTGTCTCCGTTTCTCAGTAGCACGGAGCCATCGTGGTGGGGGATCGACATCACACAACAGCCAGCCATTTAGATCATGATATTTGTGGACAGTATCTGTGACAGAACAGAAGTACCAAGAGCTATTGGAGAATTTTTTTTCAGGAGTAAACAAAAAACTGGCCCTCCCAAGGAAAATATTCCATTGAACAGAAAGGCGGAACAGAGATGCCAACAAAAAAGGACCGAGGTCTTTCTCCGGAATGTTCTGTGGAGCCAAGGACAAAGAACACCATCCTGGGCTTGAGGTTTCATTCTCTGGAGGAAGAAAAGCTCAAAGTCCATCGTGCTCTTCCAAGATGGTCATTTGTCGTTCTTACTCTGTAGGCTCTCAAACGCCTAGTGCTCTGCGCACCTCTTTAGTCCCCAGGAAGAGAAGCACTTCTACCAGAAGCGCATCACTTGCCACCTGAGCCATGGCTTTTCCCTTCACCCACCCTTCCCTTCCCTGTCACGTGTTTCCAAATGATATGACGATATTTCTCTCAAGGCAAAGAGCACTTGGCTTTTTTTCCCAGCTGAATAGATGAGAAATTTATAACAGTTTTAGTAGTGTTTGTCATCTGCCTTCAGTTTGTGGACTCCAGTGCTGAAATTTCTCTAACTGGTTCAGTTTAAAGTTTCGGTTTCATTTTAGCCTCTAGTGACCTGGTACCTAAGGGTACACTGCATTTGGTCTAAGTAAAACACCTCTGGTGCCATGGGATGAGATTGAGCCTTATTGGGCTCCAGAAACTTGATTTTAACCCACTTGTTATCTAAGGTCACGCATCTTGTTCAGGGGCTTCGTCCTTGCGGCACTCTGAATCCTGCACGCTGTACCTCCCTTTTGTTAGCTGGTTCTTGTTTTGAGAAAGATGTTGGGGCCAGCAGCAGAAGCCCTTTTGTTCTGGGGAATTCTTGATTTGGGTCCTACAGTGACCCTAAAAGGTTTTTTGTTTTTGTCTCCAGAAGAACAGCTTCTGCCATACTGCTCATCTTTTGGAGAAAGGAGAAAAGCTTTGCCTTTTCATTTTAGAGAATTGTTATCTTCTCTGTTCCTACTTCCACCATTCCTTTGGTTCTTTCCACCTTGTGAATATCATCTTTTCTACATTTTACCCAGAAGGCAATTGAGGGGGAATTAGTAGTTTTGTTGCACGTGGACTTTAGATTCATTGAGGGAAAGGGAGTGCTTTCCTTCTCACACTGGAAGCGTGAGCCGAGACTTTGGGAATCTCGGGTTATGGTCAACCTCCAGGGATGGACTCTGACAGGTAAGTAAGGCACTTCAGTGGATTCAAAAGAAGGAGAGTGATACGGCCTTTATAGTTATCCTAAGGCTGTGATAATGTGCTGTGACTCGGTGTTCTTATCCATATCCCCACCCCTCATTTCCAACACCCAGAGGCTGTGTGTGTGTGTGGTCTGTGGTCTGTCAGGTTCATGATCTCTCTCATCCCTGATTGCCAAGAACACTTGAAATCTGATTCTACCTCTAATGACTGCTTCCAACTGCTCCCCAAGGCAGGTTTATCTACCGATCATTAATCCAAAAATACTTAATGGTTGTCCCTTCCCATAGAATCTTGAGTGTTTGCCCACATTATATACTCTAGCAGATGTTATACATGTGAGGAAGATTATATGACCTAATAAGAAAAACCAGAGTAAGAATCTTGGTCAGTCTGCACTTTAATAGGAAAACTGCTTAGTACCTCATTTAAATTCCCTGGTCTCCCATATGTTTGCTCCCACAAATCAGGAGTACTTGTGAGCCTTAAAATGTATGACAAGGACTTTTCATAGATGCAAAATTGGCATTTAAATTGGTTTTGCTGTGCCCTTGTGGATGAAGTGGAACTGAGGCTCTCTACCAAGCTGATGGCAAGGCATCATGATGGCTGCCTAGTAATGTGTAATCATGATAGATGATGGAAGTATAAACGAAACAGGATGCCTGCTCATGAGAGGCTTATAGTTCAGTTGGAAAATTCAATTCATTAAACACTGAGCTCCGTGCTGTCGTCCTAGGGATCCAAAGACATCAAAAGAGCTTAGTCTTTAATAGCAAAGCCATGTAAACATAATTACAGAACGGTGTGATAAGTGCAGCGACAGAAATATGTACAGGAGCAAGGTTCATTGCACATAGTCATGGAGCATTCGCTGCATATGCCAGACATTATAAACCTACATAGTGGCTTTATAGTGGAGAGTCACACTGACAGTCCTTGTCCTCATGGACTCACAGTCTGACAGCAGACATTAAACAAGTAAATAGATGTGTCAAATTGTGATAAGTGACAAAAACAGTGCTATGAGAAAACATGGCCAGGATTTAAGGGCAGAAAGTAAACTTTTAGACTGTTAGAATCAGGGGTAAGAAACATTCATTGTGCTGAGACATAGAGAATGAGTGCAGATCTGTTTTTGCCGCTCAAGTAGAAGCATCAGGAAAAGCCTTGGCTAGTTCTAGCTGAAAGGCCAATGTGGCAAGATAATGGTGAACTTGGGAGGGGAGGGGACAAGATTGGAGAAAACAGCCAAGACCATGCAGCACCTGCCCAGCCTTAGTAGAGATTTTGGATTGAATTCTGAACACTGTGGGAAACCAGTAAAAGGTTTTATGTATTTGAAAGATCACCCTAGAATACTCTGGAAAAAAGATTAGAAAAAGAGGCAAGAGCAGAAATGGGGAAATCTTTCCCCACTTTAGAAGTCTCTTGCTTTGTTAGGGAAAGATCATTATGAGTTGGCCTTTAGTGGTATTAATGAAGGTAAAGAAATGGGCAGAATTGATAATTTCAGAAAAAGAATGGACAGAATTTGAAAATATGATTGGAAAGCAGTTGGGACTTTGGAAGAGATGACATTCAGTTTCCTAGCTTGAGCAACAGTGTAGGTAGATGTGGCATTTATCGAGATGGAAAGGACTGGAGGAGGAACATATTTGTTGGGGAAGTTCAAGAGTTTAGGGCAGATTTTATGGAGGAGGTAATCCTTAAAGTAGGTCAAACAAGAAGACATTGTTGTAAAAACGTAACTATATCAAGATGAGTAATAGAAATAGTAAGTGTTCTAAGCATTGAGCAGCCAGAAAGATCAGCAGTTACTAGGGAGATTAGAGAAGATTTCTTGGACGATTTGAGACATGAATTTGCCTGTGAGGATTGGATGATACTTGCATTAAGTGCAAGAAAAATATTCCAAGTTGAAAAATCATATGAACAGAAATCCTGAAGCAGATAAGAATCATATGAGTTAAGTCATAAGAACAGACCTGAGGGGGTTGAATCAGGAAATGGGGGAGGGATAATAGTTGGAAAGTCCAGATTTGTTATGGAGGGGTACACAGAAATGTGATCGTCAAGCCGTGATTGGCAACAGGTGGAAATTTGGATGGTTAATCTGATATTTATGTGTAGAATGAATTGAAATCTGGAAGATTGGTTTTTGGTTTGTGTTTTGGAAACTTGTTGGTACCGAGCATAAAAATAAGGGTTTGGATTGATGAATCCAGGGGGAATGAAAAGGAAAAATGAACAGGATTCAGGTGACTTAATGGGGATAGGAAAGAAAGAATCAACGTTAATTTTCAAAAACTTAAACCTTGGTAACTAGGAAGAATGAATCTCGGCAGAAGTGAAAAAGTCGGGAATGGGACTGAGTAAGAAATGGGTTGAATAAGAAGTTTAATTTTAGATAGGTTGAGTTTCCAGTGGAGTGGAATGTCTCATGAAGAATATTGAATGAGATCAGCACAAATATGTCTGTGACTTCAAACACTGTTTAAAAAGAGGGGAGGGAACTGGGTTCTGCATTAAACTCAGATTAAGAGAGACCACTACTCAATAACTATGTTGACAGAAGCTGAGTGTTCTTCTACTTTACTGTGTGTGTATCATATTGTACTTTTTCTTTTTTCCCTTAATTTGATTATCGTACTATATATTTTAAGTGAAGTTTTCTGTACTTCAGGGACAACTACTTTGATCACTGTTCCTTTGTATGAGATTGTGCATTTGCTCCTTTTTTCTTCATGAGTCTTGGCCCTTACTGTGTCCCTCCAACTTTCCCCCCCTTTTAAAATCTCTTTCAAACAAGTCTGGTTGGAAAAAACAGGTTCTAAGGGAAAGATGCTTTCACTCTGAAAACCTGTGGAG
Source organism: Acinonyx jubatus (assembly GCF_027475565.1). Taxonomy (NCBI): domain Eukaryota; kingdom Metazoa; phylum Chordata; class Mammalia; order Carnivora; family Felidae; genus Acinonyx; species Acinonyx jubatus. The sequence goes on from NC_069388.1 coordinate 14,480,504, forward strand.
ATGATAACATGGTGTAAGGAATACCGAACTACTCCCTGAAACCTGACAAATACTATGACCGCAGTCAAGACATTTGGCTTTGGGTCATACATTCTTCCTCTGATGTCCTAATCTTTTGAAATCCTGGAACCTACTAGTCTTTATTCGCTGATGAGATGGGTGACTGTCTTTAAAGTTGTAGTCATGTTCTCACTGTTTGGCTGCTGTGTTTTAGAGAAAAATGCTTGGAAAGGGTGGGGGCTTCCTCCATTAAAGAGCTGAAGGGTTGGCTACCTTCAATTTCTTTGTCTTAGCTTCTTCTTGCTACCTCCCACAGAGATCCATATGGCTTTGGAGATGGTCGAGATACAAGACGTGATCGATCCCCAATTCGAGGAAGTCCAAGGAGAGAGCCCAGGGATGGCAGAAATGGCCGGGATGCCCGGGATAGCAGAGCCATTCGAGACCCCCGAGACTTGCGGGACCACAGAGATAGCAGAGACATTCGGGATCACAGAGACAGCAGAAGTATGCGTGATGCTCGGGACATGAGGGACCTTAGAGACTTTCGTGATCTAAGAGACTCTAGGGATTTTCGGGATCACCGGGACCCCATGTATGACAGATACAGAGATATGAGAGACTCCCGAGAGCCCATGTACAGGTACATATTCAGCCATCCGCGTAGATCTTTGTTGGGGTTTTTTTGTAACAGTCTTTTTTTGTGGGTGTTTTGCTGAACTAATTGGAAACTCTGTAAAGACAGTGACTTTATCAGCCTTAGGTTTCCAGTGTCTAGCAAGTGGCAGATGTGCTCCTCAATAAATATTTGCTGAATGTGTGAATGTTCAATGAATTATGCTTAGTGAATGAATCTGGATCTCTCCCTGTAGCCTATGAAAGGTAGTATTGTGCAAATGGACAAAAAAGATGGAGTGCAAATTGTTTTGGCAATGCAAAAACACAGGGAAGACACACACGTAGCCAGTAAGTCTGTGAAAAGACTCTCCGCATCATTAGTCAACAGGGAAGTGCAAATTAAAGCCACAATGAGATACCACCTCATACCTACTAGGACGGCTATGATGATTTAGTAAGGAAAACAACAAAAGAAAAGAACAAGCACTGGCGAGGTGTAGAGACTAGAAGCCTCAAACATTGTTGGTCGGAATGTAAAATAGTATGGCCGCTGTAGAGAGCAGTTGGCAGGCGGTTCCTTAAAAAATTAAATGCAGTAGAATTGCTCTGACCCATCAATTTCACTCTGGGGTGTGTACCCAGAAGACTTGAAAAGAGGGACTCAAACAGATACTTGCATGTAAATGTGCAGAGCAGCACTCTCCACAGTGGCTGGGAGATGGACAAAACCCGAAAGTCTGTCAAAAGGTGAATGAATTAAAAAATGTGATATATCCATACAGTGGAATATTATTCAGCCATAAAATGGAAGGTAATTCTGACACCTGCTGCAACAGGGATGGACCTTGAAAACATGCTAAATGAAGTAATCCAGACAGACACAAAAGAACAAATAATGTGTGATTCCACTTACATGAAATATCTAGAGAAGACAAATTCACAGAGACAGAAAATAGATTAGAGGTTATAGGGATGGGAAGTGAAGAGTTACTGCTTAATGAGTGTTCTGCTCAGGGTGATGAGAAATTTATGTATAGATTTATATGAAATATTTGTATTTTTGTATGTATTTTAAATAACAATTTTTTAAGAAGCACAGGCAGGGGGGATGGGAGTCCTCAAAATTAATATCAGTCATTACTATTAGTTATTTTGCATTTACTTTAAGCCAGAAACTATTGTGAGAGCTTTCTGTACATCCTCCCAGTCATTTTGCAAGGCAGGTTAAGAGTCACAGCCACCGAACTGATAAGCAGTGAATCTCGTTTGTCTAATCCCAGAGTCCACTGCCTTACTGTGCTGTTTCCTCACAGGGACTGGGTCTTGAAGAATTCTCTGTATCTGAGTTTTGCAGGATAAGTGAGTTTTAACTTTGTGCAAATTTCTCCCACTTTTCAGGAGAGAAAGCTCTTATGACCGATACCTGCGAATGGATGACTATTGCAGGAGGAAGGACGACCCTTACTTTGACCGTTACAGAGATAGCTTTGATGGACGAGGCCCTCCAGGCCCAGAAAGTCAGTCTCGTGCAAAAGGTAAAATAGCAGTTTATTTGTTACTGATAGAACACTTTACAAATAACCAACTGGAAAGGGACTAACGACTTGGCTAAGCAATCCACAAAAAGAAGAAATACAGATAGCCTATTAGTATGTAGGGAACATTTAGCTTGAAAATAATTTGTAAAATGCAAGATTACTATCATCTTCTTTAGTCATGTAACAAGAAGTAAATACAAAATTGTAGCAATAAGAAATGAACAAAAGATTACAGCTGGAGAGGGTTAATAAATGCTTGCTTTTTGCCTGTTAACCAAATAACTACAACTGTCTGCACTCTGTGCGGCATGTGATGTGGGGTTTTTTTGTTTTATATGTAATTTTTACCTAATAGCGTCTCTTTTTTAGATAAAGACAAAATGTTTTTTCAAAGCCTGATTATTCTCAATACATCCTTAAAGATCTCGTAATTGTTTTGTAGTTGAAATAAGAGCCTCATTTTTAATTTGTAATAAAACTTTACCACGTGATTTTTTTTTTTCCGGAACAAATTAACAAATACCTGTCAATGAGAGTCTTAAATAGTTGTCCCCAAAATGCAAATTAGAATAGTAATGGAATACTATCTTTTACCTGTCAAGTTGGCAGGAATGTTTAAAAGTGACAACACTCAATGTTGACCAAGATGCAGAGAATTAGCACTAGGTAATCTACCCCTGTGAAGGGATAAGTTAACAGCCTTTAGAGGGCAGTTTGGCAGTATGCAGCAGATGATGCATTTAAGTGACCATGCCCTCTAATCCAGCCATTCCATTTCAATGAATTTATAGTAATAAAAAATAATAATACTGGCTATTTTTAGGAGGTAGTCCAGAAGAGTAACTCAGACAGAGTATATGTATATTACGACCTTGGCCTACATACTTGTAGGATTTAAAGTAAGGTCTGTGGCTTATTTTTATAGAAAGGCACAGTCCATATTTCAGTTTTCCTTGTCGGTGTCTTACAGAACGTTTGAAACGTGAGGAACGGCGTAGAGAAGAGCTTTATCGTCAGTATTTTGAGGAAATCCAGAGACGCTTTGATGCTGAGAGGCCTGTTGATTGTTCTGTGATTGTGGTCAACAAGCAGACTAAGTAAGAATCCTTCGGTTATTTCTCCTGAGTAAGGAGAATGGTCAGAAGAGAAATGAAGACTTCCTTTGGCAGCCGTACCCACTGAACTTGGGCTGTGGGTTCTAGCATTGCTCTCCTACATTGAGCCAGAGTTCTGTCAGTTGTGGCTTGACAGAAAACCCATTGCAAACTGGCTCACGCCCCAAAGGGAAATTTTTAGTTTGCCTGACTGGGAATATCAGGTATGGCCACATCCAGTGACAAACCACGTCATCAAGACTTGGTCCCTGTATTACCCTCGTTCTCACGCAAGCTTTCTACTGGAAAAGGCAGAATGGCACTAACCCTATACATCTGTCTCAGCAAAAGCCTCTGTTTCCCAGTGCTTCCATTTAAAGGCCTGGAATTGTTTCTCATTGGACTGACCTGGCTCACTGTCCCATCCTTGAACCAGCGGTGCTAAGATTCCCGATTAGCCAGGGCTGGGTCATGTGCCCCATTCCTAGAGCTACAGGTGGAATTAGGCTTGTGGAATCATGTGGACTGAGTAGGAGAAGGGTGCTTTCCCAAAGGAAAACTGAAGAGGGAATATATGTTGGTCATGCGAAGCAATAGATGCCCCCTTCATGGAGCCACCCCGAATCCCCACCACTTCGGGAGGCACGTGTCTCTGCACTGGCCTCCCAGGCCTTCTTTATGAAGTGCTGTGATCTTGCAGAACTGTCAGGAAACCGTTCTAGCCAATCCAGAGTTCACAGTACCTCTTTGCTTGCCTCTTTTTCACATTGTTTCCTGAAGAGACCGAGCAGAGAGGCACAGGGGAGCGTAGCAGCTTGCAGGCTTGGCACTGGCTATGTTCCCTTTCCCCAGGTGGTTAGTAAATAACTTCATGTGTTTTCAAGCAGTTTGAGGTTAAAGAGCTAATTTCAAGGCAGAGACTAGGGAAATAGGTGTCGAGACACCAAGCAGCAGGCAGAGTTCCCAGGCTCTGGGCTGCCTTGTTTAGAGATAGATGCCACTTTTAACTGTGGATAGCTTTTTTTTTTTTTTTTCTTGACACAGGATAATAGCTGTTATTTTCTAAGCACCTACTCTGCTATCCCTTGCTAGGCGATTTACTTAAATTATTTTTAATCTTCACAGTCATCACGTTACATGTGTGTTCATTCAGCTCATCTCTTACATGTATGGCGAAGCTAGGTACTGGGATGCAAGTATATAGGGCCCCTTCCTGTGGTGGAGCTTACACCCTAGCTGGGCAGATGACAACAAAAATGGGGGTATTGGTGATGAGCCCTATGAGAAGAAATATATCAAGGATCTAATTTAGATTGGAGAGAAGGTCAAGGGAATGACATGAGTGGAGCCATATTCCTGTTTTGTTGGTAAAGAAACAAGTTTGTAAGAGGTTGAAGGATTTGCTTAAATCCTCACAATTTTGTAAGTAAATGATAAGGTTGGGATCCAGACTCCTCCTAGCGTTAAAGCCCATGCTTTTTCCACTCTGTTGTGCAGCACCCCAGAGACAGGTACATGCCTCAAGTCTTGGGCAGCAGGATGGTGTTTAAGGAAAGACCACTGCTCTGCAGGATCAAGAAAAAGACCTGGGTACTAAGGACTGTGCTGTTGGTAGCTTAATATGTGACCATTCTGAGCTAGGCATAACCATTCTGAACTCTGGTGTAAGGAATGGAATTGGTCTAGATTCGTGGAGCCTGAAGAGGGCACTAGGGAGACATGGGATGTGCTAAGATTTGAACTCTCCATAGGAGCACACACTGCTGGCTGAGGTGCAACAGTATACAGATTGGGAGCTGGTCAGGGAGTGCTCACTTGGATCCTGTTTGTTCCTACAGAGATTATGCTGAATCTGTGGGGCGAAAGGTACGAGACCTAGGCATGGTAGTGGACTTGATCTTCCTCAACACAGAGGTGTCACTGTCACAAGCCTTGGAGGATGTTAGCAGGGGAGGGTCTCCTTTTGCTATCGTCATCACCCAGCAACACCAGATTCACCGCTCGTGCACAGTCAACATCATGTTCGGAACCCCACAAGGTACGGAGGCCCAAGTGGGTTAGAATTCCAGAGATAGTCACTAGTCCATTAATTCTTTGATGCCCTACTGAGAAGAAGCAGGTTTGGGGCAAATGACTCGTATGTCAGCTCAAAGATGGTGGGTCCCTTTTATAAGCACACTGGAGGAGACTTGCATAGTCACTTACTCGTCTGATATTCTTTCAGTGGATGCAGTTCTGGGTCTGCTATATGGAAAACATTATATTTAGCTCTCAGGTATACATAGCGGGATGCTGGTAAATGTGTAACCACTAGTTCTGGGAAGGGGGCAGGAGGCATTGTGGTTCACAGCATTTGCTGATGGTGTAAATGCTCCCCCTGTGTGTCTTGTTTCAAGCCACCAACATGCAGTCACTTCAGGGATGGTTGGGAAGAGACATGCACCATCAGCTCTCACCATTGAGAGCAGGTGCTGGCACACCTCTGGCAGATGTGCACCGCATGGAGCGTGCTAGAACCCTTGGCTTTCATTAGACTTTGTAATAAGGGACTGAGGACACGACAGGCGACGGGACAGTCTGCAAGTGTGCTAGAGAAGTAGAGGGGGCAGGAGAGCAGGGAGGAGGCCCAGGAAGTCCTTGAAGCCCTTCCCTGAAGATGCTTTTAGTACATCGCACTCAGGATGTTAGGACTCAGCCAATCGATGGCCCTGGCCATTGCTCTTCCAGCCCAGGCTGGACTTTGCCCTTTTTCCACCACATCGGAATCTCTTTGCCTGACTTGTTACCCATAACCATAAAATACATAGGGCTCTCACTAGGTCATTTGTGTCTCTGAGCAGTAGTTCTCAAGATGTGTGAGGGCATTTCTGTGACGTTCTGAGGCTTCTCACCACCCTGTAGGTCACGTTGCCCATGGGTAAGGAGAGGAGGTTATTTAGGGTCATATTTGATCTTAATGCATGACCTTTGAACTGATGAATTCAGAAACAGTAGGCCAGCTCTATCCTGAGTGTCACAGTAGAGAGCCAGACTTTACAGAAGAGCTTTTTGGCCCCCTGCAGCCTGCCTCCCGTGGTTATTCCCCATGTGGTCTTTTTGAATCTGTGGGAGACTGTCATGTTTCTTTGGTTTTTACTACAAGTCTGTGATCTAGGAATTCCCCCGAAGAACCAGCTCTGTGAAAGGTGTGTGTGTTCCCCACCAAAGAAGTCTATTCACCTGTCTTTCCAGCCTTCGTCTCCCCCACTCTGCTCTGCATCGTAAGGCTTTTTGTCAGCAGAATGGTTTTCTTGCTGGTTCGAGGTTAGAAAAGGCTTGGTAGAGTCCAGAAGTTGGGCACTCACAACTGTCATGGGAGAAAATAACTCCTGTCATTCTCTCCTGCAGAGCATCGCAACATGCCCCAGGCAGACGCCATGGTGCTGGTAGCCAGAAATTATGAGCGCTATAAGAATGAGTGCCGGGAGAAGGAGCGAGAGGAGATTGCCAGACAGGCAGCCAAGATGGCAGATGAAGCCATCCTGCAGGAAAGGGAGCGCGGGGGCCCCGAGGAGGGAGTGCGCGGGGGACACCCTCCAGCCATCCAAAGCCTCATCAACCTACTGGCAGACAACAGGTACCTCACTGCCGAGGAGACTGACAAGATCATCAACTATCTGCGAGAGCGGAAGGAGCGCCTTATGAGGAGCAGCACCGACTCTCTGCCTGGTGAGCTACGTGGCAGGGCCGAGGTGAAGTTCTGACTCTGCATTTCTCTAACCCCCAGGCTCTGTGGGGAGGGTGGCAGGCCCGAGCTCTTTGGGGCGGGTAAGGGGAATGAGCCCGTCCCCTGGGTTCTCCCACGGGCCATCCTTGCTGATGTAATGATAACTTAACATGTGGGTACTGAATTCCAGTCCCTGTAGCTAATGTGGCGATGGGTGGGCTAAGATTGCCAGCTACCTGGTCACCGAGATGGATGCCCTTTGTTCCTTTAAGTAGTCCTCTGGGGCACCTAGGCTGTTTTCTGGAGATAGCATATACCATGAAGTAGCTCCTTTGGGAAATTGATGTTATAAATCTGTGTACTATGTGATTGATGTGATCAGTGATTGTTGTTCTTCCCTGGCTGTTAAGCCTCCTGCCCACGGAGGGTACTTTCAACTAGATACCTCCTCCTTCTGTCTTTTAGGCCCGATTTCCCGCCAACCACTCGGGGCGACCTCGGGTGCCTCGCTGAAGACACAGCCAAGCTCCCAACCGCTCCAGAGCGGCCAAGTGCTCCCCTCTGCTACACCCACTCCAGCTGCACCCCCCACCTCCCAGCAAGAGCTTCAGGCCAAAATCCTCAGCCTCTTCAATAGTGGCACGGTTGTGGCCAATAGCAGCTCTGCATCCCCTTCAGTCGCTGCCGGAAACACCCAGAACCAGAATTTTTCCACGGCAGCGAACAGCCAGCCTCAGCAAAGATCACAGGCCTCTGGCAATCAGCCTCCAAACATTTTGGGACAGGCGGGATCTGCTCGGAACATGGGCCCCAGGCCTGGGGCTCCTTCCCAAGGGCTCTTTGGCCAGCCTTCCAGTCGCCTGGCACCTGCTAGCAACATGGCTAGCCAGAGGCCCGTGTCTTCCACAGGTATCAACTTTGACAATCCAAGTGTACAGAAGGCTCTGGACACCCTGATCCAGAGTGGCCCTGCTCTCTCCCACCTGGTTAGCCAAACTACAGCACAGGTGGGGCGGCCCCCGGCCCCGTTGGGATCCTACCAGAGGCATTACTGAGGCTAAGTCTCTCAACTGTCCCCAGTCCCCTCATCCCCTGGCCTCCTCCCACCTACTGCGTTCAAATAGAGTTATTTGGAGGATGTTCTCTGCGCCTCTCCAGGTCTACATCGAATGTTTCTACCACCTGCTCTCTCTTCTGCCCAAGGCTTTGTTGCTTATTCCTTCCAGAGTCAGAGTTTATACTGCATTTGGGGGTGTATCTTTTTTTGTTGTTTTTGGTTTTTGTTTTGTAGAAAATAAATATCTCTGGGGTCACTTGGGCAGTATAGGTGTCCGGGCTCAGTTTATATTTCATGGGTTTCTCTGGTCTCTGTCAGCTGGATTTGGGGGCTGGGGAGAAGGAAGAAGCCACGCCCCGATCGACTGAGTTTGGAACAGCATTTTCATGTCCGTCGCCACCGCCTTTGTTCATTTTGAACCTACCAAGGTTTTTTTCAGCTTCACACAGGCCGACCAGAGCTCAAGCTCCTGTCTGCAGCTGCTTCCTAGGGTTGCAGAAAGCCAGCCTGGGCTGAGCAAGCACGGTGTCCTCGTGCCCCATTCCATGCGAATGGGGTCTGCCGGAGGATTCATAAAGCAGCTGCTCTGGAGTTTGTCTAGGAGAGTGCATGGCGGCCACGGAAGCAGGCACTTTTCTGCCTAATCCAGGGTTGTTAGTTTGGGGTTTTCTTTCTTTCTTTTTTTCTTTCTTCTTTTCTTTATTTTTTCTTTCTCTTTCTTTTTCTTTCTTTTCCTTCCTCCCCTTTCCTTTTTTTTCTTTTTTCTTTCCTTTTCTTTCTTTCTTCCTTTCTTTTTTTCTCTTTCTTTTCATTTCATTGGAGGATCTCCAATGGATTGAACAGCTCCAGTCACCAGCAGTTCAACAAGAACTGTAATCTGGGCCCTGACCACTCTCACCCCCTTAACGTTTTTGTCAGCTTCTCCCTCTCCAGTGCTAGTTTCATGGAGGTTCTGAGAAGGCAACTCTAGACTCTGGCAGGGAACACCCTTTTTTTTTTTTTCAGTGATTGTTTTGAGCTTTTGGCTCAGAAATCAGGTTCTTATTTTCATTTGGACTCTTCTGTTTCTGAGCAGCAGGAGGTAGGGACCATTTTGATGTCAGACTTTTGGTAGCTGGACATGTCCTTGATACAGGTGGTTGTTCATAACTTTTGAGCCAGAGTGAAATTATTAGAGGGAGGACTTCTGGCTGCTGCTCTCTATGGAGCCAAAGGAAGCTGCCCTCTCCCTAGGGATGGTGCTCATCAGAGCCCTGTGGGTCACAGTCTCAAGGGTCCCCTGCAGGGATGAGGGAGGGCAGGGACCTCAGCTGAGTCCTTGCCAGTGGCTGAGCAAACAATGCTTTCAAAAACTCAAGGTCCCCGATGGCAGCGTTTTATGTTCTGACCTGTTTGTGTTCTATAGTGTTTTTTTCCTCTTTGGAATTCTGTGTTGTTAATAAGATGAGATGATTACTTTTTATTAAAATGAAAAAGTAAAGGCTGTGTTGTCTTTTTGGGGTGTGAATAACTGCAGGGGCATTCCCTCCCCAGTCAGAAGGTGAGGGCCCCTGACGGAACATTGACTGGTTTCCGTCTGCCGTGACGCCTGCCCCCTCTTGTCCTCATCTGTGGTTGCGGTCAGCCCCGAAAACCTCCTCTGACCCTAGTCCTCTTCTGCCACACCTCCCCCGGTCAGAAGCTTTAACATCAGGTCAGAGCAAAAGCCTGCTGGCTAATTATGATGGTGTGTTAAACGTGCTTGTTTGTGGTAGACTCTCAGTGTGGCAGCAGGCTTGTCCGCTCACTCTGGGAAAGGGACGTTTCTGAGGAGGCCGTTTCTGGCCGCTGGCCAGTGGAGCAGGGTGCTCTCCCGCTTTGATTTGGCCTCAGCTGCCACCCTGTGTTCTACCCGCTATGTGGGGAGTTGGCAGAACCGTAGAGTCATAGAAAGTGGGAGCCTGGAAGAGCATTTAAGGGCCAGGAGCCCGGGGAAGGGGGCGAGGTCGGACCAGCACAGGCCTGACCTGGTTGTCCCAGGCAACCAGACCCTGAGGAGCAGCCCAGCCAGGGACCGTGGGTTGGGGTGTGATGAGGCAGAGCTCCTTCCGAAGAGCCACCTTGAGTTCCGCTCCTTCCCCCTCAAGGGTCCATACAGCACACCTCAGGCTGTGAAGGGTATAATAAAATTATTTTTATTGCATTTTGTGCAGACGGGAGTCTAAAAAATACAGTAAAAGCTGTAAAGCATTAAATGGGAGCGGAGGAGCATTCAACAAGAAAGGAAAGAACCAACGCGCTCCTTTCCATATTGGCACAAAGAACACAAGATCAGTACTGAGGCGGAATGCGGAATACTGAAACACTGAAAATTAAAGGCAGGCCTAATAATAGTAATAAATAATCTTGATTTGGTTTGCAACCTCTCCTATTTACAAGGGTTTTCAACTTCATTGCATTGCCCTGCACATAGATCGGCTAAAACAAAAGCAACACTAGTTCTCACTACGAGGCTATTGAAATATTGCACTCAGAATAAAAGTCACTTGAATGGACATGAAACATCTAGCTACGATGATTATAAAGATAATTTGATGAATGACCTGTGATAACATTCATAACAAATATTGCACATGTAGCACAGAAAACTTGGGTTTTGTTATGGGATGTTTGTCTTCTTTAACAGAAACTTTGCTCTTGCCAACCAGACATTCTGGGCCCAGATAGTGCAACTTTGGTTCCCTAATTGGTGGTGTTGATACAGCCCCTTCCCCTTCTGCCCAGGCTGCCGCTTAGCCTGGGGATGCTCAGGCCCCCAGAAGGCTAGACCCAGCTGTGGTTCTCGGAGGTCTTTTGAAAGATGCAGGGGGTCAGGTGGGGGGGCCTGGTGTCTTAATATTTCCAACCTTCTGGAGAGTCCATCTTGCCCCCTTATCAGAGGGCCTTGGCCTAACAGGCAGATACTGAGACCTACCTCCAGCCACACCTGACCCAGTCTATAGACGGCAACAGCTCCAGCTCTCCGCCTTGGGCTCAAAGGGAAGGAGGTGGTGAGGTCAGGAGTACTCAGTAGCCCCAGCTCTGGGAGGTGGGCAGGATGTCTAACTAGGTGCAAATGTCAGGGACCTGGAGCTGGAGGTACTGAACCCGGTCCCAGAGGGCGCTGGAACGAGCATGCAGTGCCTGTCCCCCTTAGTGACGTGCCCTGGGGGAAGGGAGCCCGCCCAATGCTCCTTCTCTAGGTATAGACGGCGCCTCCGACCAGGCTGCGTGGAGCAGAAGCGCCAAGGACTGGAGTTGGAGAAGCCAAAGAAAGGCTTTGGGTCCTGGTTGGAGGAGGGCAGAGAGGCGCTTAGAACAAAGCACATGGCGACTCCAGCCCTCCCCCAGGCCCGGGTGCCTGGGAGACGCAGCTAGAGGCCGCTGCTGGGCAGCAAGGCCCGACCCCGGCACGCGGGAGAAGGCGGCTGGGTCCCCGAGGCCGGAGCTGCCAGCTGCCGGGTGGGGACAGGGGAGGGAACATCAGGAGCAGAGCTGGGGCCTCCCCGGTGGGTCTGGCCCCTAAACCCAAATCGCTTCCCCTCGTCCCTCGCCTGTCCCAGGGACGCAACTCCGGGGAGGGGACGCCCTCCAGCTCCCCGGTTTCAGTCTTTGGCGAGGAGCCATGGGATAGGGGGAGCAGGCGACCAGCCGACGAGGAGAGACGCCCGCTCCCCCATGAAGGCACGGGGGCGGGGCTTCCTCGGTCTCTCCGCCCCCCATCCCCTCACCACCCCCGCCCCCAGCAGCCCCTCCCCGGTCCCGGCTCCGGCTCGCGGGGAGCCGAGAGGCGGCTGCGCGCGTCTCCGCAGCCGCTGGGAGGCGGATCCAGGAAAAGCCGGGCGCTGGTCTCACCCCATCTCCAAAACGAACTTGCGGGAAGGGTCGGAAGCCGGGGGCGCGCGGGAAGGGCGAGGAGGCGAGAGCGGAGCGGGGGTGTCGAGGGGCCAGGACCACGACTCCCGCCTGGGCCGAAAGCACTTTTGCTCCCAAACTCGCGGACGTCCAGGAAAACCCAGCCTCCCGAGGCCGGCGCCTCCCCCGCGTGCCCCCAGCGGGAGAGCTCGAAGACGGCGAGCAGAGAAGTCCGTTGCGCTTCTAGTCACAGAAATATGGGGACGTTAAAAATACACGCGATGTCTCCTGTACACTATGTATAGGCGCGGCACCGCGCGGAGGGGCGGCGGGTCGGGCCGAGCGCGGCCTCCCCACCGCGCGCCCTCGGGCCGCCCGGGTGCCGGGCCTGCGCCGGGGCGCCGAGGAGGACCGGGCGGGGCTGGGGAGGGGACGCGGCCGCGCGGCCCGCGGGCGCTCCTCACGGCCCCGCTCCTCCGCCCTCCGCGCCTCCCCGGCCTTATTGCAGCGTCTCCTCCGGCGGGGCGAGGCCGGGCCCGCAGAGCGACGAGCCAACGGGGCGCTCGGGCTCCGGCCTCCGCGCGGGGCGGTCCCCTCCGAGTCAGCCCCGAGCGGCGTGGCCTCCGGGCTTCAGGCAGCGGGGAAAGGGGCCAGGGCGCGGGCACAGGGTCTGTATGTAAACGGTGACAGCGGCGGGGGGCGCGGCGAGGGCTCCGGGGCCGCCGGCCGGGCGCGCTCGGGCCCGGGTGGCAGGTCCTGGCTCTCAGGAGTAGATGGTGATGACCTCGCGGCCGCCGCCGCGGACCAGCATCACCCGGTCCAGGTGCTCGGTGAGGACCTCGAGGAACTCCATGTCTGAGCGCCAGTCAAGGAGAAAAGCCGCGTCCCCTTCGCCCTGACGGAGTGGAGGGTCGCGATCGGGCGCCGGGGACCCCTGGGCCCGCCTCCCGGTCTGAGGTTCCTGACGCGGGAACGCCTCGGCTCTTCCCTCCCAGGACGAGGACCCCGTTGCCCCGGACGTCCGCCTCCCTCCCGCACGCCCCACTTTAGGTCCTGGATACAATTTTCGTCACCGTTGCGGTTGCGGGGAGGTCCAGGCATGTTGAGCAACACCAGCTTGGCATCCCGGGATTTCTTCACGATGACCTCGTTCAGCCGCACGGCAGTGTGCATGCGCCGCACGTTGGACTGGTTCCTGGGGGAGGCAGGAGGGGAGGCGGACGCGTGAGCCCGAAGCCGGAGAGCAGGACCCAGTGCCCTTGCAGCCTCAGGCGCACTGGGCCGCTGGCACCGGTCAACCCCAGACCTCTCCAAGTTGGGCTGTTCAGGGCCAGGGCCCGCGCTGAGGGTTCGTGATAGACTGAGGAGAGCAGGGACCCTGGCCAACCCAGAAGAGAGAATTAAAAAATCCTGAAGCACTTACAAATTCTCCCACTCCCTTCAGGAAACACAAGAGAAGCAAAGAGAGGAAGAACAAGAGAGGGGTCAGAAGAAGGAGGGGCTGAGCACTTGGGCCACCATCCTCCCCCTCCCCCACCCAGTGCTCGCCGGTCCCGCTCTCCCGGCCACACACCCCCTTCGCTTCTTCACGGCGCCCCTGGGAGCGCCGACCCTCGGCAATCAGCCCGACCCCAGGTCCTCGGATGGGGACGCCCAGACAAGGTCTGGGCGGGGTCTTCCCACCAGGACCTCCTCTGCTCATCTGCTCTGCCACGGGGAGCAAAGACCCTGCGGGCTCACCCCAGCCCCCAGCCCCCAGCCCGCAGCCCCCAGGCCCCTACGGCTTCATGCTGAAGAAGTCCTTGATGCCCTCCGAGGAGACGGGACTGGGGCCCTTATTCTTCTCTGCCACCGACTTGTCCTTGGTCCAGGTGAGATGCACCTTCTCAGGATCGGCCTCGCCCTCCCCCTCAGGCTCCTCCCCCGGGGACGGAGAGCTGCTGGGGCAGCTGGGAGCGCTCTGGTCGTGGATGAGCTGCACCTGGGAGATGAAGGAAGCGGCAGGCAGCACGTGACTCCCTTGGCCGAGGCCAGAGGTGCGGCTCCCACCAGCTGGGGCCAAACCACCCAGGCGCACACCTCCTCTTCTGGCTTCTCCTCACTGTCACCAGCGGTCTCTTCTGGGACGTTGAGGCGGAGCCGAGTGTTGGCTGGATTCTTTCTCCGGATTGAGCCGCGAGACTCATCTGTGATACTCTGGATCTACGGAGTGACACAGGTTAGCGCCAGCTCGGCTAGGAGTCACCACCCGTGCCCTGCAAACAGCTACCTCCAGAGCTGATGTTCAGCCACGATGCACACTTCTGGGAGCCGTACCAGCTGTTAAAACATTGCAAGGCTTCCATACCAAATAGCTTTTGCCCCGCTGGCCTGGCCGCTCCAACTCATCCGCAGAACCCCTGACCTCCCCACCGTCCAGCAAGCAAAGGGTTAACACTTGGCCCAGCAGGGCTCTATCTTAGCACCGTGGTCCAGTGTCAGTTCTAACTGGTCAGTGCACATGCCGTTTTTTTTTTTTTTTATTGTGTTCACTATCATCCTGGACAACATCCTTGAAGTGTTCACCTTTCCCAGCTCAAAAAGGTACCCACCACTCATTCCCCTGAAGATCCATTAACCAAATCTGAGAAATATATTATCCACACCTGGGAGACCCCCTCAACCATGGTCTGTCGCTCTCACCTACAGGATCGATTCCACAGGCAACCTGTCACCTGCCCCCCAGAGCTCTTCAGTCCCCTGCCACAGAGTTACCATCACTCATTTCACCAAGGGGTGGGCTTTCATCCCAACTCGGGGCGCTAGTGGTCCACGTTACTCACACCTGGGAGATCTTACACCCATACCCCGTGGGGGGGCTCATCATCATTACCCCCTGAGAACTCATCAACCGTACCCTAGGAGGTATGCCCCCAACTCCCAACCATCAGCTATATCCCTAAATAACCATCTGTTACCCACTCTCGCAGGGTCTATCACATGATCCCCCACACTCAGAGCCCACGCCCATGAGGAATCATCATCCATACATATTTAGCTTCCACGATTCTCCCTTGGGCCCCAGAAGTCACATACAGAGGAAAATCTGTCACCCGTGCCAAAGCCCTCTGCATCCTGGCTGGCAGGCTTGGTAGGTGCCATGTACCCCTGCTGCTAGGGAGGTGAGGTGATGAGTAATGCTCTAGGGTGAAGGCCATGCCAATGGCCAGGAGTGTGAGCCCCGGGCCATCCCTAACCTGTGCAGACCCAGAACTGGCAGCAGCTTGAAGCTCTCAGAGCCCAGCCAGGGCAACCTCACCTCGCGCTCTCGCTCATTCTTGGTTAAATGCATCTGTTTGAGGATCTGAGAACGCTGCTCCATCACCAATGTCTTCTCGTAGGTGTATGCCGAGATATCGCTTTCATGCTGTGGGCGGACAGGGACGGGGGGGGGGGTGGCGGGGGGCAGGGTAGAGTGACAGGGGCAAGGGAGGAAAGCATGAGCTCAGGTGCAAGGCCAAGGGAAGGGAGGCGGACCCCCTTCCTTCTGCCAGCCTAGGGCTTCTCTCTCTAATGACCTAGTTTAACCAATAGCTGTGGGAGGCAAGGACGAAGCAGAGGACAATGCTCTTTGAAGACAATGCTGCTCATTCCCTCAGCCCAGCACAGGACCAGGGTGTGAATGGATGAATTAATGAATGAGCAGATTAATTAATTACCCGGGTGAATGGAGAAGGGGAAGAAATTTTAAAGGAACAAAGTGATGAATGAATACATATATGGATGAATGGGTAGTTGAGTGAATGACTACATTAATGAATACACAGAGGGATGGGTGGACGCGTAAATAAACCGAGGGGGACGGATGGATGAGAGGCCATGCGGTGTAGTCGCTAGGGGCCTGGACTCTGAAGTCAGCCTGCCAGGGTTTGCATCCTGGCGCTGCCATTTGGTTGTCCTGTTGAGCAAATTACTTAACCTTTCCGTGCTTCAACTTCCTAATCTGTAAAATGAAAATGCTGATACTTGTATCTGTTTCACTGGTTGTTGTGAGAATATATATATATATATATATATATATGGCGTGAGACAGTGCCTTACATATAATGATTTGGCTATTCTTGTAAAGAAGAGAGGGACGGATGGATGGATAGGTGGGCAGACTCTTGGGTTACTCCAAGAGAGGCTAAGAGGTAGGTAAGATGGGGAAGGGATCCAGCATCATAAGCTGATCGATTTGGGGGTCGCCCTATTTGGTGCTAGGGCCAAGAGGAAAGAGGGCCGGCTAGGACTCCAGAACTTCAGGGGTGGCTGGTAGGGACTCACCATCTCCACGACCTCGACCTCTGCGGTGATACGTAAATGGTACAGAAAGGTGGTCAGGTCCTTTTTCATCTGGATGCTGTTGTCGTCCATCTGGGCCACGGTGAAGATGCGCATCTTGCACTTCCGCCAGACCTGGAGGGGTGAAGGGGACCCAGAAAAGCCCAGCCCAGACGCAGTGAGAAAATTCAAGGTCAGAACCTAGAGAGGACCCTGTCCCTCACCCTTCCCACCCACCTTCCCCCCCCCCGCCGCCACACACACACACACACACACACACACACACACACACACGCAGACCCAAAATCCTCTACCTGGGAGGCCACTCCCTACAAACCACCCCCCTCCCCCGCTTAGGTAAGAGTCCCCATTAAAGTATCGCTTGCAAGGGTGAAGCAGCGCTCTCCTTTACAAGGCAAGGACACCCGCCAGAGGAGACACACTCAGGTCCTAACATCTCAGGGGAAGGGAGGCGATCAGCCCCCCTCTTCCAGGAGCTCCCGGGGAGGGGCTCACGTGGAGGCTGGCCCTGGCCAGAGCCCACGAGCCACGCAGAGCCACGCTCGCTCACCTTGTGGTGTCGCAGCAGGAAAGGCAGCAACATGAGCATGCCTCCGTCGTGCACAATCCACCAGACGTCGATGCTGCCCTCGGAGAAGCGCTCGGGGTTCCCAGGGAACATGGAAACGTTCTTGGTGACCAGTAGGGCCAGGTGACCAGCTGTGGTTTCCCGAACCAGCTCTGGGGAAGGCCAAGGAGAGGGCCAGAGGGGAGAAGAGCGACCCCGGTCCCTTCCTGCACCAAGGCTCCTGGCACCCAGCACCCCACCCCCACCCCACCCGGCCCCGGGCTTGGCCTGAGTAGTCAGAAAACCAGCATCTACGTAGGTCTCATCACTGAATTGTTGTTTTGGTTGGGGAAAGCCTCTCGACCTTGCTGGGCCTCAGTTTCCCCACCTGTCAAGTGGCAATGAGACCACCTGCCCTTCCTATCAGGAGCTCTTCCGTGCACGGCCTGGTTTATCCTCTCAATTGCCTTTAACTATGATCCACCCGGAAAGGAGCCAGAATAGCCTGGAGTCAACAGGGCAGCCTCTAGGCGCCCAGCTGTGTGATCTGGAGCAAATTCCTCCATCTCTCCGGGCCTGGGCCTCCGTTTCACACCAGTAAAGGGGAGATGACACTGCCTCGCCAGCCCACACGGGACCGCTGAGAGGATAAGAGGCTTAGAGAGAGGCTCAACTTGTCTGGCAGACAGAACACAGTCCATACATGTCCGCTATTATATTACTACCAAGGCGTCTAGTGCCCAGAGAGGGTGAGTCACTTGTGAACGATCACACAGCTAGGAAGGGCCAGAGGTGAGATTGAGACCCAGGCCTCTCTGACTTCGCAGCTGTAGCTATTTCGGCTGCCTTCCACTGACTCTCTCTCTCGGGGCTGAGTCAGCTCTGCAGGGCCCAAGACTATCTCCCTCACACCTGAGTCCTCAGCGGCTGGCACATGGCCAGCTCTGAGCACCGACCCCCCGCATGTGCAACACCCGGGAAAGAGCCCCCGGGCCCAAGAGGGAGAGCCCACCGCCCACCACTGTCCCTGGCCCACCCAGTGTTACCAATGAAGTTCCTCCATGTCTGATGATCTTCCTTCTGCCGCCAGTTGCGGGGCCAGCCAACCAGCACGGTGTTGTGCTGCAGCCCCCCGAGGCCCCCGGACTGGATCAGATGCGACACGCCGTCACGCAGGTTGGAGGAAATCACTACCTGGCAGAAGCCTTTCACCTTCTCTGCCTCCATCAGGCGCCGGATGGACTGGGAGATGGGGGGAGGGGCGTGTCAGACAAGGACGAGCCTCAGGCCTCCCTTCCGGCTGTCTCTCCCCTTCACTGTCCCCATCTTCTCGAAGCTCAGCTCCGATCACGTCAGCCTCTGGCACCAGAATCGCGCATGGCTCCCCATCACCTATAGCCAGCCCCATTCCTTGTGGATCCGGCAAAGCTGTCTGTGACCTTAGCCCACACTTCCCGCACCCTGCCTTCGCTGGCAAGCCCTCCACCCCCACCGGGACCCTCCCCCCATTGCATATCACACCCTGCTGGCCCAACTCAAATGTCACCTTCTCAGAAACCACCCCCCACCCAGACCAGAACGGAACTGGGCTGCTGTGCATGCCCCGACGATTTGTTTTTAACAACTTTTAAAAGTTAGCATAATGATAAGCATTTTCAATGCACACTCAACCTGCACTATGAAGGTAGGGTTCTTATTAGTCTTATGTTATAGATGAGGCAATTGAGGTTCGGAGAAATTAAGCCTTCCTTAAGGCCACCCAGCTAATGGGTATGTTATTGTAGGGGTTCAACTCCAGGGCTCTGACACCATCCCCCACACTCTAAACCCCTACCCCGATGTCAAGCAGAGAGGGCTTCAACTCCTACCTCGGGCACCTCCTGGCTGTGTGACCTTAGGCAAATCGCTTAACCTCTGTGAGCCTCAGTTTGCCCATCTGTCAAATGGGAATGGCAGCTACCTCATTGAGGAACGGGCAGAATTACAGGACATGATGTGGGTAAGGTAGCCTGCTGCTTGACAGATTGGAAGCACGCAACACATTCTATTATTCTGATGATATGAACCCTAGTGAAGCATCTACCAACAGCAGGAAGGCTTGAGAGCCTTCTGGGTACGTTCTATCTTCCCACTAGCCTGTGAGCACCTTGAGGCCTGGGATCTGGTCTTATCCACCCCCCATCTCCCCAGGCCCAGCCCGCTGTGTGGTTCGCAGCACCTTCTCACCCACTCCATATTGAAGGAAGTTGACCAGTGGAGGCCTCCAGCCCTGGGCCCTGACAGATTGGTGTGAACGGCCCAGTGAGGCAGAAGCAGCAACTGTCACAAGCCATTAGGGGTACTCCTCCCCATCTCTCCTCTCCCCCCTCCGGCCCCCTTTCCTTTCTCCACAACTAGTCACAGCCCCCAGGGGAGAGAAGCCTGGATCGAAGACAGAACCCACCTGCTCAGCTACCCACCAGGTTCCAGACACGTGTTAGTGCCCCATAACACAGAAGCCAGCTGCCCCTGCCCACGCTGGCCCTGTACACTAAGAGCACAGACCGGTGCTCTTAGAAGCAGGTGACCCAGAGCCAGGGACCCAGGATCAAATTCTGCCTGTGCTCCCAGCCAGCTCTGTGACTTTCAGCAAGCTGTCTTCCCTCTCTGGGCCTGTTTCCCCTTGTACTAAATGTGGATGCTCACACTGCCAACTTCACGCGGCGTGAGGGTCGAAAGAATCATAGATGTGAAAACACTTTGAAAGATTTATACGTTGGCAGGGAGAAGCCTGGAGTAGGAGTCACGCAGTCCTAATTTGAGTCTGTTTTCTGTCCTTAGACAAATGACCTGACTTCTCTAAGCCTCAGTTTCCCTATCCATAAAGTGGGGCCCTTTTGGCTCTGAAGGTCTTTGGTTCTGACAATTGGATTCTAAGGAACTCACTCGCTGAGTCCTTAGATTCCTCTTCTAAGAAAGAAGAAAGAAAAGCATGAGCCACCTTTGACCCCAAAGGAGGTAAGAAGGCAAAGTGTAAAGGGTCAAGTCAAGGGACTTGTCCTTGCCCCCTTCCCACCAGGGACTCCTCTCACCTCCTCTGCCCGCTGGGCCTGGGGATGGTTGTCCAGAAAGGTGCCCTCAAGGACAGAGCCCACAATGGTCAGGCCCTTCCCTGCCTTGAGCTGGGAGGTCAGTGAGAGCAGCTGTGGATGTACCACATTCTGGTCTTGGTCCACGCGCACCAGCACCAGCAGCTGTGGCCTGAAAAGGATTCAAGATCCATTCAACACCCACCCAACTTCTACCCACCATACGCCACGCCCCCACACACCAAAACACTGGTGAGCTTACTAGCCATCCGTCCTCTATACCCCCACCCACTTACCCATCTCGCTGTCCACCTCACTCATCCATCCACCCAGTCACCCACCCACCCATTTTATCCTTCAGCCACCCACTCACATCCATATTAATTTACCTACATATGCATTATTCACCTAGTTATCTAACATCCACCTGCCACCAACCATTACACGTTCATCTATTCACCAATCACCCTCCCATACATATATACACTTAGCCATCTACTCATCTGTTTATCCATTCACTTCCTTTTTCATTTGGCCATCCCATCCATCCAACCAACCATCAGTTTAAGAGCATTCTCTGAGCACTCTGGGCTAGACCCTGTGGCAAGCATTTAAGAATTCACAAACAACGCAAAGCCCTGGTCTCTGGAAGACACAGTTTAGTAGACATCAGCAAGTGCAAGCCAACAGTGTCCTAGTCAGAGCTCAGAGTTCAGACCTTCCTCTCGGCAAAGTGACCTGAGGGAGGTGAGCGAGGGCTGGGCTTGCAGAGCAATCAGCTAGAAAGCAGGCGGGGCTGAGAGGTGGAGGTAAAGATTCTGCTTCCTGTTCTGCCTTCCGTGGCCTCTGAGACCTTCTCTGGTCCCTGATGTTCACACGAATAAAGTGGAGGGATTGTTCTCAATCTAGAAATTTCTAGAAGCCCCCTATAACTCTCAAAGTGAATGGGTCCACCTTTCCCAGAGCAAATGCTACACGATATTACGTTTATCTGTCTCCGTGTGTGCCTGCTCCGTGGAACTATTCACTCTCTAGGTCCCCAGAGACTGGAAAGGGGCCCAGCACAGATCATGCATTCACACATGTTTTTAAACACATGATGAGGTGAACGGGGGGATGAATGGATGGTTGCTCAGCCTGACCCCGGGTACCGCAGGTGGAAAAGGTTCAGACTAGGCTGAGCAGAGGAGGAGACATTAAGGACACACCATTGTGGCGGGAACACCACCCAGCAAACAAAACAGGTGAGGGAGAGTCAGGCCCTGCTCCCCTCCTGTCCTTCCCCTGGGCCCTCCCACGTGCTCCTGGCCACTTACCTCCAGTTCTTGGTATGTGGGGGCCCTTCCTCCAGGCGTAAGAGGGCGTAGCGTGCAGCGCTGAGGGACAGGCCTCGGATCCCATCACCCCACTCTTTCTCTGCCCTGGGGACCCAAGGGGATCAACCAGAGTAGAAAGCCAGGGGTGTCAGGAAGAACCACGCACACACAAGTGGCTGCCCCAGCAGACAATGTGCAGCCATTCTGCCACCTCCTTTTCTCGAAGCTTCAGCCCCTCCCTCAACTCCTGTCCCCTATCTCCCAATCCCACCCCTACCACCCTTCCCCCTCCCCTCCAGCCCCAGCCTCTTCCCACTCTTACCTCATCCCTACCCCCTTTCAGCCCTCCCCACTTCCTCACACTTACCCGCGGTACTCGATATATTTGTAGATGAGCCCAGCAATGAGCATGGCCACCAGGGCGTAATACCAGGAGCAGATAAACATGAGGGCCAGGCAGAGGCTCATGCCCAGGAAGGAGAGTGTCCTGAACAATGGGAGGAAGACCCAGCCTCTGAGTCCCAGCAGGACTGTCACTGGTTTCCGGGGCTCAGACAACAAGGCAAGAACTGGGAGGTCTAGGGCAGCTCAGGTCTGTGGGAACTCACACCATCATCTCCAAGAGCACCATGGGAATCTGGGAGCTCCTGGGTGAATGAGCAGCCACAGACAGCGCCACTCCATGACCCCCCCCCCCAACTCCTGAGAACACACTGCCTTGTCCCAGTGCCTTAGACCCTGCCGCACCACCCTGCCAGATGGTTTCTGAGGCACAGGTGTCTGGAGAGAGTTGTAGGCAAGATCTCCTGGGAAGAGTGTGTCCCCAGGAGGAGGTAACTGGCAAAGCAGGAGCACTGAGATGGGAGTCAGGCAGCCTGGGTTCAAGTCCAGGTCTGCCGGAGACTTTCTGAGTAACCTTGGGCCACTCCCTTCCCCTGTTTGAGCCCGTTCCCTCTCCGTAGACCAAGCATGGTCATTCCTGCCCTGTCTGCCCCACAGGCCTATTGTGAGGATGAAGGGCCATAAAGTAAAATGATCAGCAGAGCCCCAGGCTCCGCATAATAAGAATCTTCCATGCACTAAACCCTGTAACACTCACGAGGGCCCCTGAGGTCAGTGCAGTTGTCATCCCCATTTCACAGCTGAGGACACTGAGGTTTCCTCTTCTAGACTGAAAGACGTTGGGCATTGTGGGGAGGGAGGGACTATAGCCGAGACTGTTCACGACTGTGTTATATTATTATTTGTGGTTATAAGGTTCTCCAGAACCTTTCTCATGCTCCTTGGGCTACAAAAGCTGGAGAAATGGACTCCTTTTTTTAAATTTTGGGACCCCTAGACCTAGGGGATGGGCTAGGGTGAGGTGGGGTGGGGGTGGAGATAGGAGAGTGTTCTGTTAGCCAGGGAAGGGCACAGGGCACCCACCAGTGGTAGTATCGAAAGCGTGGCCTCCAGTTGGGGGTCCTCAGCAGTGTCTGTACGGCACAGGCCAGGTTCACAAACATGTAGCACATCAGGAAGAACCTAGAACACAGAAAGGCCCCAGGAGAGGCAGAGATGCAAAGGGAGGCAGAAACAGAAAGAGAAACATAGGGAAAGAAAGGGGGGAAAGAGGATAAGAGGATAAGAAACTGAGGAGGTGGCCAGATCACATTCTGGAATGGGATTCAAGGGCCAGATCCCCTTTCAGCACACCCTGATGTGTGTGGGAGTGAATCTTCATATAACAAAAGACAGGTTGTTACACTATTGGGTGGGCTATCCAGGGTCACAACTGGAGGATCCAGGTAGAGAGACCCCCCCAGAGCTGACGGGGAGGGCAAGAGGCCAGCACGCACATAGAGAGGATGGGGGCAACTTCGTCGAGGGATGCAATGAGGATGCCAATCTCACAGATGCAGGCCGTCAGGAGCAAGGCCCATGTTGGCTCTCCGTTGGCTTTGCCGTGGCCAAAGACCTGGGGACAGAGCAACCATCATAGAGGTCTGAGATCTTAGGCATTTCTTGTCTCTCTTGTCCAGTCTTGGGGACCAGTGCAATGGAGGCAGGAATCCCCTAACCAGTGAGGAAGTAGGGAGAGGATGCTGTATTCCTCACCCTTACCCAAGGGGATGCCAGTCTTTGGCTGTGTCTCTCCCACTCTGACATTGGTACTTCAATTAATGAAGTTCAAATGACCCCTTAAGGGGAAAAGAAGGACCTGTAGGACAGATGGAGAGGAGCTACAGGGGCCAGCAAGTGGCCATGACTGTGTGCTCCATAAATCTTTTTTTTTTTAAGCACCATGGAGAGAGCCACACTTGCCCTTTGGCTACCTCCCTGCCTGATCACTCAGCCAAAGGAGGGCTAATGGTTTCTCCCCTAAGAGCAGACAACTCTGCCCAAAGAGATAGCACTGACCATGGGCCAAATCCCAAATAAGGCACACCCATTCTTCTTATTGGTAGTGCAGAGCAGCAGGGCCCTAGGGGGCCTTGGCTCACCCGGTGGCCTCTCCGGGCAGTGGCTTGGCTGACCAGTATAACGGATGGGCTGTTCTTCCCACACTCCACCCCTCACTGACCTGCAGGAAGGGCACTATGCCGTCCCGGGAGATGGCCTGCAGCAGGCGTGGGGCCCCCGTGAGGCTCTGCAGCCCAGCCCCACAGGTGGAGAAGAAGGATCCGATGACAATGACCCAAGGGGATGGCCAGGCCAGTGTTCCCACCACCAGGTTGCCATTCACAGCTTCGCCAAACCTGGAATGAAGCAGCAAGGGGACAGGAGATGCTGGGTGAGCAATGCCACCTGGATCTCCAGGGCGTGTCTCCCACACCAACCCCAGGACCAGTTGTACACCCATCACAGGACTAGGCTCTCTAGGAGCAAGGGGGGAGACAAAGCTCCTAATGTCCTGGGCATTTCTGTCTGTGTGACCTTGGGTAAGTTGCCTCAGCTATAAAATGAGAATCATTATAAACCTATCTCGTATGATTGGTGACAAGATAAAAGGAACCAACACAGGTAAAATGCTTTGCACTATGCCTGGAACAAGACACTAATAGTGATTCTAGTAAATGGTCAATATTGTAATATGTTAAGCTGGAAAAAAGCTCTTGGCTTATTAGAACCTGTGTCTCCATCTGAAAAATGGGGTTCTGGCCTCATTTATGGTAATGATATCTAATGTGAGAAGCATAGAAAAGCATTTTCTAACAGTGACACTATCTTAAATTGAATGATGCTGCCTCAGTAGGTAGAGAGAGCCCTGTGGCTGGAGTGTGCAAGCAGAGGTGTGCTCAAATGGGCTGTTGCTGAAGGACTCCAAAATCAGATGAAGGGTTTTACCGGATGGCCTGCTGAATCCCTTGCAGTTCTGTGGGAGGTCTCTGATTAATTTTTTTAATGTTGATTTATTTTTTGAGGAGGGGAGGGGCAGAGGGAGAGAGAGGGAGACACAGAATCCGAAGCAGGCTCCAGGCTCTGAGCTGTCAGCACAGAGCCCAATGTGGGGCTCGAACCCACAAACTGTGAGATCATGACCAGAGCTGAAGTCAGATGCTCAACCAACTAAACCACACAGGCGCCCCAAGGGGGGAGGGTTCTCTGATTAAATGAAATAAGTGGAGATTAAGTTCCCCTAAAAGCTAATAAGTGTAATATATGCAAATTGTCCACTTGGCCAGGTCACTCCCCTGCTTAAAACCCTTCAGGGTTTCCTCTATTTTTTTTTTTTTTTAATAAAATAAAGCTCTAATTTCCTGGTACCAAAAACCAGGCTTCCAGGACTGGCTCCAGACGCATGTCCCCATTCCCCACCTTACAGAAGCCAGGATGGGGCCATGGAAACTGACTTCTGTGACAAGACCTCCTACTTTACCCTCCTAGTGGTGCGTGCCCATACCCTTCAAATGTGTAGGCTCCAGAAGCTTGAATTTCTTACAGCTATAGGCACCTATGTGTGCGCACGCGCGCGCGCGCACACACACACACACACACACACACACACACTACTGTTTCTCTCCTCCACCTTTGTTCATGCTGTTCCCACCACCTAGAATGCCCTTCCCACTCCTAGTTACCTAACTGATCTCTACTCAACATTTAAAGTGAGAAAGATAAGTGGGAAGATGTGTGTAAGGCACTTCCAGCATCACCTCCTCTTCCCCAACCCTCTGAAGACTGGATTACGGCCTCCTGTGCACTACCAGAGCCCATTCCTACTGCTCTACATTTCAAGTCTGTTGTTGAGCGTGGTTATCAGCCCCCAAAGAGCTCCTTCAGGACAAAAAGCATGTGTTATTTATTTTTATTCTCTCCTAGAACACTGGACAGCGACCAACATATAGATATCTAAGAAATGTTAAATGGGTTAATAGATTTTAAAGCAAAAAAAAAAAAAAAAAAAGGAAAGTAGCATTATCCTAAAAACAACGAGACACCATCCAAGTTTCTTGAGCTGGAGTAACAGGAGAAAGATAAAATATAAGAAGGTGAGCTTGCAAGCAATCGCCTGTGATCTCCCTCCCACAAGTCCCCTTGCACAGACTCAACACTCTCTGCGGGGTCTGTTTCCCAAAACCTGGCCCCATGCACCCACTACCCAGAACAGGATCAGCCCCAATTCCCTTACTTACTTGTCCCGCAGGACGACCCCCTCAATGCAGGCCCCAAACAGAACAACAGAACTGATGTCTGTAGCAGAGGATGAAGGAGAATCCCCAGGATGATATTCCCCTTTCTGCTCCCAGGCCAGCTGGGTGAGGCAGCAGCTTCAGCTGCCCTCCTCCCAGCCCTCCCTATCCACGGTGGTCCCAGCCCAGCAATGCAGGATACAGACAGCAGAGGTGGTGGCAATGGCCAGGATGGTGCCAGTGGGAATTGACTTCTGGGCATCCCGCAGGTCTCCAGAACGGTTAGAACCAGCCATGATCCCTGCGAATAGAGGAGCAGCTAGTACAGGGGCCACAGGAGACAAAACAGAACAAGAAGAAAGGACACCAGCCTCGGAGCCAGGAAGTCTGGGATCTAGTCCTGGCATACTGACTGGTGTGAGAACTCGGGCATGGCTTCTCCTGGCCTTAATTCCCTCATCTGTGCAATGGGAACTGGATTTTGGCTCCTGCCTATGTGATGAGATTGCTGGACTAAGAAATTCCCCACATCATCATTGACTCTCTCCACCCATCACTCTCAGGCAGAGTCCTCCCTCTCTGAGCTCCCCTTCACCTGTGACTGAGGGGAAGTAGATGCCAACCAGCAGGGTGAAGTAGGAGGTCATGTCGCTGAAGACATAAGGATGGTCCATGTCGACAGGGGTGCCATCTGCCAGGCCCACCGAGGGCATCCCACGTCTCTCCACAATCACCCCCTTGGTCAGGTAGGAGCTCCAGAGGTTCTCTGTGGGGAGGAGATATGATACTTAGGAGGAAAACCAGAAGTCAGGGTACCAGAGCTCCAGGGCCAGGAGGTGGGGTGGGCAGAAAAAGAAGGGTCAAGGTCAACCACTTCTCACTCCGTCAAGGCCTTAGCTCTATTTTATTTCCACTGACATTCCCTAAGCTCCTGCTTTGGGCCAGGCCATGTGCAGAGGCTTTGCACATGAATCACATCTAGTCCTTGCCCTCAAATAGTCCAGTCTAGTGGGGTAAAAAGACACAGAAAGACCTATCTCAGACTGATTCAATATGTCCCAAACTGGTCTCACTGGCCAGCCACCTCACAACCAGCTCCTTTTTTGTATCCCTTATCTCAGTAAATGGCACCATCATTAATTCAGACAGCTTTACATTGCCCTCAACTGTTCCCTTTCCCCATATCTGTTTCAAAACCATCTCCAATTTCTGTCTATTATCCCTTCTATATATTTCTCAAATATGCCCCTCCTCTCCTTTTCAGGATTTCCTCACTTCAGCCTTATTGACATTTGGGGCCAGATAATCCTTTGTTGTGGAGGGCTGTCCTACAGCACTATAGAATGTTTAGCAAAATACTGATTTCTATGCATTAGATGTCAGTAACAACCATCTAGTTGCGATGGCCAAAAATGTCTCCAGACATTGCTATATGCCTCCTGGGGGGCAAAACAGCCCTGGGGGAGAACCACTGCTCCACTCCCATGGACATCACTCGATTACTCTTGATCAGAAAACTATCATCTGTCACCTGAACTCAGCATCAGCCTCCTCCTGGACACCCTGTTCTCTCTCCCTTTACCTCATCCATATTAACAGCCAAAAAGAACCTTTAGAAATAACACTGACCATGTCCATCCCTTATTTGAAACCCTTTCATGGCCCCCATTGCCCTCAGGACATGGTTCAAACATTTCAATATGGCTTCCAAGGCCTGCTGCCATCTGGCTTATGCCACCCTCTCCAACATCATTTCTTGCCCTTCCTTCCTTTGTACTTTATGCCCCAGTCATACCAAATTATCTGTGGTTGGAAAGACACAATATGCTCTTCTCTGTCTGCATGCTTTCAGGCAAGCTGTTCTTCTGCCTTAATTCCTTTACCCCCCTAGTATAACTCAAAATCTCTTATTTTTCCTTCAAAACCCTCCTCAGATGAGTCTAGGAAGCCTTGTCTTGCCCCTTTATACACATGACCACTCCCTCCCCTGAGAGGTCTCTGTTCATTGAAGGCACATCAGCTCATATTGTAATTTATTTGCTTATACATCTGTGTCCACCATTGGACTCCTTGAAGCCAAGGACTGTGACATTTATATCATGTTCCTGGTGCTTAGCACAGTGCTAGACACCACAGAGATGATTAGTGGTGAATACTTGTTTAAACTGATGACTTTCTTTCCTACTAGGTAGTAAGATATTGAAGGCTCCCTTTCATCTCTATTCCTCCAAGACGCCAAGGAAAGATGGCCCAGAGTAGGTGCTCAATTAAAACTGATTGAGTTTAAGTGAATCCCAAGTAGAGTTCCTTAATCCTGACTGTTTAACCCACAATCCCTGTAGTGTTCCCTGGACACCAGCCTTCTTCCCTCCCCCCAGACCTTTGATGAGGCCACTGGCAGCGCCAGGGATGCCCTGGATCTCCGTGACATTGTTTCGGGTGAAGTACTCATCACAGGTGGCGTTGAGGAAACGGGAGGAACAGAAAAGGCCCCAGAGCCGTGTGGTCACCGTCTCATTTCCTTCCCAAGCCAGCTTGGCACAGACATCAAAGCCATGGCGAGATAGTGTGCGGTTCCCCAGGAGGCAGATCCTAGGGAGAGCAACAAGGGAGGAAGATGGGGGAGGGACATAACCTTGCCTTGGCTTCACAATAGAACCACCAGGGGAGCTCTAAAAAACACAGATCTCAGGGCCCCATATCCAGAGATCCTGATTTAATTGGGATGGAGCCCAGAATCGGTGTGTTTTTTTTTTTTCAAAGCTCCCCCAAGTGATTTTAATATGCAGCCACAGCAAAGAACCACGACTTTAGTACAATGCTATGTTTCAGAACCATGGACAGCAGTCTCTGTGTGCAGTCCTGGGCGGTGGGATTTAAGGGAATCTGTCCTCAAGAAAGAGGCAGGACCCACAAAGATTTGAGACTCTAGACCCTCTCTTCTGTGACCTTTCCCCCAACAGAGAAGGTATCCAACACTAATAAGGTGCCCTATTCCAGGAAGTTGTCTCCTGCCAGGAAATGCTTCTCTAACACAGAATCATCCCTTCAGAAATAATCCCACTTGGTTCTTCCCAATTCTGCTCCACCAGCAAGCAATTGACCCTCACAAGGGAAACTCTGCCCACCTCCAGAAACATTATCCCACCCTGTAGAGATTTCCCCCAAACAAGGAGAGATTTTACTTCCCAAGGGAGGTTGCTCTAAATCCACAAGGACTCAGATTCTGAGAGATGAGGAGAGGGAGGCTGGCAGAGACTGGCGTCACAGACCCTGAAACCTAACCAGGGAGGAGGAGGACGATGCCTTAGACTCAGAGCAACAGCACTTACGGGAAGTTGGGTGGGTCGAAGGCAGATTTGATGACCCCAGCATAGATGGCCAGGATGGAGAGGATGACACAACCCAGGAAGACAAGGGCAAACTTGTTGACATACTTGACGCCCACAAATACCACAGTGGCCATGCAAGTGAGCACACAGGTGCCATACACACGCATATTGTTCAACATGGCTGCTGCCTCCCCACTGGCATCTTCTGCCTTAAAAATGGCCATAGCTGGGAAGAGGTAAGCCTGTGGAAAGGGGGCAAGGAGGTCAGGTGAGTGACACAGCAAGAACCAACTAAGAATCACCCCCAAGGATATAACCTGACGTGCAGGAAGAGCTTTGGAAAATACTTGCTCATCACGGTGTATTTACAGTAGTATGAGACTGGAAATGACATCCAATGATAGGAGTAAATGTGATCATTTTTATTCCTACGGCATATTTGTATTTTCTAAAATTTTTAGACTGAATGTTAATATGTTTATATTCTTAAAAAAGTTATTTTCGGGGCGCCTGGGTGGCGCAGTCGGTTAAGCGTCCGACTTCAGCCAGGTCACGATCTCGCGGTCCGTGAGTTCGAGCCCCGCGTCAGGCTCTGGGCTGATGGCTCGGAGCCTGGAGCCTGTTTCCGATTCTGTGTCTCCCTCTCTCTCTGCCCCTCCCCCGTTCATGCTCTGTCTCTCTCTGTCCCAAAAATAAATAAAAACATTGAAAAAAAAATTTTTTTAATTTTAAAAAAAAGTTATTTTCGCTTATAAATGATATTACAAAGGGAGTTTCTAGTTACTTAGGGAAATCTATGGAGTCTATTTTACAAGGACAGAATACAATTTCACATGGTAAAAAAAAAAAAAAGAAGGAAATACACCAAAATGTTAATGGTGATTTTCTTCAGGCAGTTGTTATTTCCTTTTTTATATTCTTTGATATTTTTCCAATTTTGTGCATTGAGCAGAATTGCTTTGAGCCGAGACCCACATCACTAGCCTCTCCTTCAAACACTGCCCAGCACCCTGATTTCTTCTCATCAGTCACTACTCCTAACATGTCTCTTACTCGGCTCCCTCACATCCTTCTTCTCTTTTGCAACCCATTGGTCATCAGTCCTGCACAATTAACATTCACAGAGAAATCAGCACAGTCCCAGGCACATGCTAGGCAATCACCAGATATAGCTATTGTGTGACATTACTTTAATTATTTCTACCACTATTAACTCTTATCGACCCACATCTGCCACTTGGTAGCTGAGTGACCTTGAGCAAGTCATGTCACCTCTCTGAGCTTCTCATTTGTAAAATGGGCATAATAATACTTAATCCTTGTGAGGATTCAAGATAATGACTGTAAAGCAATTGGAACTCTGCTGAGAGCACAGTGGGTGCCTGATGAACGACAGCTGTTCACGTTACGTAATTACTGTATCTTGTCTCCCCAACTAGACTGTGAATTTTTTAAAGACAGAACCACATCTGATTTCCTTTTGGCCTCACTGAGTGGCTTGGACCTCTCCCTAGGAGGTGTCCAGGGAGCATTGGTTAACTGATTGACAGCCTGGGGCCCCACACCTCCTCCTCAGCCCCTCTCACCAGCAGGATTTCGATGGTGCCCAGGATGTACATGGCCCCAGCAAATGTAGTGCCCAGGTAGAAGCAGAGGCCAACGGCGCCCCCAAACTCTGGGCCCAGAGACCTGGAAATCATGTAGTAGGAGCCGCCAGCTGCAGAAAGAACCTAGTGTCAGTGAGAAGTTCAAGGGGCACTGGGCTGCCACTGGGGGTGAGGGAGCTCCAGGACAGAGGTGGGAAAGGGGTTGTTCTGTGCCTCACGTCTTACAGGCTACAGCCCTACGACGGGTGGGAGACTCAGCCAGCCACTCTGAGTGGATTTTGCAGCACTAATTACCATGTTGCTAATTACCCCTCTAAGGGGGTCATGGCTCAGAAAAATAGGATGACGGAGAGGAGGGTCTCAGGCAAAGGGAGATCTTGCATTGCCCTGTTCAACTCCATCAACTGCCTCCCTCCCTCCCTCCCCCTTAATACCACTGTCCCCACCTACCCCACAAACATCATAGCCCAGCCCCCAGGTCTTCAATATTGCCTCTCTTGGTCCTGATGACCCCAAAGCCTATGGCCCTGTCCTTCCTTCCAACTATCTGGGCCCCCTCCTGACCAACCAGACCCCTTTCCCCTCCAAGAAGCCCCATCACATACCAGGTACAACACCATTGGTTGCGATTGCACTCATGGAGATGGCCGTGAGCATTGTCTGCAAGGAGAGAGATCATCAGAGTGGCAGCTAGGGCAGGGGCCGCAGTGCCCTGGGTCAGTGCCAAACCTTATACCCCATAAACACCTGCCAAACCCACAAGTCCTTGCTGAGCTTCTCTCTGGTCCTGTTCCAACTTCTACCCCTGCCAAGTCCTTCTGGTCAAGAAAATCTCTTATTCACCATGCACATGGAGGAAGCACAAGCTATAGCATCAGAGAGCTCTGGAAATCCCAGCTTGGCCTCTGACCAGCTGTCTGATCTGGGACAAGTCACTTCACTTGTCTAAGCCTCAGTTTCTTCATCTATGAAATAGGTGTACTGTATTCCTGCCTCAATGCTTAAGCTGAATCTGGTCATGAGGAGATATCTGACCAACCCAGATCAAGGGACATCATACAAACTAACTGCTCCATACTCTTCAAAAGTGTCAATGTCATGCAAGACAAAGAAAGAGCAGCTGTTACAGATTAATGGAGGCTAAAATCATGATATCATAAATGAGTATAAACGTGATCTTGAATTTTCTTCAGTTAGTGAGGACATGATTGGCAAAATCTGAATAAGGCCTGCAGATAAAACATTATTAATGTGTTACTATTAAGACATTATTAACGTATCAGTGTTAGTTTCCTGCCTCTGATCATTGTACTGTGGTTACATAAGGGAATGTCCTCATTTTTAGTAAACACACACTGAAGGATTTAGGATAAAGAGGCATCATGTCTGCAACTTGCTCTCAAATTCAGGGGAAAAAAGGTACTTACAGAGAGGATGGAATAAATACAATAACGTTAACATTTGGGAGTCCGGTGGAAGGGATATTTGTTCTATTCCTGCAAATTTTCTGTATGTCTGAAATTTTGTGAAAACAAAAACTTAAAAAGAAATAAAATAGGCGTTCTACCATCAGTAGCGGCCACCTCACATGCAGAGGTGGCTCAAGGGTCATGTGTGAAGAAATGTAAACATGATGAGAAGTAGGTGTTCCGTGAATATTTGATTTTCTAGGGAGGATGGAAAGGATTCTATTACAAAGCTGTTTGTGACACATAATCCCATTTTTTGTGAGTCTGGGCCTACAAAAATGTTAACCACTGGGGTTTTCTAGGTGAATTTTATTTCCTTCTGTACACCTATCTTTTTCGTCAATGAATCTGCATTACTTGTGTAATTATACACGCACTCATTCACACACACACACACACACACACACACACACATACACACACACACACGATCCAGGCGAAACCTGGTTAGTGGCTATCAGGGACCAGCTTGTGAGATGCAGGAAGGACCAATCAGACCTGATTTACTCTCAAAGATCATACGCAGTGATTCCTACAAAACACTCAGGTCTCGTGCTGCCCCTTCCCCTCCCCCACCCCAGGTCCCTGGTCTGCCACAACGGTCAGGAGAGGGGGAGGTGTCACTCACACAGGAGCAGCAGATGAAGACCATGCAGAAGGCCTCCATGATGCCTGCGATGCCCACTACCCAAGTGAGCCTCAGGAAGAGGATGACACCAAAGATGTTCTGCAGGCATGGTAGGTACACACCCATGAAGGTGCCCATGCGTGGGGCCTGCCGGGGAAGCCAGTGTCAGTTTCTGCAGCCCGTAGTCACTATGAACACCCAGACCCCTCCTCCCCCCTATTTTCAATCCCCCATTCCCCTCCCTTCTCCGTCCCCATCCCTTCATCCCTCTTTCCTCTGGTCTTTACCCTCCCTCCCCTCTCCTCCCTCCACCTCTATCCCTTCCTCACCCTCAGCCCCAACTCCTATCCCTCTGCCTCCATCATCCACCCCTTCAACTGACTCTCTTTTGTCCCCCCACCCTTTGTCCCCTCCACCCCTTCTTCCTCCCCCATCCCTTTTCCCCCCAAGGCCCTCACCTGCACTGGCTTCTTTTTTCCACCCTCATTGTTTTCTGCCTCTTCATGCTCCCTACTTCCCTGGGGCAGGTTGGTGTAGTTGGCCAGGCCACTGAGCAGGGAGGACACCATGGGGCTGGTGTCCATCTCCTCCTGTGGAGGTGGGGGTGGTAGAGTTAGGACACAAGGGCCCAGGAAAGGAGAGGCGATCTACATAGTAGGAGGCAGAGAGAGATGGGGGTGAGGAAAACAAACCATTGGGGGTGGGATGAGATGGGGAAGGAGGAGGAAAAAGCACAGAGAACAGGGAAAGTGGATGTGGGATAAGGAGAGGGAGTAGCAGGGGTAAAGGGAAGGAGAAGGAAATGGAGAGAAGGACACTGTCCCTGAGGGAGGGAGAGAGGGAGAGAAGGAGGGAGTGGCGGATGAATGGGGTGTCACACAAACTAGCAACCCACCTCAAACAGGGCCATATTCTTGCCATCATACTCCCTTCCCTTCTCTGTGTCAGTGCTGTTGATGAAGGGGCTGCTCTCCTTGGGGTTGCCATCACCTGAGAAGGCAGAGGAGTCAGGGGTCTTGTACCAATGGGTTGCCATCCTTCTGCCTGGGCATCCAGCTATGTGGCCACTTTGACTCTCTGAACCTCAGTTTGCACATTGGAAAAACGGAGCTAACAGTAATGCCCGCCCCCCCCCCCCGTAGAATTTTAGTTGACAGGATGTGTAAAGAGCCTAGTGCATTCCCTGGCACGTAGTAGGTTTTTAATGAAGATGTGAGTGCTTCCTTGCCCTTGGGGGGTCCTTCTTCATTCACTAGGTCACTCTAGACTCTCCAAGTGCCCCTCCTCAACCATAACCGGGACCACGCTGGTGTTCTGGGGTGAAAGCATGCTCTTTCCCAGAGACAAAGGCAGAGAATACTAAAGCCTGAGGACCAAAGGATACTTTACCTCTTGGAGAAGTGACCCATGTGGCATCCCCTATGCCCCTCATGCATCTTCAGTCAACACATATTTACTGGATCTCTACCATGTGCCAAAATCAGCATGGGAGGGAGAGGGAGTAAAACACACACGAAGACACCATCTCTGCCCTCAGGGAAACCACAGGCAGAAGAGATAACACAGTATTCATGAATTTCCAACCCAGAGTGGTAAATTCTGTGATAGGAGATGAATAAGGGACTGTGGGAATACAGGAGAGGCATTCAGCCCAGCCTGGGAGGTCACGGAAGGCTTCCCAGAGGAAGTGACAAGTAGGCTGAGAACTGAAGGATGAGTAAGAGCTACGCTGGGAGGGAGACGGGAGGGTGTTCCAAGCAGAGAGAACTGCAGAACAGCATGTTCGATGGCCCAGAGGGAAGAGTGAAGAGAGTGGGTCAGAGATGCTGAAAGAAGCCTGATCTGGCTGGAGTCTGAAGAAGGGACATGGAGGGAGGGGCTGAAAGGTGGAGAGTGACCTATGAAAAGATGAGCCTCAGAAGGTGTAGACTCAGTCTTTAAATGATTAGCAGGCCATGTTAAAGATTTTGGACTTCATCCAGAGGACAATGGGAAGTCATTGAAGAGTTTCAGCCAAAGAGGTGCCATGAACAGCCTTGTGTTTTAGAGCAATCACTCTGGCCTTTAGATGGAGAATTTCATCTAAAGAAAGTTTGAGACTTTCAGTAATCCAGGCAAGGGCTGAGGATGACCCAGGCCAGAGCAATGCAGGACAATGGACAGACCCAAGAATTATTGGCACATATTTTTATGCCAGATGTTTGGGGACATGAGAAGGAGAAACCTAGGATAATGTCTGGGGTTTCTAGCATAGGTCAATGAGTGGGTGATGGTGCTATTTAATAGATGTGGGAAGGGCAGAGACTGGGGGTGGGTAAGAAGCTGAATTTGACTGAGGGAAAGGCAGTATAGGACACTCAAGTGAATACGTCCAGAAGGCTCTTGGATATACAGAGCCTGGGCCCTAGAAGAAAGGCTGGGCAGAAGAAGGAGAAGAGGGTAACCCATGACAATGTGTGGAGGAAATGTGCGAAACCATGAATCTGGATGAGATCACCCAAGGAGTGAGTCTTTTGGGCCCCTAGCAGAGGTCCTTTCAAAGAGACATAGGAGACCCCCATAGGCACTTTCCCTTGGCTTCAGCCGTCGCCCTTTCTCAGCTCAAGGGCTGAATCCCAGTAGCAGACATCTGGAGAAAGTCCCCAATAAACAAATCCCAAATGAACCTGAGGCCCTACATATTCTGAATTTCCTGTCCCCTGGTCTCCTGTCATGTCTTTCTCCACCTCCATCTTCCCAATCCTCCCCCGTTTTTCTCCTCCCTACCTCCTGGAAATCTTCCTTAGTCACCCAGCCAGGGTCCACCCCTAGAGCATGACCTGTTACAAATCCAGTCTCATCCTGACTCAAAGTGTGGAAGGGGGAAGCGATGCCTCACCAGCTCAAGGGACACCCACCAACCTTCTCTTGCCACCACCTCCACCTCATCGATCAAGCCAGGAGCTCCTGGTCCCTAAACAGGGAGCCACCATCAGCTCGTTCTTCTCCTCACATATCTGAGTGCCTGGAAATAGCAGATCTGTCCTCCCTTTGAGAACCTGGCACATAATAGATGCTAAGGGGGGGGGGGGGTTGGAAAAAGTCTTTCTCAGGAGGAAAAAGTATTTGGAGATAAATTCCCCCCGGCTTCCTTCCTGACCCCCAGGATCTCAGAAGAGCTGCCCAGGGCCAGAGAACAGGAGAAATAAAAGAGAAGTGGGTTCCTCCTCCTTTTAAAAATGCCGACAAGATGCTTCATCAACACACTGGGTTGTGGGAACAAGAAGGGTTCAGGGGGATAACCAATTCCTTGGAAAAGGGCTGGGGGGGGGGGGTGTCAAGATTTAGGCTCCAGTCCCAGCTTCACTGGCCGTGCCGACATGTTCGGCAAGTCACTTAAACTCTCTA
Organism: Acinonyx jubatus; assembly: GCF_027475565.1. Classification (NCBI taxonomy): domain Eukaryota; kingdom Metazoa; phylum Chordata; class Mammalia; order Carnivora; family Felidae; genus Acinonyx; species Acinonyx jubatus. The sequence goes on from NC_069388.1 coordinate 14,516,680, forward strand.
AGCCTCAGTTTCCTCCTTTGCAAAGGGAAAATAATTGTGCTTAACTCACAGGGCTGCTTTGAGGCTGAAGGGAATAACGCCTATTGGGTGTGCCTAGCACATAAGCGTAACTATTGCTGCTATTACAAGTACAATTATTATTCATGTTCGTGGTGCCCCACCCAGCCCGTCCTCCGCATCCCACACCTCTCCCCAAGCCGGAAGATTTAGGGGCCCTGCCTCCTGTGGGACTGGGTACCTCTCCCCGCAGCGTCAGCTCCGCGCCGGGACTACAGGCCACGAGAGCCCCTCCTCTCTACTTTTCCCGCCCCCTCCCAAGCCCCTCCTCCTTCCTGGGGTCCCAGGGAACGCGCCGGGCCGCGAGGGGGTCGTCCTGGCCCGAGACCCGGCTCTAGGGAGTCCCGCGCCGGTCTCCATGGCGACCGCGCGGGCAGAGAGCGCAGCGCCGAGCCGAGGCGGCCACGCGCCCGCAGCCGCTTATGTAACGCGACGCGCTGCGCGGAGCCAGACTCGGAGCCGTTTCCCAGCTAGGAGATGAGGGCCGGGGAGAGGGCGGCTCGATAGGCTGGTCCTGGGTCCCGCCCTTCCACCTGCCATCTGGACGGGATGCCAGGCCGCCGGCCTCCTCTGCCGGGGGGCTGATTTCGTCCCCTCCCTGGAACGGCGGGCGCACTGGTGGAGGGGAGAGGGGTGAGCTTCAGGAGTTCTCAGAGGAGCAGGGGGAACTGCGAAGGGGGAACTCGCCCCGAATCCCCAGAGCCAGGACGCAGGCTGCCGGGTAGCGGCGAGTGGCGCGCGCGCGAGAGGCAGGGCCAGACTGAGGCTGAGCCCTCTCCGCCTGGCCCCCGCCCCCGCCCCCTGGGAGCTCTCAGCCCGAATCGGCTTTCAATTAAGCTGAGGCGGCCAGAGCTCCCGGGGAGGAAACAGGCGAGCGGCGAGGGCTAAGGAGCCTCCCTCGGGGGCCTGAGGCCAGGCCTGGGGGAATCCCCAAGCCAGATTGGGGTAGGGGAGGGCGTCAGACCCCAAAGGGATAGGAGGCGTGGGGGCCAGACACAGTATCCTTGGGTTCTTCCTTAGTCCGGATGAACCCTCCTGCTCAGGCTATTCCCACTTCCCTGAGGTCAGCACCTCACATTCCCAGGTCCTCCCCTACATCCCCAAGAACCTAAAATCAGAGATGGCAGAGGCTCTCAATCTGATAGTCCCTCTTCCCTCAAGTCCAGCAGGTCCTTAGAGCCCCCTACCATCACCTTCAGGCATCGCCGGGAGGCCTTATCTTTCTGGGACCCCAAACTCCTGACCAGGTCCTGGACCCTACACATAGAGAGAAAGTCTCCAGATGGACCTGCTACACTCAGAGTCTAGTAACTAATGGGGAGGGGGTAGAACGGAAGGGAGCTTTTAGCTGGACTCCTGTTCCACACACATAGATAGATGCCTCTTTTCTAGGCCTCCGGAGACCCCATGGAAACCCCAAGGCCCAGTAAGGCAGGAATCTCAGGATAGAGAAATCAGGGCTGGGGGATAGGACCATACCCCGTATCTGGGGGGAGCAGAGATTCTCTCTCAGGCTGAGTCCCTGTCTTCAGAATGGAGGTATCTGAAGGGGATCCCAGATGGAAATGACACCTCCCCCCCCCACATACACACACACACACACACACACACACACACACACACACACACTCATTCCCGGGGCACCGCGTCGGGATGCCTGGATCTGTCGCAGACTCGACTTTGCCAAACCCTCTTCCCCCGGAGCCTAAGCCTGCTGGGGAGGGGGTCGCTGCGGGATGAGGTAACCCCAGGGTCACCCTGGAGATGGATGAACTAGCTGGCTAGCTGGTGGTTCTGACCTCTGTATACCACTCAACGTCAGGAAGGAAAAGAGGGTCTCAGACAAAGAATTGGGGACCCTGGTGCCCACAGCCTTCCCAAGCGGCCACTTGGCTCTGACTTGGATCCAGGATCCGGAAGACTTCAAGTCTAGGCTGCCAGTCCCTGGAAGACCTCGGTCTTTCAGTCCTTGGGGCTCTTTGGTCATCCCCCGGGGAGGTCTGCAAGAATCTCAGCCCAGAGGGTCAAGCAATGCCCAGGGGACCGTTTGAAAGCGCGGAGCGCAGACAGCCGGAGCGGGAGGCGCGCTAGTGCGCAAGGGACGCAGCGCCGCTGGAGGGTGGGGGGTGGGGGCGGCTGACAGCCGTGATGGATGGCTGAGACCGCTGGGGGGCGGCGGGGGGCCTGGGAACCCGAGGGGGTGGCTGGCCCGAAGACCTCAGAGCGGGGAAACTGTGGAGGAGGGCGGCAGAAAGCAGGAGCGGCGAAAGGACCTGCTTCAAGCCCCCGAGCTCCTAGCGAGTCTCCGCACCCACCGCAGCGCGTCCGCAGTGTCCGCGCCGCGGCGGCGCCGGGGATTCAGCTGCTGGGACCCCATTCCTGAGGCCTCGCTGGGGAAGCTAGCAGAGCAGACTAGAAAACCTCCCCCTTGCCCCGCCCTGGAAACCTCACTGCCATCCCAGTGTACCGAGAGAGGAAGGGGAAAGAGGGAAGAAAGGAGGGTGATCTTGCTTCCCGTCCTGAATAGGAACCCATGGGTATGCGAGAGGGAGAGGGAGATTCCGCAAAGTAGAGCTGAAAATCTCCGGAGGAGGTACGCTTCAGTCTGAGGTCGGACCTCCGGCAGCTTTGGGGGAGGGGGGCCCCCGATTGCACCAAGTGTCCCCTTAAGGAGACACCACAGCCCGGACGGGGGCTGTCATATGGTTCCAACCCCCCATGGGTACCTTCCCCCCACCTTTCAGTTGAAAGTCTCAGAGCGAGGGACTGCAGCAGACTGCACCCCCCCCACCCCCTCCCCGCGTCGCCGGTCAACGCTCTGCGCCAGGACGCCGGGGTCCCTTCTTGAGGAAAGGAACCCTTCCTCCCGCCCGTCGAGGTCCACGTCAGCCCATTCTAGCTCTTCCATCCCCTTCCCACCGCCTCCCCCGCTTAGCTAACCCACGTCTGCCCCCGGACCGTGGGCACTGGCAACCCCCTCGGCCCCCAGCCCTGCCACGGGCGCGGCGCATTCCAGCACCTTGGACAGCGCCTGGCGCATTCCAATGGAGTAGGGCTCCAGGCCGCCGTGGGCGCCCACCGCCCAGGTCAGTCCCAGCCTCTTCTCTGAAGGAGGCGGCCCCCGCTCTGCCTCTAACCCTAGAGCTGCCTCCTCTCCTCGTCGCCCCCTCCCTCGCCGCCCCCGGGCCGCTGCTTACCGGGGTTGGCTCCCCCATCGCCGTCCTCGCAGTCCGTCAGGTTGTTTAGCATGGTGGCGGCGCGGCGCCGGGCCCGGGGATGGCTGCTCCGCCTCGCCCGCGCCCCTCTGCCCGCCTTCGCCGCTCTCTCGCTCGCTCTAGCTCTCTCTCGCTCTCCGCTCCACGGAGGAAGAAGCTGCAGTGCCCGCCCGCCCGGCGCACACACACTCGCACACGGACACACGCTCACACCCGCGCGCGCCCCCTCTCAGCGGCGGCGCTGCTCACCTCATCCCGTATGCAGGAGGCGTGAGCCACTGGCGGGGTTTTGGGGGGGAGCGCGAGAGGGAGGAAGAAGAGGAGACGAGGGGAGGGCAGAGCGCGGCTGGAGGCCCCCTCGCACGAAAACTGGGGGCTTGTACGGGTGGGATGGAGGGGGTGCTGCGGGGGACGGGGGCCTCGCCTCCCACGAGCAGACGCAGCTCCGCCCGCCCCCCACTCCGCGGCGCAGGCGGGGCCGGCACGTGGGCAGGTGCCATCCCGCGCCCTAAAAATAACGGCAGGGAACTAGGTCGCGGCCGCGGGGAGGCGGCCCCGCAGCGGCTGCCTGGCTAGGGGTCTGGGGTGACCCCTAGGGGGAAGGCGAGGAGTACTGATGCGGCGGGGGTGGGGCTCCATGGAATACGGGTCTCTGGGGATCCTGCCTGCAGAGCTGGGGAGGCCAGCCCTGAAGAAGAGTGGAGAACCAGACCCTTTCCCAAATCGCTGGTCAAGAGGTTGGAACTTGGGGTGTGTTGAGGCCAGAGCCCTTAGTTGAAGCCCTGTGCTGCCCCCAGGGGTTCAGGGTCACTGGGCTGAGCTGTCTGGCTCATTCTGTCTTAAAATGGGAGGAGTGGAACCTGAGGAGTTGCAGCCAACCCTCTCATTGTGCTTAGACTGCATCCCAGCATCTCACCCCCAAGACAAATCCCAGGAGTCCAAGGCAGGGACCCTCTGACTACAGAATGACCCTGGGAACGAGATGCGATGAGGAGGAGAGAAGGCAGCGGTAAGGTTCTAGGGATCTCGGACTCCCCACTAGGATGGTACAGCCTCCAGGGAGGGCAAACTGGTAGGAGGCAGGCCAGGGACAGAGTGGGGGAGGGAGGAATGAGGCCGTCAGTCGGTTTGGGACCAGATTTTCTCCTGGGGCAGGAGTGTCTAATCCCCTAATCCAGGATTGCTTTCTGAGGATTCCAGAGCCAGCATGCTCTCTGTGTTCCTCCCCCTCCCCTGACACCAGTCCTCCAGAAGCTTGATTGGGACCTCTCACAACCCCTAGAATCCAGACCTGAGCCAGTGGTGGAGACATCTCAGGAAGAAGCATCCCAGGTTTGGACCGTTTGTGTCTCCAGAAGATCTAAACACCCAAAGGGGAGAGCAGGTTAAGGGGAAATTATTTTCAGACTCACCCTAACCCCCAGCACTAGCCCTCTAAATTCCAGGAGAGTCCCAGGGCTGGAGAAGATCACATCAATCATCTTATCTAATAGACAGCTTTCACCTTATGGACTGAAAAAAAAAAAAAAAAAAAAAGCTAAGGCCCAAAGAGGAGAAATTACTGCCTACTGCCTATGGACACTACGCCAGTGAATGGCAGGATTCGGTCTAAAATCCAGTTTGCTTTATTCCAATTTAGGAGTCTTCTTCAACATAATTTCTTTGAAAATTGGTCCTGCCTCCAATAGAAGGGACAAAGATACATTCAAACCAAACTGCTCAGCCGTCTCCGATCCTTGGCTACTAAAAAGAGAACAGGGATCAGTCTGAAATGAGCTCTCTCCTTTCTCTTGTGGTCAGGCTTCAGAGGTGCAGGACTGAAGTACCCCTTGCAACTGGAGGTAGGCCCAAAAGATCTCCAAGGGTCCTAAAAAGCCATCCACATGACTGGAGACCCCATTCAAGGGCACGGCTTTTCAGAGTCACGGACAGGGCCTGCTGTTCAGAGTCCTTGTACGCATCTGTCAGTGGCTTCAGATCAGGTTGATCACAGTTTTTGGCAGCTGACGGAAAGGGGCTTCTGAGGGATCCACCAATAAGGTGTCACTGCCACTGGGTTTTGTGGATGCTGGAAGGACTTGTTAGGATGGAGAGCTAGCTATTCAGACAAGGTCTAAGAATTGGTTTTCTTGGCTTTCCCAGGGAGAAAACCACAAAAAAAGGGAGATGGTTTTGGCGTGGTGGCAGGGGTTAAAAGGACAGCAGGTGGATAACAGTGTTCAAGAATTCGTAAACACTCCACTATATACACACCCCACCATCACCACCACGAGCAGCAGCATCGTGGTTTTCCACTACTCTGTAGGGACAGGTAACATAGCAAAATGTGTAGCATGTTTGTCCGAGAAGTACTGTGAAATAAATTAAAGGCTGAGATTTTTTTTCTCCAGCAATCTCAGATCTGGGACGTTCCCCTGGATCTGTTTCCATCCGTTTGTGGTCCAGAGCCCTGGCCACTCAGGGACTAAGCCCACCCACAGGAGGAACCTAGATCCCAGGGGAGTAGAGGTGAAGGCAGAAGTGATACCTCTTCCCCTGGATACCCCCTCCGCCCACCCTCACCAGAGCTTCCATCTCACAGGACATCTGGGATTCAAGAGATAGTGATGTTCTCCTGCCGTCTGCCCCCAAATTCTGTGTATCCCTGGGGAAAATTAAGTTGCTCTTTCTGGGCTTTAGTATCTCCATCTGCAAAATGAAAGGGTGAGGCCACATAAATCCAAGGGACTTCTTCCCACTCTGAAAGCTCTTAATGCCCACTCCATTTATCTCAGACTAAAGCCATGGAGCCCTTCCTAAGGAGCCCAGACCAAGTAAGGAGACAGACCCAAGGGGAGACCCTGCCCCTTCAGTTCACACTCCCTGCCTCTGAAGGAGACTGATACCTATTCTGGCCTCAGGCCAACCCTCTGCCACGAGACTTTGAGAAAACACATTGCAGGCATCTTCTGCACTGCCAGCCTGGCCTTGGCCGGTAAGGTCACCAGTAAGGTGACCCTCAGCCCTGAGCCCCAGGAACTTGGCTGTCAGCTTAGCATCTCATCTCCACCCAGAGCCCTAGGAAGATTCCCCTAGGGCTAGGGGGATGCTCTCATTAAACCAACACAGATGCTAGAGCTAGGAAGGGTCCTGTTTCTGAATTTGAAAGCTCTAAAGTTCACGGCCCCCCGCCCCACCTTATGCTCCTCACAGAGAAACAAATGTCACAGAAGCTGCCTGAGTGTCAGGATGTGGGAACTGGACGAGACTTTATAAGTTATTTTTGACCACCCCTCATTTACGGGGAAATTAAAGCCTCGAAGCGGAAAGGTACAAATTTTCTTCATGGGGTGAACGTGTGGAAGACTGGGGACTAGAATCCAGCTCCCTGACCTCCAGGCCAGGGCTCCATCCGGGGAACCAGAGTAGGAGGCCATTTGGAGGAAGCTGGAGCCACCTGACTGGATTTTCTTGCCACACGAGGCAGGCATAGCGTTCCTCTTTATGGCTTAATCCCTGTGCATCCATATCTGCGTATCATTACCCCCATGACCTAAGCCACCCACCCCAGCTTTGGCCTCCTGGAGCCAAGGCTCCGAACTCCCTCGTTCACTCTTCTCTCCCCAAACTACATGCCGGTCCTCCAGACCCAAAACCCTCTCAGTGAATTGATGAGTCCAGCGCATAGCACACCCCACACACACAGGGCTCGCCGCAGAGCACGTCAACCACCATCGTCTCCGTGGCAACCAGGGGCTTAATTAACAGGCTGCAGCCCTGTCACCATGGCAATGGCACCCCAACAGCCCCCTATTCCCCTACAGATTCAACCCGTCTTCCCTCTTTCTCAATCTGGACCCCCTTCTCACTGCACCCACCACCCCCACCCCCACCCCACCTGGAGAGCTGGTGCCCGCAGATCGCTCTGGTTCATTGAGAAGAGGGGAGGGGAGATGAGGGGGATGAGAGAGAGAGAGAGAGAGAGAGAGAGAGAGAGAGAGAGCAGCCCGTCACCATGGCAACTGCAGCCCCGTTCATAACCAGTTTGTTGCCATGGAGATTCCCAGGGCTCACCTTGGGCTGAGGTACTGGGCTGTAAGGTTCTGAGTCCTGGCTTGAGGAAGGGGTGACTGCACAACAACCTGAACAGGCTGGAGATCTCCGGATCATATATTTATACCAATAACTCAGTGTCATTCCTCCCAATTTACAGATAGAGAGACTGAAATATGAGGTTTGGGTATGGGAGAGGCAGAGAACCTCACCCTTCTAGATCATCAAAGAATCCTAGCATTTTTAGGGCTAGAATGACCCTCAGATAGCTTCCTGTTCAAATCTTTTTTACTACAGATGAGGAAGTTGAGGCCCAGACAGGGAAGCAACGTGCCCAAGGCCACAGCACAGAGACTGAGCTAGCGCGTGGATGGGCTGTACCGTGGTCTACCCCCTAGCATAAGGCAGCTCCTTGTCACTCATGGGAACACATCTCAACTCCCGTTAGCCTTAACCCGGGCCCAGGGTTCTTTCCAGTGCCCTGTCTCCCTCCACCAGAAACTGAGGCACAGTGGGAAGTGGTGTAAAGGGGTGGGGAAATAATTCAGAGTTGCAACAACTGGCCCTGGGCCCACTTCTAGCCAGCCAAGTCACCGTCAATCTCCCCATGGTACCAATGAGGCAAATGAGGTATGGGGGCTGCAGCTGAGGGTTAGTGGTGGATTCAAGGATCAGCCTCTGATTTGCTGCTGTCACCCCTCTAATCTATGTTCCCACTATAGCTGATCCTCTGGCAACAGGAGGCACTTCCGGGGACAAACTCCACTCACTTGGTCCAGAGTTAAAGACAACGCTCGTACACAAGTGACCTGCCAAACGTCTCCCAACCCTACTCTACCTTCCACAGGCTGCCATCTGTCTCCGTGGGCCTGGGTGAGGACAAGAGGTGGGGAAAACATCTCCTTGGGGCCAGAGGTGGACATGAGAACAGCTGTGGGAAAGATATCACCAGATTTTGGGTTCCCCTAGGGAGCCCTTTTCTACTTCCCCATGCAGTAACCTAGCAAGGAGGAGGTGCTGGACGCTGTCTCGGGGCCAAAGAGGTTAAAAGTCACCCAAAGCATTCCCAAGATGAAACTTCTAATAAACTCATACACACAGGTACCCACTCCACAGACAAACACGGAAATACATCAACATGCCCATCAACACCCCGGAATACAGTGACACATATAAGCTCTGACTCACTGACCGCCCCACAGGTCATCAGAGCTCGCGTGGGATGCTCCTCCCTCAAGACGCACAAAGACACACACACACACCACCTCTGCCACGAACATACAGCATTCCAGATTCACATCCAGTTTGCACACATACCTGCACACCCAAAACTGAGAGCCATATTTTACTTCAACATTCAGGAGCTTGGAAATGGGAATGGGAAGACCGATCAATCACCTTGGAATGAGAGAGAGGGCCATCTTATTCTCAGGCCAGGGGAAGGGAAATGGGAGGAGAGGAGAGCAAGAGGAGGAGAAACAGAAGCTTCCAGACACTCCCCTCTCGTCTGATAAACATTAAGCACCTACTAAGTGCCAGGCTGTGGGCTTGGAACTCAGAACACAAAGATAAAAGGATATGGTCCCTGCTTTTGAGTTGTAGGAGACATACAAGTAAATAACTTGCATCCACTGGGATACGTGCTCTAATGGTACAGTGGGTGGGCAGGAGAGGAATGACTGCCTTTGCCTGGAAGCAAGGGAAAGTGAAAAGGGTTTTCAGGAGCGGTTAAATGAGCCATAACCCATAGAGTGAGTAGGAGTTTCCCAGCTAATGGAGGTGGGAAGATGAACACGGACAGGTATGCCCGGGAGCAAATGAGGAAAAGAGTTCAAATATGGACTGTGGGTTTGGCCTTTATCCTAAAAGCAATGGGGAGCTTGTGTGGAGGATGATTAGGACAGGATTGGAGGCAGACAGACCAGTGAGGAGGCTGTGGCCGTGGCTGAGGCCTTGGGAGAAATGATGGAGGTTTGTACAGGGTGATGGTGACAGGAAGAGAGATGGGGACAGATTCAGGATCAGTTGGGGGGGGAGGGGTAGGCAAGATGTGAGGACCAATTAGATCTGGTGGGAAAAGAAAAGGAGGCATTGAGAATAGCTCCTGGAGTTCTGACTTTTAAAATTATAAGGATGGAAAGGACACTCATGAAAATAAGAAAGGCTACGGACAGTTGACAGAAAATATGAAGAATGGAGGGACCCCAAGAAATCCAAATGGTCATGTCCAGGAGGCGGTTGGTTCAGGGGCTGGAGCCCTGAGGAAATCCAGGCCTCCGTTTGGTCATCTACACAACGAGGGGGTTCGCTAAAGAAGCTCCTAAAGGGCCCCCTCCAGGGTGGTTGGTGCTGAGTTTTACTGCAGTCCGGGTGAGCTCACCTGCGGCTCAGCAGCGACCCCTGGCGGCCTGGGGAGGCTCTTCCTCCTCCCCGTGCTGGGGCCACTCCAAGCCGATTCGCTGCGTTTCTTCCAGACCTGAGGGGCTCAGAGCCAGGAAGGGGACCCCTGACAAGTGCCCCCTGGGGAGGAGGCTGTGAGAGCATCCAGGGTGCTAATTCTTCATTGAGAGCTAGAAGGATCCTTCCCCTCTCCTCTTCTGTACCCTGGGTGTAACTTCCATTACGAGACAACAGCAATAGGTCCTCGAAGAAGACGCCCCCAATCTAGCCTGAGCTTGTTCCACCCAACCCTCTTCTGGGGCTGGAGCAGAGGGACTTAAATGGGTCCCCAAGGGTCGGGACTGGAGACCCCACAGAATTCTCCCAAGATCTAGCGGCCCAAAAGTAACTTCTCTTTCTTCCATCTCCTTCCCGGGATCCCCAGGCGCTGTCCCCTCCAGGGAAGCCGAGGATTGGAAGATCCTCCAGGCACCAATCACCTGCCTAGCCGGCACCTGCCTCAGCGACCCGGACTCATTTTACCTCCCGCCCTCGACCCCACCCCAATCCTCCTGGCACAACCCGTTCCCTCTGGCCCCGCCCTTTTCTGCCCCCAAACAGAAATATCCTGCTTCCTCCCATTGCCTCTGGACCTACCCCTTAATCATACCGCCCTCCTCTTTCCCTGGTTTCACCTTCTCCTCTCCGGTCCCGCCCCTTACCCGAAATGACCCCGCCCCTTTGGTGCCCTCCAGTTCAGCCCCCTTTGGACTCTAGTCCCTCCAACGCAAGATCCGCCCCTTCGCCTATAGCCCCACCCTCTTCCCTGTGACCCCGCCCACCTCGAATCTGGCCCCTCTCCTCACCATTTCCCATCCAGCCTCCTTCCCTCCCCTCTAGGTCCCCGCTCCTCTCCCATCTCTGGCCCTAGGCTGAGACCACCCCACTGTCAAATCCCTGGCCCTGCCCCTTCTAACAGAAGACCCGCCCACCTAGGCCCCGCCCCTTCTCTCGCCCCGCCCCCACGCCGCCAGGCCCCGCCCCCTGCGGCCTCTACCTTTGGCGTCTTCCCCTGAGAGGTGGCGGAGATCGGCTGCCGAATGCAGTTGGGACTCTAAGTCAGGGGTCCCGGCGGGCGCCGCGGAGGGCAGTGAGGTGACAGTGAACCTGCGGCTCATGGTGCGGAAAGGAGCCGGGCGGCGGCGGTACGGGCCCAGATCGCACAAGTGGCTGCAGCCCGGCTCCAGCAGACAGAAAGAGCGGATTCCCCCCCGTCCACCGCCCCCCACCGGGCGCGGCGCCGCGCAGGGTCCTAGTGCCCGCTGTGCTGAGCCTCTGAATGTAGCCATTTCGCTTCAAGTCCATGGGCTCTCAGTTCCGGGAAGCGCCTGAGGATCCCACCCGCAGCTGACAGCTGTCCCTACACCGGGGGCCCCAGTGTGTGACTCCAGGAGCCCGGGCCCACCTCTGCTGGGGTCTCCTAAACACCTGGGTTTTATTCACTCATTCATTCACTCAACACATCTTGAGAGCTTTCCTGTGTTTCAGGCAACGGTACTAGGCACTGGGGATACAGACTGAGATTGACTGGCTTTCTGCCCTCTTGTGGCTTAATTCTTTTTTTTTTTTTTTTAAGTTTATTTATTTTGAGAGAGAGAGAGACAGCGCGCGTAGGGGAGAGTCAGAGAGGGAGAGAGAGAACCCCAAGCAGTCTCTGGGCTGCCAGCGCAGAGCCCAACTAGGGCCCAAACCCACGAAACCGTGAGATCATCACCTGAGCGGAAAACAAGAATCTGAGGCTTACCCCACTGAGCCACCCAGGCGCCCATCATGTGGCTTAATTCTAATGAGGAGTGAGGGAAGAAAGATTGTAAGTGAGCAAAAGCATAGACAAGATAATTTGAGATTATGGTACATGTTAAGGAGAAAAAAATAGTGCCCAGGGTTAATGACCAGGGGGAAGGACTACTTTAGAAGGTGATCTAAGAAGATCCCTTAGAAGATGTGATATTTGAGCTGAAACCTCACTGATGAGAAGGAACCAGCTATGCAAAGATCTGGGGGAAGAGCACTCCAGCAGAGAAGATAGAAAGTGGAAAGACCCTGGGCCGAAAATAAGCCCGGACCATTCAGGGAGCAGCAAGAAAGCCAGTGTGTCTGGAACAGAGAGAACGGAGGCTGGAGTGATAGGAGATGAAGGAGGGGAGGAGGGCAGATTCCTTTTTAATTTACAAGAGAAGCCATTGGAAGTTTTTGAGCAAAGGAATGATGTGATCTGACTTCTACGTTGACAGGATCACTCTGGCTGTTTCCCAAAGACTCAACTAAAGAAGGGCAGGAGTGGGAACTGGGAGTCCAGTTCGGAGGCTCCTGCAGACCCCCACGTGAGAGGCGATGAAAGCCTGGCTAGAGTGGTGGCAGGTATCCTATTCAAGATACGTTTTGGAAATAAAACCTACAGACCCCGTTGCTGAATTGGACCTTGCCTGGGACGTTGCATGGATGGAAACTGTCATGCATCGCTGGTGAGAGTACAGATGAGCAGAACCACTTTGGGAAATTGTTTGGCCATACATCCTAAAGCAGAACACGCACATACCTATCTTCCCAGCAATTCTACCCCCAAGTATGTGCCCTGCCAAAGCACTTGTATGAATAAGTAAGATTTAACACATTTGAATACACAATATCCTACTTCTCGTTATGCAATTTCTCAACACATTTCTAATTGCATCATTAATCGCTGTACTAGGTAAACTAGGTAATGCCCCAAAGAAATGGCTGACCCTGGTCACCAAAAGACATTTACAAGAACGTTTATAGTGGCATTATTCCTAAGAGCCTCAAATTGGGCTATTAACGAAATGCCCATTAACCATAAAACGGATAAATAAAATGGGCAAATAAACAATAAATGGATAAAAAACATAGCACAACATCCTTACGGTAGAAAACTATACAGCAGCGTGAATGAACAACCTATAATTCACAAACAACATAGACGAATGATCGCAAATGTAACCTTGAGCATAAGAAGCCAGACACAAGAGTACATACCACAAAACACTATTTAAATAAAGTAAGAACTAGTCAAAATCTATGTAAGCTCGTAGAACAATGGTGGTAACCCTTGGTGTGGAGGAGTAGCGATGGCAAGGGGGAATGACAGGGGCTCTCGCGGTGCTGCTGACGTTTTGTTTCTTGATCTGGATGTCTGTTACACAGTTGTGTTCGGTATGTGAAAGTGTATATTGAAATGTACCCTTATGACACGTGGACTTGTCCGTATGTTTACTGTATTAGAGCCATGGTTCTCAACATGGTAGTGTTGCCCATTAAGGAACACCTGCAATGTTCAGAGACATGTTTGATCGTCACAACTGGAGAGGGGTGTTATTGAACATCAAGTGGGTTAGATGCCACTTGTGGCATCCAGGCTTGCCCTAAGTCGGCCACACGTTCCCCATCTCCTCCCTGCACATCACATCTCCACACCCCCACATTGGGACATGAGGTGGGGAGATGTGGACTGACCCTGAGTGGGTCTGCCATCTGTCCACGATCCCACGACCTCCTGGAGGAAGACACCAAACAGCCTATAGCGTTCCCCATAATCAAAAAAAAAAAAAAATCTGACCCCAAATGTCAAGAGTGCCCGGGCTGAGAAACTTACTAGAATGAGGAGTTTAACAGATACCTAGATTTTAGGACCGACCTGAAAGCAGGTGATGTCTTTATCAAGGTAGTGATGACTAACACAGAGGCATGTTCAGAAGGTGGAGCCAAAGAGTTCAGTTGGACCTGTTAGGTTGAGAAGACTGTCAGGCACCTAAGGAGCATGCGGAGTCAGCCCTTGAACATAGGAATCTGGAGTTCAGGGTAGAGGTTAAAGCTAGGGATATAAACTTGAGAGTCTTTAGTAGAGAGATACAAAGCTGTAGGGCTGGGCGAGATCACAGGCAATGAGTGTACACAGAGAAGTCCAAGGATTGAGTGCAAGGGCGTGCTGTCATCTAGAGGTCACAAAGAGGAAAATCCACCAGTGAGGTTGGGAGGAGACCCAGGAAGGGGTGACCCAGAAATTGAGTGAAGAAAAATTTCAGGAACAAGGGCATTACCAACTGTGTCGAACGAGCTGAGAGATGCGTAGGATGAGCACAGAGTGCCCGTGGCACCTGGCTACAGGAAACGCATAGGTGGCTCTGAAAGGAAAAATTTCAGAGGTGTGCGAGTCAGGCTGGAAAGGGTTGCAGAGGGAATGGAAATTGAGGAAGTGGAGACCGTGAGTGGAGACTGTACTTGGGGAAGTTTTACTGTGGGTGGGGGCGAGAGGTAGAGAAATGGAACTGTATTGAGAGAGAGAGAGAGAGAGAGAGAGAGAGAGAGAGAGGTTCAGAGGGGCTTTAAACAAGCCTTCTGAGGGAATGTCTGTATGCCCATGGGAATGGGTCATTTCTCAGTAAGAAATGGATGAGGTGGGGGGGGGCGCCTGGCTGGCCCAGTCGATAGAAGATACAACGCTTGATCTCGGGGTTGTAAGTTCAAGCCCCAGGTTGGGTATAGAGACTATTGAAAAATAAAATCTTAAAAAAAATGGATGAGGTGGGTGTGAGTCCACCCAAAGGAATCTCAGGAGGACGCTCCCACTTGGGCCCAAGTTCGGAAGGCAATCCAATCTGAACAAGCCCATTGCCTCCACTCACCTGCCCCAACCCTTCAGTCCAGTCCCTCTCTGTCCTGTGGCATCCTCAGCCTGGCACTCCGACCTTCTCTCATCTAGTCCAGACCAACGTTCTTACCTCAACCGTTCCAGAATCCTCTCTGCTCCCCTCTCATCTACCCCCTAAAACCACACACAAGAGTTCTGAGCCATTTGTACTTCCCCCAAACGCCCCCCCCCCCCACTTTTTCTCCTCTCCCAGCATTTGCCCCGAGAGCCTACAGTCAAATCCCACTGTGGCCACTCACTGGCTCTGGGACTTCAGGTGGGTTGTGTAATTCTGTGTGCCTCAGTTTCTTCATTTGTACAACGGGGGGAGGGGGGAGGGCAGTAATACCTATAAGGTAAGGGTAGTACCTGTCTGCTAGGGTTGTTTTAAGGATTAGCTGTGTCAACACACATCAAGCACATGGAACCTTGTCTGGCAGAGTCAGTGTGCCCGGGGTGAATACCACCATCATGTCTGTGATCCATATTTCACTTATCCCCCGCCTGACCTTGGCACACTGAGGTTTTGCCAGGTTCTCACTACTGGGACCATGCTGCAATCAACGTCCTTCTATCTGCCGTTTTGTGCACATGTGTGTGAGAGTTAGAGTAGGCCCATTTTTAGGTGTAACGGTTTGTGGTAGATTACCCTGTAAGAAGACAGTTCTACCTGCACGGGAAGAAACTCTTGCTCATGTTTCCAGATTCAATTCAAGTTCAGACGTCACCTTGGCTGAGGAACGTTCCCCGCCTTCAACCACAGCATACAGGTTCCCCGCCTTCAACCACAACATACAGAATCACAGAGATGCACCATTATTCTGGAATAAAGGACCACACATTGCACACTCTCCAAGGGTGATCCCACCCCCACCCGGCAAAGAATCATCCTGGTAACTGAGTGGGACTCTCTGGGGACAGAGCCTGGAGTCTGCATTTTAAGCAAGTCCTGAGGGCACTCATGGACCTACAGCTGGAGGACCCTGAGAGGTCCTTGAGGAGAGAAACATAGTCCAACTCATCTCTCCTTCCCCAGGGCCCGGCACACAGCCTGGCTCCATGCAGGGGCTCAATAAATGTTTGATGAATGAATAATAGGTTGGCCATTTCCCCAGCTGTAAAATAGGAGTAATCACATTATATCTTCCTAATAGGAAGGATGAATGTTAATATTTATGAAGTGCTTAGAACACTACCTGGCACACAGGAGGCACCCTATCCGTTACATACACACATGCACGCATACATACGTAAAGAAATCTGCTCCTCAAGGTTAAAGAATTCAAGTTTATTAAAAATATTCCCACAAAAGAGGAGGGTGGGAAGAGAGGGGCCCAGCCCACCTCGCCTCCTCCTTGTCCTCCAGAACAGACCCACCAGTTTGTATCCGGCAAACTGGCTCCTTCCCCATTGGGCTGGTCCCCAGAGGACCCACTCTGCAGTGCTGAAGCAGGATGGGAAGCCCTAATCCTCGGGGCACTGCAGGAGGTCAAAGGTCACGTAGCCCACTTGGTCCACCTGGTTCACCTCATTCCAAGAACTCACACGCCAATAGAAGCGGTCCTGGCAGAAGTAAGCTTTCTCTGCAGGGGAAAGACAAGCCCAAGAGGGGTGATTCCAACCCTCCCACAAACACACACAGAGACAGGAGCAAGATCTCTACAATCGTCCCTCTTGCCCTTTCTAGATCTTTCATACGACGCCTCCATCTCCCCCACAGAGATGCCGGAGGGCAGAAAACCTCCATGTCCAAAGCACCACCACGGAGCCTGGCACACAGCACGTGCTCAGAACAATTCACTCAACGTTCATTCATTCATTCGTTCATTCATTTCATCAAAAATTTATAGCGCTAAGCACTGTTACACAGCAGAGAGAAAAAATGCAGGCATGATCTCAGTTCTGCTGCTGTTTACACTCTAGTGGGGTAAGAGAGATGATTAACAAGCAAACACTTAATAAATGAGACTGTGGCAACATAGAAAGCTATGAAGGAAATAAAAGCAAGTCAGTGAATACAGAACAAGGGTCAGAGACGGCCTCTCTGAAAAGGTAGCCTAAGTACTGAGACCCGAAGGGCAAAAGGGAGGCAGCCCAGTGACAGTCTGAGGGAAAACCTCCAGGCAGAGGGACCAGCTGGCACAGAGGCCCTAAGCTTGGTGTGACCTTGACCTTGCTGTGTTTAGAGCAGCCAGAGGCCGGTGTGGGTGGTGTGGAGCAGAGGAAATGACGGGAGAGTGTTGGGAGGGTCTGAGGAGCAGATCAGATCCCCATAGTTTTCTTTTGTTTGTTTGTTTTTACCTTGGAATGGGTCTGGAGTCTCCCCCCAAGATCATGGCCCTCTACTCCTAACCACTCCCTACTCCTAGAGAATATCGTAATGGTATTGAGCAACCAGTATGGCTTGAACAAGGGTGTTTGCAAGGGAGATGGTGAGAAGTGAACATTTTGGTAATGAAGTCAACAGAACTTGTCAGTTGATTGCATGTGAGTGGTGTGAAAGACAAGGAAAACCCCAGCTAGCGTCCCCATTTTACAGATGAGGAAACAGGTTCTGTGAGCAGCAGTGACTGGCCCAAAGACGCAGAGTAATGAAGTGCCTTTTTTATCACTGTATCTCCAGCGTCAACTCAATGCCTGGCATATTATAACACTTGATAAATATTGTCTAATAGAGGAATGAGCCTCCATGCAAACCACTGTTCTGTACTGCGGGGGGGGGGGGGGTGGTGAGGCGGTAAACTTCCAGCTGGGGGGTGGGGTGGGTGGGAAATCTGGGTTCTAATTCTGTGTCCCTTTATGATCTGGGAAAGGTCCCTGCCTCTATGGGGAATGTACCTGTGCTGGAGCATTTGCCTCAATCTCCAGGGGATTTTTTTTTTCTCCCTCAGAATTTGACTAATCACTGAGGCAGGCAAGTGTGGGAAGTGTCCCGGGGAGGGACCTGACCCCCATCAGCAGCCCTCACCTTGGTACTGAAAGATGTCGTGCGTGTTCAAGGGCACGCCGGGGAACATCTGCTCCACCTGGCCGGCGCTCTTGGGATCCACGGTCTGCGTCTTCACATCGAACCTGCAGGAAGGCGGTGAAGAGACAGGTGCTGAGCCGGAGGGCGGGCGGAAGGCGCCCGGGGTCCCCCTGGCGGCGGTCGCCGAGACTCTCACCTCCAGAAGCGCTGCCTGCTGAAGAGCAGCACCTTACCCCCGCTGCGCGGGAGGGCCCCAGTGATTTGGGCCACCTCCGGGCCCAGGCCCAGCTTGTCCAGACGCCTCGGGCCAAGCACCGACGCTCCTGTGTACACCCACACCTGGCGCCCTGCGGGGGAGGAGAGCCACATCGGTGTGGGGGCAGGGAGTGGCCACACATTGTCCTTGAATGTCAAGAGGAAGAACCCAGCGAGACCTTTCCGCGCCCGACCTGCCGGCAATCTGGGTGCCCAAGGAGCAGAACCCACCGCTCCGTCGGACGGTGCACGAGGACGGTGAAGAGCTGCTCGATTGCACCCGCCAGAAGGGGGCGCCTGTTCCTAATCCGCATGAAATGTTTCACGGATTTTACTCGATCTGCGGGTCTTCCTAGATCCGCAAGGACGGGGAGGGCGGGGGCGGGGGAGGAGAAAGGAGAAAACTAACCAGAGAAGAAGAAAGTCTTCTTGGTCAGCGGGTCCTCAAAGGCGGAGTCCAGCTTGCGGGGCAACGCAGGCCACTTGTTGGTGATAAGGAAGGGGCCCCGCACCTGGCGTCCTGGGTTCTCAGAGAACTGCCAGTACTTCCTGGGAATGAGAGAAGGGACCAGCGGGCCACTGAACTTTGAACCGAAGGCCAGTGGGTGAAGAGGAGCAGGCAGGGCCCTCCTCTGAGTCCCCTCCCCCAGCCACATATCCCTGCCCCCTCACCCATCCTTGAAGAAATGCAGAAGATTCCCGATCTCCGCAACAGCGTCGAAAATGTTCACGTTGCACACATCTTCTGCTGGATCCAAAGACACTGTAGGGGCCTCAGAAGGGCCAGCAGTGGGCGGACCCGTGGGGCCAGCTGAAGGGGGGCCTGTGGGGCCAGCAGTGGGGAGCTCTGGGGGGCGGGTGGTGGGAGGCCCCGTAGCGCAGACCGTGGGCTGGGATTCAGGTGTGGTGGTGGTTGGAGGCCGTGGTTCAGGTTCAGGGCGAGGACCTAAAGAGAGACACTGGATGAGACCTTCTATTGCTACATACACCTGTGCTGGTGGAACGTATATTCCCCAAAACGCATCAGTGAGGCCCCTGGCACTCACTGTCTTCACTCTAGATGTTGGAGCCTACCTTCCCCCAATCACAGGCTGGTTTTTTTTCATACATTCACCTTCCATTCCGATCATGCTTATCTAATCCCTGGGCTATGTCAGGTCCGGGCCAGGCCCTATGAACACAAGACATGCAGGAGCTCTCCCCCTCTCCAGGCTAGTGGGAAAGAACTGGGTTTTGAGCACTCAAACTGAGTGGCAAACTTAGTGCTAAGAGCTTTATAAAATTACATTAGCTCATTTGACTTAAAAAAAATCAAATAGATTCTTTAATATTCCCATTTTTAAAATGAGGGAATAATACTAATGATCATAGTGATGATAACAATACAAATATTAAACACTTATACGGTGCTTACTATATGTCAGACAATATTGGAACTCACTCAAACCTCCTCACAACCCAATGAGGCAGGTAACATTATTAGCCCCATTTCACAGGTGAGAAAATTGAGGGGTGAAGTCACGTACCACAGGTCACCTAGCCTGGAAGTGGCTGCACTGGCTTTTGAACCCATATCTGTCTCACTCTAGAATCTGGGCTCTTTATCATCTTCTCCAAGCACTGACCAGACAGCAATTGGACCCACTGACCCCAGGCTCTTCCGCAGATAAATGTTGAGGGGTCCCCACTTCGCTGATCCCCATTTCCCCATTCTCGGTACAAGAGCAAAGGCACCACCCTTCCTTGCATCCCTGCCCAATAACCTCACCGTACAGATGCTGGATGCCTTTCACATCGTCCTCATGCAGGGGGGGGCCCTCCGTGAAGCTGTACATGGGGTACATGAGTGCCTCTGGCACCGATGAGTGATCTAAACCCAGAGCATGGCCGAATTCATGGGCTGCCACAAGGAACAAGCTGTATCCTGGAGGGAAAAGGGACCTTGAGATGTGAGCCCAGCCGAGCTCCCAGCCCTGGCCATCCCTCCCCCAACACTGCTGCCCCCAACCTTGGAACCCTGACCACCTTGGTCCGGGCAGAAGCCCCACTTCTTGTCTCTGTCGAAGTTCGAGGTGGTGGCGCACCAGAGGTGCCCATCTCCACGGCCCTCCCTGGTGCATGTTGAGTACTCCTTGCCCAGGAAGATGAAGGGAAAGACACACAGCTCCCCAGCGGAGTTGCCACCGGTCACTGTAGAGTCAGCTGGAGAGACAAAGGGTGCTGGGTGAACCAGCTGAGTGGGCCCAATAAGGGGCCAGAGGCTGGTGGAACAGGAGCTAGATAATCCTGGTGTCCTATTTTATTTACTTTCTTACTAATTTATTTATGAGAGAGAAAGAGAACGCGCGCGCGCACGAGTGGGGGAGGGGCAGAGGGGGTGGGAGAGCGAGTGTGAGAGAGAGAGTGAATCTTAAGCAAGCTCCATGCCCAGCTGGGGGTTGGAGGCCACGGGGTTCCATCCCATGACCCTGGGATCATGACCTGAGACAAAATGAAGTCGGCTGCTCAGCCGACTGAGTAACCCGGGCGCGCCCCCTGGTGTCCTTTTTATAAAAGCCTAGGGTGCTGGGGGCACAGCTGAGACCCGGCTAGGCTGGTGGGCAGGGCCTGGGGACCTGAGACTAAGGGAGAGGAAGCTGTCTGGGCTGAAAGGCCAAGGCACAGGGATGCGGCGGGGCGGGGGCAAGTGGAAGTCAGGGGGAGGGGCCGTGATCGCGGGCGGAGACACGGTGATCCTGAGGACCAACGAAGAGTGGAGAGACACGCTGATGGGTGGGGGAGCCACGTTTCGGGGACCAGTGCGGAACGAGGGGCGAGGCTGAGTCTGGTAGGCGGGGCAGAGGTACCTCGGGTTGGGCAGAACCCATAGAGCTTGTCCTGGTCATAGTTGGCCGTAGTGGCGCACCAGCGGTAGCCGTCTGAGCGACCCTCGGTGGTGCAGGCGGAGTAGGAGCGGCCCTCGAAGGTGAACGGAAACACGCAGGGCTTGCCTTCTCCATTGCCGTCCCGGGTGTAGAGTCCTGAGGAAGCCCATACAATTACGGGGAGGGGAGGACGGGGGGCGGGGGGGGGGAGGGGAGGATGTCACGAGTTTATTGACCCACAGACCATCGGTTGTACTCCATTCCTCCTCTCCCCGTTTCACAGATGAGAAACTGGGCCCAGAAAACAGGAGGGTCACTTGCAGGCCACACAGCGCTAGTGGCCGAGCCGGGATTAAAACCTCGAACCCTCGAGGGTGGTGGGAGCCCCTCACCCCCGTCGCGACCCCGCACTCACTCTCGCTGGGGCAGAAGCCGAACCGGCGGTCGGTGTCGTAGTCGGCGGTGGTGCTGCACCAGAGCATGTCGTCGGAGCGGCCGTCCGTGGTGCAGGCCGAGTAGGAGCGGCCCTCGAAGGTGAAAGGGAAGTGGCAGGCGGCGCCACCTGCGTTTCCGAAGTAGGTGGGAACCACTGCAGGAGAAGGGGCACCGGGTCAGGGCGGCTGGCGATGGGCGTGAGAAGAGAAGGGAATGCGAGCCGGGGCGGCTCAGGATCTCACCTACGCCCTTGCCCAGAGACCACAATTCCTCATCGTCGAAGTGGGCGTCTCCCTGAATGCCTGGGCCGGGAGGAAAGGCGTGTGCCAGGAGCCCGTCTTTCCCATCGAAGGGGTACCCATCTCCGTGCTCTAGAGAAGCAGGTGCAGGAGGAGGGGGTTGGCGGAGAGCAGTCGTGCAGACCGTGCGCTGCCCTGAGCGTGGGCTGAGGTCCCGCCTACAGCAGCTGTCCGAGCCCTGCGTCCCCGCGCTGCGCCGTGTCGGGCAAGAGGGGGCGCATAAAGCCAGAGGCGGCCAGGGCTGCAGGGACAGGCGAGACCAAGCGGCGTCCAGTGCCCGCTCTCCTCTCTCCGTGGCCCTCCCTCCGCTGTCCCCGTCCGAGACCCTCCCGGCCTCCCCCTTCTCGCTTTCTCACCCCTGACACCAAACTGGATGACGATGTCTGCCTCGAAGCCATACACGCGCGTGAAGGTGAGCGGCGTCACTGCGCTCCAGGCCGCAAAGGCGCGGGCAAAGGCGTCGTCGATCACGTCGCGCGGCAAGTCTTCCGAGTAGTTTTGGATCCTACAGGTGAAAGGCGAGAGGACAGAGGTCCGAAGTGAGTCCGGAGCCGGGGCGGTAGCGACACCGGGTGTCTCAGCGACTTCAGCAGGCACGATGTTCCCTGCGTTCCACATTCTCACCTACAAGGTACTTTCAGACGCATTTTTCTCTTGGGACACTCACAGGGGCCCTAGCAGGAAGACTCAGATTGCCAGGCCCACTTCCCTGAAGGGGAAACAGAGGGCTCAGAGGCGGAGCCACCTGCCCCAGGCTGCACATCGAAACCTAGGGGTCTGTCTGAGGGACGAATTCGCCGCCGCCGCCGGCGCGGGGTCTGGCCCTCCCGTCCCCCTCCCCCGCCTTCTCGGGGCCCTGCCGCGCACCAGTACGTGATGTTGTGGTGATGCCACTTGAGGTCGCCCTCAAAGGTCTGGAATTTGCCCAGGTCTGGGACGCCGCAGCGCGGGGTTCGTATGGCCTCCAGGGTGGTTCTGTCCAGTTCGCCAGTCTCAGGCAGAGCCAGGCGCCTCTGGAGAAGCCGCAGTCCCCGACTCAGGGACTGCTGGTCGTCGCTTATCTCTGCCACATGAGTATAGCCATAGCGATACAGATATTCCTGTGGATGGAAGGGCAGAGATACTCCAGAGCCCTGACTCTTACCCGGCCCTAACGGGCCAGGATTCCATCCTCCAGGCACTCGGGGACTATCAGCTCTCCAGGACTTGGTACCCTGGATTCCAGTGCTTATGCCCACCCACTAACTCCCTCCCCTGTAG
Source organism: Acinonyx jubatus (assembly GCF_027475565.1). NCBI lineage: Eukaryota > Metazoa > Chordata > Mammalia > Carnivora > Felidae > Acinonyx > Acinonyx jubatus. Next base: position 14,539,152 of record NC_069388.1, read on the forward strand.
ACATCCTCATCCTCTTCCCACCCCTGCATGCCCCTGGCCCAGCCTACCTCAGGGCCTCCTAGCCTTTACCCCTGTTCATCCCACTCCAGAACCCTCCAAAGCATCATCACCCCCATCATGTCCCATTACCCACCTAGGAAACCCTTATTAGCCATTCCTGGCCATCGCCCGTCCAGAGCCTCCACAGGACCCCTGAGGGCCTGATCCCAGATACCTCTGTCCTCCAGGCATGACCATCACCCTCAACTTGCCTGATAGAATCTCCTCTGAAGCCTCACGCCCTCCCTGAGACTCCTGGCCAGCCCTCCCTAACTACATGCAGGGGTATTAGCCTACCTCTGCCAGCTGCCTGTCAGTGAGATTAGTTCGCACGTCTCCTGGGAAGACCACAACGGTGGGCTTGCGTGGTCTGGGAGCGGCGGTGCAGCAGCCCAGCACCAGGAGCGCCAGGACCAGGGGCTGCCTGGGGCTCATGGTGAGGGTGGCGGTGTCTAGGTGCAGCTGTCCTTGTGGGGGCTTTAAGCAGGCGCTATTAACTGAATCAGTAACCCCGCCCCTCCCTGCCAGGCGGGGGCTGACTCAGGGGATGAGGTGTGTTTGGGGGGGGCAGCCCCAGCATGAGCAGGCAAAGGGCTTACACCACCTCCTCCTGTCCCCACTGCCCACAGTCCCATTGCCAAGTCAGGCAGGACCCCAGACCCACAGGAAACCACAGGCCCGCAGGGGAAGGGTTGGGTTTTGCAAAATGCAGAGCTTAGGAGAACTGAATGAAAGCAAGGAAGGGAGGCTGGAGGGCTCCCTGAGCTCTGTGCCTGAAGGCCCCAAGCGGTCAGCCTAAGGCAAGGGGATGAGAGATTCCCTGAGGCCTCTTCCTGAACCCAGAGATTTCCCCCTTCCCAGTCACACCCCATCTATGGGCCCCTCCCCACACTGCTAGGTTCTGTCCTCTCCTCCCTTGAAGCCTTTCTCAAGGGGGACAGTGGGGGGCTTCCTCTCCCTGCCTCACCTAGGGACGGAAGGAGCAGCAGGAATTGGGGAATTGCGGGATTCCCCCAGGGCACCCCCCCCCACCCCCCCGCCGTCTTCCACAGGCTGAGTCTTTCAGGACAGTAAAGGGGGAAGTTTAGGGCATCTGGAAGCCAGCACACAGGCCTCACTCTCTTCCTTCAGGGCCTAGGGCAAATGTCCTCCCACTCTGAATTTGTTTCCTCAGCTATAAAAAAGGACCCTTTGTCCTTAAATTGATGGAGGATAAAATGAAATCAATACCTACAGTGCTTACTCCAGTGTATGGTGCAATTTCTCAAGAATGGCCATGGTTGCTTTTAAGGACCTGGGCGAAGATGGTGATTCCAACTTGGAATCAGGAGACTCCAAGGGTCTTGGGTTCTAATCTGCCATGTGAGCTACAACACATGCCTTCCTCTCTCTGGGTTTTGGATTCTTCAACTACAAAATAGTTCTCCAGCCCTTCTCCAGGAGCCCAAGCTGTAGCCCCAGTTATCACCCCTGTGCCTCCCTCCCTCTCTTCTTCCCAGCCTGCCCTGGTGGGGAAGGATCTGTGTTTGCCTTCCGGGAGGAATCCCTTGGGAAGAGCAACGCTAGCCATCCAATAAGCTGGATTTAAAATTTTTTTTTCAACGTTTTTTATTTATTTTGGGACAGAGAGAGACAGAGCATGAATGGGGGAGGGGCAGAGGGAGAGGGAGACACAGAATCGGAAGCAGGCTCCAGGCTCCGAGCCATCAGCCCAGAGCCCGACACGGGGCTCAAACTCACGGACCGCGAGATCCTGACCCGGCTGAAGTCGGACGCTTAACCGACTGCGCCGCCCAGGCGCCCCAGAAGCTGGATTTAAAGGGCTCACTACGTGCCACGCACTTTCTGTGCTTGTCGAATAAATGAATCTTCGAGACGAGGACATTTCGCTTCCCTTCTAGAAAAGCTGAAGCTCTAGAGTTCACTAATTAATGGGCATCCACTTTAGATCTGGTGTTCAGTGCCCGCTCTGCCATTTCCCAGTTGTGTCGCCTTGGGCAAGTCACTTCACCTCCAAGCCATAATAACAATAATACATTTCTTGAGATTCACTGCGTAGACTACTGTGAGAAGTTGCTTGTAAGCATCTCATTCCACCATCTGCGAGGTAGATTTAATGAGTACCCTCTCCTATTTTTAGAGAAGGACACTGAGGCTCAGAGCAGTTAAGGAACTCACCTATGACCACACAGAGAGTTAATTAGCAGAACCAGGATTCAAACCTAAGGCTGCCTGGTTCTGAAGTCTTTCATATTTACCACCATTTACAGGGAACCAACATGGCCAGGGGAGGCAGGGAGGAAGAAGAGACCTCAAACCCGGCACCTTCTCCCCTAATTCCCTGCACCCACAGAAGAACAGGGAGCAGGCTCACGCCTTGGGGGAACCAGAGGCTAGGACAGGGGACCCAGGGGAACTATATTCCAGATTTGAGAGTTCAAGGTCATTGAGCAATATCATTTTAGAGATGGAAACAAAGAGACCCTCCAATCCAGGGGTCTTCACCTGGTGGCAGACACAAGCTTTAGGCGAATCCACGAACCACCCCCAACTTACTATCAATTGTACAAAATATGTCATATCTATGTATGTATGTCACGTTTCTCAAATTTAACACTATTGACATTTGGGGCCCAATAATTCTTTGTTTTGAGGGTCTGTCCCGTGCATCGTGGGATGTTTCATAGCCTCCTCAGCCTCTACCCACTAGATGCCAGTGGCACCTCCCCCTGCCAGTTGTGACAACCAGAAATGTTGCCAAACATTGCCAAATGTCCCCTGGGTGGGTGGGAGGGGCAAAACCACTGCCAGTTGAGAACCACTGATGTACGTTGATTTTTTTTTTTATATACAGAGTTCAAAACGTTTATCATATACTCAAACCGTTGATGATGATCCTCAAGTCTGTAAAGACCATTTACTCAAGTATTTGTTGAGTTTTTATGGGCCAAACATTGTGCTAAGAATTTGGGAATACAGTAGTGACCAAGATAGCTTTGTCACTGTGCTAGTGGAACAGAGTCCAGTACGGGAGAAATTGAATGAATAAGTAATTACCAGAGAGACAACCGTCACAAGAGGGAAGTGTACCAATCTACTCCAACTACCTCCATTATGCAGATGAGGAAACTGCGGGCCCAGAGTAGAGAACTGACCTCTCTTAGGTACCAGAGCAAGCCGGGGACAGCATGGGTGGGACACTAAGGAGTGGCAGCTGTGAGCCTGCCCTCTGGAGCCAGGCTACTTAAGTTCCAATCTCAGCTCTGGCACCAACTTGCTGTGTGAGCTGGGTAACTGACATAACCTGTCAGTGCCTCAGTTTCCCCGTCTGTAAAACAGGGGTGATCATAGTGCTTGCCTCATGGAGTTGTAAGGATCAAATGAGTTAACAGATACAAAGTCTCTGGCACATGGAATAAGTGCTTGCTGCTACTTTAATTCTGATGGCCTCTAGGCAGCTAGCTGTTTTGACCAAATTGTTGGCGGGGGGGACAGGAAGAGGGCACCTAGCCAGGAACCTCTGGCTTGATTCCTGGAGTTAATCCAAACAAGACCCCTCCTTTTCTCACCCTCCTCCCAGCTTCCTCCTTTATCCCCTGGCTCCCCAGCCCCCATCAAGAGGAACTTGGAAGAGCTTGGCTTTCAACACGGCAATGGCAGGAAGCGGTTCTGGTTACCACATCCCCTTCCCCACTTCCCTCAGCCCCTCCTTCCAATACCACAAGTTTAGCCAAGGCCCTGGGAGAGGAGGAGGCAGAGAGCAGGATATTCTTCCAGGTGGGCACCCCTTGACCCTGACCAGGGTCATAGCTTGGACTCCAAGCCCCTCCTTCAGGTGGAGACCCCGTAAGATGGGGAGGGGGCTGACCCCGGAGCCCTGAGTCACCAGCTGGATGACACAGCCCTGCGGGCTGCCCTTAGTAACACCAGGCCCCCAGACTGGGGTCAGCCTCACGAGGGGAGGAACCTCTCCCCTGATTTAGGATGGGGAATTCCAATCCTGTTCCTCCCGAACCTGCCAGAGAAGGGAGGGGCGGCCAGGCCTGAGATGCCCTGGCAGGAAATGAGAAAGACATTTCTGTCTGGGATGAAGCAGAAAGGTGTGGGTATACTGTAAGACACTGCCCCAGGGATAGAGCACCACCCAAGCACCCGCCCCCACCCACACTAGCCCCGGGTAGTGGCAATCACCAGGTCGATTCTCAGAGGCCTTAATAATAATCTCAAGCCTCCCCCTTCTCTCTCTTTAGCTCCTCCAAAAGGAAGCCATATAGTGTAGCCCTCAGAATCAGACCTCCTGGGTTCAAATTCCAGCTCCCACTACATCTGGCTGTGTGACCTTAGGCAAGTCACTTTGCCTGTCTGTGCCTCCATGGCCTCATCTGTAAAATGAGGGAGGACAGTCCTCACCCAAAAGGTTGTGGTGGGGATCAAGTGGTAGTGTACACTGCGAGTTTTTAGCACACGGTAGGTACACACACCAAAAGTAACGTTATCCGTCATGATTCTGCTATTTTAATGCCCTCTCTGCTAAGAATTAGGATTCACAAACCTCTTTCACTGGTGAGGAACCCGTGAGGCACAGGGAGTTGCCAGGTCCACACAACCAGCCAGGAGCAGGCCTGGGATTCGACCCAGACCTGGCACCAGCACCCTGTTCTTTCCACCACATTCGGCATGTGCTAACCACCTCGGTGGGCATCTGTTTCCGCAGTCCATGCACAATCCACTTAACTCTCTCTCCAGCGCTGTCACGTACCTTATTACCTCTGATTTGTATCCAATGGCAGAACTTCTTACCATTTTGTTTGAGTCTGAGCTTTCACAGGAGGCAGAGACTGTGGCCCATTTTCAAGGTGGCAGACGCGAGGCCCAGAGAAGTGCTTCAGGTTGCTCATGGTCACACAGCCGGTGAGTGACAGAGCTCCTGCCCAGCCCTTCTGACTCCAAATCCCGTGCTAAGATCAGGTCACTGGATCTGACAAGAAGGAAGTCAGTGGGGGAAGCAGCCTGGCGGGGGGGGTCCCCAGAAGTCAAGCTGGAGGGATCAACAGAGAGAATGGGTGTGGGATATTTGGCTGGGTTCTGTAGGGAGAAAAATGGGGGGATAAAAAGGGAAATAAAATATTAAGCGGGGCTGGACAGGGCAGAGAACAGTCTAAGGGAGGTTCCGTTACAGTGAGAGGTTTGTGTCTATAAGAGGGGATGTGCCAGTTGACCGGGAAAGAGACGGCCTGGGACCAGTTCCCTTGACATTGTATCACCCACTGCTATGCATGGGTTCCCAGCAAAGCAGGTGCAGCCCCAAAATACACATTTAAAAGACTCTTTGTTTGTTGGGTTGGTATTTTAAATTAAGACTCTGTTTTTTAAGGGGCACCTGGGCGGCTCAGTTGGTTGAGCGTCCGACTTCGGTTCAGGTCATGATCTCACGGTTTGTGAGTCTGAGCCCCAAATCGGGCTCTCTGCTGTCAGCGCAGAGCCCGCTTCAGATCCTCTGTCCCCCTCTCTTTACCCCTCCCCGCCTTGCGCTGTCCCAATAAATAAACATTTTTTTAAAAATACTCTATTTTTTAGAGCAGCTTTACTAGCTATACAACAAAATTGAGAAGAAAGCCCAGAGTGTTCCCGCATGCCCCGTGTCCCCACACAGGCAGAGCTGCCCCATCATCAACATCCCCCACCAGAGTGGGACATTTGGTATGACCCGTCAACCTGCATTGACATAGTGCAAGGCCTCACTGCGTATGTTCCGTGGGTTTGGGCAAATGCAGCATGACATGCCCCCATCACCGTGCTATCATACTGAGTAGTTTCGCTGCCCTAAAAATCGTCTGTGCTTCGCTTATTCATCGCTCCCTGTCACAAAGACTGTTGTCGATATTTGGGGAAAAAATCCTTACAGTAGCCAGCACGGGAAAAGTCGGATCTTCAGGGGATTTCCTTATATAGTCATTTCAGGGTTTGGCGTTGTTTTGTTTTGAATGACATATGGGGAAGGGCACCATATTCTCAGGGGTAGCAGCCCCTAAAGGTCTAAATCTGGTCTTGTTCACAATGGGTAGGGGGTTGAGGAAAGCCTTACTCCTTGGAAATCCCAGGTTAAACATTCAGTGGTCGAACATTCATCCCGGGAGCTGAGGGGGGCGGGGGGGACACCTGGATGGCTCAGTCAGTTAAGCATCGGATTCTTGGTTTCAGCTCAGGTCATGATGTCACAGTTTCCTGGGTTCGAGCCCCCTGTGGGGCTCTGCACTGACAGTGCAGAGCCTGCTTGGGATTCTCTCCCCCTCTCTCTGCCCCTCCCCTGCTTGCGCGTGCTCTCTCTCTCTCTCTCTCAAAATGCATAAATAAAACTTAAAAAAAAAATGAACCCTAGGGTAAACATCCAGTTGGTCCTGGCCTGATGAATCGAGAGCCTTGGGACCACAGTAGGAGGGAGAAGTCCACACTGCGCACAGGACAACTGGTGACTTCACTGCCCCTTTCCCAAACCTGCGCTGAGCCCCTCCTCTTGCCCAGGCATACTTTCTCATGCATCTTCTAGTTCCACGGTTCTCCAAGTGTAGTCCCCGGACCAGCAGCATCAGCACCACCGGGAATTTGGTCGAAATGCAGATGGTCCACTGCTCCCACCTCAGAACTACTGAATCAGCACCTCTGGGTGGGACCCAGCAACGTTTGCTCTAACAAGCCTGCCATGTGGTTCTGATGCAGGCTCAAGTGTGAAACCTCTGCTTTACAGCTGCATCCCCCTGCTGACAGGAGGGGCTTTAGAGCCATTTCCAGATGAGGAAACTGAAGCTCAGAGAGAAAAAGCCACTCGCCCCGAGGTCACACAGTTAGTACTAAAATTAGCCTTTCTGACTGTGAAGTTGATGCTTCCCACAGCACTATAAGGACTAATGACTTCAAATATTTAACAACCAGGACCCCAACGGATCAGACTGATTCCATCCGAGGAACTTCAAGAGGCCCCTCATTGGAGGGGGGCGGGGGAAAGGGGGGGGTGACTATTATTAACCCTTTTGTTCCTGCATCTGCAGTTCTAGGAGTCTGGGAGAAGGGGCTGCTAGCTAGGGCTCTGGGGCATTTAGAAGGCTCAGAGTAGGACCTGTTACCAATGTGTAGGCAAGGAAATGTTTCAATATTTTAACAACTTGTGCTTACCAGCTGAACACCAGCCCTAAGGGTAGTTTGCTTCCCAGGAGAGGTTCCTGAAACTTGCATATCAGGTAGAGGGCCTGGAGCTACACAGCCCAAAAGAGAACATAGGTTCTCACAACAAACGTCTTATGAGAGTACCTGTTCAACTGTGATTCTCAAATTTGGCTGTTCATTGTGGAGTCTCCGGGGATTTTCATTTGAATAATGATGCCTAGGTTTCATCCCCTAGAGATTCTGACTTAATTGGTCTGGGTCGTGGCCTGGGCATCGTTGTGGGTTTATTTGTTTTTGTATTTTTTTAAAGGACCGTGACTCAGGATTGAAAACAATCCTATACGGGTTCCCTGAAGCCTGTAAGAGACTCCAGACTAAGAACCCCTGGTTTGTACCAGTATTTCCCAAGGCTGTGGACTTTAAAAAAAAAAAAAAAAAAGCACAGATTCTGAAGAGATTCGGATTCAGTAATCAGTGGGGCCCAGAACTGGGTGTTAGCAAGCTCCCCTGGTTTAGAAATCAGTGACAGGGGCAGCCCCTGCAGGCCGTGGTAACTGAGAGAGGCTCAGAGATTCTACGCGCCCCCCCCCCCCCCCCCCCCAGCCCACCGCAACGTAGTTGAAGCAACCAAGAACATTTTGCCAGGAAGTATCCAGAACCAATTTCTGCAGCTCTTCCTTCCCCTGTCCTGCAGAGACATTGCTTCAAAGAACACGCTCTGAAACAGCCTAAGACACCCTCCCCGGGGAGCCCTTTCCTGGCTGCACCTCAGCAGAGCCCCATGCCTGCTCTGATTGCCTTTCTTTCCCATTAATCCTGGGACACCCTTATTTAGATGTGATCTGCATACATTTGCATATCGAGCTCCAGGGGCCCCCTTGCTCCTCCAACGCCCAACCCTGTGGCTTGTTGGGGGCGGAGGGAAGGGAGGAGAGAAATAAAACTAATGAATTCGCGAAGCCTGCCGAGATGTGTTTGAACCTCTTGCCGCGCTGGGACTTTGATACACCTGAAGCCGCGTTGCCGGGTTGAAGGGCCGATAGCACGGGCTCAGTGTGGATGCAGCAGGAAGGCAGACGCAGGAGGCCTCCCGAGGTCTAGCACCAGCGGTTGGGGCCCAGCTCCTGATGAGAGGCCATGCGGGATTTCTCCAATGGGAAAAGAGGAGAGCAGCAGTAGAGGCTTTCGGAGAGGGGGCGGGGGAGGGGGTGGGGGTGGGGAGGGGTAGTTGAGATTCCTTCCCAGCTTCAGAAGAACCCAGGTTGAGGGCTCAGTCGGTTAAGCGTCAGACTTCCACTCAGGTCATGATTTCAGGGTTCGTGAGTTCGAGCCCTGCATCGGGCTCTGTGCTGACAGCTCGGAGCCTGGGGCCTGCTTCGGATTCTGCCTCTCCCTCCCTCTCTCTCTCCCTGCCCCTTGCCCACTCACACAGTGTCCTCATCTTTATAATGGGAGCAATAATCTGATTACGCAGTGATGAGAGCCACCCCGGACCGAATATCTTTTCCAGACCCCTTTGGAGGCTGGGAAACGGGTGCAAGCGGAGGAGGTGCCAGGAGCCCTCAAGTCCTCACGGGCTGTCCCTGCAGCATGGTTCCGCCCTGCTCACAGCTGGCCAGCTTCCTTTGCCTCTGGCTCACTTTCCTAGTCTGGTCTTGAGCCTTCACATCACTGCTGGGAGCCTCCAGAATCCTTTTCAGTCCCTTCCCTTCCCTTCCCTCCCCTCCCCTCCCCTCCCTTCCCTTTCCTTTTTTTTTAAGGTAGACCCAACCAGTTTTGCCTGCTTGCAGGCAAGGCCCCCAGTTGACACAAGGACCATTCTGTTCCTTCTCCTCCACCCTCCTGAGTGTCTGGTTCTGATACGCTTCTCTCCAGCCCCGCTCCTCCCCCCAGGCTCCCTTGCCTGCTTCTATGCCATTCATAGCACTCTTTCCTCCCTGGTCTTCCCAATTTCCCAACCATCTGTATATAATCCTATAGTGTGCCCCCCCCCACCTCCCGTGTCATCCAAACAGGTGACAAACTGTATAATTCTCTTAAATCCATCCATCTGTATTCGTCTACTCGGGGGCCATAACAAAGTACCACAGACTGGGGGGGGGGGGGGGAGGCGGCTTACACAACAGACCCTTTTGGGTTTTTTAAGTTTATTTATTTTGAGAGACAGAGCCTAGGAGGAGCAGAGAGAGAATCCCAGGCAGGCTCCGCGCTGTCAGCACAGAGCCCAATGCAGCGCTCGAACTCATGAACCATGAGATCATGACCTGAGCTGACACCAAGAGTTGGATACCCAGCTGAGCCCCCCAGGGACATCCTGGTCAAGACCAGGGTGTCGACGGGGTTGGTTTCTGCTATGGCCTCTCTCCTTGGCTTGTAGGCAGCATCTTCGGATCTTCGCATGGTCCCCTCTCTGAACAACTGTGTGTCCTAATTTCTTCCTCTTATAAGACACCAGTCATATTGGATTGGTATCCACCCTAATGAGCTTGTTTTAACTTAATTACCTCTTTAAAGGCCCTGTCTCCAAATACAGGCACATTCTGAGGTCCTAGGAGTTGGGACTTCAACATATGAATCGGGGGGGAGCACAATTCAGCCCAGAGCACCCTCCACCCTCTGCGTGGAGGTACCATTTCCTACCTGGTAGTGCTATAGCTCAGCCCCCCTAGCCCCCGGCACCCACACCCCAGGTTCAGCTTCTTGCTCAGCCCTCAGAAAGCTTCCATGCCCCCCAGTGTCTCCAGAATAAAAACTAAACTCCTTAGCCTGGCAGCCAAGGCCTCCCTGTACCCTCAGCACCGTGACCAGGAAAAATGACAACATCGTCTCGCGCCTTGCTTTTCAAAGTGTAATTCTTGGACCTACAGCTTCAGCATCACACGGGGGCTTGTAAGAGATGCAGAATGTGGGGCGTCCAGGTGGCTCAGTTGGGTAAGAGTTCCGCTCTTAATTTCGGCTCAGGTCGTGATCTCTTGGTTTGTGAGCTGAATCCCTGCATCAGGCTCTGTGCTGACAGTGCTGAGCCTGCTTAGGATTCTCTGTCTCCCCTCTCTCTATGCCCCTACCCTGCTTGCACATGTGCGCTCTCTCTCTCAACATAAATAAATAAACTTTAGAAAATTAAAAAAAAAAAAAAAAAAAGACTTATGCTCTTGATTTCGGCTCAGATCATGATCTCGCAGTTCGTGGGTTCCAGCCCCACGTTGCGCTCTGTGCTGACATCGCAGAGCCTGCTTGGGATTCTCTCTCTCTCCCTCTCTCTCTGCTCCTTCCCTGCTTGAGCGCTCTCTCTCTCAAAATAAAAAAAGAAAAAGAAAAGAAAAGAAAAGAAATGCAGAAACTTATGCCAGGCCCCAGACCTGCTGAATCAGAATCTGTGTCACCTGAACGGACCCCAGGTGATCTGTATGCACACAGAAGCTGGAAAGGTGACAGGCACCAATGGTATCCAGAGAGGGACTCACAGGAGTGGGACCTGTCATCACCTGGTTGGGTCAGAAACTTGACTTTGTCCTGACAGAACCATCCAATTCACAGGAGTTGGGGCTGCACAGCAGATGACAATTCTGAACAAACAAATGAACTTGACTTCCCAGAGCTATTAAGAATGCCTAACTCACAAGTATGAACAAATGGAAAGGTTGCTGGGGATGGCCCCCCGATGGGAAAGGCAAGGTTCTCATCTCTCATTCCCATTCAGTAAACATTTATTGGGCCCTGCTGAGTGCTGGGCTGGTTGCTGGGCATCAGGCAGGCATATGGAATGAAAGGAAATGTGAGTTTTGTCCTGTAGGCGCTCACAAACCAGGAGGGGAGACAGATCACAAAGACATGCATTCAATAACCAGCATACACAGAGGGGGGCACCCACCCACCTCCTCCACTCCTCCTACTTCATTCTTAGAAGGCATCACGCTCTGGCCCCTGGACCTTTGCACTTTCCACCACCCCATTCTGCCTCAACCCTTCCACACCTCCCCTCTCTGCCCTCCTCCTGTGTCCGGCTAAATCTTATTCATCTTTCAGATTTCAGCTGAGATATCATTTCTTCCAAGAAAATACTGCTGATTACTCCAACCTGGGAAGTGGGGTTCTTCTGTGCTCTCATGACTCCCCTCACTCCACCACTTCCCTTGCTGTGGCATTTTTCATAATTCAGAGTGAATTTCCTGTTTATTCATCTATCTCTCCCCACAGGCTGAGAGGGTTATGAGGACAGGACCTTTATCCACTGTGTTCACTATATTCGCAAGTGTTTCTTAAGCACAGAAAAATAATAGTCATGCTAGTCAGCTTTTTTTTTAATTCATACTATCCTAAGGCACTGTCCTAAGTATTTATATGTATTAACTCATTTAATCCTCACAGCTACTCAGTGAGCGGGGGCTATTATTTTTCCCGTTTCACAGATGAAGAAATAGAGACAACAGAGAAGTTAAGTAGCTCACCTAAGGAAACACAGCCATGAAGTGGCAAAGTAGGGGTTCAAACCCAAGCAGTCTGGCTCCAGAGTCTGCATATTGGAAGAGGGGTGATTAACTCTTTTTTTAAATGTTTATTTATTTATTTTGAGAGACAGAAAGGGAGCACGTATGAGCAGGGGAGGGCAGAGAGAGAGAGAGAGAGAGAGAGAGAGAGAGAGAATCTCAGGCAGGCTCCACACTCAGCGCACAGCCCAACTCAGGCTTGAGCACACGAACCTCAGCCAAAATCAAAAGGCAGATGCTTAACTGACTGAGCCTGCCAGGCGCCCAAGGGGGTAATTGATTCTATGGAGAAGTCAGAAGTCCGGGAATGCTTCAGAAACAACACCTGAGCCAGATTTTGAAGACTGCATAGGAGTTTGCCATGTGGAAAAGGAGCGGGGGATTTCAGACTTGATAACCTCCAATTTGTCAAGGCAACAGCATTTTCCCCAAGGGCAAAGGGAAGGAAATTGAACGGTGCTGCAGATACTGGCCTATGAGGCTTAGACAGAGTGACTGCCTTAGCGTCCAGTTTCAGCCTGAGTCATGCATGAGTGGGGCGAGGCAGGTTACACACACCCTGGGGCTCTGGTCCTTCGGTCCCTGCGTGGGTGAGACGTACACTCCCCTCCCCTCTTGCCCCCTCACAGGGATTGGCTCACCACCTCGGAAGGAAGGTCCCAGCAAGCGCATCTCTGGGCAGATGCAGGCCCAGCACAGATCTGGAGTCTGTAAGCAGAACCGAGGAGTTTCCCCAAAAACCCCACGCAGGCTGTCCTCAGCCTGACCTAACAAACTCTGGGATCCTCTTCTGGCTCAGGAGTCTCCCAACTTTTAAAGGCCCAGAACACTTTTAGGCAACTGGATCTCAAGAAATCCCCAGTATATAAGACAGATGAAGAGGTGTTCTTCTGCTTCCCACCTCTGTTGACCATGTCCCTCGCAAGGACCCCAAGGCCTGATCTAGCCCAGCCACTTCTTTTTACTGTTAGGAAAACTGAGGCTGGAGGAGGGAAGAAGTTTGCCAAGAACAAGAACGCAGGACAAGTCAGGGCCAGCACCCAGACGGGAACTTGGGTCTCCTGAATCGGACCAGCACTCTTCTCGGCAAACAGCACCTTCTCTCCTGTCCTCTCGGTCGTGGCCTCTCGAATACAACTGGAAGACTTTACCCCTACCTTCATTCCTCCTACCCAATCAGTCAGTCAGTCAGCAGGCGTTTACCAGGCTTCTTCTAAGCTTCAGGCACTGAGCAGGGCCCCTCACCTCAGTGGGTGACAGAGTGATGTGTGTAAGACAAACACATTCGCAGACATTTACAATCCCCTCTGATAGAGCCACAGTGGAGACCACGCATCCTTTATTCTCAGGGCCTGGTACAAAGTAGGTGCTCAATAAATATGTGTGGAGGGGCACCTGGGTGGCTCAGTCGGTTAAGCGTCCAACTCCGGCTCAGGTCATGATCTCACAGTTCATGGGTTCGAGCCCCGTGTCGGGCTCTGTACTGACAGCTCCGAGCCTGGAGCCTGCTTCGGGCTCTGTCTCCTCTCTCTGTCTGCCCCTCCCCCGCTCAACTCTGTCTCTCTCTCTCTCTCAAAAATAAATAAACATTTAAAAAAATTTAAATCAATGTGTGTGGAGCACAGAGGAAGAAGTGACGTGGGGACCAGCGGGCTGACAGGAAGGAGGGCCAAGTGACACTTGAGAGCCCCTCCCTCTCCCTCTCTGACCCCCCACCACTCAGCACCTCGGATGTCTCTAACTGTTTGTAACGTGACAGTGATGACCGGCTAAAGACAGGAATACTCAGACCCAGACCTTGCCTGAGCTCCCAGCTTTGTGTACCAGCTGGTCTAGACCCAGGCTGTCCGACCCCTATGGTCACGAGGCCCATGTGCCTGTTTCAATTTAAATTAATTAAAATTACATAAAAGGTAAAATTCAGTTCCCCAGTCTGACTAGCCACATTTCCAGTGCTCAAAGGCCACATGTGGCTAGTGGCGACCCCACCAAACGGTGCAGGTTAAAGGTCACTGGCATCATCACAGAAAGTTCCCCCAAACTGTGCTGCTAGTCTCTAGCAGCAACTGGCAGATTTTGAATGTCAAGGACCAGTCCATGTTCAAAAATATTTGGGAAAGGACACAAGATTGGCAACTCTTTGGGGCACCTGGCTGGCTCAGTCCGTAGAGCATGGAACTTTTGATATCAGGGTCATGACTTTGAACCCCATATTGAGTGTAGACATTACTTAAAAAAAATTACCAGAAAAATTTTCATTTTGCCAGAAAAATTTAAATGCAGTAATAATGATTTAAATTTTTTTAATCTTTATTTTTGAGAGAGAGAGAGACAGAGTGTGAGTGGGGGAGGAACAGAGACAGGGAGACATAGAGTCTGAAGCAGGCCGCAGGCTCTGAGCTGTCAGCACAGAGCCTGACGCAGGGTTCGAACCCATGAACCGTGAGATCATGACCTGAGCTGAAGCTGGACGCTTAACCGACTGAGCCACCCAGGTGCCCCAGTAATGATTTAAAAAAGAAGAAGAAGAGGGACACCTGAGTGGCTCAGTCAGTTAAGTGATGGGCCTTGGCTCAGGTCATGATCTCATGGTCCATGAGTTCCAGCCCCGCATCAGGCTCTGTGCTGACAGCTCAGAGCCTGGAGCCTGCTTTGGATTCTGTCTCCTCTCTCTGGAGGATTCTGTCTGTCACTGTGGTTGTGTAGACGATGGTCTATATTCTTCAGTGATTGAGGTGGAGGATTTAGGGGTGAAATATGAACATGTCTGCAACTAACTCCCTTGTGATTCAGGAAAAAAGTATTATGTATATTTATAAAAATATAAACAGAGGGGCGCCTGGGTAGTTCAGTTGGTTTCCAACTCTTGATTTCAGCTCAGGTCATGATCGCATGGTTCGTGAGTTTGAGCCCCCTGGGATTCTCTCTCTCCCTCTCTCTTTGCCCCTCCCCTGCTCATGCACACACACTGTCTCAAAATAATATTAAATATATATACGTATATGTGGTGGCTCAGTTGGTTAAACAGCTGACTTCTGGCTCAGGTCATGATCTGGTGATTCGAAAGTTCGAACCCTGCATCAGTCTCTGCAGTATGGAGCCTCCTTAGGATTCTCTCGCTCTCCCTCTTTCTCTGCCCCTGCCCAGCCCACGTGCACATTCTCTCTCTCAAAATAAATAAACATTAAAACAAATTTTAAAATATATAAATATAAACATAAATGAACATAAATCTAAACATAGAAGGAGCAAATGTGTCAATATATTAACAACTGGTGAATCTAACAAAAACAAAACATAAATAAAACAAAAAACAAACAAAAACCTGGTGAATCGAGATGAAGATTACAGGAGTGCTCACTGTACTATTCCTGAAACTTTTCTGAAAGTTTAAGAATCTTTTGAAATAAAAAGTTGGGGGAGGAAAATCAGAAGTCAAAACAGTGGTTCCTCTGCTGCCAGGGAAAGAGACAAGGAGCCTTGAAGGCCTGGCTGATGCCCTAGTGCTTGATATGGGACATTGGTTACATGTTGGTAGTGGGTTACATTGTATCCCTCCCCCCCCCCAAAAAAGCTATATCCATCTGAATCTGAGCTTATGTGGAAAAAGGGTTTTTGCAGATGTACCTGAGTTAAGGATTTTGAGAGGAGGTCATTCTGGATGAGGGTGCACCCAAATCCAATGACTGGTGTCCTTATGAGAGAAAGGCAGAGGGAGATCTGCCCAGAGACACAGAGAAGAAGGCCACGTGAAGACAGAGGCAGAGGTTGGAGGGATGCGGCCACACGCCAAAGAACTCCTGGAACCACCAGAGGCTGGAAGAGTCAAGGAAGGATTCTCCCCCAGAGCCTCCAGAGGGAGCACGGCCCAGGTGACGCCTAGATTTCAGACTTCTGGCCTCCAAAACCAAGAAATAAATTTCTGGTTGTGGTCATCTGTCAGAGCAGCTCTAGGACACTAACATGGGCGTATTCACTCCATGAAAATTCATCAAGCTGTATACACCTAAGATTTGTGCACATTTCCCTATGTGCGTTATACTCCTTTAAAATTTTACTTAGGGGCGCCTGGGTGGCTCAGTCAGTTGAGCGTTGGACTCTTGATTTCGGCTCAGGTCATGATCCCAGGGTCATGGGATCAAGCCTAATGTCAGGCTCTGTGGTGAGTGTGGAGCCTGCTTAAGATCCTCTCTCTCTCTCTTTCCCTCTGCCCCTCTCCCCACCTCATGCACTCTCTCTTTAAAATAAAAAAAATTAAAAAAATTTTTTACTTAAGAATGACTACTATCAGCATTCATTTATCTAAAAATTTTAAAAGAAAAAGTTTCGTAAGGACATAATCTTAAAAGAGAAGATGGACCCTTAAAATGAAATTTAACTTTATGACACTATTTTTCTTCATTTTCCTAAGAATCCGCAAACATATCTCATCACAGATAAGCACCAGCTACAGACAGACTGCATCAGAATCACCAGGGGGGGCTTTAAACAATCCAGAATCCCAAACAGAGGTCACTGAGAAAGGATAGGGAGTCCAGAAATAGACTTGAATACATGTGGGAATTTAGTATATGCTAAAGGTGGCATTTCAAATTAGTGGGGGAAGACAGATTACTCAATATGGTGTTGGTTCAACTGGCTAGCCACTTGGAAAAAAATAAAGCTGTATCTCTACCTCATTCCAATCTACCAAAATAAATTCCAGATGGATGAAAATGTTAACTAAGAAAAAAAAAACAAACCCATCCTAAAAGGACTACAAGAGAATGTGAGGCGTTTTCCTTTTATAATCTGGAGGTAGGAAGTGCCTTTAACAAACATTTACTGAATTCTTATTCTCTAACTTTGTGCTTGGTGCTAAGAGATGGGTGGGAACAAGGGTGCTTGGCCTCCAGGAGCTCATCATACTACTGAGGGTGATCTAAATCCCTGGTGCCCGGGTTTTAAGATTTCACTAAGCATTAATAATCTTTATTTTATTTTATTTTTTTAATATATGAAATTTATGCATTAATAATCTTTAAATTCTTTGCTTTTTAATAATCTTAGAATGAGGAAAGCATTTCTATGCACAATACAAAAATCACAAATTTGTTACAAAAAAAGGTTAATAAATTGTACTACAGAAAAACAAATGGCCAAAAACACAAAAACAGAAACAAAACAAAACAAAATAAAAACAAATGGCCCTGAGGGCAGGGGAATGAAGACAGATTGCTTAATGGGTATGAGGTTTTCTTTTGGGGGGATAAAAATATTTTGGAACTTGATAGAGGTGGTGGTTGCACAACATCAGATTTCAGACTTCCGGCCTCCAAAACCAACACTATGAATATACTAAATAGTACTGAATTGCAAACTTTAAAATGATTGATATTATGTTATGTGAATTTCACTTCAATTAAAACGATAAATAGAAATGCAGTTTTTAAAGTCAACTTAAAAACTCCAAATGCCTCACTGGGAAAAAATTTTTGCAATACAAAGGGGATACAAAAAATTCATTTCCCTAATATACAAAGAGTTCTTACAAATCAATAAGACAAAGATAAACAATCCAGTGTTGCTGAGGGCATGGAATAACAGACAACCTCATATATGTCATTGGTAAGAATGTAAATTGGTGTGAACTTCTGGGAATGTAATTTTGAAATACTGTAATTCATTAATTAATTTATTTATTTATGTATGTATGTTTATTTATTTTTGAGACAGAGAGAGACAGAGTGCGAGTGGGGGAGGGGCAGAGAGAGAGAGGGAGACACAGAATCCGAAGAAAGCTCCAGGCTCTGAGCTGTCAGCACAGAGCCCGATGCAGGGCTCGAACCCACGAACCATGAGATCATGACCTGAGCTGAAGTCAGATGCTTAACCGACTGAGCCACCCAGGTGCCCCTGAAATACTGTAATTTAAGTGGACATAACTTTTGGCCCAGCAATTTCACTGCTGAGATTTTTTTTTTTTTTTTTTTTACGAATATCCTTACACAAGAGTTCATTGTATTATCCTTGCAACTCAAGGGGCCATCCAGGTTCAAAGGTGTTTTTTGCTTCACTGTTTATAAGAACAAACAAATGAATATAAGTGGCCTTTGGTAGGGAACTGGTTAAATATGGTGCATCCACTGGGTAGTGAATCTTCTTTTGTCATTGAAAAGAAAAAGATGGGAGCGCCTGGGTGGCGCAGTAGGTTAGGTGTCCTACCCTTAGTTTCTGCTCCGGTCATGATCTTGCGGTTTCATGGGTGGGAGCCCCACATCTGGCTCTTTGTGGCCGGGTGTAGAGCCTGTTTGAGATACTCTGTCTCCCTCTATCTCTGCCCCTCCCCCACTGGCACTGTCTCTCTCTCAAAATAAATCAATAAACTTAGAAAAAAAAAAGAAGTCGTATCTATATGTTCTTGTGGAAAATTATCCAACACAAGAACTTTATTTTTTTTTTATTTTTTTTTAACATTTATTTATTTTTGAGACAGAGAGAGAGCATGAACAGGGGAGGGTCAGAGAAAGAGGGAGACACAGAATCTTAAACAGGCTCCAGGCTCTGAGCTGTCAGCACAGAGCCCGACGCGGGGCTCGAACCCACGGACCGTGAGATCATGACCTGAGCTGAAGTGGGACACTTAACCAACTGAGCCACCCAGGCACCTCTATATATTATTTTTGAAGTTTAATTTTTTTAAATTATGAAATAGCTTAGGCATAGGAAAAGTATGGATAAAAATGAAACAAACTCAGGTTTCCCCCACCTGATTAAGTCATTTAACATGACGGACACAATTTGAAGATCCCCTGTGCATTTCTCTATGACCCACCCCGTTCTCTTTCCCTAAAAGTAGCACCATTCTGAATTTGGTTTTATCAGACATGTGTGTTTTTATTCCTATGCCTTGAAATTCTTTTTAAAACTTCCATACCTATGAGTAAAAAACATACTGTTTTGTATATCTTTGTATATACTTTTTTGGTATATTTTGTATATAAATAACGTTAAGTTTTGCAGTACTGCTCTTAGACCCGGACAAGTCAGGTCTTGGGTCCAGAGCTTTATGGGGGTGTCCCTCTGGCTCTTCTGCATCTGTGCCCCTCTCCATGGGACAGGGGGGGGCAAGGGAATGCACACATGTCACGCCTCTGAGCCTCTGTGACAGGACACTCAGGGTACACAGGACCCCAGGACTCCCAGTGAGATAGCCTCCAGGACTTTTTCCAGGATCCCTCCTCTTGAAGGTGGGCCATCTACCTGAATGTGCACCCTTAGACCAGAGGGGTGGCCAAGGGCCAAATGTTTGGGAAGGGGTGCGATGGGGGGGGCAAAAGGAGTGGAGCTTGGGCTGGAGTGCGCAACACACGGCAGGGTGGGGGGGCAGGGGGCGGTGAGGTGGGATGCAGATGGGGCGTGGGCCTGTGTTTATATTCTTGCCTTGGGCTCCCCACCCACCCTCCACAACCCCCCCTATACACACACGTTAAAGTCACTACGTTTGACAACTTGCTTCTCCGCTCAACATTACATTTTTTAGCGTGATCGATTTCCATGCCTATACAGTATTTCTTTAAAGTCTTAAAAGTTTCAGATCCCTGGCCCATCACCCAGGGGATTCTGACGTGGGGGAGGGACCAGATGGGGCTGAAAGCTCCTGCATCCTCTGGAAGCTCTGTGTGATGCCGCTGGGCAGCCCGGTTTGGGAACCGTGGGAGATAAGCCCCTCTGGCCATGCCTCTGGCTTTGTACAGGCTAACATTGTCACTTTCTGCTGCCCCTCCATGGGGTCCCCAAGGTCTGCCTGGACGGGCCACTCACGGCTCACGCCACCAGGCCAGAGGCCTGGTTCCTGTATCTGGGACCAGACGGAGGCAGCGGGCGCCCCCTGCTGGGCACAAACGCGAGTTGAGCGGATGCGTCCCTCCAAGCCGCCGCTCCGCTGCTCTCACCCAGGCTTTCTCCATCCTTTAATGTGCATTTGGGCCTACTCCACGTGAACGCAAGTAATTGCCATCTTCTTTGCCTCCTGCGTTTCTACGAAGATGGCAGTATCTGTGCACGGAACACAGATATTCTGATAGCTTCCTTTTATGGAGCCTTTATTAGGAATGAAGGAGTGCTGTGGCACAGGGTCTGCGGGCTCAGGTCCTGGTCCAGTCCTCTGATCACTGTGTGACCTACAGCAAGTCATTGAACCCCCGAATAGCTCAGGTCCCCATGAGCAAAATGGGGCAGTAATGTCACTGATCTCACAAGACTCCTTTGAGGATTGGAGTTTAAAGTGATGCCTGGCATGTGGCAAGGACCAGTCACTGTTAGATGCCAGACCCAGGCATCTATTGATTACTCAAAGTGACAGAGAGCTTACTGGTGCCAGCTGCTGTTCCATGTTCTTTCTGTTGATTATATCATTTAATCATTACAACTCCATGACATGAGCATGCTTATATTCCTCTCCCATTTCCAGAGGAGGAAACTGAGGCACAGAGGACGAAGCAACATGGTTAAAGACTCACAGCCTGTCACGGTGAACCATGATTTGAATCCAGGCAATTGTACTCCAGACCCCATGTTTTTGTTTTTTAATGTTTTTAGATGTTTATTTATTTTTGAGACGGAGAGAGACAGAGCGCGAGCGGGGTAGGGACAGAGAGACAGGGAGGCACAGAATCTGAAACAGGTTCCAGGCTCTGTGGGGCTCGAACCCACAAACCACGAGATCGTGACCCGAGCCGAAGTCAGATGCTTAACTGACTGTGCCACCCAGGCGCCCCAAGAGCCCATACTTTTTATTTATTTATTTTTGAGAGAGAGAGAGACAGAGAGAATGAGCGGGAGAGGGGCAGAGAGGGAGGGAATCCCAAGCAGGCTCCACACTGTCAGCATGGAACTCAATGTGGGGCTTGAAATCACAAACCACGAGATCGTGACCTGAGCCAAAACCAAGAGTTGGATGCTTAACCCACTGAGCCACCCAGGCACCCCCAGAGCCCATACTTCTTTTTTTAAATTTTCTTTTAGCATTTCTTCATTTTTGAGAGACAGAGAAAGACAGAGTGTGAGTGGGGGAGGGGCAGAGAGAGCGGGAGACACAGAATCCGAAGCAGGCTCCGGGCTCCGAGCTGTCAGCACAGAGCCCGACATGGGGCTCGAACCCATGGACCATGAGATCATGATCTGAGCTGAAGTAGGACGCTTAACCGACTGAGCCACCCAGGCGCCCCTAGCCCATACTTTTTTTTTTTTTTTCTCCAGATAGTGAAGCTCCCTTCTTAAAAGGTGCCCGTATTTTATTTATCTTTTTTAATATGAAATTTATTGTCAAATTGGTCTCCCTACAACACCCAGTGCTCATCCCAAAAGGTGCCCTCCTCAATACCCATCACCGGCCCCTCCCCTCCCTCCCACCCCCCATCAACCCTCAGTTTGTTCTCAGTTTTTAAGAGTCTCTTATGCTTTTAGCCGATACTTTTAATCACTAGGTCCTCACGGTAATCTGGTGAGGCACATACGATGACTATTATACCGCTGGGACCACTGAGGCTCAGAGAGGTGAAGTGACTTGCCTCAGATCAAACAACAAATTAGTGCCCGGGCCGGGACTCGTCCCAGTTCTGTCTCTCTGAGTTGTCTCATGTAAGTCCACGACAAGCCAGAAGGCATGGTGGACCAGTGTGACAAGCGAGGATGCGGGACTGAGATGGTTGAGTGCCTTGCTCAAGCTCCCAGAGCCAGTCAGTGGGGAGCTTTGTCTGTTGGTGGCGGGGCCCAAGGATATTCTGTCTGGGGCCCAGTACCTCCCCGGCGCCCTGCTGCCGCCCCTGGCCATCTCTTGTCTGTATGATCCCAGCTCCAGTTCCCAGGCACCCGAGTTTAGTACCGCTTGCTTCTGGGCCAGCCTCAGCACAGCTGTCAAAATTGCCCACTCCAGCTGTCACTCAGCCTGAGCCTGGCCCCCGCATTGGGTGCTGGGGCTTCCTGTCTGGCTTAAGGCTCAGAATCCACTCTCCTGCCCTCCGGGAGGCAGCTGGGACCGTGGAAGGAGCAGGAGTTTAGAACCAAACAGTCCCCAGTCCAGGGTTTAAATCTAGCCGTGCCCCTTCATTTCTGCACAACCTCAGGCGAGTTTTCTCATCTCCCTGGACTGCCATTTCGTCACCTCTAAAATGGGGGGCAGGGGGGGGAGGAAGATTGACACTTCGCGGGCTCCTGTGAGGCTGAAACACAACAAGGCATATACAGCATCTGGTACACCCTGCTCAATAAATGTTCGATCCCTCTGCTAGCCCTTTGCTCCGGACCCCTGTCTCCTGTTGTTCATGGCCCCTCTTGGTAGGCCCGGTAGTCCCCACCTTCCCTTCCACGATGGTCACTTGACCTGTAGACGTCTGCAGGCCTGGGCTGAGCTGGCGTAGAACAGGCATCCTCTGTGGTGCTGGGGACTGAGGGGGAAGGCACACAAGCCCTGGCTCAGAAGCAGAATATCATCACGACATAGGCTCCATCATTGGTCAATGGCCTAACAAAGACTGGTTGAGCACCTACTATGTGCCGGAAACTGTTCTTGGTAATGGGGCCCCAGGGGGAAACAAGAAAATCAAGATCCCTGTTTGCCATACAGCACTAAGAACTTACCTGTTCAGTGTTCAGCTGTTGGGTGGGGCCCCATACATGATGCTAGGAGCCCATATTCACTGTGAGCCTGCACTCTTTTCCACACATTGTTACACTGTTTCATTTAATGCTCATAGATACCATGTGAAGTATTAAAACCATCCCCAATTTATAGGTGAGGCAGTGGAGATGTGGAGTTAAGTAACTTGAAGAGGTGGGGGCTGACTGTAGACAGTGTGATTCCAGGACCTGACTTAACTGGGTTGCCACACATTCTCCCTTTCACTCTTCAAAGTCTGTATTGTTATTCCCATTTTACAGATGAGGAAACTACGACTCAGAGGGAACGAGGGCCGGCCAAGGTCACACAACATATAAATGTAGGTTCTGGAATACTTGCACCGTAGGTGCAGCCTGACTCCAGACCCCATGTTACCCCTGGCTCATTCAACAACCATTTTCTTCCCAGTAGAGAAAAAAAAAAATCAGACCTGGGTCTGGCCTTGGGAGGCCAAATCTGTTGAGGATGCTGGGAGATAACTGGCAGCATTACACCGTGGTATATGTTATGACAGAGGCATGTAGAACGTGCTAGAGGAAGATACACTAGGGAGAGAGCAACTCTGCTGGGAAGGAGTCCCGGAAGGCTCCCTGGAGGAGGTAATGCTTAAGGTGAACGTGGGAAGATGAAGAGCCTTAGAAGGATCAGATGGAGTTGGGGGGAGGAGGACTGCCTGACGGCATACACACGATGTGGCTTCTTTGTAGGTGTGGGACTATTTGGGCCACTTAATTTTTCTGTTTATCTCAAATCCATTCACTGCCCTTCTCCTGCTCCTCTTCTTATAGCAGAGGCTGGTCCCTGCAAACCATGCCTCCTGGGCTCCTTTGCCAACTGGCTTCTGGCTGGGTTCAACCAACGGGAAGCCCTGGTGAGAGATGAGAGTAAAATGAAAGGAGAAGTCAGGGCATTTCTCCCCGTCCCGGTCAGCCTTGGGAGGGCAGGGGATGGCTGCAGCAGCCAGGATGTCTCCTCCAGAGTTGCGGCTTCTGCTAGAAAGGCTACAAAGGCTCCTCTTTGTGGCCCCAGTCGCTGGTAATGCCATCTCTTCCCTGCAGGGCTCCAGCCCTAGGGGAGGTCATGGCTTCCTGAGTGGTTGATAATCTCAAATTTGCCTCGGCTTCCCCAGGGGGTCGATCTTTCTGCTCACCCAGCAAACTTTGTAACTAACTCTCCATATTAGATGCCTCTTTAGAATCATCTGGCACAGATCTTATTTTCCTTGGGTAGACCTTTGATACTTTGTGTCTCTGTTTCGCAACCTATAAAAGGAGGGCTCATTGATTCATTCAACAAATAGGAATGTAGTGGCTTCCTCATGATGCAAAACTGTGCTAAGTATTGGGAATATCACAGGCAACAAGACACCTTAAAAGACATGAAAATCCAGGGGCTGCCTATCCTTCATGTCTCTGTGATGATCAGATGAGATGTCCGCATAACTGTCACCTGCCACCTGGTTTTCAGGAACTGCCGCCACAGGCAAACACTGTTTGCCTGCAGCCTGTTTTCTAAATCCAAGTGTTCTGGTCCCAAGGCC
Organism: Acinonyx jubatus; assembly: GCF_027475565.1. Lineage (NCBI taxonomy): Eukaryota > Metazoa > Chordata > Mammalia > Carnivora > Felidae > Acinonyx > Acinonyx jubatus. The sequence continues at coordinate 14,563,039 of NC_069388.1, forward strand.
ATACCCCACCTTTCCACCAATCCTAAAAGAGAAAAATTTAGGACAAATAAAAAGAAACCTTAATTTACACCATGGGAAGTCAACTTAAGGGACTCATTATCTCAAGTGGTGGTACAGTTTCAAGTTATAAATAGGTTTTTAAGAACAGGTTTAGCTAAATCCATAGATGGCGTGGCACCGAGACAGAAGGTAGAGACGGACCCTGGAGCACCCACCTGCTGAATGCCTACCCTCAGCTCTGCTGCCCTCCTGGGGCATCTAGTACAGTGGAAGGAGCACTGGACCGGGAGTCAGGGAACCAGGGTTTGAATCCCAGCTCTGCTAACCATCAAGTACATGATCTTGAACTAGTCACTTCACTGCTCCTGCCCCACAGTTTCCTCATCTGTCACATGGGAATATTGAGAGTACCTAGGATCTCTGGTTGTTGGGATGATTACAGTTTAAAAATGACTATGAAGGGGCACCTGGGGGGCTCAGTCAGTTAAGCATCTGACTCTTGATTTCAGCATAGGTCTCGCGGTCCACGAGTTCAAGTCCCACGTCAGGCTCTGCGCTGACAGGAGCCTGTTTGGGATTCTCTCTCTCCCTCTGTCTCTCTGCCCCTCCCCCACTCTCTCTCAAAATAAATAAATAAAATTTTTAAAAATGTTGGGGCTGCTGGGTGACTCAGTCGGTTAAGCATCTGACTCTTGGTTTTGGCTCACGTCATGATCTCATGGTTCATGAGTTCAAGCCCTGCATCAGGCTCTGGGTGGACAGCATGGAGCCTGCCTGGGATTCTCTCTCTCTCTCTCTCTCTCTCTCTGCCCCTCCTCCACTCTCTCTGTCTCTCAAAATAAACATAAAAAAAATTTTTTTTATGGGGCGCCTGGGTGGCTCAGTCGGTTGAGCATTCAACTTTGGCTCAGGTCATTATCTCTTGGTTTGAGTTTGAGCCCCATATCCAACTCTGACAGCTCAGAGCCTAGAGCCTGCTTCGGATTCTGTGTGTGTGTCTATCTCTCTGCTCCTCCCCTGTTCGCACTCTGTCTGTCTCTCTCAAAAATAAACATTAAAAAAAATTTTTTTAGGGGCTCCTGGGTAGCTCAGTCAGTTGGGTGTCTGACTTCAGCTCAGGTCATGATCTCACGGCTGGTGGGTTCGAGCCCCGCGTTGGGCTCTTGGCTGACAGCTCAGAGCCTGGAACCTGCTTCGGATTCTGTATCTCCCTCTCTCTCTCTCTCTCTCTCTCTCTCTGCCCCTTCCCCACTCGCACTCTGTCTCTTTTTTTTTTTTTTTAATTTTTTTAAACATTTATTTATTATTGAGAGACAGAGAGACACAGAGTGTGAGCAGGGGAGGGGTAGAGAGGGGGAGACGCAGAATCCGAAGCAGGCTCCAGGCTCTGAGCTGTCAGCCCAGAGCCTGACGCGGGGCTTGAACTCACAAACTGCAGGATCATGACCTGAGCCAAAGTCGGTCGCCCAAGCAACTGAGCCACCCAGGCACCTCTCTGTCTTTTAAAAATAAATAAATATTTGAAAAATTTTTAATTGTTTTAAATAAAAAATGCATACGAAGCACCTACTGTATCATTCGGTATTTGGTAAGTGCTCAGTAAACATTTACTAGTATGATTAATCCTCCCCAATCCTATTAGAAATTCACTGTGTGATCTTGAGCAAGTCTCTTTCTCTGGGCTTCAGTTTCCTCACCTGTAAAATGGGAAAATAGTAACCACCCTAGCTCAGGAAAGAACAGTTAAAGTATCACCTATTACTACTATTACTACATGAGCAACCTTATAACAATCGAAAAGTGTGGAGTCTGGGGCCACATTGCCTGGTTTCCAATCCCAGCTCTACCCCCTACTTAGATTCCTTTACTGCTCTGTGCCTGTTTCCTCATACCTAAAATGGAGACAATGATGGCAACTACCTCACAGGGTGGTTGTGAGGATTAAATAAATTAATGCAGGTAAAGTGCTTAGAACAGTGACTGGCAACAGAGTATTTTAAGTGTTGCGATTACTAAGCATACAGCACTTGGCACCTCAAGTGCTTGGGGCTTTGAAATCAGATAGACCTGCATCTACATCCCACCCTCCTGGTGGTGTGACTTTGGACAAATCACCACCCTTCCCTGAACCTCAGCTTCCTCTTCTCTACAATGTAAGATGAGAACGACCCCTGCTTCCTTAAGGCTCCATGATGCAGCAAAGTGCATGTGCAGCCTGGCACATGGTAGGTACTCATTCAAAGTGTTTCCCTCCTCTTTCCCTCTTGGTTCCTCTTAGCACTTCTCTCAATGGTGTGCTCTGTCCTTCTGACCCAGACCCACTTCGCTGCTTCTAAGAAATCCCATCGGGGCTAAGGCCACAACTACAAACTGCATGTTTTGGTAGGAAGAACCGTGGGTTGGCAGTCGGAAAACCAGGGTTGGCTTGCTTCTTTTTGTAATGGAAGGACTCTGACATGCTGTTTCCAACGTGACCTTGGGCCGTGAGCTTTCTGTCTTGGGCCTTGGGCTCCTCAGTTCTGTTCCATGATGAGGTTGTTGCCTTTTATTTACATCATGACATTCTGCAATCTTGTGATTTGGTGCCAAAGACCAAGGTTAGGGTTGAGCCTTAGTTGGGCTGGGGATGGAATGGTGCTGTGGGACTAGTCCTGAGTACCCCCAACATCCTTGGCAGAGGTGACTTGTCAGAGGCAGGATATACCCTAGTGGCAAGTGGTGGGGGTTGGGGGTGGCTCTACAGAGCTGAGAAATCAGGTCCTCATGGGAAACCTGCTCAGGGAGTGCAGAACCAACCTGTCATCATCCATGTCGGCCCAGCTTTCCGGGGCTGCTCTGGGGGCCTGATCCTGCTGGATGGGAGGTAGGAGGTGACGAGGGGACCTAGGCCATCCAGAGGCCTCATGCTTTATTACCCCTCACAAAGCCTGCTCCTAGTAAAGGACCAGGGAAACCCCCTCATACTCAAGTACACACAGATTTTAACAACTCAAAGCACCTTTGCCCTTTTAAAGTTTTTTTTTTTTTTTTTTTTAATAGGAGTTTTTTGAGATTCTTCCTCTCCCACCCCATTTGTGTTTTTCAATTGAGGAAAGTAGCGCAACGCAGAATTAGGGACAAAGGAGAGCACCCGGCTTAAACAAAAAGTAGGGCCAAAGGTGGCATTTGCAGTATCAGGAGAAAGGGGCCTACCTGAAGGGCTGTAGACCTTTAAATACACCTACACAGGTCTACACTGAGCAGACGAGGGTTGTGGAGGAGGTCTCGACCTCCATCTCTATTAATGCAACAAATACGTAAACAAAGTTCACTAAGGGCCGCGCTTTGATTCCCTCCATTTTCCCGCATGCAGCCATCCGGGCTTGCCTCCCGAGTGCCTTGTTGTGATTTTGGACCAGCCACTTACAATCTCCCGACCCGTACAGTTTCCCCATCTGGACAATGATTATATGCTCCCCTCCTCCCAGGACATATCAAACCTAATCGGGAAGGATTCGATTAGGCTCGATAAGAGCGTTAAGTCATCGGTCACGAGCCAGGCGAAATGACTAATGATGTCTACTCCTCTCCCGCCAAGTTAAAACCTCCCGGTGGCCCACACTCTCAGGATTGGTTCCGGGAGGGGCGTGGCCAGGTCACTGAAAGCCACGCCCCCAGACGTGGGGCAGCCTTCGCCGCGCCCAACCCTGCGGCCCAGGGAAGGGACCCAGCAATGACGTCTCATAACCACTCCCAATGTAACCCTCCGCCAAGCGAGAAAGTAGTCCCCAGCCCATAGCGGACTCCGTCACCCATACTTGGCGACATATAAAATCCTAGACTCTCTCCGGACTGGACTATGGTTCTGAGGCCTCAGGGCGACCTTCCGACACACCGGAAAGCTGTCTTTCTCTGGGTCGGCGTAGGAAGTAGTTCCGGCCTACGGTGGGCCGATGGGTCCCTCCGCAGCGGGGGAAAGAGGATGGCGACCTCGTCGATGCCGGAGTCGGAAAGAAGCACGGCTACGAAAGCGTCAGGTGAGCGTCTGGTAGAGTCAGGTCGCCCCACTGCACCCTGCCGCGAAGTGGGGCCAGAATACGGGGATAGCCGGCGGCGAGCTCCCGGGCCGGCGGGGCTGTCCGAACAGGGCCCCGGGGTCCCAGGCCCTTTAGTCGCTCTCGCACTTGCCTGAGCGGAAACCCGGCGCCGCCACAAGATGGCGTCGGGCCTGGAGCGCAGGCAGCGCCGGGGACAGCCCCGAGTCGCCAGGCCCCGGGACCGTCGCTGTCAGCCCCCTCCGCATGGGAACCAGGGGAGGGGGGGAGCGAGCCACTGACCCAGGGGGCCTGCGGGCTGTACCACCGACCCTGCACCCGGGGGGACTCGGGGGGCCGAAGGGCTGAACCACTGAGCCCGGACAGGGCTCTTAGAGCGAACCACGCTGCAGGAATCATGGAGGGGAGACGAGGAGGGTCAAGATTACCGGCCACTGACCATCCTCCTGGGGCTGGGGAAAGGCTCTAGACTGGGAGGCCAGGCTTCTCGGTCCGGTTTTCCCAAAGCTCCTGTCTCTGTACACGAGAAAGCCCCTCCCCGTCGGGGACTCCGTCATTGCACCTGCGAAATGGGCACACGGGTGCAGCTGGGTGGGCCGTGGTTGCCGGGGCCGGGAAGGAGGCCCACCTGTTCCAGCCCGGGTCACCTCTTCTGGCAGAGTGAAGGATCCAGACCCTGCGAGTCCCTGTCAGGCGGCCCCCCGAGCCGATGGAGGAGAACGAAGTGGAGAGCAGTAGCGACGCGGCCCCTGGGCCTGGCCGGCCCGAGGAGCCCTCTGAGAGCGGCTTGGGCGTGGGCACGTCTGAAGCCGTGTCGGCCGACAGCAGCGACGCCGCGGCCGCCCCGGGGCCGACTGAGGCCGACGACTCTGGCGTGGGGCAGAGCTCCGACCGCGGCAGCAGCTCTCTGGTATGGACCGTGCTGGCCGGCGTGGGTGGAGGCAGGGACCGCAGGCAGCATGCCTAGCAGCCAAGGGCAGCAGTCAGAAAGGCTGGCTTGTAACTAATATTTGGTTTTGGTTTACTGTGTGTCAGGCACCATGCCAAGCCCCTAACATGGATTTTCTCATTTAAGCCTCATACCTTGTAAGGCATATCACTCTTTTCCACATCTTACAGGGCCCAGAGAGCAAGCCGACAGAGCCAAGGTTCAAATCTAAGCAGTGGCCTTACCCATTCCACTCTCTTCCTTCTTTGAGATGCAGGTGTCCTGGTTCAAGTCTTACCTCTACCTCCGATTCACTGGGAGACCTCTTTGAGCCTCATTCTTCTGTCTGTAAAATGGAGCAGGAATGCCTGCCTCATAGAGAATACTCTTGGAAATGCTTTGTAAAACTGTCTCCTTCTGGCTCTGCCATTCCTGGCTTTGTGATCTTGGACATGCTACCCCACTTCTAGCTCTCAGTTTTCTCATCTGTAGAGTGGGAATGATAAATACATATGCCTCAATAGGGCTTTTGTGAGGATTAAATGAATTAGCATATACAGAGCAATAGAAACAGTGCTCAGCACATAGTAAGCACTCAGTAAATATTAGCCATTACCATTGTTATTATCTGCAAGATAATGATTTCCAGGACATCACATTGTGGAGCTGCACGATGATGGACCCCATTTTGGGGTCCAGGATTTCATTAATTCAGCAGAGATGGGCCTACCGTGTGCCCAGCTTGTGCTGGACCCGGGGGATACAGCAGGACACAAGACAGATGTGAGCCCGGCCTTAATGGAAAGTACCGTCTGACCTAGAACATATTACTCTAGAGTGAACCATAACGGAGGGGACACAGACAACTGCGGCACTGAGGACAGAGGGGTCCTACTCTGGCCTTGGGGGTCAGGGTTAACTTCCTAGAAGAGGTACCAAGTAAATGGTGGTGAGAAGGCTGGGCAGGAATTAGCCATGGTGCAACGCTGGGAAGCATTTCAGACAGAGGAAATAGCTAATTCAAAGGCCCAGTGAAAATAGCTCTGCCTGGTTGTTGTGTGGGTGTGGGGATTATGGGGCCTCTTACCTGACCAGAGCCAGGGACCCTGAGATTTGTTCTTGTGTGGCTCTGTGACTGGAGGGCTTCTGCTGGTCCTTTGTGGGGCTGACAGCGTGGATGCCTCTACTCACCGTGGCCAAGGAGCTCTATCTAGTGGGTGGCAACTGGCCCTGCTCCATCCGTGGCTCCTAAAATCCCCTGTTTCCAATCACCCAGGAGGAAGTATCTGAGAGCAGCTCCAGCACAGACCCCCTGCCCCATGGCTACCTCCCTGATTCCTCTTCTGTGTCCCGTGGGCCAGTGGAGGGAGTGACAGGCGGCCCCCCAGCACTGGTGCACTCCAGCGCTCTCCCAGACGCCAACATGCTGGTGTCCGACTGCACGGCTTCTTCCTCGGACCTGGGCTCAGCCATTGACAAGATCATCGAGTCCACCATCGGGCCAGACCTAATCCCAAGTGAGTCAGGCAGAGGGCAGTAAGAGCTGACCCACAGGGGTCTTCCTGTGGGGTCCAGCAGAACCAACCATGCAAACTTGGACACATAACCCTGCCACTCTAAGCGTATGATGGGGGAATGGTAGCCTCTGTCTCGTAGTGGTAAGTGAGGTGAGGATTTAATAAGACAGTTCAGTGTAGTGCCTGGCATGGGCATGTGATAAACACTCAATAAATATAGAAATAATAATACCTAATTTGTACTGGAGTTCGTTCCAAGCACTTTACATATGGTAGCTCATTAATCCTCCCAGTGACCCCCAAAAAGCTGGATGCTATTATCATCCTCACAGTCGAGATGAGAGTTTTGAGGTACAGAGGACCCACTGCAACCAGCAGGTGTTGGGCCATGGGCTCAGACGGTCTGACTCCAGATTCTGTACTCGTGATTGACCACACCGTACCTTCTGTTGTTAATGGTGTAAAGGCCACAGTCTTCAGATGGTCCTGGGGTGGTGTGGAAAGCCAACCCTGATAAAGTGGTGCAGGGGCTAGGCCTTGACCTTGGAGAGGTTTGGAGACAGGAAGGGAGACTCTCCAGGTTTAGTGGTCAGAGGTGGGGCAGCTGGGGTAGCCATGGCATCTGTGTGACCGTAGGCCAGCTCCTGGGCCAGCGTGTCATGCACACTAGACCTCCCAACAGTCCTGTTCTGGGTGGGGGCGTGGACAGGGGCAGGGCACAGATGAGGCTCAGGGGGGCAATGCAGCTGGTTCATAGTTGCATGGGTGAGCCAGAATGAATATGGGCGGTGACAGTTGTCATTGTCAGCTGGGAATCCCCTCCCCCCATCTCTGCCCAGGCTGCATCACCGTAACCAGTGCTGAGGATGGCGGAACCGAGACTGCCCGGTACCTGATCCTGCAGGGCCCGGACGATGGTGAGACCCCAGGCAGCAGACCCAGGGCGCCCTGCAGGGGGCGAGGGAGTTGGAGAGGGAGGCTCCGCCACAAACTCACCGTGTGATCCTAGCAGGTCGTCCTCTGCTCTGGGCCCTAGTTTCCCCACTGCCACTCTGGTGGGGGGTTGGGTTCTAGGATCCCTGGGCCTGCCTGGGAGGGACAGCTGTTGCTCATGGCCAACCTTCCCCTCCACCCCCCTGCCCTCCGACTCCCTCACCCACCCACAGGTGCCCCCATGGCTTCGCCGATGTCCAGTTCCACCTTGGCCCACAGCCTGGCAGCCATCGAGGCCCTGGCTGACGGCCCCACGTCCACATGCCTAGAGCCCCCCGAGGAGGCACGGGGGAGGCCCAGCTCCCCAGCACAGCCGCCCCCAAGCTCTGGTACCGAGGAGCCAGACCTGCAGAGCCTGGAGGCCATGATGGAAGTGGTGGTGGTACAGCAGTTCAAGTGCAAGATGTGCCAGTACCGGAGCAGCACCAAGGCCACGCTGCTTCGCCACATGCGGGAGCGGCACTTCCGACCAGGTGCGTTGACGGCGGCCTGCCTGGCTGGGGCTATGCGGGTGGCGGGGGGGTGGGGGGTGCCGCCAGCCAGACGTGGCAAGCTTCTCTTCTCTTCACAGCAGCAGCAGCAGCAACCGCAGCCGGTAAGAAGGGGCGTCTGGTAAGGAAGTGGGGTACCTCTGCCAAGACCCCAGACGAAGAGGGGCCAGAGGAGGAAGATGATGATGACATTGTCGACGCTGGTGCCATTGACGACCTAGAGGGTAGGCCACCTTAGCTCCCAGGAGTGCCATCCCCATCCCCATCCCCATCCCCATCTACAAATACCGAATTCCCTCTGGCCCACATGGAGGGCTGGGAAAGAGGAATTGGTACACATGTGTGCCTCCGGTATAAAACAGAGGAGTTGGGGCTCTGGGGTCAGGACCTCTGTGTGCGGTTGTGGAGACTGCACACTGAAAAAGAGCACCACCTTTAAGAGGGCCACGTTCACATTTGTTCAACAGAAATAGAATAAGCTGCATGTGAACTTCTTACATAGCTTTGTAGCTATGTTTTAAAAAGGTAAACAAAAAGATAAAATTAAGCTTTATCAGAATTATCAGTGGGTTGTTTTACTTTGCGTTTTTATACTAGTCTTCTGAAAGCCAGTGTGTATTTTACACTTAATTATCTGTTACTGAAAAAAAAAAAAATATGTGTTAGTGTAGACAAGGCACAAGTTCTTGGTCATTGCATATGGCCAGTGGCTCCTGCACTGGATAGCATAGTCGTCACACTTTGTAGACTTCATTGTTTATTTCAATTATCTTCTAACAATGGCTATGAAGTGTTTTAAGAAACGGGCACCTTTTTCTAATTTTCATAGTGGAGCGCTGCCTGAGTTGGCGGTAGGAGTCAGGAAAGGTGCAGAGAAAGGGGCTTGGAGAGAGGCACTCATAGTCAGCTAGTGGGAGGCCAGGAGGGCTTTTTGGAGGGAGGCATCACTGGTTGATAGGCTTGAAAGAGGAGTAGGCAGGGATGGGAAGTGGGCCTCTTCCTAGGGAAGTTGGGCCAGGGATTAGGGCTGAAAGGGCGGGTCCGGCACTGATGCCCACCTTTGCTTGCGGCCCCCACAGAGGACAGTGACTACAATCCGGCCGAGGATGAGCCCCGGGGCCGGCAGCTACGGCCCCAGCGCCCTACTCCCAGTACCCCAAGACCCCGAAGGAGACCTGGCCGGCCTCGGAAGCTGCCTCGCCTGGAGACCGCAGACCTCTCAGATGGTGAGAGTTGGTCACGTTGGGGCCGTGTGGGGGGCTGAGGGATGGCCTCCTTCCCTGCTTGCTTCTGTGGAGCCCTGGGAACTGAGGGTGCCACTCAGGGCAGCACATATCAAGTCAGGGTGACCTGAAGGCTGCCTCATAAAGGGACGGCCCTCCGAGACCAAGCTTGAGAAACCCCGATAAGCAATATATCAGCTTTGTGACAGGGCCTCTCGGTGGTAAGACGTTGGAGCGCGGGAGAAGTTTAAGTCTTTATACTTGAACTAAGAAGATAAGTTATAAGTGTGATTACTGAAATGAGAACAAGTCTGAGGGCTGAAACTGTGTCCAAGAAACACTGGCTTGGAGCATTACAGGCTGGGGACTAGAAAGCACGATCATGGCCATGAATGGCTCCACCACCTACTGGCTGTGTGACTCAGAGTGTGTTATTGTGCCTCTCGAATCCCCTGTTCCCTTGTTAGGAATGGAGGTGATAGCATCTGGCTTTTCGGGATCGCTTTAAGGGGTAAACATACACACACACACAAAAACACATGATAACTGTTTTTGTATGTGCTGTATAGGGGAGATTGTTACACATTTTCAGTGTCTTTTTTAAGAATAGCGTTTTATTAAGGTCTGTATGGGAAGGCACACACATCCTAAGTGCAAGGCTTAGGGAATTTTCACAAGATGAATGCGCCTGTGTAGCTGAGCATCCCAATCAAGAAGCAGGATGTTGCCAGCATTGTCTATGTCACTTTTAATTTTTAAAACATTGCATTGGAATACAATGGATGTTTTTGAATAGGTAGCACATTCAGACTGTTCAGACTTCAAAAGGTTAGGAGTGCGTACAGTGATGCTCTGTCTTCTCTCTTCCTCCCATCTGCCCTCCAGCCACCCGGCCTCCCTAAAGAAAGCCAATGTTAAAGTACTGCTGTCGTTCCCAGACTCTAGAATGTTCCCATGAGGTCACTAGAGCAGCACTTATCGTCTCCATCTGACAGATGGGAAAATGAGACTCAGAGAGGCGCGAGGAGGCACCGAAGTCTGGTGTCAGAGCTGAGCTGGCATGCGGGTCTCTTGACGGGGAGGTCGCCAGCTCTCTTGCTGCTGCCGCAGACCGTCCTGTTTAAGTTGTGCCATCTAGCAGCATGTCAGTTGCAGGAGGGGCCTGCGTCTGTCCCACGGCCTGACGTGCCCATCAGTGGTCTGTGACAGTGGTTGAAGGAAGTATTTTGGCTGGCCTCTGGCACACCTGTCCACGTCTGTCCTGGTGCGTCCGTGGCTGATTTGCCACCGTGTGCACGACAGGTGTGGAAGGAGAGCCTCTAGTGAGTTCCCAGAGCGGACAGAGCCCACCAGAGCCTCAGGACCCCGAGGCACCCAGCTCCTCCGGCCCGGGATGCCTGGTGGCCCTGGGCAAGGCCGATAGGGGCCCCGTGGAACCTGGCGTGAGCCAGTCGGATGCAGAGAACGCAGCCCCCTCTTGCCAGGATGAGCCCGATGCCCCACCCCGCCGCCGGGGCCGACCCTCCAGGCGCTTCCTCGGCAAGAAATACCGCAAGTATGTGGAGCAGAGATGAGGGTAGGGGGAGACAGCCCGGCGGCCCCGGCCCAGCCACACCTCTTCCCAACACCCTCCTGGCAGGTATTATTACAAGTCACCCAAACCGCTCCTGAGGCCCTTCCTGTGCCGCATCTGCGGCTCCCGCTTCCTGTCCCATGAGGACCTGCGCTTCCACGTCAACTCCCATGAGGCCGGGGACCCCCAGCTCTTCAAGTGCCTGCAGTGCAGCTATCGCTCCCGGCGCTGGTCCTCGCTCAAGGTGCGCGGCGGGGAAGGGCAGGCGCGGCACGGGACCAACGTGAGGGTGCCAGGAGGGAGTGGAGTTGACGGGTCGTTCGCTGGCACCTTCTGCCCCTTCGCAGGGCACGTGCCTGGGCCGCTGCCGTGCTGAAGGAGCTGGGGGGGGAGCCGCGGGCACTTCCGCAGACTGCACGCGGCATAGTGGCGTCGCATCTTCCGGGGGGCTGTTCACCACACGCACTGGCAAATGGCAGGGAAACGGGCTCTCCCTAATTCTGTGTGTTAGAAAGTTTTCCGGTAGGTGGCCGTAAGGTGTCTCCAGAAAGGGGCTCTTTTTTTTATCATTTACCCAAAAGCACCAGTGGGCTTGCTGTGACGCTGAGCCGTTTTTATCCAGTACCTGGGCCTGGCAGGCAGGCACGCTCGGGTTCCAGGCTTGCGCAGCCTGGAGAGACTGTAGGTATCAATAGTGCCATTTTAGTGACCCAGGAAACCGTGGCTTGGCCAAAGTGAGGCAGAGAATTGGCCGCTGTGGGGAGTGGGGGCCACCTGAAGCACAGCTGGTCAAAGCCCCCGTGCTTTCTGCACGCGGTAGTTCCTCCCCAGACAGGGCCCCGTGACCTGGAAGTTGTTCTCTGGAGCCCTACCGGGGCTGGGTTGTGCCAGAGTACGCTGGGGCCGTGCCGCTTGGGTTTGGCTCCAAGCTCCACTGTTCACAGGGTCACTGTGGGACCCCAGCACGTCCCTTCCCTGTGAGCCTCAGTTTCTGCCTCTGTCAGATGGTGAGCTGGCACAGGGCCTGGTGCCAAGTAGGGTAGGTGCCCGTGTTGGGGAGAGTCCCCAGCCCTCACAGGCTCCGGCCCTTCCTGCACTCGTTCTGGGAGCAGCTCTGAGGCTGTGGGCACAGGTTGGGGGGGAGGGGGAGGCCAGCCCCAGCCCACTGCCCTCTTGCCTCTGTCCTAGGAGCACATGTTCAATCATGTGGGCAGTAAGCCCTACAAGTGTGGCGAATGCAGCTATGCCAGCGTCTACCGGAAGGACGTAGCCCGGCACGCAGCCGTGCACAGCCGAGACCGGTCAGTGTGCGTGGGTGGGGTGGGCCAGGGCAGGAAGCAGAGGCCCGGCGTGACCACATTCCCCCTTTACTGAGCACCTGCTCTGGGCCACACTATTCACAGCACGTCACAGACCTGCGAAAGATAAGGCCGTTCATCCCAGCTCATGTGGCTCAGAGCCAGTAGCAGGGCCTGAAGGGTTCTTGTTCCGTCTCTTCCCTGCTATGAGCTTTGTAAGATGGGGATAGTCATTGTTGAGGGGATTAAAAGGAGCTCAGTAAATGATCTAAAGATCTTGCAGACTCCCGACTCTCAGCACTGACAGAGCAGACATGGGACAGATGGGTGGAGGAAAATCCTTAGGGGCCCTGTGATTGCTCACTACGTTGTCGTTAGATCTACAGCTTTGGGAAGGAGTTCACTCTGGTTAGGATGGTACGTGAGCAGAGGTCGGATACAGGATTTCAGGAGAAAAGTGACTTTCAAATTGTGCTTGTGGGAAAGGCTGTTCTCCATGATGCTAATGGGTTTTCTTAAGAAAAGGGGAGAGCGGAAGTAAGATTAGGGACACCAGGTTGAACACGTGCTTCGCCAGCTCTTTTCTACAGGACTTCTCGGGGCCTTTAAAATGCACGTGTATTTTGTGACAGGAAGAAGGCACCATTCTAGAATTTGTTTACAGCGTGCCTCTTAGCATTTCCTAGCAAACTCCACTTGGGGAAGCCCTATTCTGAGAGAAGGGCTTGGCTGGGCAGAAGGGACACTCGGGGCTGAGATGGTCCGGTCAATGTGAGAGAGTTTGTGGTGGGGTTGGGGAAGCAGTGGTCTAACCCCTATGCCTTTCTCCCTCAGGAAGAAGAGGCCAGATCCGGTGAGTCTGGGGCCTGGCCCGGGAAGGGAGCCTGCTTGAGGGCTGCTTATCAGGTGGGGGCAGGAGGTGAGGTCTCCCCCTCTCTCCTCCCCTTCTCTCTTCATCTGGTCCTGTCTTGTCCCTTCCCAGACTCCGAAGCTGAGCTCCTTCCCGTGCCCTGTGTGTGGCCGTGTGTACCCCATGCAGAAGAGACTCACACAGCACATGAAGACACACAGCACTGAGAAGCCCCACATGTGTGACAAGGTGGGTGGGGCCAAGGGCTGGGGGCAGGGACTCAGGGTCTCCCTAGGCAATCTCCCATCTCTAACTCACCCTACCCCTCACAGTGTGGAAAGTCCTTTAAGAAGCGCTACACCTTTAAGATGCACCTGCTCACACATATCCAGGCTGTCGCCAACCGCAGGTATATCCCTAAGGAGGCCCCTGGGGCTGGAGCACCCCACCCGACCCCACCACTGAGCTTTCCTCCAACCACCTCCAGGTTCAAGTGCGAGTTCTGTGAATTTGTTTGTGAGGACAAGAAGGCACTGCTGAACCACCAGCTGTCCCACGTCAGCGACAAGCCATTCAAATGCAGCTTTTGCCCCTACCGCACCTTCCGAGAGGACTTCCTGCTCTCCCATGTGGCTGTCAAGCACACAGGTCAGGCCAGCCCCACCCTGGCCTGAGGGCAAGTTGGTGAACCCTCCACTTGCCATGCCCCTAGGCGGCAGGCTCTGCTCTGTCCTCTTCCTCCCCCTCCACAGCCAGCCGGGCTTCTCAGGTATCAGGACATCCCCTCTGGGGTGTCACCCGCTCTCCTGGGCTAAGCCAGCTCTTCTCTGTGTGGCCAAGGGCTAACTTGCTATGAGAGGGAGTCCGAGCACCTACCATGTGGTGGTTGCCAAAGTGCCCGTTCTGTTTGTGTCTGGAGCCCTGTCTGTACTGGGCGCTGGGTGCTGGGGAAGAAGTGTTTCTGGAGGCCCCAGTCTCACACGTGAAGTAGGAGAAGCAGCGTCACATGCTCGGCCTGCAGAACGTGGACAGAACAGTTGGTTCTTTCTCCTCCTCGGCGCGCAGCCCTCTGATGGGCACACTAGAGATGAGACACCGTAGTGGGCCAGATCCCTGTCTGCCCGGGAGGGATGGTTCGTAAGAGAAGTGTGTGGCCACCTGACATGAAAATAAGACGCTCCTGGGAAGGCTGGGAGTGCCGGAGGTGGGCCTGGTTCCTCTCTGTCCTGGCCCACCAGATCGGACAGCGGCATGTGTTGGGAGCGAAGCCCCAGGAGTGAATCCCTCAGAGGGGTCCTTGGGACCACGGAAGGCTTCCCGGAGAGGGTGGGGAAGCCTAAGCGTCCCTTCCCGTGTGCCTGCAGGGGCCAAGCCCTTCGCCTGTGAGTACTGCCATTTCAGCACCCGGCACAAGAAGAACCTCCGCCTGCATGTACGGTGTCGGCACGCAAGCAGCTTCGAGGAGTGGGGGCGGCGCCACCCTGAGGAGCCCCCTTCCCGCCGTCGCCCCTTCTTCTCTCTGCAGCAGATTGAGGAGCTGAAGCAGCAGCACAGCGCGGCCCCCGGGCCACCCGCCAGCTCCCCAGGGCCTCCTGAGGTAAGCTCCGCCAAGAAGGCAGCAGACAGAAGGGGCTGGGGAGCATGGGCCAGGATGACCGTGTCCTGTCACCCCTCCAGTCCCTGGCATCCTCATTTACACACTGAGGCAACAAAATGGCCCCAGCTTCTCCAGTTGAGCAGATGGGGTCACACACATGTCAGCCCTAAGCTCAGAGTGGGCGTGACTTTCCAGTGCTAGTAATAGAGCGTGGAAATATGAGTTTAATTGTGGCAATAGTTCATTTTTCTCTTGCATAAAAGAAGTCCAAAGGTTAGCAGTTTAGAGCTAGTTTGGCAGCTCTGTGGTCAGTCATCAGGGACCAAGTTCTCTCAATATTTTTTCCCAGCCATCCTAGGCATACGACTTTCATCTTTGTGGTTGCCTCATGGTCCAGTATAGCTGCAGGAGCTCCAGCCTTCTAGCCACATCCCAGGCAAGAAGCAGGAGGAAGGGATGGGAGAAGGGCAGAAAGGAAGCCTGCCATCTCTCCCATCTGTCTTCCTCGTGAACTTAACCGGAAGCTCCTGCTTAGCCACAAGGCCACACTTTACCTAGCTGCAAGGCAGGCCGAGAAGTATAGTCTCATAGCTGAGTATACCACCTACTCTTTTTGTGCCCCAGAAGATGGACCACTGCGATGTGCTGGTAGAACACAGCCTCTAGTGTCAGTCTTGTGTTCAGACCCCAGTTCTGCTACTTACTCGCTGTGGGATCTTAAGCAATCGCTTCATTTCTCTGAGCCTCGGTCAGTTCATCTGTGGCACCAAGCTGATAAATACCTGGCATTGTAGTTGTGTGAAGGTGAGACAAGCTGGCAGATGTGAAGTGCCTGACACACAGGAGGTGCTTGGTAACCAGTGCTCGAATCTGAGCTGCCCCCTCTCAGGTTTGGCCACATCCCCACCCCGCAGGTTCCCCCAGAGGCAGCACCTTTCCAGGCACCTGAGACCCCCCCACTGCTCTGTTCCGACACCCTTGGTGGCGCCACCATCATCTACCAGCAAGGTGAGCCCTGGGGGAGCGGGGGAGCCTGGGGAGCGGGGCAGGGGCGGGGCACGTGCTGGGGCTGGAGGAGGGAGAGAGGGGGCCCCGGCCCATCCTAAGACTCAGGTCTCACCCGACCCAGGAGCTGAGGAGTCAACGGCAATGGCCACGCAGACAGCCTTGGATCTGCTGCTGAACATGAGTGCTCAGCGGGAGCTGGGGGGCACAGCCCTGCAGGTGAGCTGCCCGGGGCCGCCACCGCCTCCCCCGTGCCTCCACCTTAGGTCCCCGCTGTGCACTGGACACTGGGAGGGGAGGAGGGTGGTGAGGCAGACATGCCCTGCCCTCGGGGCGTGCCCAGTTAACCGGGAGACAGTCCACTGAAACCCTGTGGGCAAACAGAGGAGGGGGACCCACTGTGCCAGGGAGGTCAGAGGGGCTTCCGCTCAGCTCCAGTCACCAGCGGCCTCTGCCAGGCTGAGCGGTAAGCGCTGCTCTCATGGCTTCTGGGGTCCTGCTGGTTCAGGTCTCCTAGCTCTGCGGCCGCCCTGTACTGCAGGTCCCGGCCAGCTTCTCATCCAGCCTAGCACCCTCGTTCCGTGACACCCCCTCCCGCGGCCCGGAGG
Source organism: Acinonyx jubatus (assembly GCF_027475565.1). Lineage (NCBI taxonomy): Eukaryota > Metazoa > Chordata > Mammalia > Carnivora > Felidae > Acinonyx > Acinonyx jubatus. The sequence goes on from NC_069388.1 coordinate 14,579,156, forward strand.
CTCCCAAGGCTCCCTCCCCTCTAGCCTGTCTTAGCCCTGAACCTCATGCCCAGCAGACCCCCTGCCCCCAGCTCATCATCTTCACTTCTGCCGCCTTCTGGCCGCCTGGGGTCACCCTTCCACTACCCCCGCCCTGCCCGCACTGCACACCCCACACTCCTCTAAGGTAGGGAGAGGTTTGTTATCGGTCTCCCAGCCTCTCGAAAAGATGTAGAATGTGTGTTGAGATGATAAATTCCAGGAACTGGGAGCAATGATGTGCGTCCAGGGGCTGGAGGGCAGACAGAACTCTGTGGAGGGGGGAGCCTGGTGTTGGGCCTGGGGACCTCCGTAGGGTTTCATTATACCTTTGGGGGTGTTTGGAAGTTCTACGTTTTTAGTTAGTTAAATCGGTCTTTCATGGTTTTTGCCTTTGATATCATCCCTAGAAAGGCCTGTAATCACCCCAAGATTATATAAACATTTGTATATTCTTCTTAAGGTTTCTTTCTGCTTAGGGTTTCACTTTTTTACACTTAAAATCTTTACTCCACCTGGAATTTATTTTTGGTGTATACAGAAAGGTAGGGGACTCGCTTTATTTTTTTTTTCCCAAAAGTTGTACAGTGTAGTATATCAAATCTTCCCCTGTGGTTGGAAATGTCTGCTTTATCACGTTCTAGATTCCCATATTTATAGGAGCCCATTTCTATACAAGTTCTGTTTTATTGCTGTCTGTTGTTCTCATGCCAGTTTTTTTTTTTTTTTTTAATCTGATTACAAAAACATATGTTAAACCAAAATGACCATTAGGAAATGTTCTATACAGAAAGTGAAAGTCCTTAACAACCCTCCCCCGCCCCCCCCCCGCCCCACCGCCGCCAGCGGCAAATAGGCATTTCTCCAGTTTTGACCATGTACACGCTAACATGGAGACATTGTTTCTAAAAAAGATGGGATCACACAATTCATGCTCATCAACACCTCCACTTCTGCTTGCTCTGGAGTGTGTGAGGCGTGGCCTGGCCGGCACGCAGAGTCCTCTCTGTTACTGTTCCCATTTCACATCCCCAGGCCACTACACCGTAGAGATGCTGTGAGCGCGTTCGGTCCTGTATTGCTTGGGTTTCCAGCTTTTTGTCAATCAGGGCAGTGCTTTAGTGCACATTTCAGGTGGTCCTAAAACATTCTTTAGTTGTAAAAAAAGCCTCCTAGAAGTAGAATTGGTGGGTCTGAAGGTGTGAAGCCTCGTAAAAAGACAGTTTATGTGACCACCTCTAGAATTGCGCTCCCTTCCACCCTTGCCAACACTTGGATATCCCGAGCTTTAGAAATGTCTTCCGCATGGCAGAAGTATGATTCATGGTTTTGGTTTTTTTTATATATAATTTTATAACCGTAAATGAGTTTGAACTATGTTCGTAGACCATTTTATTTTCTGACTTGTGTCCTGTATCTGTTTTTCTGTTGTTGGTGTTTTTAGCGTCACTTTGCAGGAGCTCTTTGCAGATGAGGGAGACTCCCCTTTTCTCGTATTTATTGTTAAATACCCCCTCCCCCCATTTCTTCATTTTCTAATTGCAGTTTATGGTTTGTTTTGCTGTAGGCTTTAGCACCTTTTTGTCATGATTATAGAAAAATCTTCCCACCCCAGGTCATAAAATATCCATCCACATTTTCTTTTCGTATACTTAGAGTTTTATTACATTTCGGTCTTTAATCTATTTGAAGCAGGCTCTGGAGCAAGATGTGAGGTCAAGCTTTTTTCTTCTTAAATGGTTTGCTAGCTGTCCCTTTACCAGGGTTTCTCAATCTTGGCCTTTTGTGCCAGATAGTTCTTCGTTGTGGGGGCTATCCTGTGCGTTGTGGGGTTGTCAGCTGCATCCCTGCAGATAACTCCTAGGTGCCAGGACCACCCCTCTTCCGATTGTGACCACCAAAGAATGTCTCCAGATGTTGCCCGACACCCAGGGAGGGCAGGGTTGCTCTCCCCGGGTCTTGTTTCTTTGCAGGTGCCAGGCAGGGCTGGGAGAGCCAGGGTGTGTTTTAGATCACACAGTGGGGGTTGTACAAATGAGTGGTGGTGGCACGGGCCCTGGCCAGTGTGGGTGAGCTGTGAGGCCCTGCGTGCCAGCCTCTGTACCTGCTTGTAACACCCTCCGGTTCCCTCACAGGTGGCCGTGGTGAAGTCGGAGGACGTGGAAGCAGAGTTAGCCTCCCCTGGCGAGCAGCCTTCCCCGGCAGGTGCCTCTCCCCAAGTGGTCACCCTCCACGTGGCAGAGCCGGGGAGCAGCCTGGCAGCGGAGAGTCAGCTGGGTGCCCCCGACCTGCCCCAGATCACCCTGGCACCCGGTCCATTTGGTGGGACTGGCTACAGTGTCATCACAGCACCCCCTATGGAGGAGGGGACATCGGCTCCTGGCACACCTTACAGGTGAGACCTGCTGCCCGCAAGACCCCCTGCAGCCATTTATAAGGTATGCTGGGAGGTGCCAGAGAAGGGCTCTGCCTGCTCGAGCTTAGTTGGCAGGAGGCAAAAATCCTAATACATACCATGTGATTAGCCATCGGAGTCTCTCTTATTAGGAGGTTGGAAGCTACTATTTCTTGGTCTCTTAGATGTTCCAGGCACTAGACCTAAACACCTAGACATTTGGTGCACTCACCAAAACCATTCTCGTGAGATCCAGGTGTCCCTCATCTCACAGGTGAGGAAGTAGGCCAGGGACATTGAATAACTTACCTAAGGTCAGATATGTAGTGAGGAGTCGAACTTTGGGTTTCAAAACCATGTGCTCTTTGTTCTGGGTGATCCCTGAACACACCTGGGTGATTCCAGTTCTGACCTCCAGAGCCAGCTCAGGCTCCTTGCCGGCATTGGAGGCCTGACAGCTGCCCTGTGTCCTCCACACCCAGCAAGTTCAGGGCAGAAAGACTGTATGCTCGCTGCACTCCTGGGCAGCCTAAGAAAGCCCTTAATCCAAGCACCAAAGTACCACAGTGTGTGGCTGGGGTGGAAAGCAGGACCCCTGGGCTGGCGGCAGGCAGCCCAGTCTCCACATCTGCCCTCCACTCTCGGCCCCTGCTTGCCTCCCGCGCTGGCCCGCCCGCTGCCGCACTCGGCCAGACCCGGGCTGGAGCGCTGGGCTTCGCTGCCTCACCGCCATCATCCCTCAGTTGATGACTTTCTCGGGGAAGAGGACTCCTGTGGCCTTCCATCCCCTCCTAGAACCCCACCTCACTCCTCCCCCCCCCCTCGGTGCCCACAGCGAGGAGCCCCCAGGGGAGGCAGCCCAGGCCGTGGTCGTGAGCGACACCCTGAAAGAAGCTGGCACCCACTATATCATGGCAGCCGATGGGACGCAGCTGCACCACATTGAGGTGAGGCTTGGGGTGGCTGACCCCGCCCCCACTCCCCATCAGTCCCCCCCCCCCACCCCAATCCTCCCCAGTCCATCACGCTCCCCCATCTGTCTACAGCTGACTGCGGATGGTTCCATCTCCTTCCCGAGTCCGGATTCGCTGGCCCCTGGAGCCAAGTGGCCGCTGCTGCAGTGTGGGGGGCTGCCCAGAGATGGCCCTGAGCCCCCATCTCCAGCCAGGACCCACCGGGTGGGAGACCCCCAGGGCTCTGCCTCCCCACCTCCTACAGCCAGCAAAGCCCCGGGCCTGGTAGTACCCCCCTCGCCGCCACCTGCAGGCACGGCATCATCAAAGAAGTTTTCCTGCAAGATCTGTGCTGAAGCCTTCCCTGGCCGAGCAGAGATGGAGAGTCACAAACGAGCCCACGCCGGGCCTAGTGCCTTCAAGTGCCCCGACTGCCCCTTCAGTGCCCGCCAGTGGCCCGAGGTCCGGGTAGGTGCTGCCCCCTGGTGCTCATTTGGCCACTTGTTTGTGTAACAGACTTTAACTGAACACCGCAAGCCAGGCCCGCTGTCCCTCTCTGGGGTCGGAGAGGACTCTGTGAGGCCTCAGCATTGAGGGAGCTCTGTCTGGTGGGGAAGCAAACCAGATGGTGTGACTAATGCCCCACGGTGTCCCCAGTGTGAACAGAATGCATATGGCGGAGCAGAGACAAACCGGGAACAGGTCGTGTGGACTCGGGGTGCTGGCAACAACCAGGCTGGGCCCGTAGGGGCAAAGGCACAGGCACGGCAGCACCAGGCACATTTAGGGAAACACAAGGCATCTAGAATAGGGAACGCACACGGTACGAGGAAGGTGGTGGAGACAACATGGAGAAGGCGAGGAGGGAGTAGTTCTGGGTAGAAGGCGGGGGTCCCTTTTGAGGACCACCAGTTTTCACTGCCACCATGCACCAGATCCTCACAGCAGCTCAGTGAGGGGAGCAGGGCCTAGAACCCTAGAACATCAGGGCTGGAGGAGACCTCCAGGGAGGGGTTCCTTCATCTGAACCTGTACCTTATGTGACATGGCAGTAACCTGAATCGAAGCAGGGACAGGACTTCCTAAGTGACCTAATGGCGGGGCCTGTGACTTTGCCCTCTCTTGGCACACAGCAGCACCAGGTCTTGGTCTGGTTTGTACTTGTCACCCAGTTCTTCCATCTGAGGACAGACTCCCCAACAGTTGTCTCAGTGGGAGGCTGCTTGTCCTCACCTGGCCAGTGCCCCTGACTCTGCTCCTGCTCCAGGCCCACATGGCGCAGCACTCGAGCCTGCGGCCCCACCAGTGCAGCCAGTGCAGCTTTGCCTCCAAGAACAAGAAGGACCTGCGGCGACACATGCTGACCCACACCAACGAGAAGCCTTTTGCGTGCCATCTCTGCGGGCAGCGGTGAGGCTGGGGACAGGTGGGTAGGGGCTGCTGGGCACGTGTGACGGGACTGCCCTGAGCCTTCTTCCCTCCCCCACAGTTTCAACCGGAATGGGCATCTCAAGTTCCATATCCAGCGGCTGCACAGTCCTGATGGGAGAAAGGCGGGGACACCTACTGCCCGGACCCCAGGCCGGACCCCCACCCAGACCATCATCCTGAACAGTGATGATGACACGCTGGCCACGCTGCACAGTGAGCCACCCCTGGGAGACCAGGGTGGGTGCTGGGGCACCTCCGGTTTCCCTGGATCCGCTGTGTGAGCACCCTCTCTTCTCTGCCCAGCTGCACTCCAGTCCGGTCATGGGGTCCTGGGGCCAGAGCGGCTACAGCAGGCACTGGGCCAGGAACACATCATTGTCGCCCAAGAGCAGACAGTGACCAATCAGGTGAGAGCCTGGGTTGGGGCCCTGCTGGCAAGTCACAGGCTGGGGTGGGGGCTGGCAAGTCACAGAGCTGAGGCTAGAGCGGACTTTGTCCTGGCAGGAAGAAGCCACCTATATCCAAGAGATCACCACAGCTGATGGCCAGACAGTACAGCATCTGGTTACCTCTGACAACCAGGTGAGCACCTGCTCAGCCAGGAGAGCCCGCCCTTGCCCCTCCCCCAGACTCCACTCTGGGGAGGACCAGTACTTCCCCAACCACTCCTCTCAGGGTCTGTGCGGCTGCCATCGTTGATGGTGGGTGACCCTGGCCCCCTGCTCGATCTTCCTGGTTCAGCAGGGCCCCCAGCGCCTGCCTCTTCTCTACCCTTCTCCAGGTACAATACATCATCTCCCAGGACGGAGTCCAGCACCTGCTCCCCCAGGAATATGTCGTGGTTCCAGAGGGCCATCACATCCAGGTGGGCCAGGCCTGGGCAGGGATGGGAAAGAGGGGAGGGGTGGACAGCCTCCTCAATCACCAGATCGGCTTCCTCTCTCCAGGTACAGGAAGGCCAGATCACACACATCCAGTATGAACAGGGGGCCCCGTTCCTCCAGGAGTCCCAGGTAGGACCTTTGGGGAATCGTGCGGAGTTGGGGCACAGGCAGTACTCCTCCAAGGCCACATCTCACTGGCTTCTCCCCTCTAGATCCAGTATGTGCCCGTGTCCCCAGGCCAGCAGCTTGTCACACAGGCCCAACTGGAGGCGGCAGCACACTCAGCAGTCACAGGTATGGGGTGGGACCCTGAAAACCATGGGGACCCAGGCCCAGCTTCTGGGGCCTCAGGCTCACCGTCCTTTCCCCTCCCCTGGCAGCGGTGGCCGATGCTGCCATGGCCCAAGCCCAGGGCCTGTTTGGCACCGAAGAGGCAGTGCCTGAACACATCCAACAGCTGCAGCACCAGGGCATCGAGTACGACGTCATCACCCTGACCGATGACTGAGCCCCAAGGGCCCAACGCAGACCGTGGATATTGGGGCCAGCCATATTAGGGGTGGGGGGACCCAGTGGGACTCACCTCCCTGTTCCACCTAGGGTCTCCAGACACTGGGCAGCCAGCATCCTGTCACTCTAAGAGAGCCAGACCTGTGCTGCTGGCTTTAGGGGACAGCCATGGGCCCCAGCCAGGACATGCTGGGTGCCCTAGCCTGCAGGCAGGCTTTGGGGAGAAAAATTTATTTTTGTTTGGATGGACCCACTGGCCCCTCAGTCTCAATAAAGGGACCAGAGTCCAGTCCTGACCATCTTACTTTGTCCGCAAGGACTTGGGAAACAGAGGAAGAGCCTGTCACAGCTCCCAGGAGCTGCCAAGCCCCACAGTGCGGCCTGCCCGGCCTCTCAAAGTGCAGTGGCCCGACAGCAGGGCAGGCCCTTGGGGCAGAGGCCTGATACTGGGACAGATGGCTGAGCTGGTAAGAGCCCCCTCACCCCCCACCCCCCAGCACCTTCAGACCCTCTTCCTCCCCTGGGCTCCAGGGGAACATCTGCTCCATGCCTAGAGGTCCTCAGGACAGCTCAGCCGGGTGCCTGTCTGTACAGAGGCCATACCCTGAAGCCCATGGTGGCTCAGAGCTGCTCTTCCTCCTGACCCTTGACTGTGAAGCATACCTGGCTGCTCACTCACTGTGGTGGCTGCAGGTCAAGCAGGAGTCTAGCTCGCTACCTGGGCACACACAGCCTCCCGTCCTCTGCTCCCTAGAGGTACGAGGGCAGGCCTGGCTGTGGGAGTCTGGGACTTACAGATGGATGGTGCTGGGCTCTGGACTCTTCAGACCCGATGGACACAGGCAGAGGCCACCAGGGACCCAACTGTGGGGTCAGCAGGGCGAGAAGTTAGACACTGGATCCCGGGGCTGGGGCGTGGAGGCCCAGGGGTCCAGAAGGTGAGCCTGAATGTAGAGGGTGTGGTCCCAGGACTAGCTCCAGACTCTCCGCCTTCTCTGCCCTCAAGACCCTCACGCGTTCTTAGGGAGGCTTCTGTATTTCCTTTTACAAATGAAACGAGGTGGCAATAAGATGGTATGGGTGAGGGGGCGGGGGGTGGGTAGGAAGGGAAGGGATGGGGCCTATTTACACGGGAGCTGGAGCAAGTTTGAGGTGAGGAGTCAGGGGATCGGGCAGGGAGGGGGAGCCCTGGCAGAGCCATAATCTTCCTATGTCACTGGCAGCCTGAGTCCTGCTGCCACCTCAGGGGGAGGGTCCTGGGGTCTGCTCAGCCCCAAGAGGCCCAAGTCCCAGCCGTCCGTACCAGCACCCTGGGGCTCCTCCTCCCCGCAGGATGTGTTAAGTGGGGTGAGGCTCGCGGCTGGGGCCCTGCTCGCGGCCGGAGTCCCGGTCCTTGTTCTCGGAGGAAGACGACGAGGAACTGGAGCCGTGGCTGCGGCCTGACTGCCGGTAGGCGGTGCTCAGCTCCTGCAGCCGCTCAGGCGTCGGCCCCCACTTGGCAAAGCCAGGGTCGTTCTGTAGGAAGAGCACGGCCGTGTTGTGGACGGCCTTGTAGTGCATTTCCTCCCTGTGGGCAAAGGAGCAGCTCAGGGTGGGGCTTGGCCCGGCCCGATCGGCCAGCCCTCCTGCCCCTGCCCTCCCCAGGCACCCACTTCTTGCAGACGTGCTGGGAGCCACTGCGGTACTCGTGCTCAAAAGCAGGCAGGACCAGCTGGTGGCGTTTGAAGCGGCTCTGCTCCATGCGGGTGAGCGCCGGTGTGGGGGGTTCTCGCCACTCCGGGATAAACACGATGAAGGACAGGGGCTCCGGGGAGCTCTCGAGCAGTTTCTGTGGGAGGGGGTACGGGGTGGACATCAGAGGCTGCCCTCCGGGTGGCTGGTGATCCCGCTTGCCAACCTACCCCACCCCCACCGCCAGCAGCACACCCACCTCAAAGTGAGAGACCATGGCATCCATGAGTTCCTCGCAGAACGGAGGGTTGGCCTCAAAGGAACCACTCAGCGGGGAAAAATCCAGGCAGGGCCTGGGGATGGAGGTGAGCACTCTAAGTCCTGCCAGAATCCCAGCCCTCAACCGGAAACCGGTGCCGCCCCCACCTCGTTGAACGGATGGCCCTGGTCAGGCCACAGGCCAACATTCACCCTTAATTCATCCTGGGACAAGGTGTGGCTGACTCCACTGGAGTGCTGAGGACGGAGAGGCTCGGGCTGGGCAGCCAAGTCCACCAGGCTGCTTAGTGGAATGGCTGGAGCTCAGATCCAGTTCGAGCCCCGCTGCCACCACAGCACAAGCCACAGCCAGGAGTTCCCAGCTGCTGTGCTTTCCCTCTTGCTGGCCCAGGCTGGTCTTCCTACTGGAAGCTGTGTCCCCTTTCACCCATGCTCACCCCCCTCCAACACCTCACATTAGTCTGTAAGGTCCCCGAGGTCTGAATGATCTCTGAATTACCACTTCCCATGCCTCTCAGTGCCGGGAACCACATGCTCCTATCCCAGCCTGGGCTTATTCACAGAGAAACCCACAAGATGAGTTAGGGACTATCACAGGCTCCCGAAGTTCAGCGAGAAGTCCAAGGTCACACAGCTAGCAAGGGGTGAAGGCAGGGACTACACCCAACACTGCCCAATCCCAAGTAGCTGGCCCAGGTGCAATCTATGCTCTAGAGGACCCCTTCCAGGGCCTGGGCAGAAGGGTCCCAGCAGCCCCTGGCTCTCACCCGCGGGAGCCGAAGTAGCCATCTGTGTCTGGGAAGGCAGAGCAGTACTGGCGGAAGTAGCAGTTGAGGGGCGAGGCGAAGCACTCAAAGCTGACACTGAAGAGCCGGTGGAGGGCCTCAAAGACGTGCACGGGCAGCGATCCCTGCAGGCCTGTCCCCTCGTAGAGGCCCACGCCAAACATCATCTACACAGAGGCCACGGTCAGCCTCCAGGGCTCAGCCTTCCCCCTGCGTCTAGAAGAGCCCACCCCCAGGCCCATACCTGGTACCGTCGGAGAAGACACCAGACTCGGGGCAGGAACCGCTCAAAGGCAGAGTCGTCAATGCAGCTGTAGCGGTAAAGCAGCCACTGTGGGACAGAGAGCAAGGCCCTTACACAGCGGCCCCTCACTCCCTCATAACTGGCCTCTTGCTGAGGACGCTGGGTCAAGGAGGAGGCAGCCCTCACTTCTTGCACCTGTGGGGACCTGCCTCCCCTTCACCCTAGCTCTTACCAGCTTGCTGAAGTAGTTGCGGCTGACCTTGACCATCTCCCCCTTATACCGGATGCAGACCACGTTATTCTCCATATGCATCTCCACGCTGGGCATGGGGGGCGCAGACACGGCCAGCCGGACCGGGTAACAGTACACCAGGCGGGGCTCCACTTCTGGGGCCTCCACCTCCTCTGTGGGCAGGGAGAGCAATGAGGGGCCTCCCTGCAGCGGCTCTGCTAATCCTCACCCCGGACGGACGGCCTCTGCCCCCTGTGTGCTCACACACGTACCCCAGTAACCAAGGGAGGTAAGTCTAATCCCACGGAGGAGCAGAATGCAGCTCAGATGGTTTGAGAACAAAGTTCTTGGCAGGGGCAAGAACTGGTGGCCTGTGTCGCCATGCTGCATACTGACACAAACCCCCGGTTGGCCACGTGGAAGTAGAACTGTGGCACGTCCGTGATAACGGTACCCTACTCAGGCATCTTTTTGGGTCAAGCGCTTCGAATTACCACTGAGTTCTCGTATGATCCTAAGGCTGGGTATTAGCCTGCAGGGTGGGGGAACCGGGGCTTGCAGAAAGCAGCTGTAATTGCAAGTCGTCCACCTAACTGCTTACCCCCGGCCTGTCGTGTCCACCACCTTCCAGCTCCCCCTTTCCCAACCCTTCTCCAGTTCCTGGAGGAGTGCTGGGAACCCTGCACCGAAAGACAGCCGGGCCTGCCTCAGACACTGCCGGGAGAAACGGGCTTGCCCAAACCAGCCGTGGCCTAGAGGCTCAGCCTTGCTTGTCCCTTCACTCAGGGCCTGGGGTACACCGTTGACGGCATCACAGCTGGCTCCCTGCCACTGGCCCCTCACCTGGGATGTTGTTTTCCTTGAGGATGGCCAGGTGCTTCTCTCGGATCCGTTTGACATACTCCAGGGAGATGTGGTAGATCTTACTGCAGATGCCCTCCACGGAGTCCTTGGCCGCGGCCGAGACGTGGGGGCCACACTGCCTCCGCAGATGCTCCAGGCGGTCCTGGAGGAGACACTCTTGATCAGGGCTCTAGGTGGCTGTTGAGGGAGGGCTGGTGGATTCTAGCAGTCCTCGCTTTGAAACCGGCTGTTACTTACTAGCTGTGTCACTTGGACACAGTCACTTGTGTCACAAGTCCCTTGGCATCTCTGAATCTTAATTCCTCTACTGTTAAGGGAACACACAGTACTTACCTGATAAGGCAGTTTAAGTATTAAATGTGATCATTCCCATTAAGGGCTTACCAAGCCCCTGGCATACAGCAAGTGTCCGATAAATGCCAGCACCTATGGTTGGGGTTACACTGTGCCAGATCCCATGATAATTGCTGGGGAAACACACAAACCAGGCACAGTCCCCGCTTATAAAGCATTTGCCAACTATCAGGGAGAGACACCATTACAAAACGGGGTCCTTGGTCATTGCAGATTTGAAATTTGAGCTTTTAGCAACTTGCAAGGATTTAACTAGGCATTTGTAATTTTGCTGAATCACACGTGTGAAAGTGATGAGTGAAAATGAGTCACTCTGGCTAGTGAGCACACCTACCTTTGTCACTCTACGTGTCAAGTACAGTTACTATCGTGAAGTGCGAAACCTTGTCTCTTGTGAAAAATGGTCCTGAAAAGAAAGCCCATTGCTAGTGCTGGTGGACAGTTAGAGAAGTGACGGGTCTGGGCCAGAAAACAGAACTGTTGTGGACACAGTAAAGTAGGGAAATGAGTCTTGTGCCAGCTCGTAACTGTGATGAGCGCACACACCCCAGAAAAGGCAGTCTGTCGATCTGTGTCCAAAAATCTATTCAAGGGAGACGCTGAACGTTAAGTTGAAAAAGCTACTTATGGTGTGTGGCTGAGCACGGGATTCTGTTAAGAACCTTAATGAAGAGAGAGTCTTTTAGGAGAGAGCCAGGAACCTGGACAAACCTCTCTACATGCAGGAGTTTAGGGACCAGTGAGCATCAAAGGTTTACTGAAGTGCACAGGAACAGGATGCTGTGGGGCTCCGCCTGGCCTGGGCAGGCAGAGTGGGCTTCTTGGAGGAAGCAACCCCAGAGCCTTTCCACAGGGCCACTCACCATGTAGTCCTCCTTAGAGGCAGAGTGGTCCTTCCGCAGCCAGCTGAAGGTGTCCTCCACGTTCCATTTGACCACCTTCCTGCTGTCGGGGGACGCACTCCTGCCGGTGGAGGGAACTATCAGGCATCTGTCCACACTCCTTACTCCTCCCACCCCACCTGCACTGACATTCGGGCTCCTGTTCTGCCTTTGGGAGCCAGCCCTCCTCCTGCCACCAAGCGCAATGACTGCACTCCATTAGATGGGCCACATGGCCCAGGACCTCCCCACTCTGATCACACACCCAGCTTGCTGGGGGCAGGAGAGAGCAAACCTGGATTCGATGAGCCGCCTAGCAGCCTCTGCATATTTAAAGAGCAGGCGCTTGGCTTCCTCCCGGAACTTGATTCGGGATAACCTGGGACAGAGAACGGATAGAGTTAGGACCCTTCGATGCAGAACTGGCTACACAACCCTTAGCTGGCCCCAGCTGCGCAGGTGTACCTGATGGGAATGTCATTCATGATTTCGCGAAACATGGAGGGCGACACGACCGGTTCACAGTTGCTCGGCAACAGGGGGTCAGAGCCTTTGTCCACGACCTTGCGTTCCAGCATCCAGCGGTTGAAGGATTCTCGAGGGGGCTCGATGCCTGCAGGACAGAAGAGCTGGTGAAGGTCTGGCTTTAGACAGGAGGCATCGTGTGGGCACTGGAGGTGCAACAGTGAATGACAGCCTGTTAAGTCAGGAGCTCATGTTCCAGGCAACACCTCCCAAAGTATATTCTAAGAATCGCTAGTTTTATAAAGGGTGTTGTTAGATGATCCTTAGGGTAAAAGGGGAAAAGAGAAACACTATTATTCCAGCAAAGTTAAGCAAGCTTATTTACTAATTAATAAAAGCTGCAGTTTACTGAGGACTTTCCATTCCTCTTACTCCTAGTAGTAGCAAGGCCATCAGGACAGATACTTCTGTTTTTGTATCACAGATACATAAAAAGGCTTCAAATGATACCTGGCAAACGAAGCACTCTGGAAGTGTTAACGATGCCTTTTGTAGTTACTGACGCCAGCCACCCTTTCTGGAAGCGGTTAGAGGAGCTGGGGCTCCAAGCAGGCCTGTCCCCACCCACTGCCTATGCTCTGGGCCACTAGGCTCCCCTGCACCATTCCCCAAGCCCGGTTCTTGCTCGCAGCAGGTGGAAACAGAGCTCTGGGGCCCCGGAGGCAGTTACCCTCTCGCTGCTGGCACAGCTCCCGATAGTGCTGCCGAAGCTTGAGGATGAGCTGGGAGCGCAGCAGCTCCACCTCGGGGTGCGGGGGCAGCACCTCTGAAGGCCCCCGGTGCTTGATGACCGCGTTGGTCTGGATGTCCAGATCCCAGTACACCCTTGGGGCACAGAAAAGAGCAACGAGGACAGTAGAGGAAAGGGAAGGAGGGGTGCCCTGGCTGCCACCACACCCCAGTCTCCCAGGCACCTCCCAGGCACGCAGGCCGCATCAGTGCGTGCCCCCAAGGGACTATAGCAGGGACTCACTCGGTGGGCCGGAGGAGAGCCGCCTGCTGTTTATCTTCAGGGGATGTCCCCCACATCTTCAGTGTTGGGGTTCCTGGGATACTGGGGGAGCTAGGCACCGATGGGCCCGTGGGTGTTACAGGGATTTCAATCTGGAGCAAAAAAGGAGAAGGCATCAGGGTCAGGAGAGTCAGCCTATGGTCCCCAGCGCCAAACCCAGTGAGCTGTGCCCAGGCCCCGCTCCTGACCGACCTGCCACTGCCCGGCCTTTGCAGGGAAGCGGCTGGCTGCCCGCCTGGCTTGGCCACTTGCCAGCCAGGTCCTCAGAGCCCGCCAGCACTCACCTTGGGCTTCTTCACACCATTGCCGCTTGGCTGCTCTTCCGAGAGCTGCCGCTTTCGGGGCTTGTTCTCAGCCGGGGGGGTTTCCACCAAACTGGAGTCTTGGGGCAGTGGGGTCGCATTCAGCCCCAAAGGGTCCGACTGGTGGAGGGAGACCAGCAGAATTGCAACCGGGGCCAGTGGGTTAGGAGTCCCGGTAATGCGGAATCCTGATGCCCTCCTGACCCCTGCTCCTACTGCTCAGAGACTGGGATGCAGAAAGAACGCTGGGCTCCAGTCCCACTGGCTGCTTGCAACCATGTGACCTTGGCGGAGTTCCATCCTGTCCTAATTCCCTCACATTCAAAATGGCCCTCCTGCTAAACAGGCCCAACCTCCCACTGGGAAGACGATTAAATGAGTCAGTGAATATGACCAGCTTAACGTGACCTCTGGTATGAGATAAACACACTGTACACATTGATTTCTTAAATACCAGAGAGTCAGGAATAAAGGAAAGAGTCAAGAAATGCTTGTTTTTGAAAAAGCAAGGCCCTGTGGGTAGAATGCCTTTGGCAACACCAAAAAGAAGCATGATGGTAGGCAGGGTGGCCCTGAGATCCTAAGAGGTTGGAGTCCAGCTCTGCCTCTTACTGGCTTGAGGTCTCAGGCCAATCATTTCCCATCTCTGAGCCTCAGTGTCTTCATCTGCAAAACGGGAGTGCCAACTAGCTTGATTATGCCCAGAAAAAAAAGTTCACCCCAACTGACAGGGATCCCAAAGCCCACGTTTCTGGCAGACGGCCCGTGTTGCTACTTCCCTATCACACTGACCTTTCCACTTCTAGAACGTGCTTCTCCCCTTAACAACTTTTCTCTTTGCTAACTCTGTCACCTTAAATGCTGATTCAAAGAGACGCTGTCCTGTCCCGTCCTGTCCCCTCCCCTCCCCCAAACTGGACCATGGTCCCTGCTGTACTCTACCACTATTCTTCATACACAAGCCAAATGTAATTGTACTGGCCCCTCAGTAGACTGTGGGCCCCCCGAGAGTACAAGGGAACGGCCATGTCTGTCTTGGCTCACAACTGCATTACAGGCACGGTAGCAGGTAGTTCAATATCACATACTGTTTGCAATCGTCTCTTTACAGGTCAGTCTCCGCTATTTGAGTACAGGTTCCTTGCTAGCAGGGAATAGGTCTTCTCTCGTGCGTCACTACATCCCCAGGTCCCAACACAGGACTAGGCTCACAATGGCTGCTCGAGATCTGTTTGGGGGAAGGCCCAGACGCCGGAAGCTGCTTTGAGACCCCTGCCCTAGGCTGGCACTCACGATCACGTCATGTTGGCCCAGCACAGGCATCTCCCACAGGGACTGGTTGGTAAATCGGTTGAAGTAGTAGGGACGGTTCTCCCTCCTGCTCCAGCACTTCTCCCAGCCCGCGTGCACCAGCTCCTCTGCAAACAAGCATGGAACCCGGCCAGGGTCAGGGCTGCTCCTGGGGCATCTTTCCTACCCCACCACCCCACCCTGCCCCTCGCCAGTACCTGGAAGGTCCTGCACCAGGCGGATGGGCTTTGGAGAACCGGGCTGGCTCTGATTGGAGGTGCCCGGGGAGTGACTCAGCAGGGACGCTTCCTCCCGGGGGCTGCCGTGATTCTCATTGGCCATCTCCGCACCCACACCGGACCTGCCACACAGAGGACCGAAGGGTGTTAGGCCAGCAGGGTGTGGAGGTCAGCTCCACCCCCAAGTGACAGCCCACTGAGGGCCCCCCTGACCACTTGTAGATCTGAAAAAAGTCACGCTGGTCCTGTCCTGGAGGGCCAGTGTGGTACCACGGGAGCCCCGGGACCAACGCTGCAGTTCTCAGCTGTTAACATGGCTGCACTCCCGTTGCTCCTTCTGCCCGAAATGCTCTCCCCAGTTCGCTGCCTGGCTTGTCACTATGTTCACATGCTCCAGGAAGCCTTCCTAGACTCTCCCTTCCCAAAGCTGGGTGGTCAGAGCCCATCCGCAGGGCCATGAACACCTCCACCGTAGCACTCAGTCTGGTCTATGAACTGGATTTGTCTCCCCATCAGACTGTCAGAACCCCCAAGGCTAGGAACTGGGTCCAGGTCTCTCCAGCGCTCAGCATGGTACCTGGACCCAACAGGAACTCCATTCATTCTGCAAATATTCACAAAGCACAGAGTGCCACAGAAGACAGAACAGGGTCTGCCCTTGGGAAGCAATTCCCACAAAAAAGAACAGGAAATCCTCCTCTCCCCTGTCCCTATCCAATAAAATCTAACTGGAACAAAGTGCAGCCCGGAGTGGGCCATGGCATCTAACTGGCTGCTTCATTCTACACTGCAGGGCAGGAAACAATCTGTTGCTAAAGAAACCAGTGGGACTGAGAAGAAACATCTAATTCAGTCCTTCCTAATCCCCAGGTGAAAATTTACCAGGAAGCAGGTCAGCTCCTTCAGATTTGTATTCTCCACTACCTTCGCCCGAAGCACACCCAGCACGAGCCTCAATGGCCAAAGTGGTTCCCAATCTGGCTGTTAGACTTCTAGGGGCCCAACTGAGATTGAACTGGTAATCCCAAAGTTGTTTTCAATATGCCACAGCACCCAAAGAAACATTTACCCACAAAAAGAGCACGAAGCCATGTTTAACCATCAGTTATCTTTGCTTGCTGACATTTTATCAACTCCTTGTGGTCACACTGATTATCTCATGCTGATCAGAAGCTCTGATTGGCTGTTGACGACATCATAGGAATCACTGGGACATTAATTTTATTGTACACTCAGTCATAGATGTCTTTGTTAATTTGGAAAGAGAAAAGTGAATGGTTACTTTGTCAGTACAGTTTGGCAGATAAAAAATGCACGGAGCAAGAGGACATACATACAACCAAAGGGGGCCATGATAACAAAAAGGTTCGGAACCACTAACCAAGGGGAGAAAAAGCTTGATTCTCTGGGTAGGAGGGATTCCCGATGCCTTGGGGCTGAGCCCACAGGTCTCAAGGCTGGACAAGGTCCCTCTTTTTCTCACCCTCTGGGGTCTGCAATGCTAGCATGAGAGGGTTTTCTTCTCCAACCAGGTGGACCCCCACGTCACAGGGTCCAACAGAGGCGGGGGGAGGCCTGCAGGAAGGCTCAGCACAGGTGGGTGGCCGGGTCAGCAGTGGAGTGAACGGGGGCCCAGGGACCTCCTCGCATCAGCAACTGCAGAGCAAATAGAAGAGAGAGTCACAGACCTGTGAAATGCTGCACAGCAGGGACAAAATAAGAGGGGCAATGACACAGCAAGTTGGGAGCCCCCAGGACAAGGCAGGAGACACTGTGGGAGATCTGGGGATTCAAGGGATGAAATGGTACTTCTCAAGGTTCCCAAACCAAAACATTTCACGGACTTGCCGCCTGAAGTCACATGGGCTCCGGGATGAGGAGGGCCCTAAGCCTGGTTTAATGCTCCACTGTTACTGTCTTTGAAATTTTAAATAAATTTTTAACAGAGGGGACCCACATTTTCATTTTGCACACGGGACCCCACAAATTGTGTAGCTGCTCCTATCAACCAAAATATCCCTAAGATAAAAGTGAACATATAGTTGTCCCTTAACAACATGGGTCCAAACCACATGGGTCCACTTACACATGGCTTTTTTTCAACATGATACAGCGCTATAAATGTATTTACTTGTCCTTATGATTTTCTTAACATTTTCTTTGCTCTAGCTCATTTTAAAAATACAGTATATAATTCATATAACATACAAAACATGTGTTCACCGACTGCTTATGTTGCCATAAAGGCTTCTGGTTAACTGCAGGCTATTAGTGAAATTTTGGGGAGTCCAAAGTTATACTGGGATTTTCCACTGCACTGGAGATCAGTGCCCCTAACTCTTGTGTTGTTCAAGGGTCAACTGTACTTATCACAGATCAGAGGCCACAAAAAACACGTTTCTTGGAAATCAATCTTTTAACACGTTACATGCAAATGCATTACATAACTTGGCATGTTCAACTTTATTGAAGTATTTTGCCAATAAATATCGTGTGACGTTGAGGCACCACGTAGCTGAACCATGCACAGGCAGCACATGCAGCCCAGCTCGGTGAGGCCAAACAGGGACACTGCAGTGTTTCCAAAACCCGTATCACAGCCATCAGAGGGCCTGTAATAGAAATCCAGATTCCCGCCCGTCCCTCTCCTCACATCGTAGGAGTCAGAAATGGAGAAGGGAGACACACAAGAATTTGTATTTTTTTAAACGCACTCTAGAGGTGGGACTGGGAAACAGGATGACAAATTTTACACCAGTTCAAACCTTTACCAATTTTTTACGATTAAAACTTTTTCCTTAATTTCCCAGGTGATTTGGAAGCAGCGGGTTGGTGGCCAAAGAACCTGCTCTGGGTGTGGACAGACCCGGGGTCCAGATCCTACTGCCGCGCGTTCCGACTTACAAACAGGAATGACTCGATCTCTATGGTCTCTACACGTAGAGTCTAGTATATTGTACACTTTAAGTAAGAAGTAACTCTATTATTAAGATAACGTTTTTATTTATCCTGAGGCTTCCCGGCCCCTCGCATACCACAGTTAGTGCCGATCAGCTAATAAACAACTGTATCTGCGCAACCGGAGGAACCCACCAGAAGGAAAAGAACCCGGTTACGGGATTGGAAGACGAGGCGGGACCATCTCAGTAATGGGCCAATCAGAACCCTCCAAACCAATAGGGCGGAGTCAAAGAACTTGCAAAATGCGCAGGCGCGGGGGCCACAAGAGACGGGGACTACACCCCCCCCACCGCCAGCGCGCGCACCCTTTCCCTTCCCCTCCCCCCAAACCCCAGCGGGGGCGGGCTGTTTGGCGCGCGCGCGCCGGCCCATCTCCCGGGCTCCGCCCCCCGCCCCACCGCGCGCTCCCGCCCCCGGGCTGAGGCGACTCAGAGTCGGAGCCCGACACAAAGGCGGTGGCGGCGGCAGCGGCGGAGGGGCCCTAGAGGCCGCTCCGCCCGCGCTCTCCGGGCCCACCTCCCTCACCCAAGCTACCGGCCCGGCCGCCCACCCGCGGGCCTAAGATGGCGGCGGCGGCAGAGACAGGGCAAGCGGTGGCCCCGAGCGGAAAGCGCCGGAGGGGCCACCGCAGCCCGGCTTCGGATCCCCGGAACCCGGAGCGGCTCGCGGCGGGACCATGGCTTCCTGGGGCTCTTACCTGCCCGGAGCGGACTGGAGGGGACGCGGCTACACGTTCTGCTCGACCTCCCGTTTTGCCGCCTCCGCCTCGCCCTCCCCAGCGCCGCTGCCGCCATCTTGTGTCCCGGGCCGGGACTCCGCGCTGCGCATGCGCCGGTACCGCCTCTGAGGGACCTCGCCGCTGCCGCGCCGCCATCTTGAGTGTGGCAGAACCGGCCGACTCCTCAGAGCCTGCTTGCTTTCGGCCCCTTCCCTTCCTCCCGTCCTTCCCTGCTATTCCATGCGGGTCTCAGGAGGGCAGGGCAGCTTTGCGGGCCGTGGGGTGTGAACTGAGGAAGGAACGAACTCACAAGCACGCTCCCTGCCTCTGTTTCCCCCGCGAGCACACCCGCTGAGGCTGGAGGACCTAGGTGGGAGGTGCACCTACGGGGCCGAACTGAGTGTGCGCACCGGGGGGCGCGGGGCGGGCTGGGAACCTGCGGGCGCTCGGCAAAGACGCCGGCCCGGGGGCGGGGTTGTGGTGACGCAGCTCTGGGCGTAGCCGGGGCCTGGGTCCTAGTTCCGGCGCGGCTGTGTCATTGATGTCCAGTCGCTTCCCCTCTCTGAGCATCTGTCAAGAATATTTTCCAGCCATTTTCTATGTCGAGGCTGCATGCAAATCGAATCTTCTCCCAGGATGAGGCTTCACAAGTTACAAGTGTTCCTGGGTAGAAGAAACTTAAAACAGCCGTGGGAGCCATAATAAAGGTGGCTTTGGCGAAGTTAGGAATGCAACTAAAGTGCATCAGTGGGGCTCTTCCAACACTGACCTATCTATGGCTACTAATTGCGGTGCAAAGCCTCACTGAGACCTCAGACCAGCCATAAATGCCCAGCAGGAGATACAGTTGCTAGGTTCCCCTACGCGCGGCTCCCTACAGGATTCTTGGGCAGAGGCTGTCAAACGACTCAATAGCCCCACCTCCGTCGGGCCTCCTTAGTAAACTGACCTCAACAGTGGCTTGAGACGAACACAAGGTTGCCATCTGCCGTTCGCCTTGCATTTCCCAAGTGGAACCAGAGACTGCAGGTACCCGGGCTGGGCTGCGCGCAGCCTCCGGTGTGCATGATGCCTGGCCCCGTGCAGCTGGGTGGGGGTGGGGGAGTGTCAGCAAAACGCGAGGCAAATAGTATGAACTAGGGTGCTCATGAGTCTGGCTGGTTCAGACCTGTATCCTCCGCCCTGGACGTGTGGCCTTGAAGGAGTTGTTCGACATCTTTAAGCTGTAGTTTCCTGTAATGGAAGAGAGGTCCACCTGGCGAGAACTGAGATGGAGTCTGTAAAGTACTCAGCACGTGTGGGACCTGGCATTTAATAAATGTTAGCTGTTCCGTCTCACGGGGTTGTGAGGGTTTCTCCAAGTAGATTTGAGCCTTCCCCAAATACACCTGCTCCGGATAGGCCCGTTAAGTGCAGCCAAATCCTGCCCTTACAGAGAGTCCAGTTCACTTGGGAAGCTTGATGGGATATCAGATGCCTGGTGCCCACCTTAGACCTACATAGGGGGGACCAGATGTCCTGCTCTCCCTGGGACAGTCTTGGTTTATGTCTGTTGTCCTGGCATAATTATTAATATTGCATCCTTTCTCAAAAGCGCCCTGGTTTGGACAATAAATTATACGGTCACTCTAGATTTACAGAATACCTAGTTTTTGTTCTTTTTTTTTTTTTTTCAAACGTTTATTTATTTTTGGGACAGAGAGAGACAGAGCATGAACGGGGGAGGGGCAGAGAGAGAGGGAGACACAGAATCAGAAACAGGCTCCAGGCTCTGAGCCATCAGCCCAGAGCCCAACGCGGGGCTCGAACTCACGGACCGCGAGATCGTGACCTGGCTGACGTCGGACGCTTAACCGACTGCGCCACCCAGGCGCCCCTAGTTTTTGTTCTTAAGATTTTTTTTTTTAAGTAATCTCCACACCCAATGTGGAGCTTGAAATCACAACCCCGAGATCAAGAGTCTCAAGCTCCGCCGACTGAGCCAGCCAGGCGTCCCCAAAAGGCCTAGTTTTGCAAGCTCCCCAGCTAGTACTTATTAACACAGGAGTGTGAAAACCATGTACTGATTGCTATCTGTTCCTGTTTTTTTGCTTTCAAAGTATGTTAATTTGTTTCTCAGAGTCTCTTAATTGGTAACTAAAGCACCAAGCATCCCAAGTGCCTATCCCTGTTTTACCATGTAACCCTTTCCAAGAACTATGAGAGTAGAAATGATTATCTCAAGTCCACACTTGAGAGGCTGGGGAAAGGGGCAGGGGTCAAGTAATTATATGAAGTATCAGAACTGGTTTTTTCTTTTTGTTTTTTTTAATGTTTACTTATTGAGAGGGAGAGAGATTCTCAAGCAGGCTCTGCACTATCGGCTCAGGGCCCAATGCGGGGCTCGATCCCACATACTGTGAGATCATGACCTGAGCTGAAATCAAGAGTCCGACGCTCAACCAACTGAGCCACTCAGGTGCCTCCAGAACTGCGGTTTTAAAGACGAAGGTTCCCAGCGTTAAAACCCAAAGCTGATTCCATGAAGCCACACTGCTTCCCTCTCTTGTGGAGAAGGGACTCTGAACTTGAGAAAGTGACTTTCCTGAGCTCACACAGTGGTCCTGGGCATTTCCACTTCAGTATCTTCCAGGTCTCAAACTCAGTGTTAAACACTGCTCTTTGCTTTCACCTCCCTCCCCAGACTCATTCCTCCCAAAGGATTCCTCACCTTCCTGTTCTCACTTTCTGCACAACAGTCAAAATCAGCCTCTTCTCTCCAACCTCATTCCTGCTACCTTAGAGCAAGCCCCATTATTTTTGAAACACTTTTTATTGTTAAGAGTAGCACACATACAGAAAAGTGCACAAAACAGAAATGTAAAGGCCGCCTGGGTGGCTGAGTTGGTTAAGCGTCTGGCTCAGGTCTTGATCTTAGGGTGGTGAGTTTGGCTCTGCATCAGGCCTGCGTTGGGCTCTGCGCTGTGCGTGAAACTTCCTTAAAAGGAAAGAGAGAGAGAAATGTAAAACTTAGTGATTTGTCACAGAGTGAACACCCAGGTGAACATCACTCAGGTCATGGTATCATCGAGCCCAGGGGCACCTGGATGGCTCAGTCGGTTGAGTGTCCAACTTCAGCTCAGGTCATGACCTCACAGTTTGTGAGTTCGAGCCCCGTGTCGGGCTCTGTGCTGACAGCTCGGAGCCTGGAGCCTGCTTCACATTCTGTGTCTCCCCGTCTCTCGGCCCCTCCCCTGCTCATGCTCTGTCTCTCTCTGTGTCTCTCAAAAATAAATGTTAAAACATTTTTTTAAAAAAGGGTATCATCAATCACTGTTAATTTTGTGATAATCACTTCTTTCTTTGATAGTTTGACCACTGGGTGTCTCTAAACACTATAGTTTCACTTTGCCTGTTCCTTGAACTTCATTTAAATGGAATTACGCAGTTCTATATATTGTGTTGGCTTTCTTTTGCTCGACATTGCACTTGTGAGACTCATTTATGTTGTTGCATGTAGCTGTAGTTCATTCTCATTGCTGTATTCTGTCTTCCAATGTATATTTATCTATTCTACTGTTGGGATATTTGAAACTGCTCCCCCAACCCTGTATCTCCTTTCTGAATTATTACAGATGCTTAATAATAATAACAAAACAATTATATTTAAATAAATAACAAGTTAATAATTCACTGATTCTTTACATGTTTGAGTGAATGAATGAATGAATGAATGAATAATAAGACTAGTCTCCACACTGGTCTTTTGGTCCTCCAGCCTTGCTTCTCTCCTACTCCATAATCCACCCTGTAGTCACAGAGATCTCCTTAAGTCTGGTCATATGGCACATCTGATCAAGTCACCCTGGGCTTAAAGCCCCTGAATATCTCCCCACTGACTGCAGGATAAAGTCCCAAACCCTTAGCTTGGTTTACAACACCATAATGATAATGACAGCTGCCATGGCAGAGTATTTGCTGTGGGCTGTGCCAAGCACTTTAAATACATTCATGTTATTCACGATCCGGATCTTCAAACCACCTCTCCTCATCAGGCCCCAGCCATCTTGAACGACGCATAACTTCCCCCAAAGTGCCAGGTTCTCTCTTGACCCCGGGCCTTTGCATATGCTGTTTGCTCTTCTCTCCCCCGCCACCCCCGGCCTTTGACTAATTCAGGCTTCAAGTCTTTATTTTTTTCAATTTTTTGTCTTTTTCGAGAGAGACAGCAAGGGAGGGGCAGAGAGAGAGGGAGACCCAGAATCCCAAACGAGCTCCAAGCTCCAAGCTGTCAGCACAGAGCCTGACGCAGGGCTCCAACTCGCAAACCGTGAGATCATGACCTGAGCTGAAGTCAGATGCTTAACCGACTGAGCCCCGCTCCAAGTCTTACTTTAGATGGCACCTCCACCAGGCAGGCTTCCCTGAACTTGCCTTCACCCAGGCTAGGTCAGGCCCCCTCTTCTGTATCCCTATTCCTGCGCTCAGTGGACTGCTTGAGGGCGGGGCTGGGGCTTGTTCACATCTGGAGACCCCATGCCCAGTGCTGTGCTTAATTAACCCTCTGTAAATATTTGTTGACCACGAACAGACCACATTGGGCTGAAATCTGGGTGACTTTTTCAGGTATCCCTGCTTCTATTCCAGGCTCTGGTTTCTGCGGTGGGCACACCAAGGCTGTGCCCTTTAGGATGCCAAGAAAAGCATGAGCTGCCTGCCGTGGCAGAGTCCCTGCCAGCAGCCTAGAGTCCTCTACTCCGAAGATAGGGATGGGCAGGTCGAGCAAAGATCCTGGGGCTTTCAAGCACTGCATCAAGTTTCCTGAAGTAAGATGCCTGGTGAGTTGGGAGAGATGGTTGAGATAAGCGGGGCTCCTCCAGCTTTAGCCAGCTCTGGCTGGGAGCCTGCTGGCAGGGCCTCTGAGGACCTCAGCCTCAACTCAGGACAAAGCCCAGTCTCCATATTAAAGCAGAAACATAAACATACAGGCTCAGGTTGCCACATACCTTAACCCCCTTGTTCTTTTCCACGACAGCAAGAGGCTGCGAAGACAGAACCACGCATCTCAACCCCTGAGGTCCTGGCGGTCGGGGGAGGGAGGCTCCAACGTAATCCTGATCCAGGCCGCCCCCACCCGGGTCCGGTCAGAGCTGCCCATAGACTCTGTTCTGCAGTTTAAATAACACTAAGGCAGTTTCCAAGGCCAGTGGGCCTGGCCCCAGGGAAACTGCAGAAGAAATTCTTCCAGCCCAAACTGTGGTTTCCACTGGGAGTGGCTCTCCGGCCATTCTGGGGCCAGATGAGAGAAACCATGTAGGCCAAGAATAGATGAGGGGAGTGGGGCGTCTCCTCTGGTCTTCCTGGTCCCATAAGTGTCTGATGTGGTGTCACGGCCCCCTCCGTTTCTTCATCTGACCGGACCCAATGTGTGTCGGGGCCTGCCCTAGGACCGTGAGCACCAGAGATACATAAGACAGATGTTTTGTCCTCAGGGAGCCCACAGAGGAGGCAGGGGGCGGACACATAAATAAGCCCTCTGCTATGGGGAGATAAGGGTTGTGTTGGGATGGCCAGGAGGGTGGGCCCTGCAAAAGAGAAGGCTTCAGAAGAGCTGGCAATGAGCTGAATCTTGCTGGAAGGGTAGGATTTTGCAGGTGGGCAAGGACACAGCCTGTGCCGAGGCCTGGAGGGGTGGAAAGGGGTGGCATGTTTGGGGAACTAGTCAGCCGGAGCACCGCCAGGCACGGGGGAGGTGCAGGTCGAGCCGGGGCCCTCGACCCCAAATTCAGTGTCTGTTCTGCACCCAGCATCTCCAGGTGGCATCTGAGTCATCTCAGGATGAGGGCGGGGGGCACCTCCACCCTCCCCACCCATTCCTTCTGATGCCCGTTTTTCTACTTTGGGCAGAGTGGCCACGAACCAGGATGTTTATACTCATATAAGCTGAGCCTGCAGAATGAAATTCCAGACTTCTCCAAAAAAGAAGCCAGGGTGACAGCTGGCAGCTTCCTGAACGTCTGCCATCGGAGGAAACTTTGACCTAAAGAAGGGGGTGGGGGAGGACACCAACTGAGCCTGGGTCCCAGCTGAGGGGTTCCTGGGACACTTGGCTTCTAACCCGGATGTCTCAACCCCGGTGGGAAAAACCTGGGGTATAATTTATGTGCCACAAGAGTGATTTTGAGTAAATGTACACAGTGGTGCAAACATCGCCACAACTGAGTTTTAAGACCTTTCCGTTTCCCCCAAAATGAGCTCCTATGACTGTTTGCTGTCACCCCTTCTTCCCACGCCCCAGGCCCAGGTGACCACTACTCTGCTTTCTATCCCCTTAGACTTGCCTTCTCTGGGCTTGTCATACAGATGGAATCATACAGAATGCAGTCTTCGCCCTGGTCCCTTCACTTTGCATCACGTTTTTCTTTTTTTTTTTTTTTAACGTGTTTTTTTTTTTTTTTTAATTTATTTTTGAGACAGAGAGAGACAGAGCATGAACAGGGGAGGGGCAGAGAGAGAGGGAGACACAGAATCTGAAACAGGCTCCAGGCTCCGCGCGGTCAGCACAGAGCCCGACGTGGGGCTCGAACTCACGGACCGTGAGATCATGACCTGAGCCGAAGTCAGACGCTTAACCGACCGAGCCACCCAGGCGCCCCCATCACGTTTTTCTTAAAAAAAATTTTTTTGGCGGGGGGAGGAGTGCCTGGGTGGCTCAGTCAGTTGAGTGTCTGACTTCGGATCAGGTCACGATCTCGTGGTTCATGAGTTCAAGCCCCACACTGGGCTCCCTGCTGACAGCGTGGAGCCTGCTTGAGATTCTCTGTCTATCCCTCTTTTTCTGCCCCTCTCCCACTCATGCTCGCTCTCTCTCTCTCTCTCTCTCAAAATAAATAAACTATAAAAATACTTTAAAATGTTTTAATGTTTATTTTTGAGACAGAGAGAGTGGGAGCAGGAGAGGGACAGACAGAGAAGGAGACATAGAATCTGAAGCAGGCTCCAGGCCCTGAGCTGTCAGCACAGAGCCCGACTTGGGGCTTGAACCCACAAACCATAAGATCATGACCTGAGCTGAAGTTAGATGCTTAACCGACTGAGCCACCCAGGTGCCCCTGAGGAAGTTAAAAAACAAAACAAAACAAAACAAAAAAAAAACCACCCACTGATGCCCAGGCTTCATCCCAGACCAAATAAACCAGAGTCTTGTGGGGCGCCTGGCTGGCTTAGTCCATACAGCATGTGACTCTTGAGCTCAGGGTCATGAGTTCAAGCCCCACGCTAGGTATGGAGCCTACTTAAAAAAAAAATCAGTCTCAGCATTTGGGGCCCAGACATAGGTATTCAAAACATAACAAAACAAGGCAAAACCCTTTCTACTTTAAAAGCTACTGACGTACAGAAGGGTTGAGAACCAGCGATCTAGCTCTAGGCCTGCAGTTCTGGCCTATGGGTCACTGAGAGGGGCCTCAGGCTGGCCGGCAGCCTCTCCCAGGCCAGGAAACATATGTGCTTGGGGTTAGGAAACAAGCTGCCTGCCAAGAAGTCACATGAAGTCCTGGGACAGATGAGACTTTTGGGAGGCGAGGTGAATGGGGCCTGGTGGTGGGTTGGGTCAGGGAGTCCTGATTTCTGCACAGACAGCTGAGATCCTGAGGGAGTACCCTCCCCCCCCCCCCCGCCCACCGACTTCAAGGACTGTTCAGGCCTCTGAAGAGATTAGGAAAGTATGGCATTCCTGGCTGCAGACCAGCTCCAGAGAACCCCAGAGAGATGGAAGGGGATGCGTGGTGCCAGCGGGGAGCGGAGGGAGCTTAGAGGCTCAGGAGGAATTAGGCTGGGGCTGCTCAGTCTGTGATAAAATATCCTCCTTTTGAAGGGTCTGCAGATGGTAATAACCGCCCACACTCCATGTACCAGACTCTGTGACGGGCCCTGGGGACACAGCCATGAGTAAGTGTCAGGCGTCTACCCCACTGGGGCCTTCAGTCTGCTGGAAGAAACAGACAATGAAGAATTAAACAGAACAGGCAGCGATGGGGAGGGGGCCTTCCAGGGCAGGTGACACTTGAGTAGAGACTCAAGGGCTTGAAGGAAGCCAACCAGGCAAGGTCTGTGGAGGGAAGAAGGGTAAATGGCCAAGTTTGAGGCTGAGTGAGTGGGTGTCCCAACAGTGGTAGCAGATAGGTGGAGAGGAAGGTAGGCAGGAGCTAGACCACCTAGAGTCCTTCTGGGCTCATGGCCAGAGTCCAGATCTTATTTTTTGTGTGATGGGGAGTGACCGGAGGCTTTTAGACAGGGTAGTAAGATACTACGGTTTCTACTTTTTAAAGATCACTGTGGTTGGTGCAGGAAGGCTAGACCTTTAGGGGCAATCATGAGGCAGGGAGAGGAGACTAGTGGTCCAGGTAAAAGAAGAAAACAGCCTGGCCCAGTGGTGGTGCAAAGGGAGAGGTGTGCACGGATGCGGGGCACCTTTTGGAGTTAGGGACACCAAAATTTGCCGCAAAGGAAACAAGAGAGTCGAGGATGAGTCCTGTGCTTCTGGTTGGAGCATCTGAGTGAGTGTGGTGCCGTGATCTGAGATGGGAAGCCTGGGAGAGCAGGAGAATTTGGCACCCGCGTGGGGACAGTGCTGACACATGGCTCTAGCTGGGTGACAACGAGGAGGGAGGCCGGAGGGCTGTGATGTCCTCATGACTCCCGGCCGTGTGCATGCTGGGCCCTCACAGACTGTGGTGGCAGAGCATCTCGGAAAAAGCCAAGATGCTGGAATGTGCTGGGTGCTTCCTGCAACCTTTGCAAAGGCCGGCGGAGAGGCAAGCGTTGGCTGAAGATGGTGGCCCATCCTCATCGTCAAAAGGAAAAGTCCCTACCACTTGCTGCCCGCTCCTGTCAGTTACTTTGAAATTATATGTCTGGCTCGTGAACTCCAGACATCTAGCCGGCACCGTACAGATATCCCCCCCCCCCCTTCCTCAAAGCAGTGAGCAGCTGGGAAGCCCGTGCCCAGTGCTAATGAAAGCGGGGACAGGAGGTTTAGAGGGCCATCAGCAAAGAGGCCCCCAAGAGTCAGAGTCAGCTAGGCTGCAAGAGGCATAGAAACTGGAAACGAGGGTGAAGCGCGAAGGAAACAAAGGAGAGAAATCAGAGGGCGAGTAAGTGGCTCGAGGCCACATGGAGCCGGAGAGGTACCAGGACAGGCATTCACGAGACCCGGGATCCAGAAGATCCTTTGGGGGCCAGGTGGCCGGCTCCATCTACAGAAAAAGGAGCTGGTCTCTGAGGAGAAAACTAAAGAAAAGGAGAAACCAAAAGGCCAACCTCCAGGCTTTAGAAGCCACAGAAAGGCAGTCAGCGGCTCTTCCCTGGCCAAACGCAGAGAGCCCCAGTCCTGTCTTCTCCCCATTTGGTGAATGTCTGGCCCCCACGCAGGGTCATTCCGCCTGCTTGGGGAGATGTAATCGGAGGTTGTCGCTCTGACATCTGTCCCCCCACACATACCTCTCCCCCGTTCCAACACCATCCCCTGTCACACATTCCCAGGCACACCCACGCTGACCAACCCAGGCACGTACAGCCACAGGCTCCAGCGGACTGAGAGGGAGGGGGTTCATTTCCTGAGGGGTAGCTTGGATGGGCGTCGGGGGCGGGAGAATGGTCAGGAGGGGAGATGGGCTGACGCAGCTTCTCCAAGCCATGCGAGGATCCAAAGAAAACACAGCTGGAGACAGGGAGAGGGGGGGGGAAGCCGGGCTACACATGTTGACATCTTGGGCAGAAATCCAACTTGGTATCTTGTGGTCAGTGGAGACTCTGTTTACTCGGACCAGTTACTTCCTCCCGCTGTACCTCAGTTTGCCAGTCTGCAAAACAGGGGCAATAACAGCATGTCTCAGGGCACCTGGACGGTTCAGGCAGTTAAGCATCCGACTCTTGATTTCGGCTCAGGTCCATGAACTCACAGTTCTTGGTTTTGAGCCCCGCGTTGGGCTTTGTGCTGACAGCTCGGAGTCTGCTTGGGATTCTTTCTCTCCCCCTCTCTCTGCCCCTCCCCTGCTTGTGCTCTCTCTGTCTCTCAAAATAAGTAAATAAACTTAAAAAAAATAACTATCTCAAGGAATTGTGGTGAGGACTAAGTGGGGTCATTTAAAAAGAGACACAGTCGAGTAGGTTGGTTGAGAGCATGGGTTCTGGAGCCAGATTGGCTTGAGCTAGTTATGTAACCTCTCTGGGTCTCAGTTTCCTCATCTGTAAAATGGGATGATGATACCTGTCTTACAGGATGTTATGAATTTTCAAGTGAGTTGATATTTGATTAAAATAATTTTTTTAATGTTTTATTTATTATTGAGAGAGAGAGAGAGTATGAGCTGGGGAGCGGCAGAGAGAGGGAGACACAGAATCGGAAGCAGGCTCCAGGCTCTGAGCTGTCAGCACAGCCCAATGCGGGGCTCGAACTCGTGAACTGCGAGATCATGACCTGAGCCGAAGTCGGACGCTTACCCTACTGAGCCACCCAGGTGCCCCAGTGAGTTAATATTTTGTAAAGCACTTCTCGTTTGTTAAACAACTAGCTAATGCTAATGACCAGAGACATTTATTGAACCTTAAGCATGCCAAGTACTAGGCTCATCACTTTATATACTTTATTACTTTAAAATCTCACTGCCACCCAGAGAGGTGGGCAAGTACTAGATTGTCTCCATTTGACAGATGTGGAAACTGAGGCTCTTAAAGAGATTTACTTTTTCATTTACTCTTGAACGCGGTTGGCCAACTGTGGCCCACGGGCCACATCCAGGGGGCCTTGTTTATAGCTGCGTCCAGGCTGCAGTGGCAGAGTTTGAACAGCTGTGACAGAGGCCACAGGGCCAGCAGAGCCTGAAATATGTACTACCTGACCTTTCACAGGAACACCTCTCTGACCTCTGCTCTGGAAAATGACAGACGCAAGGTTTGAACCAAGTCTGTCTGATTCCAAAGCTCTTAACTGCTTGGCTCCTCTCATGTTTTACAATATCACTGTCCCGGGTGCGTAGCAGGGGCTAGAAAAGCATTGCTTTCCTGTCCCTTCGAGTGCTGGGAAGTCCCTCCTTCCCTCTTCAAAGCCGGGAGTGAAAGTGCAAAGGGATTTGGGTATTCTGATCTCTTCATCCCTCAAGCCAAGTGTTGAGGAGCTTGGCAAAGTCCCTCCTGGGCTTCACATCTGCCAGTATCACTGAAATGTGAGGGTTGGGGGCACAAGCTTTGGGAGAAAGGGGAAACCAGTGTGATGGAGAGGGCTGGGCTGACCGGGCAAGTCCCTGGAATCAAGGCCATTGGGTACCTCTTTTCATCCCCCAGCCCAGGGCTGTATTTAGGGTCAGTTGGGCTGAGACAGTGAGGTGCAGAAGTTGCGGAAGAATCCAGAGTGGTATAGGTATCACCTGCTCCCCGGGCACATTTGAGGGCTCCGAACCTGTCCAGTCACTCCGCAAATGGGCACTGCCTACGCTTAGTGCCAGGCACCGTTCTAGGTACTGGGAATGAGTGGTGAGCCCGAGCCCAGCTCTCATGGAGACAGGCCATGTCTCCGACAACTTGGTAAACCATTAAATAGTCACAAGATCAATAAAAGCAAACAAACCAGGCTGATGTGATTGAGAGTAACTGCTGCGTAGGCAGGAAAGTCCTCTCTGAGCAAGTGCCATCGAAGCTGAGACCGAAATGACAAGGAGCTAGCTGTGGGAAGATCAGGTGGAAAGGCATTTTGAGCAGAGGGAACAGCAAGTGCCAAGGTCAGTGTGGCCAGAGCAGGACGTGAGTTCGACTCAGATGGTGAACTCACGGTTCGTGGGTTTGAGCCCAGCTTCGGATCCTCTGTCTCCCTCTCTCTCTGCCCTGCTCTCCTCTCTCTCTGGCTCTTTCTCTCTCTCTCTCTCAGAATAAAGACATAAACATTAACAAAGAAATGA
The DNA here is from genome assembly GCF_027475565.1 of Acinonyx jubatus. Classification (NCBI taxonomy): domain Eukaryota; kingdom Metazoa; phylum Chordata; class Mammalia; order Carnivora; family Felidae; genus Acinonyx; species Acinonyx jubatus. The sequence continues at coordinate 14,609,637 of NC_069388.1, forward strand.
CAGGTGCTTATCAAGCCCTTTAAATGCATTAACTCTTTTAATCCTCAGGAGAGCAATCCAGATGAGGAAACACAGGCCCAGAAGGTTAAACCACTGGACCAAGATCACGTAGCTATGTTTAAAGCTCACTGGGGCTGCTGTGGGGACAGGGAAGTTCAGGGGATAAGAATCCCCTGCATCTCCCAGGAGATAACAGTGATACAAAGATGAAGCTCGCATTTCAGTGAGGAAAATGAGAGGAAAGAAAACTAACATCCACCAGGTTTTCTGTTTGAGCCAGGCTCCAGGAAGAGCGGGGTTACTAGAGTTCAAAGGCATTAAGACACTTCCTCCTCTGGATATCCTTAGCACTCTCTTTGTTCCTGTCCTACATGCTTTCTGTCTCGTGTGCTTGTGGTTTGTGCCCCCAATCTTAACAGCCAGCCTTTATTTGGCACTAAATGGTGTACCATGTACCATGTCTAAAACATGCACTATGCCCACTTTTTAATTTTTTAAGTCTATTTATTTTGACAGAGAGCGCGAGAGAGAGAGCACGAGGGAAGGTCAAAAAGAGAATCCCAAGTAGGCTGTGCACACTGTCAGTGCAGAACCTGATGGGGGGCTTGAAACCACGAACCATGAAATCATGACCTGAGCCGAATTCAAGAGTCCGACGCTTAACCACCTGAGCCACCCAGGCGCCCCCATTTATTCTTGCAATAACTTTATTGTTTCTGTTCTAGGAAGAGGCAACTAAGGCTCAGAGCTGCCTCAGCAAGGGGTCCAACAATTGGACCTGAGAACTGACAGCCTAGGATTTGAATCCTGGCTGTGCAATAACTACTAGGCTGTAAACACCATCTCCCGCCCTTTCACAAAACAGTTCATGGCTTCTCTGATAGTAACGGCCTGATGGTCTCTTCTCCTGCTAAAGCTGGTCCATACTAGAGCCAGCCTCATAGGTTAAGAAGATTAAATAAGTTAATCTAGATCTAGTATGACTAGCCATCCTGGTTTGCCTGGGGACCCTGGAACCATCCTGGAAGGGAGACATTCAGTTTCAAAGCCGGGAAAGTCCTAGACAGATCAGGACACGTTGGTATTCCTACCTGGATGAGTGCTTGGTGCTAAATACACGTTCAATGGACACTAATCTTTATTGCTTCTCCTTTCCTCTTTCATCCATTTGATAACAAAAAGGTAGCAAGCACTTACTGTGTGCCTGTCCCAAGAGCTGGGAACACTGTAGGCAGCATATGGAGATACTGTGCAGAGAACCTAGCTTCAGAGGTTCACCAAAAAAACCCACAGAAAACAAACAAGGTTCACAGTCCCTGAGAAACACCAAACCTCCTTCTGGGGTGATTCCAGCAGCCTGTGCACTGTCCTCCTGAGTGGGCAGCACTTGCTTGGATCCCAGTGGGAGACGTCTCTGGGCCTGTTAGGACCCTAGTCAGTGACCCAGAGACATTTAGGGGGGGTCCCAGAGTGAAGCCTGGCAAGGAGAGGTCTTCAGATGATTGTGGCTGGAAGGGAAGGGAAAAAAAATGTGCCTCCGGCATTGATTTTGTGGGTGGTTCCAATTACCATGCACATTTTGCTGGATGAGGAAACTGAGGCTCAGTGACCCAAGTGAAGTGACTTGTCCAGGATCATGCAGAAAGACATGGGCGTTTGGCATCTGAACCAAGGTCCCAGAGAAGCAAGGACTGTTGGGACTGGGCGGGTCAACTCCTGCACTTCCCTCCCTCCTTCCCGGCTTGGGTCCCCCACTTGTCTTGACAGCGCCGGGCCTGTCACGGGGCTCCGTACAGCCCTCTCCACCCTCCTGGCTGCCAGCGTTCCGCCCCATCCCCTCCCAACCCCCGAGGGAGGAGGGGAGAGCGGGAGAGAGGAGGGGGGTCGGAGAGGCCCGGCATTATAAAGGCTGCTGGAACAGCACAGCCCGCCAGACCCCGCCGCCCGGATCCCCTGCGCAGCCCGCCGCACCACGTGACCCCGCCGACCACCCAGCTCCGCCGCAGTGAGTCGGGGCGCGTCCCCATCCACCCCCAGACCCTCGCCGAGCCGCCTGGTCTACTGAGCCCGGGGAGGGGAAGAGATCCCATGAAGAAGGGGGCTGTTATGGGGGGTACCAGGCCGAATCTCGATGGCAGGAATTTAGGACCCAGCAGAGCCGGGAGACCCGGGAGCCCGAGTTTGGGCAGGCAGCCCCCTTTTCTCCCCCGGCGCGGGGCCTGGGAGACCGCAAGCCACCCCCCAGGAATGCGCGTGCAACCGTTCCCATGGTAACATGCAAGCCGCGCCCGCCCTCTGCTAAAGGAAAGGGGAGGTGGGGGGGGGGGGGCGCTGGTCACTGGGAGGTCCAAACTCGTCACGCGGCGGGTGCACGGGGGGACTGAGGATGTCCCCTCCCCTTCCCCCCCGTGCCCCAAATCCTCTGGGAGCCAGAGCGCGAGTCGCATCGCCCTTCGGAGCCTCAGTTTCTGCATCTGCCAAATGGAGGCAATATAATTGGTTCCGAGTTCCCCGAAGAGCTATGTCGAGGGTAACCATCTCGCCAGCCCCTCTTCTGGCTGGACAACCGGGGAGTGGGTTTTAGCAGTCCTGATGACTCCAGCGACCCCACCCCACCCCAGGCCCGCTCGCCATGGCCCTCTTCGGGGCCCTCTTCCTAGCGCTTCTGGCAGGCGCTCAGGCCGAGCTCCCCGGCTGCAAGATCCGCATCACCTCCAAGGCGTTGGAGCTGGGTAAGGCGCGGGGCAGGACGAGGGCGGGTGAGGGAGGGGTCGCTCCAGCAGTGGGCGCAAGACCTAAGGGCCTCGCTGCTACTTCAGTGAAGCAGGAGGGCCTGCGCTTTTTGGAACAAGAGCTGGAGACCATCACCATTCCAGACCTGCGGGGCAAGGAGGGCTACTTCTACTACAACATCTCGGAGTAAGTAGGAGACCCGGAGGGCGGGGTCTCGGACTCCGGGGTGGAGCCTCTGCGTTGGGGGCGGGACCTAGGGGCGGGGAAATTGGCTGGGTCTGTGGGGGCGGGTGGGGGCGTGGCCAAACCGGGGAGGCGGGACTCAAGAAACTGGACCGGGCATTGAAAATAAAGGTCAAGCCCTCCGACGTAGGCCGGACTAAGCACCGCGAAGCAGAAGGCTTGAGATTGAGGTGTAGCCAAAGAGCACCGAAGAGGCGGAGTCACGAAACTTGCCCAGGGATGAGAGTGGGGTCTAGGGTACCCGGGAGAGGTGGGAGAGGTCAGGGGAACAAGAGATAAGAGCCTTGCTTGGGATGGTGGGGATAGGAGAATTGGGATATGGAGCGGAGCTCAGCCGATGGAGACAAAATCAAAGGACTCTGTTAAAAGACCAGGTCTAGCAACCATGGGGTGTGAGAGGGAAGGGAATGGAAGCAATAGGCTTCTAAGAGAAGGGGGGAAGCTCCTCTCTGAGCTGTCCAAGTCCAGGCTGGGCACTCGAGGGGCAACGGAAGAATTCGTTCCACCCGCCCCGGTTTCCCCAGGCCTGGACTGGAAGAGAAGGGAATGAATTTCCTGTACTTGGGCGGGGACCCCTCTTCGCGGTCCTGAATATGACCCCGAGGCCTCCTGCAGGGTGAAGGTCACAGAGCTGCAGCTGACATCCTCTGAGCTCCATTTTCAGCCAGAGCAGGAGCTGATGCTACAAATCAGCAACGCCTCCTTGGGGCTGCGCTTCCGGAGACAGCTTCTCTACTGGTTCTTGTGAGGATCTGGCACCCCTAGGGGAGTGGAGGGGGGGATCTGGAGGGCTGGGATGCTGTGGGGCTGTGGGCAGCCCTTTTGCCTGAGTCCCAGTTTCTTCATCTGTACAATAGGGAAAAGCATACCCACTACATAAGGGTTGATAGGGCTTGGTAAAATGGTAAACTGCCGAAGTGAAGCCTTATTAAGAGGTATCATGATATATATGGGGTGGGTAGCGGGGTAGAGAAGCCGCGGTTAAGCTCCAAACTGGACATTAAATGCCCCGCACCCCCTTGGCAGCTATGATGGGGGCTACATCAATGCCTCTGCCGAAGGCGTGTCCATCCGCACAGCTCTGCAGCTCTCCAGGGACCCCACTGGCCGTATCAAAGTGTCCAACGTCTCCTGCCAGGCCTTGGTCTCCAGAATGCACGCAGCCTTTGGGGGAACCTTCAAGTAAGCCCTGTCTCCAACCCCAGTTGCACCCAGGGCACCCCCTTTGAGCCTTACTGGCCATCTGCCTAGTGCAATGCAAAGTGCACAGGCTTGGGAATCAAGCCAACTGGGTCCAAATCTCAGTACTCTCATTTCCTGGCTGTGTGACCTTGGGTAAGTCATCGAAGCTCTGTGCCTCAGTTTCCCCGTTGGTAAGATGGGGATGATAATAGAAGCTATTTTATATGATGTTAGGAGGACTCTTTGTTAATATATGTAAAAATATTTAGAACGGCACCTGGCATATTAGTGGCTAGCTTCCTAGATAGAAGTCATTGTGAGGATCAGTAGGCAGTTGGGCGTGAACTTGGTTCTCAATAATTGGTAGCTCTTGGGGCGCCTGGGTGGCTCAGTCAGTTAAGCGTCCCAGTTCAGCTCAGGTTTGAGTCCTGTGTCAGGCTCTGTGCTGACAGCTCAGAGCCTGGAGCCTGCTTTGGATTCTGTGTCTCTCTCCCTCTCTGTCCCTCCCCTGCTCACTCTCTGTCTCTCTCAAATGTAAAATAAAACAACAACAAACATAACTGGCAGTTCTTACTACTACTTAACAAAACAAAAAAAAAAAATAGCACACTTCCAGGTTTGGGGCTGAGAAATGGACTTTGTGATAGTTCTCAAAGAGAGTGGGAGAGAAAATATGGTGGATTTATCATCTGGTGTTGGTACAGTGCAAGTTTGTTGTTATTGTTGTTTATTTTTTTTTGGAGAGAGAGGGTGCGCACAAGTGGGGGAGGGGCAGAGAGAGAATCCCTAGCAGGCTTCACACTGTCAGTGCAGAGCCCGATGCAGGGTTCAAACTCATGAACTGTGAGATTATGACCTGAGCCGAAATCAAGAGTCAGATGCTAAACCGACTGAGCCACCCAGGTCCCCCTCAAGTTTTTATTTATTTAACAAATAAAGTGTATGCCAGTCCCTGAGGATTCATAAAGGAGCTCAGAGCCTAGTTGAAGGGACAAAACATTTGCCATCAGGGCTTTAAGGGAGGAACGAAGAGAGTACTCCAGGGGTTCAGAAGAGGGTAGTCTGGGAAGACTGCCTGGAAGAGGAAGCATCTGGGCCCAGACTGGGGGAAAATATAGGACAGGAACATTGAGGGTGGAAGGGAGGGCATGAGTAAGCCTCTGGAGGTGGGGATGCTCGCAGCGGGTCTGAGGAACTGGGGGTAAATTCAGTTTGGCTGGTGGGAGCAGGGGTTAGGAGAGGTCTTTCGAATCAGGCTGGAGAGGGGATTTGGAAAACCTTCATTAAAGAGCTGGTGCTTCGGGTCAAAGTTGAGCCACCTCCTCCCCATGTCTCTGGCCACTGATTTCTCCTGGACCTGGGTTGGGGTAGGGCAGTGTCTGGGCTCACACGGTCTCTCCCCTCCTTGCAGGAAGGTGTATGAGTTCCTCTCCACATTCATCACCTCGGGGATGCGCTTCCTCCTCAACCAGCAGGTACGGCAGTGGTGGTGGTGGTGGCGGGTGGGGTGCCCTCCGTTTTGAAGGCCCTGACTCTGGACCCCGCCCTGCAGATCTGCCCCGTGCTCTACCATGCAGGGATGGTGCTGCTCAATTCCCTCCTGGACACCGTGCCCGGTGAGTTGGCGCTGGCTGGGCAGGGAGCTCTGGGCCACGCCTGGGGCTGGACCCGGGGGTAGGGAGGAGGCTGGGTATACAGCTGCCAGGCCATGGCTCAGAGCAGGCAAGGCCCCTGCCACACCCTGGGTTCCCATATGGCCTCTGCTGCGGACTTGCCCTGTGTGACTCCAGGTCAGTACTCACTTCTCTCTGGGCCTTGCCATCTTCGCCTTGCTGGGGTGCCTCCCCGTGGGGTTGCTGTGAGCATTAGCTGCGTGACGATTGTCAAGGTCCTCTGTCTTTATGTGCTCGCTGATCATTGGGACCCCGTGTGTGTTCATCCCCTGCACTTAATAGGTGCTCAACTAACATGGATTCCGTTTTCCTAAGCTTTGACCTCTGTCTGCTGTGGGGTAGAGATCACCGTGCCCCCTACACGGGGCACAGGGAGGGAGGGAGGAGGCAGGGAAAACTCATGAGGGCAGGGAATCCCTTGCCATGTTGTTTCGTGATCTGATAATAGCCCTGCAGTAGTGGTGGTGGTAGGAGTAGTAATAGCAGCTTCTTCCCACATAAAGCTAATTTGATCCCTGCAACAACCCTGTGAGGGAAGATTGATGACCATCATTTATGGGTGAGAAACAGGCCCCAAAGGGTGAACACCTCGCCCAGCGTGACACAGCGTGAGTGACTGAGCTCCTTCCCACAGTACGCAGCAATGTGGATGAGCTTGTTGGCATCGACTACTCCCTCCTGAAGGATCCTGCAGCTTCTGCCAGCAATCTGGACATGGACTTCCGGGTGAGCTGCCTGGCTGGTGTGGCATCTCTGACCTGTCCCCTGCGTCGCTGCCTTTGTCTTCCTGAACCACAGCTCTGATGAGGCCACTCCGTTGCTGAGCCTGCCATGGCTCCCCATTGCCTACAGAATCAGGGTCAACTCCTGGGGCCGGCCCCACCTTTCTAACTTCACCCTGTTTCTCTGCAGTCATTCTTTCCCAAATATGCACCCTCGTTTCCTACCTCAGGGCCTTTGCTCATGCACTGCCCTTCCCCATCTTCCCTGAAGGAGCTGGACATACGGCTCTATGCACATAATCTCATTTCACTCTCACGACTGTGTGAGTCAGGCACTTCTGTTTTATTTATTTTGGGGATGTGGACACTTGCTCGAAGAGGTGATGTCACTTGCCCAAGGCCACACAGCTACTACGTGGCCATTTCCTTTGCTCCCCACAGTGGATGGAGTGTAGCGGTTTCAGAGCAAGGATTAGAGCTGGCATGTCTGAAGTTCAGGTCCTGGCTCTGCCACTTACTTGCTGCGTGATCTTAAGCAAGTGGCTTAGGGGCACCTGGGTGGCTCAGTCGGTTAAGCGTCCGACTTCAGCTCAGGTCACGATCTCACGGTTCGTGAGTTCGAGCCTCACGTCGGGCTCTGTGCGCCCCTCACGTGGGGGAGGGGCAGAGAGAGAGAGGGAGACGCAGAACCCGAAGCAGGTTCCAGGCTCCGAGCTGTCAGCACAGAGCCCGACGTGGGGCTCGAACTCACAAACCGTGAGATCGTGACCTGAGCTGAAGTTGGACACTTAACCGACTGAGCTACCCAAGCACGCCCCCCCAAAATTTTTTTAAGTAAGTGGCTTAACCTTTCTGTGCCTATTTCCTACTAATATGTAAATGGCTATAATACAGTAAGAAAACATCTCTCACGGAGGATTATGTGGATTAAAGGAGTTGGTGTATGTCAAGGGCATGGAAGAATTACTATGTAAGATGTAAGCAGCAGCTATTATTGCTGCCATATATCGTTCAAGGCCCACTGAAATGCCACCTCCTCCTGAACCCTTTCCTGAGCTTCCGTTCTCCAGTCTGACGGGAGTGTTCCCTTGAAGCTGCCCTCCTCTCCATGCCTTTTTAAGAATTGTGCTAATGAGGGTGCCTGGCTGGCCCAGGTGGGAGGAACATGTGACTCTTGATCTTGGGGTCGTGAGCCCAAGCCCCACGTTGGGTGTGGAGATTAAATAAATAAAACTTAAAAATTGTGCTGAGGAGTCCCCTAAGGACAGCAGCTGGGTCTGACCCCCACCATCCCTCCCAGTGCCTGCCACAGGGTGTGGGAGCATCTGGGTGCTGGGCCAGTCTGCCTTGGCCTTGACCCTGATCCCCCAACTGCAGGGGGCCTTCTTTCCCCTGGCGGAGGGCAACTGGAGCTTGCCCAACCGGGCGGTTGAGCCCCAGCTGCGGGAGGAGGAGCGGATGGTGTACGTGGCCTTCTCCGAGTTCTTCTTTGACTCCGCCATGGAAAGCTACTTCCGAGCGGGTGCCCTGAAGCTGTCACTGGTGGGGGACAAGGTATGCCAGGGCCTGTTTGTGGGATGGGCAAGAGGGGCCCTGTCACAGAGCTCCTGATGACCCTGCTTCACCCCCAATTTCCCTACCCAGGTGCCCCACGATCTGGACATGCTGCTGAGGGCCACCTACTTTGGGAGCATCGTCCTGCTGGTGAGTGCGGGCAGGAGGTAGGCACCTGGCCAGGGTGGGAGGGCATAGCACCTGCATACCAGTGAGGGAACGGTGGAGGTGTGCGGGTGGAGTCCCCCCGAGGCCACTGTGGAATAGACAGAAGGCCTGGCCTCCTGCCTGTGACCCGGTCCTCTTATTTGTCAAACTCATTTCCAAGTCCTTGAAGGGCCCTTGCTACTTCCTGCTCTTCATGAAGCTATGAGGACAGGCTGAGACCCAAGCTCTGTAAGCGTAGGGGCGCTTTAACAATGACTGATGTAGTCTTTTTTAAGTTAGTTAATTAGATTGTCAAATAATCTCTATGCCCTTTGTGGGGCTTCAACGCACGACCCCAAGATTAAGAGTCATGTGTTCTACCGACTGAGCTAGCCAGGTGCCCCTGATGTGGTTTTCTTTTTTGCCTTATTTTCCCTTGTTTAATGGAGGAGTTCCCACCTACTCTTTCAAAATGTAAAAAGCATCTTAGTGGCCATTAAAGGACTTGCCCTTAATTTCCTTTACACTATACAACCTCACAGAACTGTCATGAGTATTAGCTGAATCAATTCATGCAAGAGTAAGTGCTCAGGAAACACTCACTGGCTGCTGTTCTTATCATCGCTGTTAGCACCATCGTCTCCATCAACCTGATGGCCAAGCGTCAGTAAGAGTGTGGACTCTCTTGCCAGACTGCCTGGGTCTGAATCCCAGGTTCTGCAACTGGAGGACCACATAACCTTGGACAAGTACTTAACCTCTCTGTGCCTCAATTTTCCCATCTCAAAAATGAGTAGAATACCTGCCTCACATGGTCATTGAGAGGTTTCAATGAGCTAACACAAGTGAAGTAGGAGTGCCTATCGGACAAAGAACACGGCAGGTTAGAGAGAGGAAATATGGCAGAGAGAGGGGATATTTGATGCAAACACAGTCTCAGGAGTCTGGTTGAAGATGGATCCCCACGACCAAGAGCTCAGGAAGGCAGGAAAAGAGGAGACATTTCTAGAATGAGACATTCCCTTGTGTGAGCAAAGGCACAGAGGCTGGACACAATTTTGAAGGCTCTGGGAAGCCACACCAGCCTTCATATTTGTGTGCCTGGGCTCCCAGCGGACAGAACCTGAGCCAGCCCTCCTCCCCTCCTGGTGCTCATCAGGGAACAGATCTGGGTTTTGACCCACCCTCGCTCCTCTGTCCCCAGAGCCCGGCGGTGATTGACTCCCCGCTGAAGTTGGAGCTAAGGGTCCTGGCCCCACCTCGCTGCACCATCAAGCCCTCGGGTACCACCGTCTCTGTCACCGCAAGTGTCACCATCGCCCTGGTCCCGTCCGACCAGCCTGAGGTCCAACTGTCCAGCATGATTATGGTGCGGGCACCAGATTAGGAGCTACTGAGGGTCAGGGAGATGCGGGCTGTTGATCCTTTGGGTCAGTAACACCCCCCTCCCAACTCCTTGCCTGCAGGACACCCGTCTCAGCGCCAAGGTGGCACTCCGGGGAAAGGCGCTGCGCATCCAGCTGGACCTGCGCCGGTAAGCAAATGGCCAAGATCTCGGGCAAGCCCTTAACCTCCCTGAGCCTCCGTGTCTTCAGGTTAATTGCACCTGCCCAACAAGTGGGGAGCTGAAATTCACTCAGATCTACAGCCACTGGAGAGCTAAGGTCTTTGTTAATGCATAACAAATGCATCTTATTCAAGGGTAACTTCTCTGCCTTGTCTTACACCCTAGAGAGAGGCAGAACAGATACTATGAGATGTCCAAATTGGCCCAGCAAGGTTAAAGGACGTGCCCTCAGTCACACAGCAAAGAGCCAAACAACATGGGTTCGGGCAGAAACCTCAGCACAAATTTTGTGATCTTGAGAAGAGTCACTTTATCTTTTTAAGCTTCATTTTCTTCATGGGCTAAACGTAGGGAAAAGTAGCATCCATTTTGTAAGGTTGTGCTGTTTGTGATGCTAGCCACAGGTGCTAGGGGTTAAATGAGATACTGCAGGGCAGTAGTTAAGAGCCTAGATTCTAGAGGCAGATTCTGCCATTTACCAGCTGTTCAGACCTCAGACAAATTACTTAGCCTCTCTAGGCTTGATCTGCCCCATCTAAAAAGTGCGAGTTGTTTAATAGTGCCTACTTCTTAGGGTTGTTAGGAGGATTAAGTCAGTGAGCATTTTAAAATATCTTAATGATAGTTAACTTTTTGTAACACGCTTAGTATCTGGTAGGGAGGAAGCTCTGTACGTTCTGTTAAATAAACACAAACAACACAGGCAAAGCTGCCAGCACGAGTCTGGCGTAGAGGAAGCGCTCAACAAATTAAAAGTAGTAGCCTTGGAAAAAAGGAACCCAAAGAGGGAGAAATGACTCACCCAAGGATGCACACCTGGAAGGCGGCAGAACCCCTGGACAGGTGTGTAGGTGGGAGCATTGCAGGCTGAAAGTCAGGGGCTTCTGGTGGGTAGGCCTGGGTGGCCTGAGGAAGGGGAACTTCCAGGGTTCGTGCCCACTAGACACTTGTCTCCCATAGGTTCCGAATCTACTCGAACCAGTCTGCACTGGAGTCGCTGGCAGTGAGTTGGGAGTGGCGAGGGGGCCAGGGCTGGGTTGGGGCCGGGCAGCTAAGGCAAGTCCGCTTCCTGCTGGCTGCCCTGACTTCCTGCCTCCCCCCTCCCAGCTGATCCCACTGCAGACCCCTCTGAAGACCATGCTGCAGATTGGGGTGATGCCCATGCTCAATGGTAGGGCTGGGGACGGGAGGGAGGAGAGGGAAAGGAGAGGGGAGCTGGGTGGACCCAGGTTGAGCCCGCTGCTCCCACCCACAGAGCGGATGTGGCGGGGGGTGCAGATCCCACTACCCGAGGGCATCAACTTCGTGCGCGAGGTGGTGACCAACCATGCGGTGAGTGGGGGTGGGGAGCGAGTGATGGAGAAAGAGGGCAGAGCCTTCCCCCCACTTCACGACCCTGACCTCCCTCTGCTGTCAGATCCCAGCCCCTCCCTTATCAAGTGTCACTCCCATTTTAATCTTCCATCAGACCTCAGCCCTCTGCACAGGCTGTGCCCTCACCTTGCAACACTCTTCCTGGATCCCACTTTAACACCTGAGCTAAGAGGCCATCTCAGAAGCCCTCCTTGACCCCCACAGGCCACGCTCCTGCAGCCTCTTTCACACCCTTCACAGGAGTTAGAACTTCTTTGAGGCTCCTCTCCCACTAGATTGAGAGCCCTTCAAGGCCAAGGGCCTGTCTCGATCTTTAGATTTTGGTCTCTGTAATGGAATGAAGAGGCTCCCCTCTCTGCCCCGCTGCACAGGGCTTCCTCACCATCGGGGCCGACCTCCACTTTGCCAAAGGGCTGCGAGAGGTGATTGAGAAGAACCGGCCTGCCAGCACCAGCGACACCTCGGCATCCAGTGCCCCACCACCTGCCACGACGGCTGCCTGAGCCCTCAACCCCACGCTGGCAGGGGCATCCAGGACTTCGACCCTCTCGGCCCCTCCCAGCCTATAGCATCCTGTGTAACCCCCAGTGCCACAGAGAAGACAGGGTTTTAAGCTGTACCCAATTTAATTCCATAACCACACTCAATCCATCAATTAGTCCGTCCACCCTCCCCGTGGGCTGTCCTGAGCTCTGCTGTGTTCCAGTGCATTAAGGGAGGGGGCCAGGCCGCACCCCAGTCAGGAATAAAGTGCTAACTCCCCCAGGCTGTCTACGTGAGGCACTGGGGAGGTCTGGGAGGCAGAGGGCTGTGGGGGAGGCAGGGGCGGGGGAGCAGTCTGGAGGCAGGGACCTGCCCCACAGGGGCATTTTGCATAAAGGTGGACCTCCCTTCTAGCAGGAGGGGCCAGGAAGAGGGGCTGGATCAGGCAGAAGGGGACCGGTCTCCGTGGTCATCAGTATGGCTGCTTATTCAGGAAGCGAGAGAACATGGTGAGGGCAGCCTGGGGCTTGTCGGTGGGGACCATGTGTCCAGCGCCCTAGGAGCAAAGCCCTGTGAGATTCCCCTTCTTGTGTAACCCCTGCCCCTGGGCGCCCCTCCACCCTACTGGATCCCCTCAGCCAGCGACCTTCCTCTTCTCCCAAGCCCTGCATTCTCCCCACCCTGCCCAGAACGCTTGCCCTTATGGGGCCAGATGGCAAATGGGTGTAAAAGGGAGTCGGAAGGAGAGGACGGGTGGGTTCTGCCCCATCCCCTCCAGCCAGGCAGCCCTTGCCAGGCCCAAGCCCTACCTTGATGGTGAGAAAGGCGATGTGGGAGAACTCCTTCACGAAACCTGCGATCTGCTCCCCGCTGTCCCCGTAGTCCACTAACCAGGGCCGGCGCTGGACCTCCATCTGCCCCACCAGGGAAGCCTTAGCAGCCTGTGGCTGTCCTCAAATCTCTCTCACATCTGCCAGCAGGACCTCAGGGGCCTGAACTCCCCCCAGGTTTGTCCTCTCTGTCTGCCAGAGCCAAGCTGACAGGCATAGCTGCCCTATCCCTGCACCCAACCTCACCCCAGAGCCGGGATCCTTGCCTTACCTTCTGGTTCAGGGAATCCACAAACCACTCGTCCCCCATGAAATTGCAGGCCATGTCCACATCTCCGTTGTAGAGCAGGATCCGGTATTTCTGGAGCAGAGTGGGTGGGGGGGGAAGTGGGAGGGTCTGGAATGAGCCCAGGCCCCAGCCCTTCCTGGGTTCAAGCCTTACCCCCTCAGGGAATTCGAGGGGCCTTGCTAAATAGCAAAAGCAGGAAACACTCAGGTTTTCTGTTTCCTACATGACTGGTGTTTTACTAAATGCTTTACCTACGCAAGTAGATACCATTAACCCCATTTTATAGGTGGAGAAACCAAGTCTCAAGATGGGAAAAAACTTGCCCAGGGGCGCATGGCTAATGAAGGGACGTACACATAGACGATCTGACCCCTAGAGGTTATGTTCTAACCACTGGTCCTAGCCTGGCTCTGTCAGGATTTCCTAGATGACCTTGGACAAGGCCCTCTCCCACCCTGAACCTCCATTTGCTCGTTTGTAACACATTCTCGCCAGCTCTTCTCAACCCAAAAGCTCCTTGGCTGATGCAGCCTCCTACGACAGAGCAGCGTGGGGTGGGGACAAAGCAAGGTTCAAATCATGACCCTGCCAGTCACTGGACTTCATTTCTTAGAGTTTCAGCTCCCCGTGTCCGGAGTGGCACGCTAAAGGGGGCCCCGCCTTGTCATGCCGCTCCAGGGTCCTGAGGCTGCTGGTGGACCCAGCTGTGCCGCTCCCACTCACCTGTGTGGTGAGCAGCTTAAGGTACTGGGACTGCATGCTTTGGTAGAGACGGCGGTACTGTATATTCACCAGGAAGCTGCGGGAGCACGTGGGCAGGTCCCAGGAAGACCAGGTAGAGGGAGAAAAAGAGATCAGATCTCCTCTCCCGTCCCCTCCTACCTCCAAGCTCCAGCCTGGGAGGCAGAGTTGGGATTCAGTCCCCTCCTCAGGCATATCATCTCTCTAGGACTTACGTGGATGGGGGGCTGGGATTCAGCCCACCCCCGTGCAGAAACGCATATGGGAACATTTAGTGATTGGTTTGCAACTGGCATTTAGTGTGCAGGAGCCCACCGGTGGGAGAACCACAGCCTGTAACAGCAGTAGGGCAGGGGCACTGGCCAATCAGCACGGACCTGAGTGGCCCCCGCTCTGCCAGGCGGCATCCTTTTACTCATACGGGTCATAGGAGATCTCTGCAGCTAGGGACTATATTGGAGTGGGGGTGGGGGACAGTGTCTATTTACTAAATGCCAGGGGAGTAAATCGCTATTTTACCAGCCCAGGTGGCCATTTAAGAATGAACTGGCTAAATATCAATCAATGTAGTGGCTAAACACCTGCACGGGACCCTGTGTCACACCCTGGGTGCCTGAAGCGCCCCCACAAGAAACCCTAGCCAAGGGATCCTGGGAAACCTTTCTGATACCCAGGAGCCCCAAGTGCCTGCCACCCCTGGGGCCACGGCTGGCCGCAAAGCCTCACTTGCACATGTCCCAGTGGGGCAGCTGCTCGGGGATGTGGAGGGCCTTCCGCACATAGGGGTTGTTGAGGTACGTGGAGGCGGCTGTGGTGTTGGTGCAGGGGGGGTCCATGCGCAGCCTACCCCCAGTACGCAGCAGTGCCTGGGGGCACAGACGGCAGGTCAGGGTCTTCGTTTCCCTGCCCCCCCCACCCCCTCCCCCCGCCACCAGGAGAAAGTCCATGCTCTTCCTGCACACCTGATGCCATGTCCGCTTCAGCGGCAGGCGAGAGAAGATGTTGCCCAAGTCATGGAGCACAATGGCGTCCTTCTCGTACCTGCAAGTGAAGCGGGGGACGTGTGCCTCAGCCTCCCGATGGGGGCTGGGACTGGCCCCCAGGGCACACGGCAGGGCCTACCTTAAACGGCCAGGCACACCCCCAGCACATGGGGCATAGAGGTTGTAAATGTTGAGGCCGGAGTTGCCCACGATGCGGGACACTTCCTGCAGCTGCAATGATACATGGGAGCCACCGTGCTTCACAGAACCCCGGCCTCCCCATGATCTCACCAACTCGTCCCAAGATTGACGGCTCTCCTACTCCACTTCTTGTCATTACCCTTCCCCCACTTTTTTTCCACAGGCAGGGAAACTGAGGCTCAGTGGAAGGAATCTGCCAGACCCGGGTCCAGAGCCTACTGCCGCTACACCCTAGCCCTGTGACTTCAGGCGAGTGACTTTAACGTTCTTGGCCTCGGTTTCCTCTTCTGGAAAATGTGGATAATACGATCTCCCTTAAAGGAATCTTGAAGATTAAATAATCTATGTTGATATAGTTCGGCCCGGTGCCCGGCACAGAGTAGATGCTCGACAAGAGGGAGATCCTTTCCCTCACAGGGGTTATGGGATTTGCCTAGAAAGTCCCAGGAAGTAGTGGTGGGAACACATCCCTAGACGTGTCCCAGAGGACATCAAATTGCTGGAGGAGGCAGGATAGGAAAGCAATAGGGGATGGGGTCAGGGAGGCCCGAAGGAGGAGATGTGGTCCTATTCTCAGGGCCGGGGGAGTCAGGGGTGACACAGGTTGGGCGGCAGAACCTCACATTGGTCACGCATTCTGGGTCTGTGTTGTCATAGAAGTTACACTTGTTCTGAGAGCAGCAGTGGGTCTGGAGAGAAGACCAGAGCCTGTAGGAGACGCATGAAAGTGTTCAGGCCCAAGGTGGGCCTCCCACCTTCCACATCCAACCTCCCGCCACCACCTGACCCCAGCCAATGAGGAAACAGATCACAGGGGATGGTGTGCAAGTTCCAAACCTAGCTGCTCTGGGGCCACACAGCCAGCCCTCCTGAGTCCATTTAAGTTCTGGTCTCCATTCTTTGGCCTTTCAGCACCAAACACGTCTAGCAATCCCAGCCCCCACCCCCTGCTCAGAAACTAGGGTAGGGCCTGGGGTATCATGTGCCTGGAAGGCAGACCTGAGACCTCAAGATCTGCCCCACCCTAGAGATTGCCCAACTGCCCCCTCCCATACCTGTTCCCAAGGAGGCCGTGGTAGTAGGCGAAATAGACCAGGGAGTTGTCATTCTGCTCGTAGGAGGAGAGTCCGTTGCCCACAGCCAGCCCCTGTGAAACACCCAGGGCATTCAGGTCATCTGGAGGGAGAGGGGGAGCCTCCCCTGACTACACCCAGACCTTCAGCAATCTGGAAGCTGAAATCCAAGGTGGTTTGTGGGGAGGCCACTTGAAGCTAAGAACAGAGCTGGCTGGCTGACAGGTGAGCTTCCTGTTGTGGGAGGCACGTGAGCAGAGACAGGCCACCCAGTGGCAAGCATGTTATAAAGGGGACCAGGTTGGACAGAGAAAATGGCCTCTTTCACGCTGCTAACCACAAGGCCAGGACAAGTTGCCTCTCTTCCCTCCTGCAGCGGCCCTGTACCTGAAGGTTCATGCTGGGATCCTGCATGACCAACACTGCCAGGGTGGGGATGTAAATGCCGGCATAGCTCTCTCCTGTCAGGAAGAGCTCATTGTCCTTGTACTCCGGGAAGAGGCGGAAAAAATCCTTAAGGGCCTCAAAATTACTCTGGGCGACCTAGGGAAAAGAGGAGGAGAGGATCAAAACGCTTTGGCATTTGAGCTGGAAAGAATCTGAGATAACGACATCCACCCGCTCTGAGCAAGAGGAAGTGGCTTGGCCAAGACCACACATAGCATGTGACAGAGCCAAAATCCAGACTCCAAGGCCACGTTCTTTCCCTCCTGGGTCTCGCTGCCTTTAGAGAACCAGGGAGGCTGGGGCACAAGGGCAGGCACTGGACTCACCTCCGTGTCATTGGTTGCATAAGACTTGTCATCAGAGTAGGAGAAGCCCACCCCAGCTGGGGACTCAAGATACAATACGTTGGCAATCTGGAGGGGAGGAGGAAATGAACTGAAGAGGAATCCCCAACCCATCCAAGTGCTCAGACACCCCCACAGGAACCCCCTGCTCCAGCTATACCAGGTTCCAGGAATAGGGGTTGTACTCCAGGGTGGCACCATCTGGCTGCACCTGAAGAGGAAAGAGATGGCTAAGTCCCGAGGACTAACTGGATGGAAGGAAAGGGCGACCGTGCTGGGCAGTTCACATTTGGGCAAAACCCTTGAAAGGTACAGACAGTGAAACGAATGGTACAGATGAGGAAACCCAGGCTCAGGAGAAGGGCGCGCTTGGGAAAAACCTCCGAGTCCTGTTCTCCCTCCTCCCGGGCCCTTTCCTTCAGGAATGCTTCCCTTGCTGGTCAGGGGGCAGATGGTGGCTTTCGACTCACCAGGAAGGGGCCGTGCTCCGTGAGGAAGCCGTCTAAGGAGCTGCAGCCCGGCCCTCCGTTGAGCCAAAGCACCACAGGGCTGCTCTTGGGATCCTTCTGGGACTCCACAAACCTGGGAGGGGAGGCAGAGCAGGGTGGGTGCAGGCGGAGGGGCCCCTTCCAGCGCTCCCTGCTCTCAGGCTCCCTCAGGGGTCTTCAGACCCTCCCCCACCCCGCGCCCCGTCACCTCCCCGCCCGGGACGGGGTGGGGGGTGGCGCAGACCAGTAGTGGAGGTGCTTGGAGCCGGAGCCGCGGAGGTAGCCTGAGTACTGGCGGAAAGCTGGCTGCTTGGCCAGCCCGGGCAGGCACTGGATCTCATCCAGGTCCGGCGCTGCCCGGCCCGGGGGCGCCCAGGCCAGGAGCAGCAGCAGCAGCAGTAGCAACCACCGCGGCGACAGCGCGGCTCCGACCATCTGCGGGAGGAAGTGGGGCCGACTGTTTCCGCGCTCCCTTGCTCCTCCAACGCTTCGGTGCGATCGCCCCGCGGAGGAGCTGACGGCGCGGCGGCTATAGGAGCCCCCCAACCCGGCCCGGCCCCAGCGTCCGCCCGCCCGCCGCGCCGCCCAGGACCGCGGGTCCCCTCCAGCCTCCAGAGCGACCTCACCTCGGCTCCCCAGCGTCGTTGCTCTCCCGGAGGGGCTCGGCCACGGGAAGTCATGTGGAGTCCGAGTCACGTGGGCGCCGGCGCCACGTGACAGTCTTCCTCCGGCACCTCTCAGGTCTCCGGGGACCCCGGGGACGCAGGCGGCGGCGGCCGGCGCTGGGTCAGAGTCCGCGGGCTTCTCAGGTTATCTCGCGGGCGCCAGCCATCGGATGACCCAGATGTGGGCGGCCAGGATCCCCCGGCCTCCCGGGGGCCCCGGTCCAGGCAGGATGGCTGAGCGAGCGGCGCTAGGACCCCCGGGCAGAGCCTCGGGGAAGGGGGTGGGGGGGTGGAGTGGGAGGGATACCTTACATGGTGCCCCCGCGGTCACCCTCAGAGCACGCCGCCCAAAATAGCCCCCGGCGCCCGCTGGCCTATCTCACGGCTGGGAGATGGCTGCTGTCTCCGAGCCCGTGGACTTGGGTGCGCCTTGGAGAGCCGCGCGCCCCGAGCCCCCTCCCACCCGCTTCCACAGGGTGCATGGTGCCAACATCCGCGTGGACCCCTCCGGGACGCGGGCCACACGCGTGGAGAGTTTCGCTCACGGCCTGTGCTTCAGTCGCGAGCCGCTGGCCCCGGGCCAGGTATTCTTGGTCGAGATCGAGGAGAAAGAGCTGGGCTGGTGCGGGCACCTGCGCCTCGGCCTGACTGCGCTAGACCCTGCCACTCTGGCCGCGGTGCCCGAGTTTTCGCTGCCCGACCTGGTCAGCCTCGGCCACACCTGGGTCTTTGCCATCACGCGCCATCACAACCGCGTGCCCCGGGAGGACGGCCCGGAGGCAGAGGCAGCGGTCCCCAGCCGCCCCCCAGCCCTCCTGGTGGAACCCTATCTGTGCATTGAGCAGTTTCGCATTCCCCGAGACCGCCTGGTGGGCCGCAGCCGGCCGGGGCTCTACAGCCACCTCCTGGATCAGCTGTATGAGCTGAACGTGCTGCCTCCGACCGCGCGCCGCAGCCGCCTGGGCGTTCTTTTCTGCCCGCGCCCTGACGGCACGGCGGACATGCACATCGTCATCAACGGCGAGGACATGGGTCCCAGCGCCCGGGGGCTGCCAGCCGCCCAGCCCCTCTACGCAGTGGTGGACGTCTTTGCCTCCACCAAGAGTGTGCGCCTTGTCCAGCTCGAGTATGGCTGTAGGTATTCCATCCCCTGGGCAGCGACCCCTCCTGGCCCAGTGTGGGACAGGAACTTGCGAGGACTCCCAAGCCAGCTAGCAAGGCCTTGGTCTGTCCAGCATTTGTTTAGAAGTTGGGGAATCGAATTTCCAATTATGCCTCTGCTTGTGATCTTGGACAAGTGGCTCTCTGGCTCTGGGTCTCAGTTTAGCCATCTCAGCTGTGATGGATTAGGATGCTGGCTTTGCCAGTATTTTCTGTATTAACCTAGAATCCCTAGGGCAGGGATTCTAGACTGATTTTACATCCAGGCTGCTTTGAAAATCGTGTGCCCCTTTATTCGACAAATGCTCCTAGATTTAGGCATACCAGTTCAAAGGCACTGTAGGCCCCGGATTGAGAGCGTCTTAATCCTGAGGTCTGGTTCTTTATAGCTCTGCTAAGCTCTTTATTTATTCCTGTGATCATTTTATGGATTCACTGAACTAGAACCCACTCTGTCAGGCCTGTGCCAGAAGCTGGGTGAGCATAGGTGAATCAAGCACTACCTATATCCCCGGAAGCTGCTAAGGAGGGGTTAAAATAGAAATAGGGCTGCAGCAATGTCAAAGTTTGGAAAAGAGGTGCTTATCTTGACCACACGAACAGCCCCATGACTCAGGCTGGGCCTGGAGAGCAGAAGGAACTTGCCCAAGTTAATGACAAAGGGAGAACCGAGACCTAGATCTTTTGGGTCTCAGCCTCAAGTTCAGTTTGCCTTTGACAGCCTTCTTTCCACAGTGCCGTCCCTGCAGACTCTGTGCCGCCTAGTCATCCAGAGGAGTGTGGTGCACCGGTTGGCCATCGATGGGCTCCACCTGCCGAAAGGACTTAAGGATTTCTGCAAGTATGAGTAAGGCTTGCGGCCACCCTGGAACAGGGCCACAGGAGTGCGTCCTGGCCCTGGAGCTGTGGCTGGTCCGAAGCTGGCCGTACTGCTGCCGGCCAGGCCTGGAAATAAACACACCGAAGCTGACACTGATCACTGGAGGGTCTCCTTGCCCTGGAAGCCTGTGAGGGGCACTTTTTAGAATTGTTGTGGGTCAGCAGGTCAGAGCAAGAGAGAGCATTTTATTTTTTTAAGTTTATTTATTTTTGAGAGAGACAGAGAGAGAGAATGAGTGGGGAAGGGGCAGAGAGAGAGGGAGAGAATCCCGAGCAGGCTCCGCACTGTCAGCGCGGAGCCCGATGCTGGGCTTTGAACTCACGAACCATGAGATCATGACCTGAGCTGAAACCAAGAGTCGGGCGCTTAACAGACTGAGCCACCCAGGCACCCCAAGAGAGAACATT
This sequence comes from Acinonyx jubatus, assembly GCF_027475565.1. Taxonomy (NCBI): domain Eukaryota; kingdom Metazoa; phylum Chordata; class Mammalia; order Carnivora; family Felidae; genus Acinonyx; species Acinonyx jubatus. Next base: position 14,629,824 of record NC_069388.1, read on the forward strand.
TCAGACATTACCTAGACCAGTGGTACCCAGCCTGTCTACTCATTAGGGTTATCTGGGATACCTAGAAAGCTGATGCCCCAAACCCCATCTCCAGAGATTCTCATTCCATTTGTCAAAGGATTAGGCCTAGACATCGTTGCTTTGTAAAAACAGCCTGGAGGTTCTAACATAGAGTCAGGATTGAGAAGCGCTCCTTTAGAATAGAGGTCTTGACTTTGGCATATATTATAACCACTTAAAGACCTTTGAAAAATACTGACAACTGGGTCTGACCCTGGGATTCTGATTTAATTGGTCTGGGATGAGACTGGACCTCAGTATTTCTAAAAGCTCCCAAGAGAACTTAATGTGCACCCCAGTGTGCGACCCAGTGTCCCAGACCAACGATTTCATTTTGCAGTCGGAAAACTGAAGCCTAGAGATGGGAACATATTCCAGAGGCACACAGCAAACTCCCTCTCTCATACTGCAGAGCACAAAGCACTCGCCTCCTTTATTTCTATCTCTGATCATTTGCTTCCATACAAATAATCGCATTTAATCCTCACAACGCTGGTAAGGTGGTGGGCGGCCATTACTCCCACTTTAGAGAAGACTGTCCAGGAACAAAACTGTCAAAGTGACTCGGCCAAGGTAGAGGTAAGAACCTAGAATGTCCGGTCCCTGGTCCAATGCTCTTTTAACCCCATCCCATTGTCATATACAGGTTCTAGAATGAACAGGTCAGTGCTGTGAGGTGGGTTCCAGGTGTACAAGGGAGGGACTATGAAGTGACGTTCTAGAATGGTGGAAAGGGTAAGAGAGGAGGCAGGTGACTGTTCCCTCACAAACGGGGGCTTTGGGGCAGACATGTCCTATTTCATGTCTCCACAAGCTCATCAAGGTCTTCTGCCTTCCAGCCAAGGTGAGAGAGGGTCTTCTGGAACTGGAGGGGGCACCACAACTTCCCCTGAGAACTTGTTTCCTGCCTCCTGGGAGGTGGAGGTTCTGCCGGGGATTTGGGGGCTGGCCCTGGAGTCAATTCTCTGAAGAACGCCATTCCAAAAGTCCTTGCCGGTAGCTACCTGCCTGCTCACTCATTCATTCAACAAACACTTCTCCGTTACTTATTCGATGTTGGGGCCTGGGGATGTGGGTATGAGTAAAACACCTAGTTCCTGACCACTAGACAGCCCTGCTGGGGCTCCTGTTTCCAGTGCTCTGCTCCTATGCCCTGCCCCTCAGGGCCTCCTCAAAGAGACCAAGAATAACATTCCATCTCCTTCCTGTCTCTACAGGTGGGGCTGCTTCTCCGGGCGCATCCCTTGGCCTCTATAGTGCTGTAGAGCCAGTAGTGGTGGCCCCTGGTGGACTAGGCCCACTGAGCCAGAAACCTGAGCAGGTGGCACCTGCTGCCCAGGCCCGGGGCCCGGCCCTGGCAGTGCCGGAAGCCAGGGGCTGCCCTGGGGGGGCTAGCTGGGAGACCCTGCGGCGGAAGGAGTACAGCCGATACCACCACAAGTCCCCCCACGCGAGGCAGCCGGAGAGCTTGGGCTGGGAGGACGGCTGCTCCAGAAACAGAGCTCCCCACCTGGGTGGCCCCAGCAGGCCTGGGCCCCTGCTGCTGTGTGGGCTGTCACCAGGGATTTTACCCATGCCCTCTGAGGCAGGGGGGAAGGAGGCCGGCTCCCAGCCTGACATCTGCATCCTTACCCTGGCCATGATGATCGCTGGCATCCCCACCGTGCCTGTCCCCGGCCTGCGGGAAGAGGACCTGATCCGGGCAGCTCAAGCTTTCATGATGGCCCATCCGGAGCCAGAGGGGGCTGTGGAGGGGGCGCGGTGGGAGCAGGCACGCGCCCACGCAGCCTCTGGGCAAATGCCCCTAATGAGATCCAGGAGAGGCCAGCCTCCTGGCTCCTGCTTGTAGCTGGATGAAATAGCACCAGATACACAGGGTGGCTTCTCCGTATGGTTTTTGGGCAGACAGGATTGGGGGTGCCTGTGGCAAGGATGGGGACAGGGCAGTCATTGGAGCTGCTCTGACAAACGCAAGTCTTTCATCAGGGTCCAGACCCCAGGAAGTTTCTCCAGTTAGCACTAAGTCAGGAAATAGATCTTATCAGAGTAGTTATGATGAAAATTACCTGAGGTAGGGAGCCCGGCTCGGGGTGGAGGTCACTTTTGTATTGTTTTGGGATTTGATCAAGATTTCTTGGACAATGTCCTAGGCAATGTGAATTTTCCTCTTGCCTTACATTTCCCGGCCAGCTGAGGGCAGGTGATGGGAGCAGAGGCAAGGAAGGAAAATGAAGTTATTTGAGCACCCACTGGGCACTGGGCCCATTACATGCAGGCTCTCCTTTAGTCTTGCCAATGCTGTGCGATCTCCATTTTTACAGATGAACACACTGAGCCTTTTTAAGGGTGGCTTGCCTGAAGTCTCAGAGCTAGTAACAGGCACAACTAGGCCTCAGAAATCAGGCAAGGAACCAGGATTTGCATGTAGTGTCAGACTCCAAGTCTTTCTGCGATATTTGCTCTGCTGCCTTCTAGAAGACAAAAAACTAGACAAGTGCTGGAATAGGCAACATTTGACTTTAATGACCTCTGGGTGGGGGATAGGGGACAAAGGCTGGGATCCACCTTCTCTGTGGGTCAGGTGAATCATCTAATGACTGGGGAAGCTGTTACCAGGCCCCTGCCCTTGATCTCCACTCAGTGTCTTATCCTAGAGCAGGGGGTCACCTGTTTTTGCAAGGCCCTTGAGCTAAGAATGGTTTTTAACCTTCTGAAAAGGCTGTGAACGCAAAACCAAGCCAAGAATATACAACAGAGACTGTGGCCAGCAAAGTCTAGAGTATTTACTGCTAGGCCCTTTACAGAAAAAGTTTGCTGACTCCTGTCTTAGGGAACTAGACACATTTTAGGTAGCAGTCTGCAGTAGAATAGAAGAGCCTTGTCCTTTCCTGGAGGGAGGGCCCATGGAAGTGCAACAGTGTGAGTGCATGTTGCTGTGTGTGTGTCGGGGTGGATGTGAGTGTGTACGTGTGTGTGAGCATCTCTGGGCACAGGGTAATCAGAGCTGGACCTGCTCATAAGGGCCGATCCAGCTGTCGGCCAGTTCCCGCAAGGTGCTGTACCTCCGTTCAAACTCCTCCTGGCTGCAGTGCTGCAAAAGCTGACTCACCTCCTCAGTGAGGAGCGCCACGGCCAAGTGCTTGTCCAGTGTCTCACTCCACTTGCTGCCCAGGATGTTGTCTAGACTGGCAGCACAGCCTGCTGTCCACTGGGCTGGCAGCATGTCGGGCTGGAGCACCTGGTGGCGGGCACTGAGCAGGGCTAGGATGTGGCGGCAGGGCAGGTGGAAGGCCTGGTTAAAGTAGCAGCTGCAGCTGGCAGGGGGCTGAGGCTGCACCCTATGGGTGTCCTCCAGGATCTGTATGTTCACCTTTTCTGAGCCGGAGCCAATGAGGTGCACCGATTTCTGGACCACAGCAAGCTCACCCAGGCAGAGCTGGGCCGCTGGCCCCGTGCAGATGGCATTGAGGGAGTGCTGGATGCGGGCTTCTACTAACTGCTCCACTCTGGGGCTTTCGGGGCTGACGTCTAAGGGGGCGTGATTGTTCTGGGGACTCAGGCCCAGGCTGGAGCTTGCCTTGTCTCCAGAGTTCTGCTGCATGTATCGGAGCAGCAAGGTCATGCCTTGTTCCACACACGGGGTGGTGCCAAAGAACTGGCTGAGGACGCGGGTGGTGACCTCCAGGCCCTGGAAGTAGCGACTGCTCTCAGCCCGGCTTCTCCAGCGGTGGGCCAGCCAGATGCGGTCATTGAGCAGCCAGTGAGAGTGGAGCTCGGGCAGCTGGGCCGGAGGGATGCAGCTGCTCAGGAGCGTATACAACTTCCTCAGGTTGCCAGCTGTGGCCGAGCACATCGTGCTCTGCAGGGAAGTGAGGAGCACCCTCTCCACAGGCTGTTCAAGGGACAGCTGATAGAACTTGCCCTGGAGGAACTTACAGATGTGGAAGGCTGAGAGCAGGACCTCGGCTGCGGGGAACTCCATAGTGAGGGTGGGCAGGGGGAGGAAGTGGGGATCCACCAGGATGGTACAGACTCTCTCCCATGCTGGGTTAAACTTCTTAAACACCTGGAACATCTGGGCCAGGCCTTCAGCATCCTCCTTGGCGGGAATGGCGAAGTAGACCGCCCGGGCAAGATGACCCTCCAGCTGCACCCGAGGTCCATCTACCAGGAAGGTATATAGCACCTTGCCCACTGGGTTATAGGTCCGGTGGATAAATAAGATCTCAGGGAAATGGGCAAAGACACCTTGCATAAAGCAGCTCTGGTAGTTGAGGGTATCTAACTCAGCAGTCTTGCTAATCTGATACAGCAGCATAGGTGGGTTTGGGTCCTCAATCAGGAGCTCATTCAGCATTGTCAGGGCCATGGGGAGATGGGAGATGTCTGGATGCCAAGGTCAAAGTACTTTCTCTGCAAGGCTGCTGTCCAGGAGACTCTCAGGATCTCAAGCTCCAACTAAGTTGAAGCCTGAGGCTGGACTGTAGTTCCCAGATCTTGTTCCGAAGATGGGCCTAGGGAGAGGAACACAAGTTTAAGGCAATAGTAGGGGCTCAGCTCTTCAATTATGTATCCAGACAATATTGCTTACTATGTAAGTATTGCTTATTACTGTGACAGTATTGCTTACTGTTCTGGGGGAGATATACAATAAACGTGTAAACAGATAAAGATATAACAAATAAGGAAGGTTACAAAGACCACAAAACTGGGTAACAGGTAGAGAGTAAGGTGGGGGAGGAAGGGATACTTTAGCTAAGGTGGCCAGGGAAGCTCTCTCTGGGTGGGGAGAGAGGATGACATTGGAGCTGAGACCAATTGGTAAGGTGGCCATAGGAAAATTCAGTTCCAAGAGATTGAAATGGGCGTGAAGGCTGGAGGTGCATGTGGCCTTTTTTTTTTTTTTTTTCTTAAATAGCATTTTAAATATCTGTTTAGTGCTTTATATTTGCAAATTACTGCTGGCATCCATTCTTCCATTTGGTCCTGGTATATACAAGCGAACTGATTGCCCCCAAAATTGTACGATTCTGGGCAAGTCAGTGACACTCCCTCTGAGCCTCAACCCCTTGAACCACGAACAGGGGCTATCAAATGTGCTTGGCTTCTCCTGCCTCTCCATTAATCCCTCTATTAACTGCAGTACTCTGTTCAAATGTTTCCTCTATTTGGCCCCAAATCGGGTTACTGTCCCCATTCTACAGATAAGAAACTGAGGTTCAAAGAGGTTAAGTGGCTTGCCCACCATTACTCTGTAAGTAGCCGGAAGCTGAGTCTTTGACTTCGGATCCTGACTGCTTTCCACACAGTACCTGAGGTCCAAACACCTGAGAGGGGCCGCAGCCTCTGACCTCTCACCTCTAACCCGGGTGGGAGGATGTAGATGTCAAACGTTCCCATTCGGAGTCCGGCCGGAGCCGGAAGAGAAGTCAACCTCCCACCCCTTTGGGGGCTGTGTCACGGCTGACCGCGGTCATCAACTGCCTCACACCTCCACGCCTTCAGAAATCACTCACCCACTGCCTGGCTCCGTCGCCATGTCTCCCTATTTGACCCTGCCTGACTCTGACTGACCTCTAGGCTCACCAACCGCGGCGCCAGCTTCGCCGTGACTCGGACCAATGGCCTGAAGAGTTCGCGGTCGGTCTTTGGGGCATAGACCAATCGTAGCCTGGCGATTTGTGGGCGGGTGCTGTTCCTAGGGTTACGAGGGGCTCGGCTGGCGGTGACCAATGAAAGCCCGAAGATACTAGCATCCTGGCAAGCCTAAGCTCTGAGGCTGGAACTACGGAGCCCCGCGTCTGGGGAGAAGACTCTGGAAGAGCCTGTTACTATGGAAACTCCTCAGAGGCCGAAAATGAAAAGGAAAATAAATTGCAGTGCTTTATGGATTTTTTTTCTTTTCTGGCCAAATTCCAAAGCCCCGGGGGATAGGAAAAGGTGCCTATGCAGTTGTACTGTATCTTCTGCCTAATGGGGAGATGGAGGCCCAGGTCTCAAATTCTGCCCTCTCCACCAGGGGTCAGGGGCCCAACCCTTAGAGTAGAGGAAATCCAGATCTCCTTGAGAGAGCTGAACCTTGGTGTTGCGCAGCCCCACCCCTTCCAGTGGTTTACAGAAGAAAGAGATCCAGAAAGGCGCTGTGACTTAAGATCCCGGTGCAAGCAAGAGGCAAGACCGACTGCTAACTTTGACCTCGGTTCCCCTGAAGGTGGTATCTTGGACAGCTGGGTAGCTCCCCAGCTTTAGGTGGTTGAGATTACCAACCAGCAACAACAACAAAAGTCCATGCTGGTGCTTAAAACTGAAACAGGGGCGTCCGGGTGGCTCAGTCAGTTAAGCCTCTGACTTTTGATTTCGGCTGGGGTCATAATCTCACGGTTTGTAAAATCAAGCCCTGCCTGGGACTCTGCGCTGACAGCGGGAAGACTGCTTAGGATTCTCTCTCTCCCCCCTCTCTCTGCCCATCCCCTGCTCTCTCTCAAAATAAGTAACCACACTTAAAAAAAAAAAATGGAAGGAAATGTTGTTTGTATACATCTAGAGGGTAAATTGGGATTCGAACAGGGCAACATTTATTTTTACAGGTGAGAAACCTGGGGTCAAAGAAATTAGAAACTTGCCCACAGTCTGCCAGCAAGTTCAGGCTGTGGAGTCTAGCCCCCACCCCCCTTGTCTATTTGGCCTCCTCCTGCTAGAATTCTAGGCAGCCTGAAATCAGTGTTGATGGCTTGGTTGGTAGCAAGAAGATGAAGTCAGTGGTGGACTCCTAAGTCTTTGAATTTAAGGCATCAGATTCTGTTTGGCTCTACAATCCCCATTAGGTTCCTTCCCTGTTCAAGCAGCACACATTTTCCCTGCTTATTTGATTTTATTAAAAAAAAAAAAACCAACCAAAACTTTATTTAATATGAATAAAAATAAGTACAAATAACAGATTCTTTGTAAAGAGCAGCAACAGCTAAGGATCACCCTCCACCCCTTTGTCCCTGGAAACAGGTCCTTTTACCAGGTATATTTCGTCTCACCCTATCCTGGGGCAGGAATTCATCCCTCTGACAGGAGTAAGATCTCATCTCAGGAGTCAGGGCAGAAAGAGGGTGGGTGACCTTTCAGCATGGAGATAACTTTGGCCTTGACAATGAACGAGGTTTCCGAGGAATGACAAAGGTAGGGCAGAAATGGGGTGGATTCAGAGGACTGTCACATAGTGGGGTTCCTCTTCTCCCTGTTGTAACAATCTTCCTAGCCCTACCTAGGAAGACATTGGTTAAAATGCTGACCCCTGGCATGGCCTGCCCACTTTGAGTTCTCAGACTTCCAAGGAGAGGGGCCTGTGGTCCAATGCGCCAATGCAAGTGCCTTAATCATGAATCGTGGCTCCAGCAAGAGGGAGTCCCTCCCCTTCCTCTTGCTTTCCCCAGAGGAAAGGGAGGCGGCCCACATCCTTGAAGTCCTCCGCCTGCTGACTGGGCTCAGGCGGCTGGCAGGGGTCAGCCCAGATGTCCACAATCTTGCGCAGGGTGGAACAGCGCTCCTCTAGCTCTGGCCCCTCACTCTGCATTAGCAGGTTTGCCAGCTCCCTGCTGAGGTCCTGAATCACGTCACTCCGTCCTTGCTTCCCAGGCTGGCCTATGTTTGGGACCACAACAGGGTCCCGGAGCTCCCCGTTGGGCCCAAGGAGGTGCTGGTACCTCTTCTGCCACCGGCGGCACACCATGGCTTCACCCACAGGCTTCTGGCTGGTGTGCAGCAGGGCCAAAATGTGCCGGCATGGCAGGTGGTACCACTGTTGAAAGGAACAGCTGCAGCTACAGCCATCCTTGCTCACCTGGTGAGAATCCTCTAGCAGCTGAATGTCCACAGAGGAGCCAGCCACGTCCACCAGGTGGGTGGAGTTCTGCACCACCTCCCACTCATTGTGGCACAGCTTATAGGCCAGTTCAGAGCCACTCCCGTGCAAGGTGGCTAGCATGCCCTCCTGGGAGGGCTGCACCTGTGGCTGCTGCCGCAACGGCACCCGCTGTGGCTCTGGCTTTGTCTTTTCCACAGGGAGCCTGGTGAGGCTCCCCCCACAGACTCCAAATGCCTTCTTGGACTTTGTCGGCATGCTGGCTGGTCGGGCTCTTTTTAACTTGGGAGGAGCTGTGGGCAAGTTTTTCAAGCCTTTGGTATTAAAGAAGTCTATATAATCCACAAAGCGGAGGATGCAGTCCAGCAGAGACTGCTGTTCCCGAAAGAGGCTGGACACCTTGCTGGTGACAACGTCTAGGCTGTCCATGTACGTGTTACACGCGTGCAGGCCTTTCCTCACGTGCATGTACCACAGCAGCTCACAGGAGAACCAGTGGGCCTGCAGGAAGCTGAAGAGCTCCTCATCCAGTAGGGCTTGGGACATCTGACAGAGATTTTGCAGGCTGGCATCAGAAGTGACAAACACAGCCTCCCGCAGGGCTTCCTTCATGAGCCTTTTAAAGGATGGATTTGCTGAACTACGATGCAACTTCTTCTCCAAAAGCCGGGTGGTGTGGTAGATGGACAGGAGGATGCGGGCAGCAGGGAAGATCTCCTGCAGGATGGCTCGATGGGGGAAGGACGGGTCCACAAAGACCACCTTGACCTTGGGCCAGTCTGTGTTGAACTCTGTGAAGATACTCAGCATCTTGGCCACGGAGGTAGCTGTCTCAGCCTTGAGCACGGCAAAGTGTACCACTCGACCCTCTCGCTCCTTGTTCTCCACCAAGAAAGCATAGAGGATGTGGCCCTGGGTGTTCTCCACGCGGTGTAGCAGGAGATTCTCTGGGAAGCGGATAAACAGATCGGTCATCTTGCTGCTCTGGAAGCTGAGCCGGTCCAGGTCTTGGCTGTTGCCCACGCTGAGAGAGGCCATGGAACCCTCATCCACCTTAAGAAAGTTTTTCATCACTTTTGCTATCTTGGCCAGGTCAGAAGGAGTGATGCCCTCCTGCTCTGGCTTGGAGGGTGCTTGGACCTTGTCTAAGCAAAATGATGGTTCAACGGGGGACTTCTTGGCTAGGTCAAGGTCTTTCTTGGTTGCAAGCTGCTCAGGCTGGGGTTTCTGCAGGTACATGGTCTTTTGAGGTTTGCCAGTGGTGTCTCCTCTGGATCCTGCAGTTTTGGAATCAACATGGACATGCTGGGTGTTGAGTTCACTAATAAATAGTCGATCCAGTTTCTCATTGTACCGCAGGAGCAAGTATGCTGGGCACATGTCTGCCTCTGATGTTCTCTTCCTGTTTGACTGGGTCCGAATGCAGACAAATTTCACCTGCATGTATCTAGGGAAGGTAGACGTGACAGTGAGAAAGGTACTGCCCACCCCTTTCCCTTATAAGACAAGACCCTGGAGGGATTTACAGTGACTGATGGGTTTTCCAGAGACCGCGAGGCAGTGTAGGATGTAGGGAAGGAAGACTGACATTCATACTCCAATCCCAATTCGGTGTCTTTTGTCAGGACCCTGTCCAACTAACACTGCATCCATTCTCATGTATAGTAGTTTAAAGCCCCACTCCTTCCATTCACTCTCTGTGGCCCAGCTGAAGCTCCCAGGGATTCACTGTGAGACCAGATGGGAGAGAAAACAGACAAGAGGCAGCAGCAGCAGGCCAGCTGATTATGCACTGGTTAAAATGTTGCCTCTGGGTCCCCTGGGTGGCTCAGTCAGTAAAGCATCTGACTCTTGATTTTGGCTCAGGTCATGATCTTGTAGGTTCGTGAGTTTGAGCACAGCGTTGGGCTCTGTGTTGACAGCGAGGAGCCTGCTTGGGATTCTCTCTCTCTCTCCCTCTCTCTCTGCCCCTCCCCTGCTCTCACTCTCCCCCACCCCTCTCGCTCACTCTCTCAAAATAAATAAACTTAAAAAATATATATCCCCTTCATTCCTGCCTTTTGGGAACTATTACCTTTGCCTCCTACTCCTCCAGACAGCAAAGATACAAGTGGCCCTCTCTCAGAGGAAAGATCTCTATTCATCTTTCATCTAAGGAAAAATGTCCAAATCCTAGGAGAGTTTGAGAACCCCTGGGCTAGATGATCTTCAGGTCCCTACCAGCTTTGCCATTCTAGGCTGAGAGTGAGGATTCAAAGGAGAAGGAAATAAATCGAATCTCTGCTCTTTTCCTCTTCCTACCCCCATTCAACCCAAGCTTCAAGGCCAAATCAGCTCCCACCTTCTCCAGGAAGCCTTTGTGGATGTTTTCAACCCATAGTAACTGCTCCTTTCTCTGAATTTGTAGCATTTACTTAACATAAAAGGCTCAAAATCTTCTCTGGGGGGCAGTATACCTAGTGGTTACATAGTGGAGATGCTGGAGGCTGACTGCCTGGATATTAATCAGGGCTCTAGCACTCAGAAGCTCCTTGACGTTGGGCAAATCACTTTAAAATGAGACTGTTTTATTAAGAAAATCACACATAAAATGAGACTCTCTTATTAAGATTGTTATGAAGGTTAAATAAGCCACAGACACAATATTTAGCCCAGAGCCTGGCTACTGTTATTATAGTTCCTATGCCTTGTGACACTCTATTGGGTGTTTATAAAGTACCTTTACAATTGGATGGGACTAGGGGGTGCCTGGGTGGTTCAGTCGGTTAAGCGTCCAACTTTGGCTCAGGTCATGATCTCAAGATTCATGGGTTTGGGTCCCATGTTGGGCTCTGCACTGACAGCTCAGAGCCTGGAGCCTGCTTTGGATTCTTTGTCTCCCTCTCTCCCTGCCCCTCCCCCCTTGCGCGCTCTCTCTCGCTCTCTCTCTCTTTCAAAAATAAATAAACTAAAAAAAGAAGACAAAAAACAATTGGATGGGGCTGTCACAAAGCGGCAGGACTGAGTTACTTCTCAGTGTATTCCAAGCACCTAACAATGTTATTCCTTCAGCAGATGCTTACCAAAGATGTACTAGATGAATGACGCATAGATCATGGGTGGGACAGGTTACAACCCTGCCTCTTCAGGGAGTGTCCCGGCCCAAAGACCAGGAGAGAGGGGGAAAAACTCTCAGCCCCTGGCATGCAATGACACAGCCTGGGCACCTCACTAACTCTTTTCCAAACACTCTAATCCGGCTGGTCCTGTCTGCCCACCCTGTGGGGTAAGCTTAGAAAAACAGGATACGCCAGGCCTGCAATAATAGGGCGGAGTGGGCTGAAAATGCCTGCACCTGTTGTGTGCACAGTTCTGGGGCTACAACACCATCCCTAGCTCAGGGCTGGGAAGGGGCTGGAGCAGTCCAATAGTATGGCAAGGCCAGTCAGTGGTGGCCGCAGTGTGGCTTCTGCCTACATTTCCAGTCTCCTTTTCCACCCCCTCACCATCTGATTTTTTTGGGCCCTAGAAAGACAAAGTGTCTACAGCTTCCTGCATTCGTTATGCTAGGTCTCACTTCTCTGCCTTTGCTCGTGTCTGTCTCTCTCTGGAACACCCTTCCCACCTGCCTTCACCTCAAAGCTTACTCACCCTTCAGGACTACGTGGAACGGTCATCTCTTCTAGAAAGTCTTCCCCAAGACTGTAGATTGGGCCCTGCCCTTTTGCTGGCTCCACATCTTAGCATGGCCCTAGTTCATCAAATTAGATGGACTTTGCATGCTCTTAGTGCATGTTAGGCTTGTCCAAAAAAAAAAAAAAAAAAAAGATACTGGAGAACGTTAGCCATAAAGCTTTTTCAAACCTTTCCTGGTTCCATTAATGACTGACTATGCCTCCAGGGGGGGAAACCTTGGCCTTGTTCTTAATTCCTCCTTCTCTGTGTCTATATCCAATATGTTAACAAGAGTTTTACATTCTTTCCTACCAGTACTACATGTACTAAGGTATTATATGCCAGGCTATATTAAGCCCCTAACATGCATCACTTTATACTAGGAAAAGGGTTCTATTATCCTCATTTTACAGATGGGGAAACAGGCTTTAAAATGTTCTCAAGGATGGGGATCTGGGATTTGAACTAAGCCTGCTTGGCTACAGTCTGTGTAGTTAACCCTTATGCTGCCTGTCCACTTTCAAAATATTTCTCCTTTTTCAGGATACTCGACCCTCAACACACTGTTCAGGTTCAATAACTTGCTTAAAGATCTGTAAACATAATGTCTTTGTTGGCATCGTATGTTTCAAACATAATGGGTACTAGGCTGAAGTCTGTTATTTTTTCCCCCACTTCGTTCAATCTTTTTTATTGAGATAGCACTTACATACAGTGAGATATACAAATCTTTTGTTAAGAATTCGTTGAGCACTGCGGTTATTTTCATCTGTACTTAGTTGTCTAAGTTAAAGCATTGACTCCCTTCAAGACAGGAACATGGTTTCACACCTTTCTGAATCCCCCTGACTGCTTATACCTAAGGGTGCCCAGCCAGGATCTGGAGGGAGGGAGTCAGCCAGCCTTGCTTCCCATCTACTTTGCAGGTGTCTGTATTCCCTACTGGACAGCGCCACCAGTGTGCTCCCGGTGCCTGCTCCCGCACGTGGAGCACACCCGGTGCTCTAAGCACGCATACTGAATGAGAAATGATTGACTATGGCACAGAAGGTTCTCCTTATAAAACATGAAAAGTATACTAGGAAGACCACTGAGAGGGTTCTGTCCAACAACTTGGCTTCTAGTCCCAGCACAACTACTTTTACTAACTATGGACAAGTCCTTTGTTTAGTTTCAAACATTTACCAAGTCCTGCTATGTACCGAACACTATCCTAATTGCTACACAGACTAGTTAGCCAGTCTCTACTCTCTAAGTCTAGAGAGCAGAGAGAGAATTACATAGGTAGCCAGTAAAGTCAAAATTAAGTGAATGGTTAAAGAGAGGTACAAGCAGTATATTTACAACTGACTGAACAGTGATTCACTCTATAGGGATTGGTACAGATTAACTAAGCCTTTTAATTTTACATAAGATTTGTGTCCTTGTGTGTAGATCGCACCTTGAGCAATACTAGGATCTTTATAGGTGCGGTAAAGCCATTTTAGAAAATAGAACTTGAGTTAGGAACAAGACTCAGAGTCAGAAGATCTGAGTTTAAATTCTAGCTCTACCACTTATTAGCTGTGTGAACTTGGACAAGTCATTTCACTTCCTCTGAGTCTTCAACTCCTAATCTGTAAATTAGAAATAACAAGAAGTTAGAAATAGCAAGAGTACTGACTGGTCTGTAAAAGTCGGTACCTGATCCAAAACCAATCAGAACCACTACAAAGTGAATTCATTCAAAAGGTTGTGACTGGATCTGTGGGTTGCCCTTAGCCCCCTTCTTCCTTCCCAACAGAAAGCCAACTTAATTTGGGTTGCCATGACTCCCCCACAAAGCTAAGTACTTCAGGGCCAGTCTAAGCCAATTGAGCTCATCTCATTGGGAATGGGCATGGATACTGGCCCAATTCTGGAGAAAGAAACAGGATAGGAAATCTGCAGGAAACTGAGGAAGGCTTTTCCATTTGGATGTGACCCCTGCATCTGTACCAAGCTGAGACCTGAGGGTGGCAGAGCAGTAAGAAACAAAAAGCCAGGGCCATGGAAACAATCACCTTCACAGACCCACCTCTAGGCTTCTAAGAAATAAGCCATTTTGAGTCAGAGTTTTCAGTTAATTGCAGCCAAAACTATCCCTCAGAAACAACATACGATAGCAAATAGAGGGGGAAAAAGATTTGAGAGGAACTTTATCTTGAAATAGGAGCCTAAAATTATGAAGTTAATATTATATTTAACAAAACTTAGGTTATAATGCAGCTATATACCAATTCTTAAAATAATCCAAGAATAACTTACAGTGTCAACTGTTTTTGTTTTTTTTTTTTCCTGGTGCATTTCCCCTCAAACACTAAGATATTTCATTTCCTGTCTCACTTTTACAACACGGAAAGGTCAGTTTTACTGAAACATTCCTGGGCTTTATCAGGTTTCCCAAAGGCCTAATTTTATTCTTTGCTATGCAAATCCTTCGTTTGTCAAATTCCTATCACATCATCATCTTTGCTCATTTTTCTTCTCCTCCTGTTCACTGGTGTCAGGCTGAGGAGTTCTCATTACTTTCAGAGATTTCACGAAGTCTTGCTCTTGGGAGAGGTGTAATTCTTGTTTGCAGCTAGTTTCATTTCCATTGTATTATCCTGATGTTTACCACACTTATTGATTAGCCAGAAACTGACTGCCAAAGATATTAACGGGACTGGTAGGGATAAGCAGGAAATTATTAAGTAGTGACTAATTTTATAAGTGGCTGGTTTATTAGCAAGACTTTTGTAGGACATTGCTTTCCTACTCGGCCTTGTGACTATGGATACATAGAAAATGAAAAATTGGGGAACAAGGGCCTAGTTCACAGGGTGTAATGAGGATTAAATAAAACAATGCCTGTAAAGTTCTTAGCACAATCTCTGGAATGCGGCCCCCAAAAATGTTCCAAAAAAGGTAGCTATTAAACCGAACAGCAATGGAGAGAGACATGAGAATACTTCCTGGACTGTTTGAAGAATTATCAATCCCCCCCCAAAGACATAACAAAAGCAAAAACACAACAGCCATATATAAAAATATGAGAGGGAAAACCGGGCATAAAAGCATAGAATCTCCCAGTGGAGTGGGACTTTTGGTGGTCTAGTGATAATTCCCGCAGCACATGTGATTCTCAAAGTACTGAGTCAAAGTACCGCTTTCTACCATGTACTGATTGCAACTGAGCATTGAGAAACTGAGCACTACGCTTCCGCTCCTACAGGCGTTCGGTTATTTAATCTTTACCATATCCACTTCAGTTTAGAGGATTAAACCGTCACAGAAATTAAGTCTTGCCCAAACTCAAGCGTAAAGCCCATCTTTCTGACTCCAGAGCTCTCTTTTAACTCCTTGATGGGGTTTAGGGCAGGCTGCCCCAGAATTTGCTACTTGGACGTGTGGATTATTTTGAGCTGAAAACAATCAAGGTCCAACAGACTCAAGATGAGCTCTTCACCTCTCCCTTAACTGCCTAGAATAATTTAGATAGACACTCTGCCCATACAGCTTTGACTTGGCCCACGTGGACTGTGTTCGAATTGGACCCGATTTTCAATTTTTAAAAAGTGGAGAAACTGACCTAAAGCCTGGATTTCTGACTTCCCTTGCCCCAAAGCCTGGCCACAGGGGATCTTCATTTTCACACGGCGGCCATTAGCTAATGGCAGTTGATTAGATAGGGCCTGCTCTCCATTTTGCCCAAGTCCCACTTCTGTGGTCCCTGCTGCAGAGACCTGGTGTCTGTGGTTATTTCATCATTCTTTCTCTTATGGTGAAATTACAAGTTAAACTTTCTTACCCGGGGCTGTTTCACCTGAACCCTGAAGACAACTGAGTTGTCAACCCTTTTCTTAGCCTCTCGGCCTGTTTTCTCCGCTGCCAGATGGGAAAAAATAGCTTTTGTCTATAATTCTCAATTCAGCCCTGCGGGGTAAATAAAGCACGCACACAACGGAGAAGGATGCCTGGGGCATGGGGAACGTTGGGAAAACGGCTGTGAATCTCAGAAGCTCAGGGACCATTTACAAAACGAATGAATGAATGAACAAACTAATCCACAACTGACCGCGTTAATTGCCTGGTAAAGAGAACACTGATGAAGGGAATCACCGCGGAGGCGTTTTTTTTTTGTTTTTGTTTTTTGTTTTTTTAATCCATTTGTGAAAACAGTGTACTTTGAACTAGGGATACCGCAGGTGCTCAAAAAATGGGACAAATTACAGTTATTCCGGGAAAGCTGTAATGGAGTGAATGAGTGGAGGGGAAGTGGGTGGTCAAAAAGCGATGCCTGTGAAGCTTTGGCTCTTTTCACCAGGCACAGGGCAGGTGCTCAGCGCCCTGTTGAATGCTAAGACACCAGGGCCCAACTGCACTCCCTCCACGTCCAGGCCTCCCACCAGGGGACAGTCCGGCCTCCTCCCCACCCCCCTGCCCCGCCCCCGCCCCGCCCTTACAGGATGTCCTCGCGGATTGACGTGCCGTGGTTGAGGTTGTGGAAGCGGACGGAGACGCAGTCCCTGAGAATGAAGGAGCACCTGTTCTCCTTTTTGTAGGCGCTGAAGCACTCCTTGAAGTCCTCGTAGGTTTTGAAGCAGCTGCCCAGCTCCATGGCCGCCCCGCAGCCCGCACCAGAGGCTGGTCCCAAGACCAACACCAGGGGTCAGAGGTCACACTAGGAGGGCCTGTAGGCTGGCGTGTGTCCGAGATGCCTTAAGGGTGGGCCCCGGCGGAATGGCCTGTTACGGAGCTCAGGAGGATCCCTAGGACTGAGACGGCTACCAGGGGCCGGGGGCGTCTTTGCTATCTGACAGAGGGGAAATGACACTCAGCCCTTATTATCTAGTCCCGGGTTCCGCCCCCTCACGGCCACGCCCAATCACACACGGGATTCCCGGACTGGCACTCCTTTTCTCCAGTCGCTAGAGGAAAAATCGACGCCCTCCCACGAAGACTGACAGGAACATTGGCCAATCATAACTTGGACCCCGCTTTCTCAGGGCCCGCAGGGGGCTTCCGGTTGCTGGAACAAGCTGCCGGAAGAAGCTGCTCGTTCAATGCGGATCTCCGCGTGTCTGCCCAGCGCTGCGTCCTGGCCGGCAGCGAGTGAACCCCATGTCGTCCTCGCAGGCTCCAGAGGACCAGCAGGGCGGCGGCGATCCCCCCGGGGACCTCCGCAGCGTCCTGGTTACCAGCGTGCTCAACCTCGAGCCGCTAGACGAGGATCTGTTCAGGTAGCCGGCCGCATCTGGCCTGCACTCCCCCCCATTGGGACAGAGGCTTCTGCTCTCGACTGCCGCCACCACGTTGCCCCCTCCTCATAGTCTCCCGGACGAGGATGGGCTCTGCGCGGGATGCAGGCTCTGCATCCTGCGGTTGGGAGAGAACTTATCCCTGAGAGATCTGGCTTCGCTGCCCTAGCTTCCTCCTTCTCCGCACCAGGTCTGCGCAGCCCCATCCCTAGGAGGTCCTAGCAATCTGGGCAAATAAAGTGGTGGCCCGAGATAGCCTTCTCAGCAGCCTCCCTTGAGGAGTCATGTCCCTGGGGGAACCAGCCCCCAAAGGGCGGGGACTTGTCCAAGTGCACGCAGCTCATCAGGTTTAAAACTTAGAAGCAGCTGCTTGCGTATTCGTTGTCCTTTTCCTCTTACACACCTTATCTCCTCCACCACTAGGTGGAGTCTAGTAGCTCATTACTCATTCTGAGGCCTGAGCCAGTTTCCTTCCCAATGCTATTTAAATTCTCTCTGTAGCTAGGGATTTAATAATTTTGGTCTTCAAGGCTTTTCAGAAGGCATCTTCGGGTGTTAGCTTCCCTTCCCGTTACTGAAGAATTACAAAAAACTTCCTGGAGAGCTACTTAGAATGCGTGATATTAAAAAAAGTCTAACCTTGGGCTGGGCTGGGCTGGGTGATGGGAAACTGGAATTTCACCTCTGGGGCCTCAGTTTCCTCCCCTGTGCATTGAAGGGCTTCGCTTTGAAGTCTGAGGGCCCTTTGAGCTCTAAATCTAGTTCTTGGAAGAACTGGGCTGTCCCAAGTTGAGAGATGTAAGTGGCAGGTCTCAGTGCAGTTTGCCCCCAGCTCTTGGGGTTCATCTTCGCCCTCACACGACCTTGAGGGGGCTTCTGCCTTACCCTGGAATCAGCAGTGGAAGAAACACTGGACTTGGGGGGAAAAGACGCAGATAGTGCACAGGAATGGTAATGTTTAAGTTGTGTGACCTTGCTCAAGCCACTTTCCCTCTCTGATCCCTGTTCTCTGTGTAAAATAAGGGCATTGGTTCCTTGTCCTTAACCGAAGCCCGGAAGGGTTGAGCAGTCTTGAAGACCCTGAAGTTGTACGCTGTGTGCAGAGTAAGGGAATTTGCTTGGGAGAAGGGTCCATGGCTCTCACTAGATTCTCAAAAGGATCCCAGACCCCAATAAGGCCGAGAGATCCTGCCCTATAGGCTCAGTGATGGTCGCAGGATTTGGTCTGGTCCCCAAGTATTTCCTGCTTTCCCTTCTCCCCACAGAGGAAGGCATTACTGGGTACCCACAACCCAGCGGCTGTTTGGGGGTCAGATCGTGGGCCAGGCCTTGGTGGCTGCAGCCAAGTCTGTGAGTGAAGACGTCCATGTGCACTCTTTGCATTGCTACTTTGTACGGACAGGTAAACTACCCCCCTCCTTATCCCCAAGCCAACCCTGATGGTCCATTAGCCACTTCTTCCTGGATTTGGGGGGCTGACCTAGGAGAAAGAGGGAAGGAGGGGGAGGGGGAGAGAGAGACTGTTAGTTGATTCCTCTCAGGGGAGCCTAGAGAGGAGCAAAGCAGGGGGCCAAGAAGAGTGTTGGACCTCACATCTGCTGAGATCACGGAGTACCTGTTTTCTGGGGCAGAATGACTCTGTTGCTTAACTGCTCCCTGCAGGTCTTTTGTTCTTCGCTCTTTACACACCTTCTGGTGCCAAGTACTGTCCTGGATCCCCAGAGGGGTGCTGTCACCTCTGCTAGTTCAGCAGTAGGCAGCTTGGCTTGGAGAAGAGAGCACCAGCCTGCAAATCAGGAGACCTTGGGTCTGGTTTCAGCTTTGCCACTAACGTGCTCATCCATCTTGAGTGAGGTTACCACCGCCACCCTCACACCCCCACTCCCACCCCTCCTCTCTGCCAGGCTTGGTTCTTCCCACCTGAAAAATGGAGAAGGGGAGGGGCCTAGTATGAGATCCCTACAGCCGCTTACTGCTTACCGCTTACCGCTCTGGAATCAAAGGAAGGAGGGAGGGAGTAATCCTTTAAAACCCACGCTTTCTTTTGGGAAGCATAAACATCTCACCTTCCCTCCCTTTCCCTCACTCCTAAGGCAGATGCCTGGAATTTTGAGTCCATGTCTTCTGCACAGTCTCATCAGCTGTGACGAATTTATGGAACTTTATAATATATGATTTATGTTAAAACAGTAGTGAGGTTTTCCCCTTCATGTTACAGATATAGTTATAACTTTTTAAAAGTTTATTTATTTTTGAGAAAGAGAGTGCCAAGTGGGGTAGGGGCAGAGAGAGAGGGGGGAGAGAGAGAATCCCAAGCAGGCTCCACGCGGTCAGCGCAGAGCCCCATATGGGGCTCGAACTCAAGAACTGGGAGATCATGACCTGAGTCAAAATCAAGAGTTGGACGCTTAACTGCCTGAGCCACCCAAGCACCCCTGCAGATATAGTTATAATAGTAAGTATCCCTTTTTGTCATACTACGTTCCCCTGCTGCCGCTCACTCCGTATCCTTGTGCTTCCTGTCCCTCCCTGACAGTCATTGCTGTAGAGTATTTGAATACTTACTGCGGGGTCAGCCCTGTTCTCACCTTCATGCTAGCTGGGAGCAGATGTGCTCTTACTTCTTCAGTGTAATCGTAAGCTCCAGAAGTGCTACGCTTAGGCTTTCGATATTGTAACCCTTCTAGCCCAGTGCGACAGTTTTATTTTGTTTTGTGGCAGTGGGAGCATTACCTGATCCCTCTGAATGGGCCTCTTTCTCTTGTTTCTAAAGAATTTTTGGTCTTTGTGAGTAAGTAAAGTATCCAGTGCAGGGCCTGGACTGTTGCTGGTTCTTTTTTGATGAGGAACTTATGGGAATAACTAAAATTTGCATGATACAGTGCATAGCTATGTCCATTACCTTGTTTAGTCCTTAAAAGTAAACACGAGGGGTGGGCATTCCTGCCACCATTCCACCTGTAAGGAAACGGGGACCAGAAGAGGTTATGTAACCAGCTCCCACAGTGCTCAGGGAGGCAGAGCTGGGATTTAAATCCAAGCTCCACACTCTTTCCTCCTCCTTTGCTTTTCTCTTTCACTCTTGGGAGATCATTCCAAACCATGAGAGAGCTACCAGGTTCTGGGGAAAGGATCCTTTTCCTTGGAAAGTCTCCATCCAGGGAAAGCATGAAATGAGACATGCCCATGCCACTGTTTTAAAATAATCATCAATTATTTGTGTCCCTACCTGCTTCTTGAGAGGCTGCAAAACAGCTTAAAATAATTGGTAGTGGGGTGCCTGGGTGGCTCAGTCACTTAAGTGACCATCAGTGCATAGCCTGCTTGGGATTCTCTTTCTCTCCCTCTCTCTCTGCTCCTACCCTGCTCTCTGTCTCTCTCTCTCTCTCTCCGTCTCTGTCTCTCTCAAATAAATAAATAAACATTTTAAAAGAAAAAAAATGGGGGCGCCTGGGTGGCTCAGTCGGTCAAGTGTCTGACTTCGGCTCAGGTCATGATCTCGCGGTCTGTGAGTTCGAGCCCCACTCGGGCTCTGTGCTGACAACTCGGAGCCAGGAGCCTGCTTCAGATTCTGTGTCTCCCTCTCTCTGCCTCTCCCCCACTCGCACTCTGTCTCTCTCTCAAAAAAAATAAACACTAAAAAAAAATAAAAAAAAAAAAGAAATAATCGGCAGCTATTACAGGACTATTGAAATAGAAGTCAAGGGACAGGAGGCTAGTAACAGGATTTGGAAGAAATGATTGTGTTAAAAAAAACTAAGCTAAGGCATATTGTGGTTCGTTCTGAGCTTCCTGGCAGCAAGGAAAAATGGGAAGCTCTCTTACTAGTTTGTGATGTGACCTCTTACTGGTTCCAGTAATGATGGTTCCATATTTTCAACTTCTTTCTTTTTTTTTTTTTTTTAAGTGAGCTTCACGCCCAGCACAGAGCTCAGTGGGGGGCTTGAACTCATGATGCTGAGATCAAGGACTGAGCTGAGATCAAGAGTCAGACACTTAAAACGACTGAGCCACCCAGGTGCCCCTCAATATTTTTAAATAAAAGATGCTGGGGTGGGGGTATTGTCCTCGGCTATTTATCATATCAATTCTTTGTCTGAAAAACCGGGAAAGGGGCACCTGGGTGGCTCTGTTAAGCGGCTGACTCAGGTCACGATCTCACGGCTTCAAGCCTCACATCGGGCTCTGTGCTTGACAACTCAGAACCTGGAGCCTGCCTCAGATTCTGTGTCGTCCCCCCCACCCCCTCCCTGCCCCTCCTCCGCTCGCTCGCTCTCTCAAAAGTAAACATTAAAAATATTTTTTAAAAACCCAGGAAAGAATGACAGTTTAATTTTTTGTTTGATTTGTTTGATTTATTTTTTTAAGGATGCTCTAGAGAGGTATAAGAATGTAGTGTAGGAGTCATCTGACTTGGTATAGGTTTAGAGCTTGGTGAATCTAGAGTCCTCACACATTAATCTGTAAAGGACCAGATAAAAAATATTTTAGGTTTTGGGGCCCCTGGCTGGCTTAGTCTGCAGAGCATAGAACTCTGGATCTCAGGGTCTTGAGTTCAACAACCCATGTTGGGCGTGTAGCCTACTTGAAAAAAACATTTTAGGTTTTGTGGGCAAAAGCAACAACAGACAATATGTAAACAAATGGGCTTGTCTGTATTCAAACAAATGTTAATGGCATCAGTTTCCTCATCTATTCAGTGGGGATAGAACTTTGCATAGTTACTGTGAGACCCACCGGACAAAACCGCCTTAATTACTAATGTCACCTGGCACCCCCCAGTCACTCCTGCAGCCAACAACCTGTTGATTCCCTTCCTTCAACACATTCCAGGGCCTACCTGCTCTGTTCCAGTAAAAATGTCCAAGAACTCATTGACACTGAAAGGTAAATCACTAGTAACTGAAAGTAGTACCTTTTAGCTGCAGCCTAAGGATAGGGTTAGGGATTTTTTTTTTTTTTTTTTTTTTAAGTTTGTTGGTAGGGAAAAGGGAAAGGAGGGTTCCTTTCCAGCACCTGAAATCAGACTGCACATGTAGCTGTTTCCAGGATCTGGACTCTTGGGAGGCCCTTCCTAAAGGCCTTTGACCTTGAGGAGCCCCCACCCTTTGGCAATGCCCAACAGCAGCCTGCTGAGCAGACCGGCCAGCTTCAGACGGTGATGTCTACTGCTGTTGGTTGAATGAGCCTGCGGTGCCCCGTTGGCTCCCCATTTGGATGACGGTGGAGGAAGCGACACTTCCTGAGACCTGCTCCTTTCATCTGAAAATTGAAAATCATCCCCAGGACCTCTCACTGCCAAGGTGTCAGAGCTCCAACATCGGCCTGACTCAGGCACTGAAGAACTTCAGGGACACCAAGGAGATGCTCCTAAAAATCCTCCAGACTAGCTTGTTGAGGGCTAATAGGCCTCGGGGCAGGGCCAGTGGTTTCCGTCCTACACTGGGGATGCAGACATCCGGAAGAGAAGGGCCAAGGGACTTCTGTTTCCATCTAAGATGAAGTGACTGGCCGACAGTAGGCTTCTGAGGGACGAACAGTCAAACAGACAATGGCCAGACCATCTATAAAAATAGGATTCTGATCCCCAGTTGGCAGCAAGCAGCACAGGAAGCCAACCTAGTGTCTACACATCACACCTGTAGGAAGTCAGACCACCATCTCTAGCAACCGGCACAGGAAGCCAGACCATAGCCTCTAGAATGATCAGCCCCAAACAGCCAAGACTTTATTAACAGAGATAACTTCCCTAATTTTTGTCCCCACTTCCAACTTAGGACCAACCAGAGAAAGCCAAATATGCCCTGTTTCTAGTTAGCTCCCTACGGACTTCCTGTGCTGACAGCTTCCGATCGTGGCTTATGGTGTATCTTTTATCACTATAATGCTTTCCCACTTCTCTGCCTGCCTTTGAGTTTCTGCCACACACAAGTGATGGTGGCTGACTCCCTTGCTATACTAAACTCTGAATAAATAGCTTCAGCTTGTTCTTGGAAAACAAAAAAGGCAGCAGGCCAGAGTTACTGATCTCTGATCTAGAAGAATAGTATTGGACTCATGACAAGATCCCAGTCACAGATGAAGCAAGACAAAAGCGGAGATTATTTAGTTTCTTTAACAAACACTTAAAGAGCACTTACTCTGTGCTGGATGTTCTAAACACTTTACAACTGTGGCTAATCTAATTATCATTAAAATACTGAGAGGGATAAGCACTGATGATCCCTATGTAGAGAAGGGTAAAATGCTCAGAAGGTTGAATGATTTTCTCAAGGCCACACAGTGAGTGGCAGGGCCAGGATTTGAATGCAGGGAATCTGGCCATGCCCCTCTGTTCTGTGCTGTTGAGAGAGGGGAGCTCCACTTGTCCCAGAGCATCTGGATGACAGGGTCTGGTATAGTCCCTGTATCCCCAGTACCTAGGCCGTAGCGGACCTCAGTCAGTTGCTGCAGAACAGAAAAGGAATAAAGAACGAGTAGCAGAGGTGCCTGTCCAGCCATTGTGATGATGACTTGTCCCATGGGGCTTACTTGGGCTCAACTGTATCCCTTGTGCCCACTGCAGGGGACCCAAAGGTGCCGGTACTGTACCAGGTGGAGCGGACGCGAACAGGGACGAGCTTCTCTGTGCGCTCCGTGAAGGCCGTGCAGCATGGCAAGCCCATCTTTATCTGCCAGGCCTCCTTCCAGCAGGCACAGCCCAGCCCCCTGCAGCACCAGTTCCCCATGCCCGCTGTGCCCCCACCGGAAGAGCTGCTTGACCATGAGGCCCTCATTGACCAGTATTTAAGGTGAGAGACCCGGAGGCTCCAGGGTAACTGCTGCTGTCACCTGTTAGTGGGTCGTAGAGTCCATTTTAAAACTCTAGGGGAAAAAAACCCATATATGTGTATGTATGTGTGTATACGTGTACATATATGTATATGTATATGTACAACGTGTGTATACATACATAGAGGGAGGGAGAGAGAAGGACCAGGAAAGAAGATATTGGAGCATATCGCATAGGGTGGGTAAGAACCCTTTCGTGAAGCTTTAGTTTCAGTTGTGTGTGTTGTGGAGTGTGCGAGTAGGTGTGCATGGGCAAGTGTGTTGGGTCACGATGTAAACACAGAGCTTAGTGATTCAGCCAGTTCAGGTACTGTTGCAGCTTTGCTGGTTGCGCAAATACTGAAATATTTCTGTAATTACTTGGTGGGTCCCTTCCCGGTCTCTGAGTGATCCCTCTCCTCCTCTGGGGTCACTTGTGATCCAGCAGCCCAGGAGTTCATGCCGGGCAGGGGTGACGGTCCCTGCTGCCTTTGCCTTCGTGGGTGCTAAATATTTTGAGTATCGCCTGGTAAAATATATTTCTTACTTGGATCGTAGCTAATAAAGTTGGAAAAGTGCTGGGGCAGGGGAGAGAGCTCTGGGTCCTGACACAGGACAGACACAACGGATTCTGGATTCTGGCCGGGTCTGTGCCTTTGATAGCGCTCGCCTGCTGTGCGACTTTGTCTGACTCCCCAGCCTCTCAGAGCCCTGCTTCTTCATGTGGAAAATGGGAATGGTCATGTTTGTCCTGCCTACTTCACAGCTGTCTCATAAGGAGAGCTCCCGTGTCTTGTGCTGCACGCTGGGGACATAGCATGGTATTGATGGGATGGATGTGGGTTTTATCTTTTGGTAAAGGCCTGGGTTCAAATTTAGACTCTTTCTGCTAGCTCTGTGAGTTTGCGCAAGTTGCTTTCCCACGCTGAGCCGGTGCCCACAGTTAGGAAATGTGCTAATCATAATTCCTCCCTCATAAAGCTGCTGTGAGGATTAAGTGAGGTAAGAGACAATAAGGTACTCAGTGAATGCTCCATAAATTGTAGTCACACCACTACCGACAGAGAGGAATAAGCAGAGAGCCTGGTCTGCCGTCAGAGCTCAAAAACGTTTGCTGAAATAAAAGGAGGACGTTGTTCTTAAGGGTCCGTAAATCTAGAGCTGTGCAGTCCAACAAGGAAGCCACTAGCCACATGTGGCTGGCGGCTTCTGTGGTGGAGAGTGCAGGTACAGAACATGCCATCGTCACAGGAGATCTGTGGGAGGGTGCCCTCGAGGGTGGGGTGAAAGTGGAAATACTGGTGAAGAGCACCAGGGCTGGTTGTTACTGTCACTAGAAATGGGCTCCTCCCCTGTGGGGACACAGTGTTCCCACTTGCTTAGGGTAACTCAGTCCAAGTTGTACAGCCTATTTCTGAAAGTTGAGAATAGTGAAGTAGTTAAGAGCATGCGCCACACTGCCTGGGTCCGGACCCTGCCTCCTCCACTTGCTGAGCAAGCTACTTGGACTGTCGGGGGCTTAATGCATTTACCGGATCGGGGTGATAATAGCATTGTCTCACGGGGTCGTTGTGAAAAGTGAGCGTACGCAAAATGCTTACAACAGTGCCTGTTATGGGGTACACGTTGGTACTCCGGTAGCTACTGTCATTATCTACATTTTGCAGATGGGAAGATAGGCCCAGAGAGGTTACTAACTTGCCAAGGTCACGTGGCTCATAAGTGGCAAAGAAAGGATTCACACACTCTCCTTTTCTGCCTGCCAGAGAGGAAGTGAGCTGTGGGGGAAAAGTCAGGAGTCCCTGTGGAGGACCGAGGGGGGTCACAGAGGCAGCTCAGAGAGGCTCTCCCCTCCCCCTTTACTTTCAGGGACCCCAACCTCCAAGAGATGTACCGGGTGGGACTGAACCGAATTGCTGCCAAGGAGGTGCCCATTGAGATCAAGCTGGTAAACCCACCGATCCTGAGCCAGCTGCAGAGCAAGGAGCCCAAACAGATGTTCTGGGTGCGAGCCCGGGGCCATATTGGTAAGAGGACCCCAAGGAGTGGAAGAAAACACTCTCCAGGGGTCTCGGCCTGTACCTCATATGCCCTGTGTGGTGCTGGGCATGTTACTTCCCCTCTCTGGATCTGTTTCCTTGTCTGCATGGTGGGGAGTTGGCTTAGCTTCTCAGCGGGACCCTCTCGGCCGCTTGTATGGGGAAAAAGGGGAGGGGACTATAATCATCCTGATGTCGGCCCTTTCTGGGGAAGGCAAGGTACCTTGCTGGTTCTTCTCCAGGACCTCTGCTAACCATACGGTGCCTCTGTGCAGGCTGGAAGATAACCCTTAAAGGACCCAGTGAGGGAGACCTACGGAGTGAAGACTGGATTTCAGTCTTCACTCACCCCTGTCCTCTGCCCATCCCTGCTGCCTTTGTCACCTGCCACACACACACACACACACACACACACCCCGTAGGCCAGGTGCCCTGATACAGTGAGTAGCCTACACATCTGTGTGTGGCAGCCCCTCTCTGCCCCCCGCCTCCCTGCAGGTCCTGAGCTGTAAAGCCCAGGAGCCCAGGGCTGACGGGGCTGGAACGTGTTGCAGGGGAGGGCGACATGAAGATGCATTGCTGTGTGGCTGCCTACATCTCGGACTATGCCTTCCTGGGCACAGCACTGCTGCCCCACCAGTGGCAGTGTAACGTGCACTTCATGGTCTCTTTGGACCACTCCATGTGGTTCCACAACCCTTTCCGAGCTGACCACTGGATGCTCTATGAATGCGAGAGCCCCTGGGCTGGTGAGTATGGGGCCACCAGGACAAGGGTGCTGACGTTGGGGGGCAGGAAGCCTGCTTTCTGGGGTGATGCTGCCCTCCGCCCCCAGCCTGTGGGGCACTGCACATGTCACTTCCTCTCCTGCCTCCTCTAGGCTCTGGCATTCTTCTCTTCAAAAGGACAGGGTGAGGCTTGAAACGGGACACCTGCTCAGCTTACTATCTGTAACAGGCAGAAGGTACTAGAGACCCGGTTCTAGTCCAGAACCACTTCAGATTCTCTGTGTGATCCTGGGCAAGTCCCAGCGCCTCTATGAGCCTCAGTTTCCCCATCTGAACAAATAGGGTCCCACGAGCAGTGGTATCTGAACCTGGTGGCCCATCAGACTGCCACTTGGGGGAGCTTTTTCAAAATAGGTTCTCAGATTTTACCCTCAAGATTCTGACTCAGCACGTCTTGGATAAAATCCAGGAAACTATTTTTGAGAGGCTCCCTGAGCAATAGTGCTGATTAGCCAACCTGGTTGGGGTCAGGGCCTTCGGTCGTCTCTGAGGGCTCCACAACTTGGACACTGTTAGTGCGCAGAGAAGCCCAGACTCGTTCATCAGTGCCTGGTCTCAGAGCCCTGAGCTCCTTTCTAGGGAACTACTTTTCAAAGGAAGAAGAGCCTCGATTTGTAAAACAGGGACAAAACTTAAGGGATTCTATATTCAGGGAAGGGGGTACTCTCCAGTACCAACAGTATCACAATACAGGATCAATAGCCTTGCCGTTAGGACGCTTGGGTTCGGGTTTGGCCGGCTCCTTATGGCCGAGTTCCTGAGCCTCCTGGGACTTTGCTGTCTTCATCTGGAAAATGGGTGAGGCCTGTTTCACTTGGCTACTATGAGAACTAAGTGAGTTCTACTCTGTGTAGGGGAGACCAGCAGCTCCCTTCAGAACCTTCCAACTCAGGCCCAGGGTTAGCAGGGGAATCTCTAAGCAGGGAAGGAGGGGTGGCCAGCCCTGATGGCCCCAGGCCCTCCCTCCACCCCCTTCTTCCTGCTAGTGGGGTGGGGGCAGTGTGGGAGTCTTTTTCATGCACCACCCTGGAGGACCGGTTTCATTTATTAGAAAGGGAAGTGACAGGTTTGCTACCACAAGTGGCCAGGGTGGGTGGCTCGACCCGGCCAAGCTACTGACCAAGACTGTCCTCAGAACTCCTCCCCTGTGATCTTTTTGAGGAAGCCAGTGAATATGTGAAAGTGCTTTCAAACTGTCAAGCGGGGTTCCCACAGGAGTTACCCCCAGGGACCATCCATAATGGGCTCATGAAGGGGCACCTAGAGATTGGAAGAGGCCACAACACTCAGTGTGCCCTTGTATGGGGCTGTCAGACCAGTTGCACCCTTTTCAAGCAGCACATTATGCTGGGCTGTGAAGGAGCGAGAAGGTCATTCTCACCCTTCTCCTCACCCGCAGGTGGCTCCCGGGGGCTGGTCCAAGGGCGGCTGTGGCGTCGGGACGGCATCCTGGCTGTGTCCTGTGCTCAAGAGGGCGTGATCCGAGTGAAGTCCCGGGTCTCAGAGAGCAAGCTGTAGCCAGAGGTACCAGCTTGGCCTGGGGCTTCTCCCCCAATTCCTGAGGCAGGAATTACAGTCAAGGTCTGGGCCTTCTGTCCCCAAACCCAATAAAGAGACTAATACCACTGGAGCTGCTGGCCTTTAATTCCCCTGGGCCAGGCTGCAGCTCTGCTCCAGCCCTCAGCTCCAGGACTCCAGAGGCAGAGTCCCTGGCCCTCTGGCCAAGGAAGAGGTGACACTGACCTACCCTGGGGCGTCGTCCCCAGACATTCATGAGCTGGAGAGGCTGCCTCCGGCTTCCTCCCTGCACCATCCCAGGGCAAGCCCAGCCGAAGCTTGTCCTGAGCCCAGCTCGACAGAAAGAACGTATTTCCTTGGTTTGCTACAAATTCTTTGTAGGACTTACAGGGGTTCCCAGCACCCCCTACCACTTCCCAACTGCTGTGTCCTTACTGCCCATCCCCATCCCCCATCCTGGGGCAGTGCCTGTCCCCACAGCAGCAGTAAGTCTAGTCCAGTACCTCCTTGATGAGCAATTCTTTGAGACTGGGGGGTGGCGTGGGGGTCAGACCTGCTTCCTGCAGGGCCTGGAGGCGGGCCTCTGATTGGCGTTTGTCCAGGCCCAGGCGCCAGGAGAGCCGCACGTGGGCCTCCAGAAAGGGTGCCAGCAGAGGGTGGGGGTTCTTATCCCCCAGCAGTTGCAAGGCTCTCTCACAGCACGCCCGGGCCTCCCCAGGGTCCTCCAGCTCCTGGTGGCACACAGCCAGCCCAGCCAGGGTCAGCAGAGGGCGGTCTGGGCCCGAGGGGGTGCCTAGCTGGGTCTGCAGCTGCCAGGCATTGGCCCATAGTGCCACAGCCTCACGATAGAGGCCAGTGCAGGTGAGGCTCTGTGCCCGTCGCAGCTCAGGCAGCACGAAGAAGTCCTGCAGGTCCGGGGCGTGGCGCAGCTCGGGCACCGCCTGCAGGTGGCTCAGAAACTGCTCGAAGGCCCGGCTGCGGCGGGCGATGGTCTCCGCGGTAAAATTCCGGCGCAGGCGCTTCCGGGGGAAGGAGATGGCAGCCATGGGGCCCCGGAACTGTCGCTGCAGGTTTCGGTGCAACCGCTCAAAGTCCGAGTAGCGGCGAGAGATCTGGGCTGGCTGGCGATCAGGTGGCCCTGGACCCATCACGGCGAGGGTGTAGAGCTGCGGGGAGGGTGGGGTCAGGGCAGGTGTGAATTGTCCATGTACCCCTCCCCTCCCCACACCCGCACTTCAAGCTCTGTTCCCCCACCTCTCCCCTTAGTCCCTGAGACTGGGCCCAGGAGGGTGGGAGCTGCTGGGGCAGCAGCTAGGGAGCCCAGTCCCATCTTACCTGAGGCTCGTCTGAAATGACCCAGGCCCAACGCAGCACGGGGAGAGAAAGACAGAGATGAGCTTCAGTGCCTAGAGCTGCCACCCCTTTTGTCGCTTCCAGGGAGCACTCCCTTCCCATAGGGTAGTTAGCTCTTCTGATAGCCTCTCTGGAAAACCAGCGGTGAGCTGAAACCCAGGCGACTTTCTTGGGCCTCTGAACCAACCTTCAGGACCAGCCTGGGGCTTTGCTCCACTCTGGACCAGAGCCCCCACCTCCTTAGCTAGGTTATTCCAAACGGGCGGAGAGGTCTTCAGACAGCCCTGGTAGCGGTCCTTGTGAAAAGGACATTGGGCACTGCACGAACTCCTGGGCAGCTACTCCCCTTGAGGTGTGTATCCTCAGGCAAGGCAGTGCTCCCCCTTGGGTCCGCCCTCCTCTCTAGTGAACGAAGCACTGGCCTAGGTCATGTCTACTCAAGTGGAATGTGTATAAATACATGTTGGTCCTGAGATTTTAGGTGCTATGTGCTGCAGTAAATAACACTGAATCAGAGACAAGAGGTGACTCCCCCTAATTTGAATCCTGGCTACGGATTAAGAGGCTCTCAGTCTGATTTTTAAAATGCCTTCCCCAACACTTCTCATCTCCACCTTGAGAAAAGTGCTAGAAAGCAAATCTCCGGGCAGAGCCTTCGGGCAATAGCATTCACACACGGTTTAATGACACGGTGTCATTTTTCACGGATTTTATTGTATTAATTTTTATGGTTCTCTTTATGGCAAACTAGGCTTTCCCCATACGGTAGAACTTTAAAACCTTTTGAACTTGTTTAAGACGAAAAATGTTAAGCAAGGAGTAGTACAAGTAGCATTTAGCCAGGACAAGAATTGTGAAGGTGGTACTGGAAGGACCAGTGTCTGAGAAACACGGGGCAGGATGACCGTGAAGCTGAGAACCTGAACACCGATTAATCTAGCATAATGCTGAGCCACCAGACTTAAAAGGGGGGATTAGTGAGCATCTGGTGTTGAAGGCACACCAACACCAAACCCAGACTTTTCTCGAATTTGCTCTGCGAAACTGCCAACATTACAGCCACCTCTGGTCAATTAGGCTTGCTTATTCTATACTTCTCTGGAAGATTCAGTGTACGGTAATATTTTAAAGGATTAAGAAGTTTAACCTTGGGGTGCCTGGGTGGCTCAGTCCGTTGAGCATCTGACTTTGGCTCAGGTCATGATCTCACAGTTCGTGGGTTCGAGCCCCATGTCAGGCTCTGTGCTGGCAGCTCAGAGCCTGGAGCCTGCCTCAGATTCTGTGTCTCCTCTCTCTATCTGCCCCCCAACCCCCGCCCCGCTTGTGCTGTCTCTCGCTCTAAAAAATAAATGAACATTACAAAATAAAAAAAAAAAAGAAGTTTAACCTTAAAGAAATTTATTTTATTCTTCAATTCTGCTTTCCCAAAACATATCGACTGCAAATCTTTTTTTTTTTTTTAATTTTCTTTTTTAAAGGAACAATTGTTAACATTCCCGGAAAACAATTTCCTGCAGAATACACTTCAAGAAGCATTGGTCTAAAATGACCCCTTATATTTATCTAGCTTTTACTTTTAGTTTTTTGGCAAAAAGAAAACATTTTAGATCCATTTTCTCATCTGACTCATCAAACACGTCCCCCCAAGTCTCACAGCTGGCAAATGGCCCCGCTGGGATTGACACCCAGGCCAACCTAATTCCACAGCCTGTGCTCTTAACCCCCAGAAGTGAAGTCAGGATGTAGGGTCCCCACTGGACAGAGAAGGGGATTTGTCTCCCCAAACACGGGTCAGGACCTATCTGGCCATCCTGCTCTGTCTTATCATTCTCTTCCCAGAGTCCCACCCCCACCGTGCTGCCCAGCTGCTCCTCGGGGTCCTTCTCTTGTGCATGACGCCTGGCTGGGACTTTTGCCACTCAAGACTAGATCATCAGAGGCATCCCTGCTCAAATTGGAGCAGGCACCCCATGGGCGTGGCCCCTGTTTACTAACAGCAGCGGAGAGGAATGGAGAGAGGCCCAGATGTGGGACAGTGCTACAGGCCCCTTTCCTGCTGAGTCAGAAATGGAGGAGGGTGGCGAAGATGAGGGATGTCTGAGGCAGGGAGCTGCCACTGCCCAGACTGGCCAGGTCGGGCTGGGGCTCAGGACCTGGCGACCTCATTCTCCATGTCAGTTTCTCCTTTCCACAGCAAGGAAAACAGACTCCAAGGCCTTCCCCCACACTGCTTTTCATGCTAACCCCACCTACCCCCTAAATCCAGCCCTCAGAACAACATCATGGGGTACAGTGTGGGTGCCTGGGAACTGGGTTGTAAGGATGCCACAACAGGCCCTACCTGGATGCCAGACATTTTCAAGCCAAGGTTAAGTCATAATAATAGAGGTGCCATTTTATCAAGCACTTCATAATGCCAGGCACAATGCTAAGGGCTTTCTTTCTGTGCACTGTCTCATTTAACTTCTGCAACTGCTCAGATGAGAAAATAGCATTATCAAGGTTACACAACGCACCGAAGGTCAAACAGCTGGTAATAAATGGGATCTGAATCAAGATCTGGATCCAAAACCCTTTTTTTTTTTTTTTTTAACCACTAACCAATGCAACTTGGGTTTCAGGTCTGACCCAGATAATATTTTTTCCTATATATCTTGTATTTTGCTACAGTCTGCAAAACCTAGGGTTGGGGGGCACACACACCAGTTCTCTTTAGTCTCAAAACCAGGATCGGGGGCAGGTCCATAATCCCTCAGAGAAGCTACATCATTTGCCTGAGGACTTGCTCAAGTTATATCTCCTTTCTGGCCTCAGTTTCCCCATCCCTAAAAAATGAAGTGATCCTTTAGAACTACACAGCCAGACTGCCCCCCTCAGGAAGTTGGAGTCTCCCCTACTTAGCCAGAGTTCTAAACTCACAGCCCAGGGGTTCCTGGACCCTCACTCACCACGTACTTGGAGGGCGGGTCCTTGACCACGTTGGCGCTGGTCACCTCGAAGAGCAAACGCTGGGGAACCAGGGTGTTCCGGGACTTCTTCCAGAAATCCTGCAACTGCCTTGTGAGGGGCTGACTGCCCCGCTGCCCATCAGGTGGGGGGCTTCGTTCTGCATGAGCACATGACCAGTTACATCAATGGGCCTGGGGCTAAGGTCGACATAAACCACATGCAGTGACCTCACTCATCCTCCCAACAGGTGAGACAGGCTTTATCTCCATTTGACATAAATGTAAACCGAAAGCCAGGGAGAGGTCTGGGGCCAAACACCGCGCCTAGCAGAGCAGACGGCCGACTCTGAATAAATATTTCCACCCCCCCAAACATCGCGAGCACATTGTTCGGATTTGTACATCCCGGATCCTGTACATTTAATGCCTGCAGCAACCTCGAGATGGGAGTGATTTCCCCCATTTGACACGAGGGACAACTTGGCTCAGAGAGGTGTTGTGATTCTCTCAAGGTCACACAGCCAAGAGGTGGCTGGGGTGGAGGCCTAATGGAGCCCCAGGTCCCGCCTCTGTCCTCGGGAACTCGCCTGCATCTTCCCCCGACGCCCCGTCCCCGGCCGGCAGCGGGTCGGGGCCAATCTCTCCGTCGTCCTCGTCGTCCTCCTCCTCTTCGTCCTCGGCGCTGGTGAAGCTGAGGGTGCCGCTGAGGCGGGAGGACAGGCCCTCGGCGTCGTCGTCCTCTAGCTCCGAGCTCTCCGGGAACTGCTCGGCCTCCGGGCCGGCCGCCGCCTCCCCCGGGCTGTCGCCGGCCAGGGCGTGCCGCAGCCGGTGCAGGAGCCGTGAGGCCATGGCACCCTGGGGGGAGCGCGCGACGCTGGGGCTGGGGCCGGGGAGGGAGGGAGACCGCCCCCCCCAACCGCGCGAGAAGGGGCGGGCCCAGTCAGGGGAGGGAGGGAGGGGTGCCGCGGAGGCCCCGCCCCTGCCCGTTGGGGGTCCTGCGAGCCCCGGGCGTCGCCTGGCGTCGTTTCCCTCCCACCCACGCAGCCCAGGGCCGAGCTCTGCCCGGGAGCGGCTGGGACCCTCCCCTTGTCTCTTTCGCCCCTTGGCGCGTCTCTCCCTCCGGCGCCCGCTGTGCACTCAGCGGCGCGCGGTCCCCCGGGGTCCGAGTGCAGTCCCGGCAGCTTACCGAGGCCGGCCGGGCTTCCCCGGGCTCAGGCCGCTCCGAGCGCCGCTCCGGCCGCTTCCTGCCGCCGCCCCGCCCCCGGCCCCGCCCGCTCCCCGGAGCCTCCCGGGAATCCCGGGCCTTTCGCTCCGGGAGGGACTTGGGAATCCTGGGTAGGCCTGGGCGAACCCGAGCCTCCTGCGGGATCCTACCCAATCTAAGGGGGCTCACGCCCTCAGTGAAACCTCCCGCTCGTCCCGAAGATCCCGTCAGTCCCGGTTGGCCCCAATCTGTCCCACAATCTCCACCCAGCACTCTTAACTTTCCAAAGTCATTATGGAAATGACTTGGAAGCCCATCTCTGGTAAAAATTTGAGGCCAGGAGAAGACACGTGATCTGAGTTGGAATCTGGCCTCGATGAGCCTAGGTTTTCTCCTATGTAAAACAGGAATAATTAAAACTAGTACTAATTTTTCAGCCTTTGAAAGGGCACTGACTGGTTCAGTGCCTGGCACAGAGCAGAGGCTGACAGATTGATCAGTTACATAGTGATTATTGTTTCCATAGTGTTCTCAGGTTCTTACAACTTCATAATTTCATTTGAGCCTCACACATAGGAAGTAGCAAACGGGGAAGTGAGATCCAGAAAGGCAGAGTTACTTGCCCAGAGTCACACAGCTTGCCAGAGGTTTCTGAATGTGGGGCCTTGCAGCCTAGGTCTCCTGAGTTCCTAATTCTGGTTTTGTTTTGTTTTGTTTTTTCCCCCCACACACGGGAGGCGTGGTAATCTCAGCAGCTCTTCTAAAGGGCTGGCTGTGTTTCATCTTTTACCAGGAGGTCAGCAGGAGGAAGAATTTATTGTCACTTCTTGTCAAAAGCCCAAACTATCAGTCCCTAGCAGGGCAGATATTGTTGGTTATACAATTAAACAAATAAAATCTCTCTGACAATCGTTCCTACCCTTTTTGAATGGCACAAGAGAGAGGTGGAGGGAAATCGCTTTGAATGGAAAACATACTCCCTGCCCCCCTATGTGCAGAAAAGGCAGGGCTTTCATTTGAGGCTCCACTGTGTCCTACATCCTGTTCTAGGCACTTTATATGGGGTCACATGTCACACTCAACCTCTTGGGGGAGGGGCTGTTATTGGACAATAATGGTCCATTTTCAGGATGAAGAGGCAAATTGACTTCCCCAAAATCCAGAGCTAGGAAATAGGGGAGCTGGGATTTAGGGCCAAGTCTGTGTAATTTCAAGGCTCTAACTACTCTTCATTCAGCTTAGCAGTAGGGTGTTGGGGCAAAAAAGGCCCCCTTCATTCATTGATTGATTCAACACTCACTTATTCACCAAACACCAAACAAGAATATTAAGTTGTATTTTGGCATGTTTCACAAGTCTGGGTACAAGGCAGGTATTCAAAAAAACCATGGGTTGTCAGAAATCTGGTTTGGCACTTCTATTTTACAGATGGGAGGTCTGAAGATCAGTGAGGGGAAGGGACCTACCTTGGGTCATACAAACAGGACCAGAACTAGATCTCCTGATGTCTTGTATCCTCCACTATCCTTGGATTCTGTGTAATATCTCCCTATAGCCTCCCTGAGAGATGGTCATTGAATTCCTGATTGCATACATTCAGTAACAGGAAGCTCATTATCTCCTGAGGCTTCCCGTTCCTGTTACGATTCAACCACGACAGTTAGGAAGTTCCTTCTCATAACCAGATGTCACCCAGTTCAGTTAGTCTTATAAAGAACAAGATATTTATTGAGCACTTGCTAAGTGCCACGTGCTGAGGTGCTGCGGAATGCAGTGATGACCAGGTAAGTGTCTCTGGTCCACGGAACTCAGAACAGGTCATGTCATGTGGCATGCTCAAGGATATGATTGAAGAAACTACCAGAAAACCACCCTGGACTGCTTTGGCCCAGGTAGAGGAGGAGGGATCCTGAAGGAAGTGATGTTATTTTTGATTTGTATTTTTTTTTGCAACTAATCTCTACACCGAACATGGGGCTCGAACTCAAGATCCCAAGATCAAGAGTCGCATGCTCCACCGACTGAGCCAGCCAAACACCACAAGGAAATGATGTTAAAGCTGAGAAAGACGGGGATGTCTGGGTGGCTCAGTTGGTTAAGTGTCCGACTTCGGCTTAGGTCATGGTCTCGTGGTTTGTGAGCTCGAGCCCCGCATCAGGTTCTCTGTCAGCACAGATCCTCTATCCGCCCCCCGCTCTGCCCCTCCTCTGCTTGTTCTCTCTCTCTCTCTCTCAAAATAAATAAATAAACTTAAAAAAATTTGAGAAAGATGACAGGGAAGTAGGCAGGTATAGAGAAAGAAGACAGAATTACTGGCAAGAAAAAAACCCAGCATGTACAAAGACCTGAAGGCTAGAAAAGGTGATGTTTGGAGCCGCATTTTAGTCTGACCAGAGCAGCAGGCAAGATGTGGAGGAAAGGGGATTGGGATTAGAGGGGTCAAGGGGAATAGATACATTCGGACCTTCTGTATTTCCCTGAATAAATGAAAGAACAAATCAGGGAACAAATGATTGCCGAGGGTTCCACACGCTGTTCCAAAGGAATCCTGCAGTTCCAGGGCTCACATCCAAATTGGAATCCCCTGGTGTCGCTGCCCCTTGGCCCTCTGCCTGGACAGGGGAGGCCTTCTGTAGCCTGGCCTAGCTCCACTGAGCTTTTCTTGGGAATGTCTATAAATAGAGGAAGATGGGCTGGGCTGCCACTGTCCGTCTGCCTTCGTTGGAATCCAGCCTCCTTTCACTGGCCCCAGGCTCTGTGCTTAGTTGTCTTAGTGCTCTTTGTGTTGACTTAGCCACTGTCCACAGCATCACCTACCCCTCCAACATCCACCCTAGGCTCTGTGGATTCTCGGGGTGGACCCCCTCTGGACTGGACTCGCTCTGCACATCCCTTCGCTCTCCGGACGGCCAGCTGAGCTGCTCCAGACTTCCTCACCGAGCTCTAGGAACGGGCCAGCTGCCCCTTTACCCACGTAGAGAACCTGCCCCTAGTCCTCTAGTCTCCCTCTCCCTCAAAAAAGTGAATCCCAAACATCTTTTCCCTGGAGAAGGTGTATTTGAGAGATGGATCTGCTTTATTTCTTTTCTTTTCTTGTTTCTCTTTTAAAAATTTTTAGGTTTATTTATTTTGAGAGAGAGAAACAGAGCACGTGAGTGAGGGAGGGGCAGAGAGAGAGGCAGAGAGAGAGAATCTCAGGCAGGCTCCTTGCTATCAGCACAGAGCCCGATGTGGGGCTCGAACTCACAAACTCTGAGATCATGACCTGAGCTGAAGTCAAGAGCCCCATACTTAACCAACTGAGTCATCTAGGAGCCCCTTGGGAACTGCTTTCAAAGTTTATTTCTCCTCCAACTGCATACCCATTTCCCGGACCCCTCCATAGATTTCTTATTTGGATAGGACTTCCCTTGAGGATTAATAAGAATCACCCAACATGACTATAGACCTTTACGATTTACAAAGGTCCCCCAGGAGAAGGGAATAATAATAGCTTCTACCTCAGAGGATGAGCACCAGATGAGATCACGTGGTTAAAATGCTTAGCACAGAGTGTGGCACGTCGTAGAGGTTCACAAACCGTGGCTGTCACTTCCTCCTCGCCCCCTCCCCTGCCTTCTACCATGGTTCAAAGACAGGACATTCCACTTGCCAAGCATCAACCCTCTGGAGCTGGCACAAGCTAGGTGACTTGTACCTGGGCCCCCGTTTACCGTGGTCTCTCTGTGAGGGAAGTTATGACCGTCCCCATCTCCGTCTCGCAGAGAAGGAAACTGAAGCTCAGAGTGGCATCGTCACCTGCCTAAGAGTGCATAGCTTGCAGAGACAGGATTTGGATCTTGGGTTTTAGACTTCAAGTTTTATTCTCTTCCCAGTCTACCTTGCTGCCTCACTTGTCTGTCTTCTGATTGTCCTTACCCATCTTGGAGCAAACATGATTCTTGAGCAGGGGCTTGCTAAGGCGGTGAGCGGGGCGGGTTCTCCTCCCAAGAATCTAGGACATCAAGGCCTGCCACCTGCTCAGAGGCTTAAATTTCTCTGCAAGGGCCCTTGGCTAAATTAGGTAATGGGCTAGGACTCTGGGATGGGGCGGGGGTTGGGGGGGAGGCACTCACTGACCCCAGGATCTGATTGGCTGGGGCAGCCAGTCCTGGGGAGCAGGGAGGTGGGAGGGGAGGGAGCCCCTACAAATCCTAGGGGCTGGAGCAGGCCAGGGCAACTTTGGGTGGTGGAGTGTCTGAGGCGGTGACCTACAGCAGAGGAGGCCCTGTGACTAGCAACCATGGTAAGGACAAGAAAGGACTTCAGCCCTTTGCTTGCTGGAGCACCTCTGGACCTCTTCCAGGCCAGATCTGGGTGCTCTGTAGTCCAGTAATTGGATGTTTGAAGATGGACCGTGAAGGTTCCTGGAGCCTGGGTATCTAGAAGGAAGCCTGGGGAAGACTTGGACTTCTCTAGAAAGGGGAGGGCTGGGATGTTCCGGGTATTGCCAACTCCCTGCAGACCTGAGGCTTTGGCAGTGTTGGTCATGGAAGTGTGAGGGGGTCCTAGCTTGTCTCTCTCATGGTAGAGGTGGGGACTCCGAGGGCCAGAGTGAGTCACCCAGTGAGCCAGTGGCAGGAGTGGGCTAGAGGCCTTGCCAAACCTTCCTACTGCCAGTGAGAGAAGACTCTTCTGGAAGAGGGGAGGTTTGCAGGGTCTCAAGTCCAAGAGCTTCAAGGGTGAGGAGAAGGGGCAGAAGAGGACAGGCCCCAGCCTCTCAGAGAGGGGTTCTAATCTGGGGCTGTTATGTCTGCTGAGGTCCCCCACCCCACTTCACTTCAAGGGGTAACTAGACCCTGGAGGACAGCTGCTGTGGCCCACGCCAGACTAAAAATAGCCGACTCTCCTTCATGGACAAGGAGGAGGGAGGAGGGGAGGGGGGGCAAGGAGGAAGGCATCAGCCAGCCCGCCAAAGAACACCTTGGCCACCTCAGCCCCTCCTCCTCACCAGCCTCAGTCCAAAGCCCCATAGCCAGTTGGCTTGGCTTGCATGTGGCCAGATCCCCTCTCTCGAAATCTTACTTTCACCTCCACAAGGCCCCCATTATATTCGGCCCAGCATGAGTGGTATTTACTCCTATGACTGAATGATAAGAAGGAAGCTTAAAATCTCCATCTCAGCAAGTTCTTGGAGGGGAGGGATGCTGTGTCTGAATCTTCTTGGTTTCAGTGCCTAGTCTTTGGCCTGATGGGCACTTAGTAGGTGCTCAGCGACTTTGCGTTGCATTATTGTTTATTTGAGAACATACGTTTATTGAGCACCTATTACAGTGCCAGGCTCTGTCAGGAGCTAGGGAAAAGTGGGAAATCATGCTGGAATAGTGCTGGCACTTTACAAAACCCTTTCACACCCCCAATGCTATCTCATCTCTGAGAAGCTGCTGAGAAGAGATAAAGTTACAATAAGTGACTTGCCCAAGGTTAGTGGGTTAGGGATTCCTGACTTGGCATCTGACTGGCAAGTTTGAAGACCTTGGGCGTAATCCGTTTTCTCCCTAGTCCTTCATAACTGGGGCCAGGTGCTGTGAGAACATGCAGAAGGTGTTGCTAGTTTGGCATTGTTCTTCTGGAAGACCAAAGGGCATTGACAGAAGGGGGTTAAAGAGAATGGGGTTGAGACAAGAATGAGCTTGGGGGTCTGCCCCTTCTTCTCTCTGACTCTGCGTCTTCTGCAGACGGACCAGCAGGCAGAGGCCCGGTCCTACCTCAGCGAGGAGATGATCGCTGGTGAGTGCAGGTGGGCGGGCGGGCTGTTGGGGGGATGTGTGCTGGGCAACGGTGTTTGAACAGGGTGGGAGACAAGGTATGAGGCTGACAGTCCAGGCAGCCCCACTTCAGTCTTCTGCCTCCTTCCTCCGGCAGAGTTCAAGGCCGCCTTCGACATGTTTGACGCTGACGGTGGCGGGGACATCAGCGTCAAGGAGTTGGGCACGGTGATGAGGATGCTGGGCCAGACACCCACCAAAGAGGAGCTGGATGCCATCATCGAGGAGGTGGACGAGGACGGTGAGCTGGTGGCCCTCCAAGGCAGGGCTGGGACGGTGGCGGGAGAGGTGGGCATCCAGGGCTCAGGCTCACTCACCACCTGCTCCCCACAGGCAGCGGCACCATCGACTTCGAGGAGTTCTTGGTCATGATGGTGCGCCAGATGAAAGAGGATGCGAAGGGGAAGAGCGAGGAGGAGCTGGCCGAGTGTTTCCGCATCTTCGACAGGTGCACTGGGGGCCTGGGAGCCGAGAAGGCGCTGGGCTGGGCGAGTCTGGCCGGCAGGGCACTTACATTCTCGGAGTGGGGTGGCGGTGAGGGAGGGGAGGCGTCGACGTGGCCAGGGCAGCTCGCCCCTGCCTGCCCTGAGCCCTACTCTGTCCCTTCGCTTCAAAGGAACGCAGACGGCTACATCGATGCGGAAGAGCTGGCTGAGATTTTCAAGGCCTCCGGGGAGCACGTGACGGACGACGAGATCGAATCCCTGATGAAAGACGGTGACAAGAACAACGACGGCCGCATTGACTTCGACGGTGAGGGCCGCGACAGCTTGGTGGCGGTGGGCCGGGGGCCGGGGGGCGCGCCACGCGGGAACGTCCGGGGCGTGGCACCCACATGAACGTCCTTGGCTTTGTGGGCAGGGTGGGGAGCTCTCGGCGGTTTTGTGCAAGATTTCCTCCCCCTCTCCTTCCCCGCAGAGTTCCTGAAGATGATGGAAGGCGTGCAGTAAGAAGCCGGCTTCTCCTCTGCCCCGACCGCGCGTCCCTCGGGCCGGGGCGGTGCCACCCCGCCCCGTCCCACTCTCCGCCCCGGGAGGGAGGCGCGGCCCCTGCTGGCTCTGTGTCCAGAAAGAATAAAAACAGACGCTGAGAAGCACGTAGCCTGAGTGAGGGGAGGAGCAGGGGAGTGGGTGTCATGGCCCGCCGGGCTGGGCCGTGGTCCAGGGCGCCACCCGAGCGCACTTGGGATCCGAGGAGGGGCGACCCGAGTTGCCTGACGCGCCGACGCGCTGGTCAGGTTCCCGGCCGGCTCCCGGTAGCTGGCGCTGGGCGTGGGCAGCTCGGCCGACGGGCTGCGGTGGCGCCTGGCGCTGGAGGAGGGTGGCCGGGGCCTTGGGGCTGTCGGGGTGAGTGAGGGTGCCTGGGATGGGGGTAGGGTGAGGGCGCCGCAGGCGACCGAGGCCCCTTTCCTTCCCTACCGTCCCTCCTTTCTGGAGCCTTTTTGGGTCTTCGGTGCAGACTGCCGGGGTGGGGAGGGAAAGGGGAGTATCCGTCCGTTCCAGGCAGCATTCGTTCCTGCGTGACTTTTTCTACTTCGTCTGTTCTGACGTCTTCGTCTCCACCCTGGACCCCTGCCTCCAGTCCCGGCCAACGCGCTCAACACACGGCCGTCAGCACGATGGAGCCAAAAGAAATTTGACCTTGCTCCTCCCCCGTTGAAAGACCTTCAAGGCTCCCCATTGCTTCTAGAATCCAATCCAAATTCCTTTCCCCTCCTTCCCTCCCCTCTGGGCTCCAGTCACGCTGGGCGATTTGTCACTCCTGCCCTGGACAGTGGGGGTGCACTTTCAAGCCTTCTGGCTTTTGCTCCTGCCTTCTCCCTCCTTGGAATGGCCTTCCTCCTCTAAAAAGCCTGGCAAGTTTCTCAGCCCAGCTCAGATACCACGTCAAAGATACCAGGACCCAGCTCAGACACCACCTTCTCCCTTGATCCCTTCTCCCACTGGCTGTGCTCTGGCTTCTGTAACTCTTTGTGCACGACTCAATCACAGCAGGCAGCAGGTCAAATCTAATGCCGTGCAGTGGTGCCTTAGCTTTAGAGGCAGGGTGCCTCTGAATGAGTTTGAACCCTCACTGCCATGACAAACCACTCTGTAATTCAGTTTCCTACTCTGTAAAATGGGGATAATGAGAATTATCACAACCTTGCAGGGTTGTGAGAACAAGTTAGTTTGTTAGTGCAGAGCGCTTAGAACAGAGTGTGACACGTACTAATTCTATTATTATTTTTAAATGTTTATTTTAACAAATAAGTACCTTCGAGAGCCCCACGTGGGGCTCGAACTCTTGAACAGTGAGATCCTGACCTGAGCCGGAGTCAGACGCTTAACCCAACCGAGCCACCCAGGAGCCCCACTAATGCCGTTATTAATATCAC
Organism: Acinonyx jubatus; assembly: GCF_027475565.1. Lineage (NCBI taxonomy): Eukaryota > Metazoa > Chordata > Mammalia > Carnivora > Felidae > Acinonyx > Acinonyx jubatus. The sequence continues at coordinate 14,671,495 of NC_069388.1, forward strand.
TACTACCACGTTGAAACCCTGACTTGTGCGGTTATTCATCGCTACAGTCCTCCCTTTCCAGTTCCTTCGTGTTCTTGGCTCCCCTTTCTGAGGCATTCATGTTTCCCAGTTTCTATTTCCAGCCGGGGTCAGCACTCATCACCAGGACCGCTTGCTGTGTGCCGTGCCTTGCGGGCCTGTCTGATTGATGCACACAACCCTAGAGGCAGGCAGAGGCTGTTCTCTCCGTTTTACAGCGGAGGAAGGCGATGACGTACCCGGGCACACACATGTGGAAACAGGAGCAAGGCTCTTAACTGTGGCACCACCTACCTGTGGACAGTTCTCCCTAGCTGCCCTTAGAACTTCACACCCGTCCTGCTCTAATCTCATAAATTCCCCATCTCAGAGATGGCACCCTGGAGTTCTGGAGCCGCCTTCCCACCCGCAGTTTGCTCTGGCCTGCTGCTTTCCTTCTCTGTCTCCTTACTCTTTTATCCGTCCTCTCCGAGCCCGCTCGGTGTTGTGACTCAGAACAGTAGTTAACCTCCTGGCCGTTCCCTCCCCTCAAGGCTGCCAGAAGCAGCTTTCTGATACCAAGTCCTACTCAAGGCTTTATTAGGTGCCTCAAGGTAAAGCCCCTGTATTTTATCATTTTTACTTTTTTAAAGTTTATTTATTTTGAGAGAGAGAGTGAGAGGACTGAGAGCAGGAGGGGCAGAGAGAATCCCAAGCAGGCTCCATGCTATCAGCAGAGTCTGGCGTGGGGCTCGAACTCATGAACCATAAGATAATGACCTGAGCTTGAAACCAAGAGTCAGTCGCTTAACTGACTGAGCCGCCCGGGTGCCCCAGAACCTTCTCGGTAAAGGCCTTTAAATTTTTTTTTTTTTAATTTTTTTTAAACGTTTATTTATTTTTGAGACAGAGAGAGACAGAGCATGAATGGGGGAGGGGCAGGGAGAGAGGGAGACACAGAATCGGAAGCAGTCTCCAGGCTCTGAACCATCAGCCCAGAGCTCAACGCGGGGCTCGAACTCACGGATCGCGAGATCGTGACCTGAGCTGAAGTTGGACGCTTAACCGACTGCGCCACCCAGGCGCCCCAAAGACCTTTAATTTAAAGGCCTTACAAGCCCTTTGCGACCTGACGTCCATGCCACTATGCCCTCCTTGATTCTCCTGGTCTTTGTGCCCCACCTCTGAGCTTTCATAGTACCCAACATCTAAGGAGGGCTTACCACATGCCAGGCACTACTCTAAGGTCTGTCTATCCTATGAGGTAGCTACTAATATTTCCATTTTACAGAGTGGTTTAGTCTAAATGTATGCAAGTAACGGAGGGGTGTGGGGATTCTAACAATTGTTCTGCCTGTGAGGTCTGAGCTCTTAACCACCACTCTTATGGCACTTATTCAACCCCCACTGACCTGCCTGTCTGCCCCCTGAACTTCAGCCTCTGAGGACAGGACTGTGTTTTTTCCCCTGCTTGATCCCCAGCCCCAAGCACAGGGCTTGTACTGCAGGCACTCAGTAATGGTATGGGGCGAATGGGAACAATACCTTCTCCGTCTTGTTGCAAGTGCCAGAAACCTAAATCAAATGGACTTAAACTAAAAAGGGATTTGCTGGCTCACGAAACTGGGATGCTAAGGCGTCAGCTGGAGGCCAGTCTCAATGTCACCTCCATCTCCCAGCTACTGGCCGCTGCTTGGCTTTCTCCCATCTGCAATTGTCTGCACCAGCTGCCCAGACTCCCTCCTCTTTTAAGCAACCCTGTTAGTAAAATCATTCTACTTTCTCCCAGGGATTAATTCTAAGGAACACTCTGATTGGTTCTGAGCTATAGTCCACCCCTGTGACTGACACAAGGCAGGCCATGTGGCCATCTGGGTGGCCCAACAATTGGATCAAGGACCACGTGGAGAGAAGCCTCCTAATGCAGACAAAAAAATATACCTGCCTTGGCCAGCATTTAGTAAGAACCATCTTAGTGCTACTTTCTGAGCTGTCTTCTTAGACATCCTCTAGTCAGGTATTTTCAAAGTTGAGAGAGCCTCAGAATCCCGGAGTGCTTGTTGGGGCCAAGAATTTGCATTTCTAACAAGTTCCAGGTGGAAGGGCCACGCCTTGAGAACACCGCTCATCTTCTCATCTTCAACTTCGGGAGGAATGCAGACCCTCAGGCCCCACACAGACCCACTGAATCAGCATTTGCATTGGAGGTAGAGCCCAGGCAGACTTCTCTGCACATCCGACTGGGCAGCACTGCCGGGAGAGCTAGCCACACAGTGTCATCCAAATCCCATCCCAGATCCCCAGGCCACTTGTCACCTGCCTGCTCCATGGGGGCACAGAGCAGGGAAGGAGCCTGGGCTGGCAGGAATAAGAGAAAAGTGAGAACCTTCCTGATGCCTCCCCCCCCCGCCCCCCCCCCCCCCAAGGCCTGCACAGTCAGCTGCTGACAGAGCTGGGTGAGGCCAAGACCCAGGCGGTGTTGGAGGGCATCTTGCTGCTGTGTTGGTCCACGTTGGAGATTTTCCTGCAGTACCTGGGCTGGGGCCATCACCTTACTCCACCCTTCCCCCTGCCCAGACCCCAGCTGGTCAGCACAGGAGTTTCCTCTCAGGGCCCCAAAGGCTGGGGCCTGTGACAGGCCAATGGAGAGGGCCTAGGGGCTGGGGGCCTGGGCCAGTGGGTGCAGGAGCGGGAGGAATCGCTGGTGAGGAGTGGGTGAATGTGAGTGGGGGCATGGGGGGCCTGGGGTAAGGGGGGAGTCGGGAGCTGTCCTGAGGTCTCTGCCCGGGAAGAGGCATTCCCGGGCTGTCTCCCAGACCCCAGGCCTGCTTAGGGTGAGCTGAGTGCTTTCCTTTTCCTTTTTCAGGACCAGAACATCCCGCCATAAAGTAGGTGGCTGGTCCTCACCTCCCAACCCCCTCGTGTGTGCACATGTGTGCACGTACACGCTTTCTTTTTTAATTTTTTTTTTTAACATTTATTTTTGAGACAGAGCGAGACAGAGCATGAACGGGGGAGGGTCAGAGAGAGGGAGACACAGAATCTGAAACAGGCTCCAGGCTCTGAGCTGTCAGCACAGAGCCTGACGTGGGGCTCAAACTCACGGACCACGAGATCATGACCTGAGCTGAAGTCAGACGCTTAACCGACTGAGCCACCCAGGCGCCCCCGTACACGCTTTCTCATTCAGCCTCATCTGTAACTCAGCTGGGCAGCTCCAGTATCCACTGACGTCCCTGGTTCATGTCACAACTCTACAGAGGCATTTTGTGAGACCCATCTTACAGGGGAGGAATCAGATGCAGTCATGAAATGACTAAGCTCATAGAGGAACGAGTCCTCGTCACCCCTGCGCAGCCACACAGCCTCTCAGCTGCTTCTAGTCCCTAGAGAGGAGCAGGGCAAGGGCCTGGACCCTACTCCACCCATGCTGAACACTCCCAACCCTGGGGAAATTACAAGGCAACTTGTACACAAAAAACAAAAAAAAAAAAACCAACCAATGTATTTATTTAATATATTCATCACAAGGGCTCAACCAGACACTTAATTTAAAAAACAGAAACAAAACAAAAATAACACCACAGTTTAAGATACAGAGTCCTAGGCAGAAATGAAGGAAAGGACAGACCATCTAAGGAGAAAATAAAAAGACAATACAAGGAAAGAGGCTAGACAGTCAGGGTTCTTGGCTGGAGACCTGCTTTGAGTAGGTTTCTTGCAGATACTTCTTGAATGCTGAAAGAGAACAGGCAGGTATCAGGGAGTGGTGGGGACAGGGGTTAAGATGCACATGAGGGCAAGCAAGGGTACGAAATCTGGGGAGCTGGAGAGGATTTCTTAGTACAACAGAGTCCCTTTTGCTGCCCACCCAGTCAGGTCTTGGGGAGGGGTTCTGCTTCCAGTGAGGCTGGGGAGGTGACTGGGGGGCCTCAGTGAGCAAATCGTTTGCACAAAGCTTTGCCTTCTACTTAAAAAGCCCCTCAACCTACATTAACGTGGAAAGAGTTTCCTGATTTTTATAGCAAACAGGCAAATCAGAAAACACCAAGGCAGAGGCAGAAGTGGATTCCCTAGGTTGACATCCACTCCCAACCCAGTCCTCAGGACACAATCCCAAGTCACCAAGATCCTTCTGTGTGAGGGAGCCTTTGAAGGCTGGGGAGGGATCACCCGGTGCTGGGAAAGGATGGAGGACCCACCTGTGGGGTTTTTCCAGAGCTCAGCAGCATGTGTGTTCAAAGGGCTATCGATGTTAGGTTCTGTGGACGGACAGAAAGAGAATGATCAGTAGGGGTAGAAGAGGCTGGCCTGGGGGAATCCCGGGAGGCCTGACAGCTTCCTGGGTTCAGGGGACGGGCTGGTCTCAGAAGTCACCTCCTAGCAGGCTCTGGATGGACAGCAGGATGGTCCTGACATCATACAAGGCAGACCACTTGTCCTTCAGGATGTCCAAGCAGATGTTACCCTGGGTGTCCACGTTGGGGTGGTAGCAGGGCGTGAGGAACTTGACCGTGGGCGCATTGTAAGGGTAGCCACTGGGGAACTCCAGGGAGAGTTTATACCTCAGGTCCTCGTATACCTGGCATCGGAGAAACAGGTGGGGAGTATACCTCCCACCCTGAGCCTCACAGCCCAACCCAAGCCCCAGAAAGGGGCTTGCTAGGACCTTTGAGTTTATCTGGGACTTGACAAAAGACAAAGTGTTGCAATGGCTCTGGTTCTTTCTCGCATATCTGGCAGGGACATCAGTGATCCTTGTCCTACAGATAAGGGGCGTAAACTGGCATCCTGAGGGCTACCACAGCTGTGCTTTAGTCAGTTATAACATTAGATACTAACATGTAAAAACCAGGATGTTTTAGACATATATTCAGATTTTTTTATTTTTTAAAAGATTTTATTTTTACGTAATCGCTATACCCAACGTGGGTATAGACACAACCCCAAGATCGAGAGTCACACGTTACACTGACTGAGCCAGCCAGGCACTCGTGGATTCTGACTAATCGTAAACCAGATGTGGAGCAGGGTGCCTGGGTGGCTCAGTCGGTTAAGCGTCTGACTTTGGCTCAGGTCATGAACTTGCGGTTTGTGAGTTTGAGCCCTGCACTGGGCTCTGTGCTGACAGCTCAGGGCCTGGAGCCTGCTTCGGATTCGGTGTCTCCCTCTCTCTCTGCCCCTAACCCATTCGCATTCTGTCTCGGTCTCTCTCAAAAGTAAATAAACATTAAAAAAAATTAAAAATAAAATACCCCAAAACTCACCAACCAAAACCCAGACGTGCAGCAATGGCAAGCTGCCATCTTGGGACTTACTTGAGCCCTTTCATCGGCCAAAGTCCTCATGTACCCTCCATTCTCCTTTTTGTCTGGCCCCCTGTAGGCACTTAAGATGGGAAGCCCTGCTTTAAACCCAACCTCTTACTGTACAGAGGGAGAGACGAGGCCATAGGCTCAGAGCACAAGAACACAACAGGGGAACGTCCTGCCAGGCTGAAGACTTGAAGCTGACCTGCACTTGGATTTCTCCCCAGACCCAGCCAAGTCACACTCACCAACCTCAACCCTACACTTACTGTGCCAGCTGCTCCATGGATGGTCCCCACCCATTTGAAAAGGTTGTCGGATTCAGGGAAGGCAGAAATTCCTTTGTCACCAGACATCTGGGGGAAGAAACAACACCTGCTGGGCTGCAGACTACACTTTGAGGGGTCAGTGGGTGAACTCCTTCCTCTGAAGCGCATCACATTTTGATCCAAAATAAAGCAACCAGACCAAATTGACAGGCTTTTCTGGGGAAGTGATTCAGTTCTTGGGGGCTGAACCTTCCCCTTTGGGGAGGGGTACTGGGTATGTTAAGGAGAGAGGGGTTATGCAGAGAAGCAGAAGGGAGCTCTGTACTTCCAATCTTGTTGGATGCTGGGAATTTAACTGAGCATGCCAGTGAGTGCTGGTTACACACAAAGCCTCCATTAGATCTACATAGGGGCACTGAAGGATTTGAGTTGATATTCAGGGTTAATGCAGACAAGGTCAACTGGGAAGAAGCATTTCAAAGTATGACAGGATTAAGAATATTAAGGGTGGAGAGCAGGGTATGGGTAAATCTCCAGGCAAGGAAGTAGGACCAGGCAGGATAGAGGGAAAGCCTTGTATGGTTTCAGGGAACTGTATTTTAGAGAGAACTTCATGGTGGGGGTGGGGGTGGGATGTGGAGTAGACACTGCTGGAAGGAAAGGTGTAGGTGGGGTATATTAACTTCTTCCCAGAAGGGCGCAAACTGGACTCATGTTTTAATCCCCTGCACTATGTCTAGCAAAGAACCTGATGTAGGAAAGTCGCTGATTAGCGGAGGTGAGTGGGAGGTGGAGGGTGGAAGAACTGGTTGGGGGTCTGGGCAGGTAGTCACTCACCATAAGGGTCATCAGCTCCTGCTGTAGCCTGCAAAATGAGTGCTGGGAGTCATCTGGGAGTCTGGAGGAGCCAGGGCTCCAGGCGGTGCTTCTCCCCCCACCCCAATCTCTCTGGAGGAGCTGTTATGGAGGGTTCCCTTACCCCGAGGTCAGACTTCAGCGGGGGCACACACTCATTTCCACTTCCATAGGAGGGTCCCAGTGAGTCCTCACCCTTCCTAATTCCAGGCTCCCGCAGGGCGGTCTGGCTTGTTCTTAACTCCCTCAGCTTCTCTGACGTCTCTCCCCGTGCCGGGTCCCAATTTCTACCCACTTCCGTCCCCACTCTCCCCCGCGCCAGGTCACCGAAGGTCCCAGTCACACTTTCATCTTGGCTTACCCGCGGAGGATCCTGGCAGCCTGCCTCCCCCTTCGTCCTCCTTCGGGAGGCCCTCCCAGGGCGGCCCGAGCTCCCGGAGTGCCCTCCTGTCCCCGTATCTGCCCGCTCAAGGAGGAGGTGGGGGCCCGGAAGTCCGAGGTCTCGACCCCAAGGCCCAGGGCGTGCTGGGCACGGCCAGTGTTACCTCCACACCGCTCACCTCTTGCCCACGGGGCCCCGGGCAGCGCCCCCGCTGGGCTCGGCTCCTTTGCGGGCGGCGGCGACGCTGGCGGCGGCTGGGTCGCGGTTCTGGGAAGCCATCCGGGCGGCGCAGGCAGGGAGACAGGAACTCGGAGAGCACAACTGCAACTGCAGGGCTGGGGGCCCGCCCGCCCGCGTTTGAATTGTAACCCTCCGGCGGCACCAGCCAATCAGCGGCTCGCTTGGGTTTGATCCAGCCAATGAGGAGCGCCAGAGCACTCTGTAACTGCGCAACTGCTAGACCCACCCTCCAGCGTACCACTATTGGGCGGCAGGAACAGACTTCTGATCGACGATTGGTAGAAGAGGCCGCCATTAACTAACGGATCTGCAGCGGATTGGTGGCCTTTGGAAAACGCCGACCATTAAAGGGCCAAGAAAAAGTCCACGTGGGATGATGAACCCTTCCAGGACAAACGCCGGGTTGCGGCGGGGAACCGCCGGCGCGGTCAGCCAGGATCCCTACGCCCAGGGGAAGGGAGCGTCCGGGTCTCGTCGACATTGGTACTTCTTCCCTCAACCCGGAAACCCCTGCTCCTCCATCTATTATAATGTCCCGGGCACCTCTGTAGGGACCTCTGAAAACTCATGCGAGGGGAATGATGGCCAGGAGACTCTTAGAAACGGGCTCATAACGCTGCTCTCCAACCGTCCTCTGGGACCTCGAACACAACATTTCGTATCTTAACCTGTAAAACGGGGGGGTAATGAAAGCCTCTCCTCATTTTCTGGTCTGTCATCAACCCCTATGGTGCCAGCCATCACATTCTGGCACTTCGTCTATACCTTAGGGGATGAAGAAATAAGAGAGACAGGGAAGGTTAACAAAGCACATGATGTCCCCAGCCTCGTCTCATAAAGCAGATAATGCTTGGGGCAGACTTCACTGGGTCTGACCTGGAATGGGGGAGGGTAGCTGGTCATCTTTTCCTGTGCCCCCTTCTTCTAGAGCCCTTGGTAATCCGTCCATCCCTACAATGCAGACCACACAGCAAGCTATGTTTATTACAAACTGTTTAATTGCTTCTTAACCCGATAACTTTACAAATATAGAACCACGTGCCATTCTGGGGGTGCTCTGTAATGAGTCACTACAGACTAGCCCAGGCACAGTTTAATGCCGCTGAGATCCGTCCAGGAGCAGTCCCGGCAGTGGCCTCAGCCATGTGGGGGAGGGCCTTGGGAGGAGGGCTGCCAAGTGTGGCCAGGGGACCTGGCTTCAGGTCTGAGGAGGTGCTTCAACAGCACGATGCTCATTCTCTGTCCGTAGTGTCTCCATGTACTTTCGCATCTTCTCAACCATCCAGGAGGGTAGCACAAAGGATTTCAGCTCCTCCAATTTCAGGTCCAGGCATCCTCTGGAACAGACATTGAGGAGAGCTGAAGCAAGGGAGAGTATGGGCCCAGGCTCACCCCAAGGGGCTACTGTGATGGGAGGGGAGAGGCAGGGGACAGATGACTGGTTTTACCTGTAGTCATCACTGGCAGCGAGGTCCCGGATGTCCTCCTCAATGAGGAGGTAGGCCTGAGGCAGGAGCAAAGGAGAGTGGTCACTGCCTTTGATTCGATTCAACTCAACAACACTTGATTAAACATGTGCTTAATGTCAGGGCTGGAAGGGAGAGGGGCATGATTTACAATTTAGGAGGAGAGAGTAGGGAGAGACTGGGGAACAGCGCCCTGAGACCACCTTTCACACATATAGAAACTTTATGGGTTAGGGAGTGGGACTGGTGACTTATTTATGGCCCTTTCCTCTTAAAAAAGGCCTCTGAGGTAGCTTAAAATGAAATGGCAAGAGAGCTAGCAAAACACATATGGAAACAGGAAATCAGGAGGAGGAAGCCATATGTTAACTCTAAGAACGAAGATAATCTGGTTTTGAACTTCATGGCAAAAGGGAAAACATGAGAAGCTGCACACACTGCTGTGGTCCTGGGGCCTACGGAACAGCTTTGGCACAATGCCACGGTCTGCAGTGGGAGAGCGCCCTCTCATGAGCTTACCATACAGGGGATGTCATCCATCACATGAGAAAGTCTTCTGTGAGAGACAGTTCTTTCTGTTCTTATGGTCAGGATTGTGTGTCCCCTGAGGAATCTGTTTGCACCTTATGAGCACTGTGAACTATCTAACAGATGAGGTGTCCTTGAGAAGGTTCTAGAGCTAAATTTGTGATAACCCATGGAAGTGTGCTGGTTTATCAAGTCAGCAATTAAAAAAAATTTAAAAAAGTCAGCTGCTAGTCTTGCAGTGCCTGGGTGGCTCAGTTGGTTGAACATCCGACTCCGGCTCAGGTCATGATCTCATGGTTCGTGAGCTCGAGCTCAGCATCAGGCTTACTTCTCAGTGCAGAGCCTGCTTTGGATCCTCTGTCCCCCTCTCTCTGCCCCTCTCCTCATGCTTTCTCTCTCAAAAATAAAAATTAAAAAAGAAATAAAGCTCGTCTTGCTTATTGCTTAACTTTAGATCCTGTCTTTCCTTTTTCCCATCTATTTCTTATTTATGTTATGTTGCGTTTTATGTATCAGTGCTAAGCTCCCTGACATCTTCTTTTTTTAAAAAAAAATTTTTTTTTAAACATTTATTTATTTTTGAGACAGAGAGAGACAGAGCATGAACGGGGGAGGGTCAGAGAGAGAGGGAGACACAGAATCTGAAACAGGCTCCAGGCTCTGAGCAGTCAGCACACAGCCCGACGCGGGGCTCAAACTCCCATACCGCGAGATCGTGACCTGAGCCGAAGTCTGATGCTTAACTGACTGAGCCACCCAGGCGCCCCATCCCTGACATCTTCTTAAACAGGGGGTAGGAATAAGAAGAGTACTAAAAAGAAGATGGTTTTTCCTTGCCAGAAAGGAGATGGCATACTGGTTTGCAAGGCCACTGAGTTCTAACAGGTGCAGTCACAGTGGTGCGACTGAGGCCTCAGGTGGGGGACACTGCATGTGATGAACAAAACCCTGCTACTTTTAGAACACAACACACAGTGATGATTTTCCCCAAGATTGTTGCTTGATATAGCTAAGTACTCTTTAAGCAGAGGTGATTCTGGAAAGGGCTGCTAGGTGTGGCAAACAAGTTTTACTGCATGTGCTAACTCCTACTGACAAGACGTGCTGCCTGGATCACTGTGTTGGGAAGATTCTATAGCTGTGTCTGGTAGAAGAGTGTTGTGATCCACGAGTGCAATCTGTCAATGGGCACATGAGGGGAAAGTAGCGTTAAGTGTGTCTGGTGTTTGACATTTTTAGGCACAGCGAATACAATCCAAATACAAGGGATGATGTGGGAGGCTGAGGGAGTGGTGTGTGGAAGGGAATCCAGGGATTAAGTCCGACCTTCAGCATGAAGGAACGGGCCCTCTCCACCCTGACAAGTCTCCCTTTCCACATTCGTCAGGCTTTGAGTCTCATGCGGAGGTCGGCCGGAACCTTGGTCCCCGGGCTGGGTGGGTCTCTGACATGGCACGTGTGAACAGTGCTTACCATCTTCCCTCCTGTTGCCCGCATGTGATGCTGCTCGGCCAGCCAGTGCTTGTCCTGGGGGTCAGCTGCGTACTGCGAGGGATGAAATCACAGACGTTAGCCTAGTGAGAGGAACTTTTCTCATTTGGTCCCAGAGCCATCTCTTGGTCCCTGAGTAGCTCTTACTAAGAAGACCTCGTCTCAGCCTGGTGGATGTCAGAGGGCTCGCCAACTTCTTCACAGCAAGTAGAGCTGAGCCCAGGAGGCCAGGGGTCGGGACCCCCATACTAGATCTTTAGCACTTCTAATCCCTACCCCTTCCTTTCTCAGAACACAGAACTCTGGCAACTGGTCAGACTGATGACTACTATTCTAGAGCTTAATTCCTCTTTAAAAAATGACCTGAGGGAGTTTATAACACATGTGAATGGTTATGGTGACCATTATTTTCTAAGACAAAAATCAGGACAGGTCAAGCTCTGGGGGAGGCAGAATAGTACTGCGGTGAAGAACCTGGTTTTGGAATTAGGTTTAAATTCTGGTTCCTGACCCTTAGTAGATGGTGTCAGCCTGGGCAGTAATTTCCTTGAGACTCGGTTTCTTCATCCGTGAAATGGTGTTCATACTTACCTCATCGGGTGCTCGGTAAGGATAAATGATATAGTGCATAAAAAGTAGGAAAGATAGTACCTGACACAGTAAGTGCTCAATAAAGGTAGGTTTTGTAAGACAGGCACAACATTTGAGATAGAGACAAAGCAGAGAAATCTGCATCGTTACCACTCTTTGAGTTTAAATACTTATTTCATTTCCCAAGTAACATAAATATTAATCAGAAAATTTAAAAGTATGCACTTTCTGACCCAGCAATCTCACTTCTAGGGATGTATCCTGCAGAATCACTCACACATGTACACAGGCATATTTGGGAAAGCATTGTGTGTAATAGCAAAACTACTAGGAAAAAATGTAAATATCCATTAATAGAGTAATGAAGTTATGGAATATCTAGTCTATAAATTCTACACAGCTGTTAGAAATAAAATGAAGGAGACTTAATTTAATAACATGGACAAATCTCTCAGATATTATCCATAGATTCATAGTGGTCAGCATACTTTTTCTTTCTTTTTTTTTTTTTTAAAGGGCCAGCTAGTAAGTATTTTAAACTTTGCTGGCCACATACATTTTTGTCACGTATCCTTCATTTTTATTTTTTTAAATTACTCTTTAAAAATATAAAAAACCAGAGTTGGACAAAAATAGGCTACAGGTTGGATTTGGCCCCCAAGCCATAGCTGCTGGTCCTGAATGTTAGCTCTGTGGGACACCTGGGTGGCTCAGTCAGTTAAGCATCTGACTCTTCATCTTGGCTCAGGTCATGATCTCATGGTTCGTGGGTTCGAGCTCCAGGTTGGGTTCTGTGCTCACAGCACAGCATTCCTGCTTGGAATTCTCTCCCTCTCTCCCTGCACCTCTCCTGCACATGTGCTTGTGCACATGCGCACTCTCTCTCTCCCTCAAGAATTAAAAAAGAAAGAAAGAAAGAAAGAAAGAAAGAAAGAAAGAAAGAAAGAAAGAAAAGAATGTTAGCTCTGTGAAGGCAAGGAGTTTTTTGTGTCTGTTTTGTTCACTGCTATGTATCTAGCACCTTGAGAGTGTTTAGCACTCAATAAATATTTGTTCAACGAATGAATTTTGGGGTAAAAAAAATACAGAGAACACTATGTACTTTTTTTTTTTTTTTTTAACTTTTTTTAACCTTTATTTTTGAGACAAAGAGAGACAGAGCATGAATGGGGGAGGGTCAGAGAGGGAGAGGGAGACAACACTATGTACTTACCTACATATTATGGCTACTGACATATGTATTGTCAAATCACTAAAGGACACACACACACAAACACACACACTCTCCCATGTGTGTGCACAGGGCGGGAACTGAAGGATGCTACCATGTTGGTGGTGGTGGCTTCTAGGGGAGGAGACTCCAAATCAAGGGTGAAGGGAAACTTTGTGTTTTGTTCCCTATTAGCTTCTGTATATTGAGTCTTTTTACAATAAGAATGGGGTGATATATTTATAATAAAAAAAGTTAAAAAGGAAAAAAATTTGAATAATGCGTCAGAAGGACAGAAGAGTGGGCAAAAAATTCAATAAGCAGTTTACAGAAGAAATACAAAGGGATGCATCGAAATGATGCTCGTTGTCACTAACAGAATATAAAGTAAAACAACAAAAACATTTTCCCTCCACTTCTTAGATTGGAAAGATTACAGTGAGACATCACACCCACCAGTAATGAGTGCGGATTGGCAGTTTAAGAACGGCGAATCTAAGAATCGGGAATGTCTGCTGGTTACAACGAACATTTGCTGAGCCCTTGCTATGTGCCAGGCATTGCTCCGGGAGTTCACTGCACTCTCTCTTAATTCTGCTCATCCTAAAAGGTTGGTTTGTATCATTTTCTTTTGGTAGATGACAAAACAGACTGGGAAATGTGAAGCCACTTGCTCAAGGTCACCTGGCTACTAAGCGGTGGAACCTGGACTGAAACTCTACTCTTAACCACTGCGCTACTGGAGTTCCAAGTAGGTCCCGGAGCACAGACATGGGAGATAATGCTAGAGGGGTTTTAGAAGAGGTGGAGGTTACAGAAGAGTCAGGCAGAGATAAGCCTGGGGGAGGAAGGTCATCAAGCGCAACAGCAGGAGTGAAGGCACTGAAAAGGAAACGAGGTAGCAAGTAGGCATACTGTCCAGGTGCTGAGGAGCCCAGGACGTAAGACTGAAAGACTAGAAGCAAGTCTGCCCATCAGAGAACTTGAACTTGCACAGCATGTAGCACACAGAGCCGTAATTCTGGGACCCCAAAGGAGCCATGTGGTTCTGGCAAGGGGCACCAAGCCTTATGCACAGGTGCAAAATCACCTGTCTTCAACACACACGCACTACTATCTTTGTAATATATTTGGATGCTTTTGTGACTGAAAAAACATAAATTCATTTAAGGGGGTGAGGGAATTTGTGCCCCTCCCCCATTATTTTCTTAAATAGTAGAGACCAAAGTACCTTTGTTTGAAAAGGATTAGAACTGCTGCCCTGCTTCAATCTCTTTATTTTATAGACAACTGAATAAGGTAGTGGTAAAGAGCTCAAACTTTACCAAAGACAGGCCCGGCCTGGAATCCTGACTCACCACTTATTGGCTGAGTAACTTTGGGCAAGTCACTTAACCATTCTTTACCTCTGGGTTGTTTTTTGTTTTTTTTTCCCTTTGTAAAACAATATAGCAATCCCTATCTTAAAGGATAGTTCCATGAGATAATGTAAGTGCAGCACAAGAAACTGGTACACAATAAGCACACAAAGAAAGTTGCTGTTACTATTGAGATACAGAGTTGTTGAGTAAATTACCAAAGGTAAAGGTTAAGGGCAGAGGGGTGACTAGAACCCAGAAGTCCTGACTCCCAGATCAGTATTTGTTCCAAACTTCTCTGTGCCATCCAGAGCTCCCAACAACCATCTACACACACTGCAAAGGCCTGCCTACCTCCTAGCACTCACCTACCTTAAAGAGGTGCGGGTGCTTGATGTAGATTCTCCCTCTGGTGCCCCCCATCCCCAGGGCCCTGAAAAGGAACAGACGAGTGGTAAGGATTCCAGCAGCTGCAGTCCTAGGAGCAGGCCCCAGAGTTGCCCCCCTCCCTCCGCGCCAAAGCCCTTAAACTTACTTGTTGGCTCGAGATCCCAACACAAAGGTGGTAGACTCATTCAGCCGGGCTGGGTCCCACTATGCAAAAGACAGAGGCGGGTGAGGGTGAGGTGTACCTGCTGGACAGGATGGAAATACTCTTCCTACCATTATCCTTGTCCACTATTCCAAACAGCTGATTCAAGTAACCAAGTACTTGAAGATATGCTAGACTAAGTAACCAAGTACTTGACGATATGCTAGACTAAATATTGGGGATAAAGAGACGAGTAAGATACAGTCTGCTCTCCGGGGACCACAGACGTATGTGTAGTAATTATACCACCACGAGACAGGCAGGGGTACAGATGAGGGCCGGGCATGAGGGCTGCCAAGGGGGAGGGCAACAGGAAGGCTCCCTTGCAGAGGTAATTCCCAAGTTAATTCTGAAAGGGCGGAGGAGAGGAAGAAAGGGACCAGGATGAATGCAGAAGGGGACAGTGGGCTTGGCATGCTAGAGAAACCATGAGCAATTCTGTTACACCTAAAGGAGAGGGAGCACAGATTAGCAAGTGGCAACTGATGAGACTGGAGAGAGAGGCAGAGAGGGCTTGAGGCCCTGGTATGCTTCTTTTTGTGGGTCTGTACTTTATTCTGTAGGCCACGGGGAGTTACTGAGGCCTGTAAATAGGGAGAGCCAGATTTGCTTTAAAGACAGCTCACTTGTCCACAATGTGGCTAATGGATTGGAAGTGGCAAGACTGTAGGCAGGGAGCAGTTTAGAGGGTGCTGTCCTAACGTACTTCTGAAAGATGAGGGTCTGAGCTCAGATGGCAGTATGGATGACGAGAAGGGAAGAGGAATGGTGATATATTTGGGAGGTACACTTGTCCAGGACTTGAGGGGCTGTAGATGGGAAGGAGGGGGAGAGGGAAAGATGACTCAAGTAGAGAATGTCAAAGAAGGTCTGTGAAGAAAGATTCCGACTGCAATGTGGGATATTTGAAATGCTATGGAAATTCTAGGCAGGGCGTTCTAGCAGGCAGGGTATATAAATTTTACACCAGAAAGAGAGGTGTGGGACAAACAAGGGGGTATGGCAGCTTCAGGACACACTGAGCCCTGAGTACATCATTCACAGAAACTCTGGGTGCAGGAGTGGGCCAGGGAGAGAATTCTGAGGAACGCCCATGTATATGGGTCATTGCTGAAGAAGAACTCACGAGAGACAGAAGGGATGTCTGGGGAGGAACAGAAAGATCAGGCAAATTCAGGAGCATTTCAATCAAGGGAGCAGAGTTTAAGACGAAAGGCATGGTCACCAGTGTGAGAGCAGAGAAGGCCAGTAATACAGGAGGTGGAACCTTTCTTTTCTTTTCTTTCTTTCCTCTTTCTTTCTTTTTAATGTTTATTTATTTTTGAAAGAGAGACAGAGCACGAGAGGGGCAGAGAGAGAGGGAGACACAGAATCCAAAGCAGGCTCTAGCTGTCAGCTTAGAGCCTGACATGGAACTCGAACCCATAAACTGCGAGATCATGACCTGAGCCGAAGTCGGATGCTAAACTGACTGGGCCACCCAGGCGCCCCGGAGGTGAAACATTTCTACACTTGATCTTAGCCAAAAGGCCGAGAAGCAATGGGAGGTGAAACATTTCTACTGGACACAGCCTCAACCAGGACAGAGGAGTTTTCAGGTACCTTACTGGGCTTTCACACATGATTTTATTTGAAGAGAGGATTCTATTGTTAAAAGAGCTTGCAAACAACCGTTCTGGAGGCAACAGAGGCTAATGGTTAAGAGCATAGCCTCTGGTGGCAGTGAACCTTGGCTTTGAGACTTGGGTTGACCACTCAGCAGGTATGTGACTCTGAGCATGTCTCTAAGCCTTCACATACGTTCAAGGGTATTAAGTGTATAAGCTAACTAGATAAAATAGTTCCTTCCCACAAGGTCGTTCACAGGAAAGGAAGCTCAACTACAGAAGCATAACAAAATCTATCTCATAAGATTGTTATAAAGATTAAATGATACTCCTGAAACCAGTATTACACTGTATGTTAACTAACTAGAATTTAAATAAAAACTTGAAAAAAAAAAAGGATTAAATGCAACCACATAATCCGTACAAAAGATTTAGTACAGTGCCTGTCACATGTTAAGTATCCCTAGCTCCAATACCTATTTAAGACCCTTCTGGGAGGCCAGCGGGGGCGTGGGTGCAGAGCAGGGGTCGGGGAATAGGGGGATGGCTCTGGAATGGCATTCACAAATACCTCACACACTCGCCCCTTCCCTCATGGTGGGCCCAGAGCCTTGACCGAGTCTCCCTGGCATCGTGGTCACTGCCATGCTCACATAATCATACCTTGGGGCCTTCTCGGCGAATTGGTTCACAGGATTTTGGTTTCCATCTGATTGGAAGGAAAGAAGAAAGGTGACTTCTCCGAGGTGAGGCCCAGGACTGGAGCAGAGCCTGCTGGCGGTGGTGGGTTCCTCACATATTCTCACTTTGGCCCTGGCTGTCTTTCCTCCTGGTAACCCACAGGAGGAGGTATGAAGGCAAAAAGCCATTCTAGGACTGGCTCTGATATTACCTAGCCACACGGACAAGTCCGGGAACCTCTCTGAGCTGCAGTTTTCTCATCTGCGAAAAGGAGAGAACAGCAGCAACTGCCCTCCCTTCTCCTGTTTGTGAGCAGCGGGGCTGCTTCGGGAGACCACACTACGGTACGATGACTTTACTGCTCCGTCTCCTAGACCAGTGGTTTCAAGCTGTCCCCGTTGTTTCCAACCCCACCCGTGCGGCTCTGTCAGGCTTCCACGTAAAGTTTTGTTTGAAAGAAAGATTCTGCTGCTTCAAAAACCGTAGCGCCATTTTGTTCATTATTAGCTGTAGGACCTTGGACAAAAATTCTCTGAGTCTGTCTCCTTACTTGCAAAAGTAACTATACCTTCACTACAGGGTGGCTGTAAGGATGAAAAGGTCAAGTACATAAGGTGTTTAGACCAGTTGCGGCACCTTATGAGCATTTAATATATACTAACAATAAAAACAGCTCTGGTATTTAATCAAGCTGGGCTGAACAGTTCTGGGGCAAAAGCAGGATAAAACAGTGTCCCCCCTTTGCTGCCTTCTTTCCCCAGCCCTCAAACCAGACTAACCCTCCTCCCTGGTGACTCAAATGCTGGATCTGATTTTGGCAGGCAGAACTCTGGCCTGTCCCCCTCCAGGCCCACTCCCTCCCCGTTCTCACCACACCGCTGGCCCCTACTCACACCATGCCGGCAGCCGCCCGGTCATTTGACAGCATGTGTCCAGGAGGCCGTCCCTTCCTCTGCCGTAAAGAACAGCTGTCAGAGGCCTGACCCTGTGGGAAGCCCTACCCCGTGCCACTGGCAGGTCCAGGGTCACTTGGTGGAGATGGTTTTCCAAAGAGACCAAATGAGAGTGGACAGGGAGAGTAACAGTCTCCAGGGGCCCTGCCTCTTATGCTAGATAGGCTCCACGGTGCACGGAGGAGGCCCTCTACCTTCTTCTGGACTTGTAGGGCCTTTTCCCAGCCAGAAAATGGGGAGATGGTTTACCTTTTTGGGAATGGGGCTTCCTCGATGGGCACATTCTTCTTCTGTCTGTCGGCCACGCTGGAGGAAAATGGAAGGGAGGAGTCAGTGAAAGGCCAGAGCCTGGGAGCTGCAGGTCCCGTGGGGCTGCAGAAGCCAGAGCCTGGGACTACACCCTCCAGCCCCTCCCTGGACCAGGCTTCAGAAGCTCTCCCAATGATGCTATTTGGACCTGGTCCTACAAACAGGTAACACGTGGAACCTCCCTGGGCCCACAGAGTTCACCTGCCTCCCAGCCTCATCGGTCTCCCCATGCAACACCCCAGACACAGTGAGTCTGACCTTTATCCCTGGAAGTTCATGGGTCAATCTGGGTATTACTTTTTCTCCATCTGAAAACAGTAGTTTAGCCTGAAGGGAAAAGACCAAGGTGTTAACAGTTATTATTTTGGTGGATAACAGCTAGGTTAAAACTCCAAACTGGGTTGAAAATTTTTCATGATCAGTACAAAGGCACCCCAAGATATACATATAAACAGAGACCTATTTTTTAAAATACTTAAGTACGGTTGACCCTTTGAATTGTGTAGGTCTACTTACACACAAATTTTTCCCAATAAAAACAGTACAGTACTGTAAATGTATTTTCCTTATGATTTTCTCAATAACATTTCCTTTTCTTTAGCTTATTTTATTGTTAAGAATACAGTATATAAAACATACAACATACAAAATGTGTTCATCAACTGCTGATGTTATTGGTAAGGTTTCAGTCAACATAAAGGTGTTAGTAGTTAAGTTTTTGGAGTCAAAGTTTATAATATGTGGGGGTGTCTGACTGGCTCAGTTGGTAGAGTGTGGGACTCTTGATCTCAGGGTAGTGAGTTCGAGCTCATGTTGGGTGCAGAGATTACTTAAAAAATTAAAAAAAAAAATGTTTTATCTATTTTTGCAAAGAAAGAGAGAGAGGGACAGAGAATAGGAGTGGGGGAGGGGCAGAGAGAGGGGAACACAGAAGATCTGGAGCTGGATCCACGTTGACAGCAGAGAGCCCATGTGGGGCTCGAACTCACAAGCTGTGAGATCATGACCTGAGCCGAAGTCGGATGTTTAACTGACTGAGCCATTCAGCTGCCCTGAGATTACTTCTAAAAACAAGTTTATACGTGCATTTTCTACCACAGGAAATTGGCGCCTCTCATCCCTGCCTGTTCAAGGGTCAACTGTAATTAATGATCATTGATGAAAAATTAGAAAACTATGTAAAAAAAAAAAAAATCAAACTTGAAATTTCCCATATGCACAGGCTACTGTTAATATTTCAATGTAAATTCCTCATTACTCTTTTCCTTGTAAATATATACTATATATTTTTCCTAACTAAATGCATTAATACAATACATATTACTTCATAAGCCACTGCTTTTCATTTAATAAATATTTGGCACCAAGTATAGATGTGCTGGGGACATAGTAGTAAATAGCACCTGCAAAGTCCCTGCTCTTGTGGAGCTCACACTCTGTGGGCAATCTGGAAATAAGGAAATCAACAAACATACAAACAAGGTAATTTCAGATCATGATAAATGCTCTGGAGAAAAAAAGTCCAGGCAGATGTGACAAACAATTAGCAGAGGGGAGGCTGTTCGGAGAAGGCAGCCTTCTGGGCTGGGCAGGAGGAGGGAGAGGGGGAGGAGGAAGAGGAAGCAGCAGTTAGAGGAAAAGCTGAGGGGAAGCATGTCAGCAGCAGGGAGGAGTACAAGAGCACCAAGGTGGGAACAGACTTGGCCTGTGTGAAGAAAAAGATGGCCTGGCAAATAACGGGCAGAGGAGAGAGGGGTGAGTGAGGAGCCCTATAGTCCTGTGAACACCTGTGTCATGTGAGCGGCATTTGACAGGCCTGGGCACTCCCCTCTTCTGGAAACTCTTTCCTACAGGCTCCTGTGGCCACACTTCCCTGGTTTTCCTCCTACTTGTGTGGCCACTCTCTCTCAGCCTTTTCTGCTGGCTCATCTTCTGCAATCTGGTTCATTCTATCTTCTTCCATTTGGTATTCTATCTACTCTCATCACGTTCACAGCTCCACTTAACATCTATAAAGTGACGACACCATAATTCAAAAAAATTTTTTTTGAGTGGAGTTGACACACAATGTTGACTATGATTTTTTTCTCTTCAGCTGTGGCTTCTCCTTTGAGCTACAGATTTATACAACAGTCTGTCTGATGTCTATGCGTTGAGGTCCCCAAATCTGCTAAGTCTGAACTCATGACCTCCTCCAAACGCTGCAGTGTAGGGTGCATAAGTCTCCGTGTGAAATTATGTGCATATTTTGTGGTAATTTAATTCATACCTGTCTGCCCTAACCAGGCTGTCAGTTTTATGAGAGCAGGAACCCTGCCTGTTCATTTGCCATTTGTTCCTTTGTTTCCTCATTCATTCATTCATTCATTCACTCACTCACTCGCTCACTCACACAATGACTTAACACTTTGTGTACACATATTACGAGTCATAGTCTCAGGCTGGGAATACTGCAGCGGACAAGATCAGGCCTCAACTCTTGCAAAGCTCAAGCTTTTAGCAGAAGTGGGGGTGGAAAGGGAGACAGGAAGTAGGTGCACGAACTATTAATAATTTCATATTGAAATAAATGGTAGAAATAAACAAGTAAGGTGACAGAGATTAACTGGAGGTGAGGAAAGGAGTGAGATGGGGTGCTACTTTAGATGGAGTGGCCAGGAAAGGCCTCTCTGATGAGGCAATATTTGAGCCAAAGCTGAAGAAAAGGAGGCACTTATATAAAGAGTTAAGGACAGAACATGCTGGGCAGTGAGAACAGCAGGTGCCAAGGCGCTGAGCTTGGTGTACTGGAGAAGCAGAAAGGACTCCAGTACAGCCAGAAGACGGCCAGCGAGGGAGTGGTGGAATGAGATGAAGTTAATGGAGCTAGTGCAGGTAGGGAGGGCTCTGTGGATCATGTTAAGGCATCAGGGTTTTACTCTGCCTGCGGTGGGAAGTCACTGGGTTTTAAAGAGGAGAGCAACGCAATCTGGTTCATCTTTAAAGAGAAAGGTCTGGCTGCCGTGAGAGTGGACCGGAAGAAGGCAAGGGGGGAGGCAGCTCCGGGTTCAGATACACATTTGAGAATCATCAGCAGTTAAACTGCTTCAAAGCCACAGGACTGGAGGGAAGCACCTAGAATGAGAGTGAGCCGCAGAAGAGAAGGGGTCTGAGGACTGAATTCACGAATGCACCAATGGTTAAGAGGGCAGGTAGAGAAGGTGAGCTGGTCCAGGAAGCCGAGGAGGAGCGGACGCAAAGTCAAGGCACTGGAGAGGAGTGTTCGAAGAAACATGAAATGACCCCCTGGCACAAACGCTACCAAGAAGTAAACTGAGGACACTTCGGGTCCAGAGGATCTGACAACATGGAAGTTACTGGGGACCCTGATATGGGAGGGGTTTTGGTGAAGTGGTGAGGAATGGCACCGAAACAAAGTGAGTGAAAGAATGAACAGCAGGTGCAAAGTGGAGCCAGTGACAGCCTCCGTTCCCAAAGTCTAGCTGTAAGAGGGAACAGGGTGGCAGCCGAAGGAGACCGCGGGTTCAAGGGTGGTCTGTTTTTGTTCCTCACTTCATTCCCCGTGCCCCCATGAGCGAACACACATAGGTGAAAATATACATAGGGAGAAGAAGAAAATGCACCAAAATGTTAATATGAGTTACTGCTGGTAGGGAGATCAGGAGGAATTTTAATTTTCTTCCTCATAATTTATTCTGTCTAATTTTAACATAAACCAGCGGCAGGTAACATTTACTGAGTCTTTGTTGCTGACTGAAATGTTTTAAGAGTACCACCACATTTAAACCTCACAACAATCTTATGAGGTAGCACCTCTCTACTCACTTTGCAGATGAGAAAATGGAGATTCAGTGAGATGAGGTAACTTGCCTAAAGTCACACAGTGAGTCCAGCCAGCACTCATATCTGGATGGTGTAAATCAAGAAAAAGCCTGCCTTCTTAACTACTATGCCAAATTGTTAATGGATGTATATTACTTGCATAAATAGAATGAACAAATAAAAACAACTGCTGTGCAAAACAAAATGAAGGACACAAAAAATGCAAGGCAACGGGCTATAGCTAAGATCAGCCATTTCTCCCTAAGAAATCACCATAAAGGGATAGCTAAGGAGATTAGGGAACATGACTGAGATGGTAAATGTCGGTAACAGAAGTGCAAGCAGGCAAATCAAGTCTTAACCCAAACAAACTAAAAACCCTACTCTAATTGTATCATGTCCAATGTGAAGAATCTTTGCACGTAATGAAGTTCTGTGTGCAGTTTAGACAAGGGGACCCCAAAGAACTTCCGAGTACCTGGCCACCAAAAACTAGGTTCTGTTGTAAGGCAGTTGTGTATTACATTTACTATTTTTTTAAAAATGTTTTTAATGTTTACTCAGTTTTTGAGACACAGAGAGAGAGCCATGAGCAGGGGAGGGGCAGAGAGAGAGGGAGACAGAATCTGAAGCAGGCTCCAGGCTCTGAGATGTCAGCACAGAGACCGAGGCGGGCTCGAACTCACAAACCGTGAGATCATGAGCTGAGCTGAAGTCGGATGCTTAACTGAGCCACCCAGGCGCCCCTTACATTTATTATTTTTATTTTTTTAAGATTTTATTATTTTTTAAAGTAATCTCTACACCCAACGTGGGGCTTGAACCCATAATCCCAAGATCAAGACTCGCACACTCTACTGACTGAGCCAGCCAGGGGTCCCTAAGGCAGGCGAGTGTTATAATTATGAATAGAACTCCCATGTATTTAATATCTAGTATGTTCTGCATCAGTAGTGTATGTATATTTTCTCATTTAATCCTTACAGCAAACCTTGGGGGTAGGGGGGTGGGATTCTTACTCCTAATTTTAGGAATAAGGAAACTGAGGAACAGAAAGGTCAAAAGACTTGTTCAAAGTTTCTTGATTCGTCTCATTTCAAGATGGACTTTGGGCTTTCTACCTTCCTGTGCTCTGGTCATATACCTTCTGTTCCACATGCTAGCTTCCCAGTCCCATCAATCCCAGCAAGGGGGGAGTCCACAAGGTGGACATGGGGATTCAGGAGACTGGAAACGTGAAACCATTCGTGGAGTACAGACTATGCCCAGTTCACTTTAATCTCATCTTTCATGGGGACTCAGGCATAGTTTCACACGTTTCCCTTCCAATCTCCTCATGGCAGCCAGGGTGATCTTTCAAAATGCAAATCTCATTAGGCGGCTCTTTTGCTTAAAATACCATAGTACAATTCAGTTTGCAGTGCTCTGCTTGATTTGGCCTCTGCTTACCCTTCCGACCTCATCAAGTATTTTCTCCACCCTTTGAAAATCAGCAACCCTGCCCGCTTTCCGTCCCTTAGATGTACTCTGCTCCCTTACCTTGTAGTGTACTCTCTCATTGCCTCCCACACTCACAGCACTTAGAACAGTTTGTAATCCTAGGTCTATTGTATGATTACTGGAGTAACATCAGGGATCTGGGGGTAAGGACTATGTCCATCTGGCACAGTGCTGTCGGGGCATGGCACAGAAATGGCACACAGTGGGCTCTCAATACATATTACCTGAAGCGAGAAATAAACTCATAAAAAAGCATTCTAGGGGGCACCTGGGTGGCTTACTTGGTTAAACGTCTGACTTCGGCTTAGGTCATGAACTCATGGTTTGAGAGTTCAAGCCTCACATCAGGCTCTGAGCCTGCTTGGGATTCTCCCTCTCTCTCTGCCCCTTCCCCCCACCTCCCCCCCCCGCCCCAAATAAATCAACTTAAAAAGAAAAAAGCATTCTGGGATGCAACTGAGACTGAAAGTTTATTAATTTAATCTTGATTCAGTTCAAACTTATAGTAATGTTAGCAAACTGCCAGGTTTTATTACCAGCAGACGTTACAACTGATTATAATATACTACAGACCCAGAGTGAATTAATGAATTGGCCTCCTGGGAGTTTGGCTAGCTTAAATGTGACAGACCATGAGAAGCAGATCAGCTTTCACTGCACTGGTGGATGGAATCTTGTCCTCTCGAGGCTGAGGCTCCGGCCCTGGTCTCGCTCTTTTCTGAGGCTGTGCCTGAGCAGCTGGCCAGCCAAGCACCCAGAAGACATCACTGTCTCATGTCTGAGAATCGTCCTCACACGACTAAGCTCAAACTAGCCTCTGTGCCTCTGAGTATGAAAAAATTTCCATCTCTGATACCTAGTGGTTTCACAGTCGAGCACAAAATCCGGGTGATGCTGACAATTCCTATTAGTAAGAACAGCTGACACATGCAAACAGGTTCACTTCTATCTTGGAAACACAGCCATATTTATAGACCTGATGTCATGCCTCCTGACCACACCCTGAGAGGCAGAAAGGGTGACAGTCTCCATGATGCCAAAAGGGGCTATAACTACTTGAAGAGTTAAGTCACCAAGTATTTGCAGAGGTGAGACAGTCCTTAGCTATTCTAACTCTTGCTTATTCTGAACCACAGTTTCTTCTTCTGTAAACTAGGGATTAAAATATGCCTTCTGGGATGTCAATGAACTAATACACGTGAAAGTATCTATCACAGAGCCTGGCACATGGGAGCCACTTCCTTCCTCTCTGCCAGCAGCAGCTCTAAGCCCTAGATGGATATTAGTGGCTCGTCAGGCACCACATCCCCCGCTCCCCCAAATACCATGAACGAAGTGATCACATTTCTTAATAGAGCCCCGAGGACTAACCCTGTGCCTACATCTCTTGCCCCCTTTGGTCTCACCTGCTCCAGGCAGCTCCGACAGGCCTCCTGGATCAGCTGCTCTGCATCCACTTCTTCCCCCACATTGTCTCTCACATTCAGTGCTGCCTTCTGGAAGAACTAGGGGGAAGCAGAACAGAGGACAAGGTCAGAAGACCTGCTAATTTGTATCAACTTGAAGGAAATGGAATATAAAAGAGAAGCTTTTGTCTTACCCTCATACAGAAGGGAAAGGGATTATGAATGTGGCTTTGAGATCAGACAGATTTATTAAAAACATTTTTTTTAAATGTTTATTTTTGAGACAGAGGGAGATAGAGCGCGAGTGGGGGAGGGGCAGACACAGAATCCGAAACAGGTTCCAGGTTCTGAGCTGTCAGCACAGAGCCCGATGTGGGGTTCGAACTCACGAACCACGAGATCATGACCTGAGCCAAAGTTGGATGCTTAACCGACTGAGCCACCCAGGAGCCCCGAGATCAGACAGATTTAAATCCCAGCTTCCTCACTTTATTCTCTCTTAAGGAGGGTAATAATCATGGAGATGCCCAAAGGATGGTTATTACAGCATTAATGTGTAAGCAGTACAAAACCAAAGAATAACTTAAATGTCCAATTATTGCTCAAATAAATCGTGGTATATTCATACCTGGAAGTAGTGTGCAAATATTAAAAACCATAGTGAGAAAAGGGGCGCCTGAGTGGCTCAGTCAGTTAAGCGTGTTGACTCTTGGTTTCAGCTCAGGTCATGATCTCATGCTGGTGAGTTCGAGCCCCGCATCGGGCTCTGTACTGACAATGTGGAGCCTGCTTGGGATTCTCTCTCAGGGACCCTCTCTCTGCCTCTCCCCTGCTCACGCTGTCTCTTCTCTCTCAAAATAAATAAATAAACTTAGAAAAGAAAAAAAAAGATTCTCTCTCTCCCCCACTCTGTTCCCCTCTACTGCTCACTGTTTCTAAAATTAAAAAAACAATCCCTTTCCTTTCCTTTTGAGAAAGAGAGCAAACAGGGGAGGGGCAGAGAGAGAGGGAAACAGAATCGGAAGCAGGCCCCAGGCTCTGAGCTGTCAACACAGAGCCTGATGTGGGGCTCAAACTCACGAAGCATAAGATCATGACCTGAGCCGAAGTGAGACGCTTAACCAACTGAGCCACCCAGGCGCCCCGAGAATATATTTTTGACATGACAAGGCATTCAAGACATATTGCTAAGTGAAGGAAGCAAGGCATCAAACAGTTTCGTACAGAGTGAGTCTATTTATGTAAAACAACATAAAGCAAACACAGACAAAAGAACTGTAAAAATTTTATCAAAGTAACAGTGGTGATATTATGGATGACTGTTGTCTTTCTTTTTTTTTTGTTTTTTTGCTTATCTATAGTCTCTCAATTTTTACAATGTACCTGTATTACTTTGTATAGGAAAAGAGAAACAGCCCAGGCCAGGAAAGATCCCGAGCGTAGAAGGTCCTCACTGAATTTTTTGCCCCATCTGAAAGAAATGTGTGGGATGGACAGCATGAGACCTGGCCAGGGCCCCAGGACACCAGAAGTCCCAATCAGCTGGGGAAAGGGAAGGCAGAAGGTTCCTCTATGGGGGAAGAGGGAGAGCTGGAGTCTGAAAACACTGAGGGACAGGTGATGAGCGGCCTCAGATGGAGTCACTGAGAACACATTGACAGTAAGAGTCCAAGTTGTGTCCTAAAAGAGTGTTACAGAAAAATGCTGGCATCTATAATCACTGCTCCTACTGTGGGAACGTACTTTCTTTCTCTTCTTCTTTTTTTTTATTTTAAGTAGGCTTGGGGCACCTGGGTGGCTCAGTCAGTTGAGCGTCCGACTTCAGGTCACGATCTCGCAATTCTTGAGTTCGAGCCCTGCATTGGGCTCTTTGCTGACAGCTCAGAGCCTGGAGCCTGCTTCAGATTCTGTGATTCCCTCTCTCTCTGCCCCTCCCCCACTTGCACTCTGTCTCTGTCTCTCAAAAATGAATGTTAAAAAAAATTTTTTTTTTAATTTTAAGTAGGCTCCGTGCCCCCCAACTTGGGGGCCTTGAGATTAAGAGTCATGTGCTCTACTGAGTCAGCCAGGCACCCTCAAGGAGATATACTTTCATTTTATTTTATTTAAAACAATTCTTGAAAAATGAATCTATCAGTATCTGTATTCAGCTATTTTTTTTTTTTTTAATGTTGGTTTATTTTTGAGAGACAGAAAATGAGCAGGGGAGGGGCAGAGAGAGAGGGAGACACAGAATTCGAAGAAGGCTCCAGCCTCGGAGCTGTCAGCACAGAGCCCGATGCTGGGCTCGAACCCATGAACCATGAGATCATGACCTGAGCCAAAGTTGGGTGCTTAAATGACTGAATCACCCAGATGCCCCCCCCACCCCCTGCTTTTTAAGTTTATTTTATTTATTTTGAGAGACAGAGAACAGGAGGGAGAGAAAATCCTAAGCAGTCTCCACACTGTCAGCATGGAGTCTATGTGGGGCTCAAAATCATCAATGGTGAGATCATGACCTGAGCTGAAATCAAGAGTCAGATGCTTAACCAACTGAGTCACCCAGGCACCCACATTTTATATTTGGCAAGGCCAAATGCCTGATATTATTAATGTCCAGCCAAGGAAAAGAGTGAGAAAGTGTGGATTAGAAATCTCACGAGATGAAGAGGAAAATTCTTCAGGCCAAATTAAATGAATGGTCACAGTTTCACTTTAGAACAAAACCCTAAGAACTAGAGATTAATGCTGGTATTCAGTGTTGAGTATTGGCTAAGTGAAAGCTAGTTAAAACAGTCTGGATTCTTTACAGCCAGCAGGGGAGATGGCAGTGTGATGAATATACGGGGGTGACTGTAAGTGATCTCTGGACCTGAGAATGAAATTTGGTCCTGAATAAGGTGTTCGCAAATGCTGCTGGGAGAAATACAAAATTGTACAACCTTCTGGAGAGAAATTTTCTCGGGGCAAAAAATGTTTTCCTTTCTAACCACCAATTCCATCGCTAGAAATTTATCCTCCAGAAAAACTCTCACAAGCGAATAAAGATGTACACTCAAAGTGTTCAGTGTAGCACTGTTTGTAATAGATAAAAATTTGAAATAATCTGAATGTTCTTGAGACTATCTAGTTGTGGTACATCCATACAATATGCTATTCTGCAACTATTATAAAAGAATCAGGGTGGGGCACCTGGGTGGCTCAGTCGGGTCAGGCAGCTGCCGACTTGATTTCGGCTCAGGTCATGATCACATGGTTCGCAGGATTTCACCTCGCTGACAGTGAGGAGCCTGCCTGGGATTCTCTCTCTCCCTCTCAAAATAAATAAACTTAAAAAAATAAAAAAGTATCAGGGCGACGGGGCACCTGGCTGACTCAGGCAGTAGAGCACGTGACTCTTGACCTCAGGGTCTTGACTTCAAGACCCAAGGTAGGCACTGGGATTACTTAAAAAAAAGAAAAAAAGAAAAAGAATCAGGGTGAGCTATTATGTACTGACCTAAAAACAGGACCAAATTATATTGTTAAATGAAAATACTGACTTGCAGAACAGTGTGTGTAAAATGATGCCACGTAGTTTTTGAACATGGGTGTGCGCACACACACACAAATAAGTATGGGAGACTACGTAGTCCCTAGTCCCTGTTAACAGTTTGGTATCTCTGGGAGGTTTAAGTGACTTTAGGTTTTTACTTTTCAAAATATTTGTATTATTTTTCCCCCAATATTTTCTTATGAAAAACTTCAAACGTAAAATTGAAACAATTATTCAATCAGTGACTAGCTAACATCTACCACTTAACATTTTGTTACATTTGCTATAACATATCTATTTATTCATCCCTTTGTCCATCCATCAATCTATTTTATGAACTATATTATTAGGATATTTCTTTTAAAAAGAGGGATGCATTTAGTCATCACACAAATCAATAACGATGAACAGATGAACAATGTCTCAGATAAGATCAGTCATGGCTAGAAGTTACTACCCTAAACATTTTTAAAACAATGGATAGACAGAAGAGGTCAATCAACAGTGTGAACTTATCTGAAGCAGTGATATAATCAAGTCTCTTATCTGAAAACAAGGATGATAAGGAGATATACATTTTTTAAGTTTATTAATTTATTTTGTGAGACAGAGAGCACGAGGTGGGGGAGGAGCAGAGAGAGAGAGGGAGAGAGAGAAGGGGGGGGCAGGGGGTAGAGCAGAAAGAGAGGAAGAGAAAGAATTCCAAGCAGGCTCTGTGCTGTTAGCCCAGAGCTGGATGTGGGGCTCGATAACACAAACCATGAGATCATGACCCGAGCTGAAATCAAGAGTCGGATGCTTAACCGACTAAACCACCCAAGTGCCCCAATAAGGAGGTATCTCGACAGACTACATAAGAAGGGAGCACAGAGCCACAAATTGTGTTCATCCAGCATTTGTCCAGGAGAGAAAGTTCTTGAATCACGGTATCCACTATTGGGAAATGATAAGGAAAGGGCTTTGGAGACCGGCAATCCTAGACTGACTCCTGGCCTAGCCTTTTCCTAGTGGATTAACCTCTTTACTTCTGCATATGTAAACGTGTGCAGGCATGAGAATACATGGTGCATTCTGGAACATGCAATATTTAGGGGTAGTAATAACCGGGTATAAGGGGAGGTGTGGCTGGGGTCTGATCACAGTGGGCCATATATGCCATGTTAAGGAATCTCGATTTCACCCAGAAGGCAATGGAAAGTCACCGAGGGATTTTAAATAGGGAAGTGACACCCTGAGATTTACACCTTAGATGTCACTGGCAGCTGTATGGAAGGTGAGTTGAAAGAGCGGCAGTTACAGCCAGAGCCTGGGTGAGAGAAGATGAAAGCCTGAACCAAGGCAGAGGCAAGGAAGAAGACGGGTGATGAAGGCATGTGTGACGGATGATGAAGTGGAAGGTACAGGACTCCGTGACTGGATGGGGAAGGTGAAGGAAAGGCAGAGTTCTTGGTTTCCAGTTTCTAACTGAATGGTAGTCCGATTCAAACTTCACACTGAGCTCCAAAACTGAGCTCCCGATTCCCTCGCTCGTTCCTGCTTTCCTCATAGCAAGTCAGTGGCAATGCTATTTTTATAGCTGCCCAGGGCAGATAACTCAGAAATTGTTTACTTCTGCTCTTTTACCCCACACATCTGAATTGCCAGCAAATCTTGTTGGCACCTTTAAAATACACACTAGAATAGAATAGAATAGAATAGAACAGAACAGAATAAAAATAAAATAAAATAAAATACAATACAATACAATACAATACAATACAATACAATACACACAGAATCTGGGGTGCCTGGGTGGCTCAGTCAGTTAAGCATCTGACTTGATTTCGGCTCAGGTCACAGTCTCGTGGTTTGTGGGATTAAGCCCCACGTTGGGCTCTGTGCTGACACAGCTAAGCCTGCTTGGGATTCTCTCTCCCTCTCTGCCCCCACCTTCCTCACCCCCCACTCATGCACAAGCATGTGCGTGCGCTCATGGGCTCTCTCTCAAAATAAAAACTTAAAAAAAAAATGACATGGAATCCGACTCCCAACACCTTTACTGTTAACACTCAAGCCACTATCATCTCAAGCCTCCTAACTGGTCCTCCTGCAGCTGCTTCTTTTCACATCAGAGTGACCCTTTAAAAATATTCAGATCAGGGGTGCCTGGGTGGTTCAATCAGTTAAGCATCTGACTTCAGCTCAGGTCATGATCTCATCGTTTGTGAGTTCGAGCCCTGCGTCGGGCTCTGTGCTAACAGCTCAGAGCCTGGAACTTGCTTCAGATTCTGTGTCTCCCTCTCTCTCTGCCCCTCCCTTGGCTCACACTCTGTGTCTCCCTGTTTCTCAATAATAAATAAACATTAAAAAAATAAAAAAAAAATTCAGATAAGTACTCTGCTCAAAACACTCCAAGAGCTTCTATTTTACTCAGAGTAAACCCCAAAGTCCTTACTGTGGCCTCAAAGGTTCTGCATGAAAGGGGCCCCTATTTCCTTTCTGATTACCTCAGTACCCTCCTACTGGCTCAGTTGGTTCTAGCCACACAGGCAACTTTGTTGCTCTTTTTTTTTTCAAAGTTTTATTTAAGTAATGTCTACACCCAACATGGAGCTTGAACTCATGACCCCGAGATCAAGAGTTGCCAGCCAGCCTTGTCTTCTGAGCCGGCCAGGGGCCCTGACTTTGTTGCTTTGAATGTGCCAAGCACACTCGTGCCTCAGGGATTTTGCCCTTGTTCCCTCTACCTGGACTGCTTTTCCCTGATGTGTCCACATAGCTTGTATTTTCCTCACTTTATTCAAGTCTCTGCTCACGTGTGGCTTTCCTAGATACACTCTATGAACTAGAACTGCTCCCCACTGGTCACTCTCCCCCTTCTCTCTGGTGTTCCTAGTGCAGTACATATCAGTTTAAAGAGAACAAGGACACTGTCATTTTGGTCACTGCTACATCCTCAGTGCCTTGAACATTCAGTGCCTGCTATTATGGTGGGTTCTCAGTAAATACTTCTTGAATGATTAAACAAATACAAGAAGAGGAAAAGGTTTAGGAAGAAAAACAGTTCAGTTCTGAATATGCTGAGTTTGAAATATCTACGGGACAATCAGGTAGAGTAATGTAGACGTTTATTTATAGGTCTAGAAAGGAATTTTTAAAATTTTAATTAATTTAGAGATGGGGGGGGGAGGAGCAGAGAAACAGGGAGACAGAGAATCCCAAGCAGGCTCTGCACCATCAGTGCGGAGCCTGACGTGAGGCTTGAACTCATGAACCATGAGATCATGACCTAAGCCAAAACCAAGAGTTGCATGCTTAACCAAATGAACCACCCAGGTGCCCCAAAAGGAATTTAAAATAATAATAATGGTGATACTACTAAACAAATAAAAACACTTGTTCGAAGCACAGTGCTGAGCACATTACACTTAAATCATTTTATGCTCATAATGACTTGACAAAGAGGTATTCAAATTACCCCCCAAAGAGGGGAGAAAAGTTCTCAGGGATTCAGAATAGGAAACCTTTACACATCTGTGCACTAGAGAGAGCCAGAGGGATTGTGATGCAGGAAAGACCTGTCCGTGAATCTTTGTCCTTCTTAATTTTTTACTGCTGTGTCCCTCTCACCTTCATGTACTTGTTGAAGACAGTCTGGATCTCCTCATTGATGCTAGGCTGGAGAACAGCTCGGAGGAGGTCCATGGAGATAGCAGGATCTGTGAAACTGCATTCAGGAGGGAGACATAGTTAGGGATCATGTCCCAAACATATCTTTCCTGGTCTGCCCAGCCAATTATTGACACAAACTCCTTTATTTATTAAAAAAAATTTTTTTTAAATGTTTATTTATTTCTGAGACAGAGCATGAGTGAGGGAGGGGCAGAGAGAGAGGGAGACACAGAATCAGAAGCAGGCTCCAGGCTCTGAGCTGTCAGTGCAGAGCCTGACGCAGGGCTCGAACCCACGAACCATGAGATCACGACCTGAGCTGAAGTTGGACACTCAACCGACTGAGCCACCCAGGTGCCCCTATGTTTATTTATTCTTGAGACAGAGACAGAGTATGAACAGGGGAGGGGCACAGAGAGAGGGAGACACAGAATCTGAAACAGGCTCCAGGCTCTGAGCTGTCAGCACAGAGCCTGACGCGGGGCTTGAACCCAGACCATGAGATCACGACCTGAGCTGAAGTCAAACGCTCAATCAACTGAGCCACCCAGGCGCCCCTGACACAAACTCCTTTAATGAGAATAATAGATAGCTTCTACTGAAAACAAGCTATGTGCCCAGATGTAGTATGCACTACACAGATGTATGGCTTTATTCCATTTTCATAACCTGTGAAATGAGCATTACTTTTCTAAAAAAATTATTTTTTTACACCCAAGTTAGTTAGCATATAGTGCAACAATGATTTCAGGAGTAGGTTCCTTAATGCCCCTTACCCATTTAGCCCATCCCCCTTCTCACAACCCCTCCAGCAACCCCGTTTGCTCTCTATATTTAAGAATCTTATGTTTTGTCCCCCTTCCTGTTTTTATATTATTTTTGCTTCCCTTCCCTTACTTTCATCTGTTTTGTATCTTAAATTCCTCATATGATATTTGTCTTTCTCTGACTAATTTCACTTAGCATAATACCCTCTAGTTCCATCCACGTAGTTGCAAAAGATTTCATTCTTTTTTACTGCTGAGTAATACTCCATTGTGTCTGTGTGTATGTGTATGCATATATATATATACCGCATCTTCTTTATCCATTTATCCATCGATGGATATTTGAGCTCTTTTCATACTTTGGCTATTGTTGATAGTGCTGCTATAAACATTGGGGTGCATGTGCCCCTTCGAAACAGCACACCTGTATCCCTTGGATAAATGCCTAGTAGTGCAATTGCTGGGTCATGGGGTAGTTCTATTTTTAATTTTTTGAGGAAGCTCCATACTGTTTTCCAGAGTGGCTGCACCAGTTTGCATTCCCACCAGTAGTGCAAAAGAGATCCTCTTTCTCCGCATCCTCGCCAACATCTGTTGTTGTCTGAGTTGTTAATGTTAGCCATTCTGACAAGTGTGAGGTGGTATCTCATTGTGGTTTTGATTTGTATTTCCCTGATGATGAGTGATGTGGCGCATTTTTTCATGTGTCGATTGGCCATCTGGATGTCTTCTTTGGAGAAGACATTCATGTCTTTTGCCCATGAGATGAGCATTCTTCTTCTTTTTTTTAAATGTTTTATTTATTTTTGAGAGAGAGAGACAGAGCACGAGCAGGGGAGGGGCAGAGAGAGAGGGAGACACAGAATCCGAAGCAGGCTCCAGGCTCTGAGCTGTCAGCACAGAGCCTGACGCAGGGCTCGAACTCACAGACCGCAAGATCATGAC
Source organism: Acinonyx jubatus (assembly GCF_027475565.1). Classification (NCBI taxonomy): domain Eukaryota; kingdom Metazoa; phylum Chordata; class Mammalia; order Carnivora; family Felidae; genus Acinonyx; species Acinonyx jubatus. Next base: position 14,704,941 of record NC_069388.1, read on the forward strand.
CTGAGTCCAAGTCAGACGCTTAACCTACTGAGCCACCCAGGCGCCCCGAAATGAGCATTATTCTTAAAGTGTTTTATGAAATACAAAATCTATATGCTTTAACAAATAGTTTTAGTGAACATCCATTTAATCACTACCCAAGTCAAGAAATATAATCCACATCCTATAGGCCTATCTTGTACTCTCTCCCTTCACGGAGATAAATACTACTAGCCCCACTTTTTTCTGAACCTCCATGCTATTCTTTCTTTTTAGCAGTATATTTATTAAATTTTTTTAATGTTTATTTATTTTTGAGACAGAGAGAGAGTAGGGGACGGGCAGAGAGAGAGGCACAGAATCCAAAGCAAGCTCTACGCTCCGAGCTGTCAGCACAGAGCCCAATGAGGGGCTGGAACCCATGAATTATGAGATCATGACCTGAGCCGAAGTTGGACGCTTAACCGACTGGGCCACCCAGGCGTCCCTCTGGATCTCCTTATAGCCCTCAACCGCAGAGCCAGTGAGTGTTAGGGATCTTAGGCACGGCTGAATCCATGACTACCCCTCATTTGGTACATCAGTTCAGAGGAGACAATGATTCAACCAAGGTCACACAGAGTTACAGAATCTTAGTCTCCTCTTTCTTAGTCCAGTGCTCTTTCCAATGGCTCATTATCTCTTCTCAGCTCGGTGCAGTGGGGACCCCAAAGGTGCCATCCAAGCCAATGCCGGGGAGGTAAATACGCAAGACCAGCCTTACCTTGTCGTCATCTGTGAGCGGCGGCCCCTTCGCTGCACCTGCCGGTGCTTTATCATTATGTTCCAAGGGTTCTGTGGGGACCAAGGGAACGGTTGTCACTGAGGTCCATGACACTGGGGTGGAGATGAACTTAAACGTAAACATCCCTGCTTCTCTGGGACGGGGTTGGCGGGAGGGCAGCGGTTGAAAGGCCCTGCCCGGGAGGAGGAACTGAAGAAAAGTTTCCTGCCTCGAAAGGTCCCAACCCCACCTTTTCTGGAACGGCAGTTGGAAGGTAACCGGTGTTTACCGGGGGGCTGGCTACTCTGGGGCAGGTGGTGTGCTGGGCGCTTTCCTCGTACTTACACCCCATCCCCACAACTTTATGAGGCAGGCACTAATCATCTCCATTTTACAGAAGAGGAAACTGGAGCTCAGGGGTTGGCAGGACTTGCTCACGTCACCTAGCTAGGAAGGCGGCATCAGAATTTGAATCCAGGTCGTTGGACTGCGAAAACGCCAACTCCCTGGGCAGCAGCACCAGCCGCCGCGTTCTCTCACCCGCGGGCCAGGGTCCCGGGAGCCCGAGGCCCAGCCGGCCCGAGCCCAGGCCCAGCCCCAGCCTCCCCGGGGGCGCCCTCACCGTGAGAACCAGCTGCCCCGCTGCGCCCGCGTCGCCCAGGTCGGGGCCGCCCCGCTCTGCCCCGCTGGGTCCCCGCGGCTGCTCGGCGTCGCCAGTGGCCCCCATGGCTCCCCCGGCCCCCACAACTTCACACCGACTCTACCACCGGCCGGAAGGTGGCCTCGTGACGTCATTGCAGCGCGCCGTTCGCCGGCCCGGAAGCGCGCCGCGGGGAGCTGCGGCGTTTCCATGGGAACCAAACGGCTGCGTCTCGCCAGGGTCTGAGACGCCTACAGGCGCTGAGTGCGCGGTCGCCGGGGCTGCGTCCGGGGCGGGGCCGCGCCACCCGTGTAGGCTGTGGGTGTTTGGTCCCGGAACGCTCCCCGTTGGGTCAAGGCCGGTGGAGAAGTGTGGGGCAGGAGGAGGGCAGCAGGCTCCCTGGGCTGGGGTTGGGGAGCGGAAGGGAGCACAGCGGCGCCTACAGTCCAGTCTTTGCAAGCCGTAGAATTTAATATGCCTCGTACTCATCCCCTACGGAATGGAGGGAGTGGGCCTACTACGAGGACCCGATAACCCAACAAGAGGGGGTCTGGCCCATGCCGTCCCAAACGCTTACCCACCGGGGCCCTCCAGGCCTAGACGCCAGGGGCTGCCTCTAGCATCTGAAGGCATCATAATGAAGGTTGGGTCTTGGGCCGTGGACTCCCCAAGCCCCAGGGAGCTGGGCTTCTATCTCCAGAGGGGTGATTCTGGGATGGGCAGGGGATGCAAGGGGTTAACAGCTATGGAGCTCCTCTTAGCTCTGGCTTAGAGGTAAGAGGTCCGTGAAGAGAACTGGATCGGTTTATGTGTGGTAGAGAAAGTTCCTTTTACCAGGTCATAATATGGGGGAGTAAAAAGTACACGAGTTTTACATGTAGAAAGATCTGAGTTCCAATTCAATATGATATGGTGATTAACAACATTGACTATGCAATTGGGCTCCCTACCTTTGGTCTACTACTAACTGACCCACGTTTCTTTCTGTGCCTCAGTTTTTCCATCTTTAGAGTGGGGATAATAGTACCTAACCTATAAGATTGCAGTGAGGATTAATTACATGCAGTTAATTCATGTAGAGCACTTAGAACTGTGGCGCAAGTAAACCCTCAAGCAATGTCATCTATTGTTACTATTAGTAAATTCTAGTAGCCACTACTTACTAGCTTAATGACCTTGGGCATTCTTTCTCAATCCCTCTGAATCACCTTTCTTACCTCTGCAAGATTATTGTGAGGATTAAAGTAAATAATACAAATAAAGCAGATGTTAGGTCATCAACAAATGTTAATTATCTCCATGCTCCCAAATCAGCCTTAAAACGATGAGGCAACTATATGGCACCAAACTCTGGCTCTATTAAGGAGATTTTTACTTTGGGCCTTGAATTTCCTCTGCCCTTTAACCTTACTGGGCTAAGCAGCGCCAGTGGATACCATTAAATATCATGCCTGCCTAAAGTCGCAAATAGTACAGACAGATAAAGTAAAAACAAGCAGAGGAAGAGGAGATAAAGAAAGGAGGGTATATATTGTCTAGACTACTTGAGTCATAGCATCTTCTTTTGGATTCTGTCAGCTTGCTTTCACACAATCCAAAAATGGCCTGTATGGCTAGAGGGACCAAGATGTAGGTTTTTGGTGCATTTGTATTAGTTGTGAACAAACTCAAACATGGCTTTACTGTAGGTTTTTTGTTTTTTGTTTTGTGTGTGTGTGTGTGTGTGTGTGTGTGTTTTGTTTTTGTTTTGTTTTGTTTTGCTGGTTTCTAAGTAGTCTGTTCCATTCTCTGTTTTCTGGGTTGCTAGGATGAACAGGAGCCACAGTACATTTTATTAGCTTTGGTTATTATTAAGTCGTGTCTCTGGTCCTTCCCTCTGTCACTTTGGCTGCGGCTGGGTCCTTCCAGAGGCCCCTTTATCTAGTGGCCCTCCCTACATTTCCCCAGCTACTGAACAGGTTCCTCATCATTGTCCAGGGATGTTGTGTGTATTGCATTACAGAGTCTGATCACCATCATCACATGGGCCTTTTGGGAGTGCCAGGAATTTTCCCACACACCAGCGACCAGTCACTTTTCTTTTTGTCAGGAGAAGACATCCTGGGGGATATTGCATAAGGGGAGACTTTGGGGCTGGGTTTGGGCCAGTCTCCTAGTCCTGCCCTTCCTTTGGTTGATGCTCTGGGCAAGGTGTATACCTCCGGCCTGGACTAAGTGCTCATCTCACTTCTCAGCACCATCGTCATGTTGAGCTGCCTTTTCCTCCTGAAGGCAGTTCTTGCTCTTGGGTCCCTGATATCCTGGGTGGCTTCTGGAGAGCATGGTGAGCTATTACTTGGATTCCTTGGCTGACAGTAATAGAAAGTGACTAAGGAGAAATTATCCCCTGCCTCTTTCTGAAGTGAGAGTCCTTATTTGTGGAAATGGTGATCCCTGTAGGACAGGACTGGATGTGTAGATTCTCAGGACAGCCGGGGTAGGTCTTCCTGGCTTGGAGGTAGGACTTCCAGTCTGGCTTACTAGAGGTTCTAGGTTTTCCCTAGGGCTCCTTAAATGGGAACAAGATCACCCCAACCTTCCCCTCTCTTTATCCACAAAGTGGCTGGTTGTTTAGTCGTGGTGGGCGCGTGTCACTGGCTGTGTGGGGGGAGGAGAAAGTGATTGCAGAGATATTGGATAGGAATGTTTGCAGAGCCTGAAAAATCCTTGAAGTGCACTTGGCTTTCATTCCCTGTTTCTTGAGGCCCAGCCAGTTACCCCAATCTCGCGTGCTATCTTTTGCAGTGAAAGAAGGAGAATGCCCTCCTAATAAGAACCTGTGCAAAGAGCTGTGCTGGGGGGACGAATCATGTCCGGCTGGGCAGAAGTGCTGCAGCAACGGCTGTGGTCGGGTCTGCCGAGGAGGCATTCCGAAGGGTATGTTGGCTGGACAGGCAAAAACCCAGACCTTGCCTCTGGGCTAGAAAGACCTGGAGAGCTTCCTACCTCCTAGATTGCTCTCTCTCTCTCTTTTTTTTAATGTTTATTTTATTTTATTTATTTTTTTTGCTCTAAAGCATTTTATCAGAATCCTTTTGACAAGACCAAGTATTTGATTACAATGAAGCAAAGTGGTCTGAATGATATTTAAATATCTCAAAATTTCTATGCAGTTTTTTTTTTTCTCAAGTTCAAAGCTGCTCACAGGTTAATGCAGGACAGCTAGATGAAGTTCCTAGGATTTGCTCAACACCAAATAAGACACATCCTCTCATTAGCAAAATCCATAGGAGCCAGGGAGAAAGGACATGGCTCTTCACTCCTCATTGCAGCCCAAAGACTCAAGTGGCAGGAGCCACTATCTAGGCGACCCAGAAGTCTCACCAGCACTTCTCCAAGAGGCTAAGTTCCCAACTTCAGCCTTTCAGTCACCAGATTAGACACTGATCTGTGAAAGGGCACTGCCCCAAGTAGGCTTCTACAATAATCATGCTAGAAAAGTAAAAAGACAACCATTGAGAAGCACACGCAAATTTAAAGGCCCTCCTGTTGGCCCCTTCTCAGACTCAAGCATCCAGTTCTCCAAATGAGTCAGAACTTTAATGTTTATTTTTGAGAGAGAGAGCGTACGTGTGTGCAAGCTGGGGAGGGGCAAAGAGAGAGGGAGACACTCTGAAGCAGGCAGAGCAAAGCCAGATATGGGGCTTGAACCCACGAACTGCGAGATCATGACCTGAGCGAAAGTCAGACGCTCAGCCAGCTGAGCCACTCAGGTGCCCCTGGATTGGGTCTTGAGATCTAGCTTGCTTGCAGACCCTCCTCCCCCTTTTGGGGTCTCTAATCACTCAGTTCCCAGTTCTTTGTCTTTTATCAGGAAAGAACGCATAACAGATGATCTCTGTCTTTTATTGTTATTTTATTTATTTATTTTTACTTTTTTAATGTTTATTTATTTTTGAGAAAGAGAGACGCAGAGCATGAGCAGGGGAGGGGCAGAGAGAGAGACACAGAAACTGAAGCAGGCTCCAGACTCTGAGCTGTCAGCACAGAGCCCAATATGGGGTTTGAACCCACGAACCGTGAGATCGTGCCCTGAGCCAAAGTCAGGCACTTAACTGACTGAGCCACCCAGGCACCCCTATTGTTATTATTTTAATGTTTATTTATTTATTGAGAGAGAGAGAGAGAGAGAATGAGTGCGGGAAGGGCAGAGAGAGAGAATCCTAAGCAGGCTCTGTGCGGTCAGTGCAGAGCCCAACGCGGGGCTCGAACCCACAAACTGTGAGATCATAACCTGAGCCAAAATCAAGAGTCAGATGCTTAGCTGACTGAGCCACCCAGGTGCCCCTCTGTCTTTTATTTGAACTTGGGGTTCCTGTGAAGACTGGAGGGCAAAGTTGTGCAGGGAAGCCTGTTAAAGGTAGATGGTCAAAAGGGGCACCTGGGTAGCTCAGTTGGTTGAGTGTCTGACTTCGGCTCAGGCCATGATCTCGCAGTCCGTGGGTTTGAGCCCCATGTCAGGCTCTGTGCTGACAGCTCGGAGCCTGGAGCCTGCTTCGGATTCCGTGTCTCCCTCTCTCTCTCTGCACCTCCCCTGCTCACATTCTGTCTCCCTCTCTCTCTCTTAAAAAATAAAATGAACATTAAAAAAAAAAAAAAAGGTAGTGATCAAAAGAGTAGACCCCCGAGCCAAGCAGGCTTTCCATGCCTCCGGTAAGCTTTACACTTGATCTTAGCCAAAAGGCCGAGAAGTGATTGCCTTAGGTAAGCTTTAAACAGCTCTTTGTAAGTGTTAAGCTTTTAAGCCTCAATTTTCTCATGTGTAAAATGGGGATAATTGTTATGAGGATCAAATGAGAGGTTCCTGGCACAGGTAAACTCAGTAAACCTTATAGTAAATGTGAGCTGTTATCACTGTCTCTGCTCTAGCACCAGAGCTGAGAGTCCTAAAGAAGCTCAGGGCTTCCTTGCTTTGATTTTCCCTTTTGCTACACCCGTGGGTGCCACCAGGCACCATTATCTCTCTCTCTCTCTCTTTTGAGTGTGTGGCTGTCTCCCTTTTTTGCTACAGGGAGGAAAGGAGATTGTCCCAGGGCTGTTCGGAAACAATCCTGTTTCCAAAGGTGCGTCACTGATGAGACTTGTCCAGGTAGAAAGAAATGCTGCGCGTTTGGCTGCAACAAGAGCTGTGTGGTCCCAGTCTCTCAACCAAAGCTGGGTAAGAAGCACTACCTCGGGCCCCATGGGCTCTTTGGGGGCCTGCTTGTTTCTTTCTCAAGTAAGCCCATACCATCTTATTGCTGGTTTTACTTTACTTTGAAAAACAATAATTAAGTGCCTGCCATGTTCTGAGAACCTTTCTAAAAAAAGATAGACGAAGGGTTACCAGCCATGGTGATCTGTGGTATGTGGTCCAGGCAGGCAGAGGAGGCTGCCAGAATGGAAATCTTGGCGTGTCCTTATTGGCAGGCAGATTTGAAAGTTGTTGGCGAATTCTCAATTCCCCTTGTCAGTTGCAGTCTTCTCTATTAATTCTTAGCTTGAGAATCTGGAGGGAGACAGCAAGATAGAATCTCGGTACCTATGCAAGGCAGCAAGCGTTTTCCTGCTCACTTGCTTCTGAGGCCTTATGTCCCCTCTGTCCGCACCTAGGATGGCCATCTCCTACTGGAAATGTGCCCTGTTTTATTCTGGTTTTGGTAGAGAGGTGTTTGAAAGAGATTTCTTCTACCTTTTGCAGGATTCTCATGCCCCAAATTCTCCGTTTACACATTATGTCTTCACCAATTATTTGTTGAATGTTTATTGTTTCCTAGATCTAGCATGGGCTCCGGGTATATTGTGGTTAACAAAGGGGCTCCCATCCCGGCCTTCTTGGAGCTCGTGGTCTGTTGCGGGAGAAAGAGGTTTCCCGGATGAGCAGGTGAACATACACTTTCCAACTGTGAGAAGGATATGGAGGAAAACTAATGGGTGCTGAGAGATAGAAAGAGGGGGTGCTGGCTTTGGACTGGGTGGTCAAGGAAGGCCTGTCTGGGGCAGTGACATTTCACCTGGAGTTGAGGTTAGCCAGGCGAAGGGTGTGATGAGCATCCCAGGAGCTTTGCCACATTAGAGAAATCGAAAGAAAGCTGGTACGGTTGGAGTAGAGACAGGGAGGGACCGGATGCTTCTTGCTGAGGATGGAGTCCAGTCAGACCAGGGGGTTGGCAGTGGGGACGCAGGAAAGGTGACACAGTGGAGAGAATTTGGAGGTCAGGAGGTGGAAGTGACAGAACTTTCTGCTCCATTGCTTGCCTCCTCCTTCGTTCCCTGAGAGGCCCTCCCCCGCCCTCTGCCCCCGCCAAAGGTATTAGGAATTGACGGTGTGTCTGTCTCCTGTCTCTAGCTCCTTCTCATTTCTCTCTTGTTTCCAGATTTTTATGGTTAATTTTGCTTGTTTGTGCTTCCAAATATATTTTATTATCATACTGTCTATCACTCCCCTCCCCCCCCCCCAATACAGAGGCTATTTTTATTGGAGAGGTGTTAGATGTATACATTAATTTAGGGACAGCTGATATTTTTATGTTGAATCTTTGTCTTCCCACTGTCCAAGTGTATTTGGTGTGTTTCAGTGTATTTTATAGTTTTAAAATACTGTTTGATAGGGTAATGCCTGAGATACTTTATTATCTTCTTTGTTGTCTTAAATGGGGTCTTACATCATTCCTCCCATTATGTTTTCTGAAGAAACTGGAACCATTCTCTCCTCTGAGTGCATGTGGCAGAATATTACAGTAGAAAAGAGTAGGTTTTGGTTGTCAGAGAGCCGGGTTCAAACCTGAAGGCTCACCAGTTACTGGCCAGCGTGTCCTTGGTCAAGTGTCTTCTGCTTCCCCGAGCCTCAGTTCCCTTCTCTATAAAATGGAAAGAATAAGCCTCGGAGGTTGTTGCAATGATTCAAAGTATGTAAGGTGTTTAGTAATACATTACACATTAGCTTCCTTCCTCTCGCCTACTAAGGCAGGCTTCATCAGGAGTACAGTTTCTAACCAACTCCTTTTGTCGCGAATCAGGATTGCTTTCTCCTCCCCTGATCACTCCCTCTCTGAGACCCTGAAACTCCACAACATGTGACAATCTCTTTCCTTCTGGCCAAACCTCCCCAGGCGGTGGGCCCCTTCCCTGTAACCCAGTGGGGCTGTGTCTGGCTTAGGCAGATCTTTTGGGCTCCCTGCCCATAAAAGAGAATAGAGCGTTGTACTCCTTGCCAGGACTCTTGAGGCCCAGCTCTGGACACAGAGCCTGGGAATCTGTGTTAGGCGGGTCACTCCCTGCCAGCCGGTAGGGCCCAGCACAATCTTCCCAGTGTGTGAAGCTGATGGCTGAATTACGGGGGCCGAGGGTGAGGCTGGCACCCAGGCAAGGCACTTTGTGAGCTGCTCTGGGGCCTGGCCAGCCCTGATGGGGATCCCTCTTCCCTTTGAGCCAGGCAGGCTGCAGTAGTGATCCCCCTGAAGATCTCCCAGAGTGCACTGGCCGAGTGGGGTTCCTAGACTGGCCGGAAGCGATCCTGGTTGCTGTGTCCATAGTTCATGACTTTTCTATAGCTTCAGTCCTGCACTGGCCCACTCACCCAATGGGACTGGTTGCTATACTCAAGGTCACAGGAAGCCGTCTGTCTTGGGCTCTGGGTGGTTCCTGCTTTCCCTCAGTTCTGACATTGCCAGAGGTTTAGCATCGTCAGTGCTGGTCTGTTTGGTACAGTGGAGGGACAGTCAAGCCTCCAGAGGGCTCAGGGCAGACTCTGGGACCTGCTCCCCTCAGGCAGTTCTCGTCTGCACCTGCATCTGAGTCTTGGCTTCTCTGCTTTCTGTGTGGCCTCGGGCAAGTCCTTTCATCTCTCTGAACCTCACCTCTGTCATCTGTAAAAGTGGAGATGAGGAAGTTTACCTCAAAGTGTGGTAATGTAGTGTCTTAGTCCTTTGGGCTGCGCTAACAGAGTGTCATGGGCTGAGTAGCTTATAAATGACAGCAATTAATTTCTTATGATTCTGGGGGCTGAGAAGTCCAAGATTAAGGTGCCAGCATAGTCAGTGTCTGGTGTGGGCCAGCTTCCCGGTTCACACACTGCTGTGTTTTCACCGTGACCTCACATGGCGGAAGGGCAATATGGGCATCATCCCATTCATGGGGGCTCCCCTCTCCTGACCTCATCACCTCCCGAAGGCCCCATCTCCTAAAACCATCACATTGCGGGTTAGATTTCAAGATACGAATTTTAGGGGAATACGAACATTCAGTCTGTATCATACAGTTTGGAAGAAATGTATTTAAAAAGCCGGAACAAAACCTACCAAATAATGCTTAACAGCTCAGACTTGATGCCAGTGTCTCCCTGTTCAGCTTTCCACCTGTCTGAAGTCTGGCCTGTTTGCTCACTCACTTATTTGCTCATTGGAAGTACAGAAGTGTGGAAGGAGAGTCCTGGTCCAGTTTTCATTTAAAAAAATTATTTTTTAGACAAAGCATGCACATGGGCAGGGGAGGGGCAGAGGGAGGGAGGGGGGAGAGAGAGAGAGAGAGAGAGAGAGAGAGAGAGAATGAGAGAGAGAGAGAGAAAATCCTGAGCAGGTTCCATGCTCAGAGCACAGCCTGATGGGGAACTCCATCCTACGACCCTGGGATCATGACCTGAGCTAAAACTGAGTCGGATGCTCAACCAACTTAGCCACTCAGATGTCCCCAGTTTTCATTTTAAAATCACCACCCTGCTGGTGTATGAAGAATGGATGGGGGCAAATGTAGCAGATGGCAGGCCAGTTAAGAGGCCGTTGTGGCAGGCTGGGGGAGAGGTGAGCACGGTTTAGACCAGGGTGGTGACGGTGTGGACGTGGGAAACTGGCAGGCTTGGAGTACTTTTCAAGGTCGAGTTGACAGGTGAAGAAGTAAGTGGATGTGGGTGCTGAGGGAGAGGAAGTGTCAAGAACAGTGCTTAGGTGTGTGGCTTGAATAAGTTGAGTGATGGGAGCACTTGGGGAGGAAGAGGTATTGGAGCAAAGATTCAGATTATGGTCTAAGAGTTGTCTCCTTTGGATCCCTCATGGTCCCCTCTCTCACACCATGAAACGTGATCACTCTCCATCACCTGTGACCACTGGTTTGCTTATTACAACATGTGTATTATATCCTTTGGACAGATGGGTGGCATGGGCTCCCTGTGTGCTCGGATGACCTTTTCCTGAAACCTCACTGCTGGTTGTTGAGAAAAGAGTTAAGGTAGCAGGCCTGAGATTGATGTTCTTAGAAAGGCCTGCCTGTAACTTTGGCCCTGGCTGGCTTCTAGGAAGTTAGATTTTTGAGAGTGTTCCTACCACCATAACTGGTAAGAGTCGTATCTGCTAGGCAGAGAGTGCCCCGTAAAAACCCTGAGTCTCTCGTGAGCATTCCTGGGAGACAACACTTCACATGTGTTTTCATGTGTCATGTGATTCCACCGGAAGAAGACTGTTGGGGCCTGGTTTCTTCTGGGCTTTGCCTCATGCACCTTTTCCCTTAGATGATTTTGCTTTGTATCCTTCTGCTGTAATAAATCATGGCCATGAGTCCAACTGTACTCTGAGTCTTGTGAATCCTAGCAAATCACCCAGCCTAGGAGTTGTCTTTGAGACTCCCAACACACTGGTTTATTGATACATTTTCCTAATCCCTAAAACTTTCTACCACTAGGTCTTCTCTTTTGTCAGAATTGAGCTAAGCAAGTCCTAGCTCTTATTGATTCATTTTTGGGTAATCCTCGTGGAATGTAGGGAGTCATAATGATGTGGTTTAAAGGGCACCGGATCTAGTGTCAGGGCTGGGAATTTGGGACCCAATTCTGCCACCATTGACCTCAGGCCAATCCTGCCCCCTCTTCCTGGATGTCTGTCTGTCTGTTTGCAAGAGAAGTAGGTTTGATAGCTCTGAGGGCCTGTCTTGGCTTAAGAAGTTTTGAGGTTTTACTTTTCTGCCAGCACCTGGAGTCCTTCCCTCAGATATAGTGGAAGGTTGGAGCTGGGGCAGCAGTAAAGCCTATGTCCGAGTATTTCCTGGGCTTCATTTTTTTTATTCCAGTTTTTTTTTGGTGATAGCTTGGGGTCTTGGGATAGAGAGATATTTGCAGGGTGGGGATGACCATTCCCATCCTGACTCTCTTCCCTATTTCTCATCCTGGTTCCTGGTAAGATAACTGTGAGGTGCCTAGAAACCATGCGGTATGAGGAACTGAGCTTACCTAGTCTGGGAAAGCTGAGATGGTGAAGGGCAGAGGATCCTATCTAAGGGGGATGGCACAAGCCATGTTTTCCTCAGGTCTCTGGGGATAGGACAAGGGCCAATGGATAGAACTTCTAGAAAGCCAGATTTCAGTTGAGTATAAAGTACAAGGATGGGATAGTCCGGCTTGGAGGTCGTGACACCCCTTTCCAGTGTTTGAGCTGAGGGTAGGGAATTATTGGTAGGGATTTAGGCATCAGACATGGGGGCCCATGCTGGGCCCTGGTCAAAGGGCATATGTTCTGACCCTCAGGGCTTTAGCCTGTTCTCCAAGAGTCCATTCAATGCTTCTGGTATTTGACAAAACCCCTGGGACCTCAAGGAAACCTGTCATGGAAGAGAGTAGAGGTTTGGTCTCAATGCCTGGTCCCGGGGATGAGGGCAGAAAGTGCAGAGTGCTCCTGGCATTGGTCACTTTGGGGCCAAGCTCAGCAAAGTGGTGAAATCTGGGAAGGGTGCTGCTCAGTATAATTCCGTGAGGAGTTATGTTGCTAGGTTTTTCTCACCAGGAAGATTGTTTTTATGCCCAGCCTTCTTAACTGTGGATGAAAGGCTTTGTTCTTTGTTAAATAGATTTTTAGTGTTTGTCAAACAGGAGGGGAGGTGTGGGGGGGTACATCGGCAGTTACAGTGGCCCTATTTTCTGGATAAAAAATCAGGTTTGAAGGGCGCCTGGATGGCTCAGTTGGTTAAGTGTCTGACTTCGGCTCAGGTCATGATCTCACAGTTTGTGGGTTCGAGTCCCCACATCAGGCTCGGAAACTGGAGCCTGCTTTGGAGTCTGTGTCTCCCTCTCTCTCTGTCCCCTCCCCGCTTGTGCTCTCTCTCTCTCTCTCTCTCTCTCTCTCTCTCTCTCTCTCTCTCTCTCTCAAAAATGAATAAAATTTTTTAAAAATCAGGTTTGATGTGATGTGCCATTGGCCTAGAATCTTTGAAAGGGGGGCTGTTCAGGAAAATCCTGGGATGCAGGGTTATTAGACCTTGATTGTTCAGCTGCACGTGTTCTTGGAGTCCAGCACTTGCTTTTTCCATCACGGCAGACTTCCCGGCAGCCATATGCATTTGTACTCACATGTTCTTACTCAAAGGTCCTGGGCCGGTCCTGCTTTGGTTTTCTACAATGCTTTTAATTGCCTGCCACTTCTTTTCTCCATTTCAAAAACTTGAAACAAACACTGGGATGAATGAATCATGGTGAATCAGTTTGTTTTGGGTGTGACTTCTTAGGGAGTGCCTGCTCCAGAGGACCTGGCCTGGTGCCTGCGTGTTTTAAGGATGGTGTAGTAGAAAGAGTGCTTCCTTGCAAACCAAGAGGCTGAGTTGTGTCCTGCTTTGCCGCTGACTCACTCTGTAGTTCTGGGCAAACCCCTTCACTTCTCTGAGCGTCATTATCTTCATGGGGTGGTGAAGGGGCGCATCAGGGATGTTTGGCTGTGTGCAACAGAAAATTAACGGAGTTGGTATAACATTTTTCTCATATAGCGAAAGGTCCTGAAGCAGGTACCAGGGCTGGTATGGTGGCTCCATGATGCTAACAAGGATGAGGTTATTTTTTTCTTTCTCCTTTGCATTCCCTGACTTTGTCCTCATAGTAGTTGCCTCATGGTTGAGAAAAGACGGCTCTACCTCCCTGTGTTATGTCTGTCTTTGCACTGGAAGAAAGAGAAGCCAGGGGGCAGTTTGAAAGGAGCATTACCTGGGTCGGGAATGCAGAATTTTCCCAGCTTATGTCTTCATTTCTGGTCCCTCTAGTTACAAGGTAATATGGGGAAGCAACTCACTGTAGCTGGCTGGGCTCATTGACTCTGCACAAACCTGTGGCTTTATTAGCAAGTGTTTCTGTTGTCCATGGCTGCATAACAAACACTTCCTGAACTTAGTGGCTTAAAATCCCAGCAATTGACTCTTTCTCACAGCTGTGTGGGTTGGCTGAGCTTAGTTCTCATAACCTACATGGTGCAGCCATGTCACTCATGAAGCTGCCTGCAGCTGGGAGCTCAGCGGGGAACTTGACGGTGGCTGGAATGTTCAGGATGCCTCTCTTCATGCGTCTCTTCGGGGCATCTCATCATTCTGCAGTGGAGCCCAAGCTGCTTCACAGCATAGCGGCTGGTTTCCAAGGAGGCGGTGGTGGTGGGGGGATTGTTTTAAGAGGATGAGCCCCAGTATACAAGTGCTTACCACGCCTCTGCCTGCATCACACTTGCTGGTGTCCTGTTGGTCAAAGCAAGTCCCTTACAGCCCAGCCCAGAGACAGTATGGGAGGTGTGGCTCACTGGGGGCCACCACCTACCACAGGAAGGAGAGACGGAGAGTGACTGTGGGGCTGGCAATAGGTACGTTTGCCACAGTGGGTTAGACCTCAGCAGTGTTTCCCAGACTGCGAATCTTGAGATCAGTTTAGTAGTTGACGGCCAGCATTAAAAAAAAGAAGAAATAGACTATAGAGTATATACATGTGTGTACATAAATATATACGTTTGAGGCATGCATACAGATTAACATACACAATGAAAGATGTATTTTGCACTCAAGAGTCACAGTGAAAATAACCAGAAACACTGGGCTTGAACACCTCTGGTCCCCAATGCTATGATTCTATGGCAGAGCCTGGAGGTGAATGTCCGGCTGACCCCCTTCCGTGTAAGGAGCTGTGTGATGGGGACGTGTCCTGCCCCCAGGGGCTTAAATGCTGTAGCACCGGCTGTGGCCACTCCTGCCGTGGAGACATTAAGGGAGGTATGTTGGCTCCTTGGGGAAGAAGTCCTGAGTTCCAGGGTGGGATGGGGAGGGAGCCATCTCTGGCCTTCCTGTCTTTCCCTTTCTGGAGGGGGGTGGTGGTGAGACATGCTTCCTGTCCTCCTAGCCCCCCAGTCCAAAGCAACCCCTCTTTCTAGGGCCCAGGGGCCCATGTTGGCATTGAAAGAACTAGGGGAAGGCAGTGTGGGTTAGTAGGAAGGGTCCTGAGGCCGGAAGATGGGCAGTGTGGCTTCTGGGCTTCATTCTGCTGCCGACTGGCTCTGTGACCTCAGGGAAGCAAACTCCTCTCATTGAGCCAGCTTCTTCGTTTGTAAAGTGAGGGAGTTGCCCAAGATCAGGATTTTCTGACTGATTTCTTAGCAACACGTATGCAACAGATAAAAGCATTGCTGCTCTGATTTCTTTGTTTCTTCAATATATTAAAAAAAAAATTTTTTTTAACGTTTATTTATTTTTGAGACAGAGACAGAGCATGAACGGGGGAGGGTCACAGAGAGAGGGAGACACAGAATCTGAAACAGGCTCCAGGCTCTGAGCTGTCAGCACAGAGCCCGACGCGGGGCTCGAACCCACGGACCGTGAGATCATGACCTGAGCCGAAGTCGGACGCTTAACTGCTTAACCGACCGAGCCACCCAGGCGCCCTCTTCAATATATTTTAAAAAACAAATACATCTGTTTGAATGCTCCTTTTGTACCAGACTGTAGAACTCCATTAAGAAATTTTTCTTTAAGTTTATTTATTTTGAGAGAGAGAGAGAGAGAGAGCGCGTGCACGAGTGCACAAGTTGGGGAGGAGCAGAGAGAGAGGGAGAGAGAGAGAATTCCAAGCAGGCTCTGCCCCGACAGTGCAGAGCCTGAAGTGAGCTTGATCTCACGACCACGAGATCATGACCTGAGCTGACATCAAGAGTCAGACGCTTAACTGACTGAAGCACCCACGTGGCCCTGTAGAACTCCATTTCAGAATCACTGGCTCAGATGTTGTTTTTAGACAACAGGTGGATTCCCAGGCAGGGTTCAAGGTTCTGAAGACAGATTCTCTTCCTTACGTAGCTTAGAGTTTATCAGGGAAGGTAGACGGATCAGGCATCGTGATAAATTCTGATGAAAGGCACACAAAGCAGGGCACCAAACCTTGTCTGGGAGACAAGGCCTCCCTGAAGAAGTAACACTATAAGGCCCAGGTGTGGGGGAGAGAGTGGTGGTCTTGACAGACTCCGAGCAGCCCCGCCCACAGAGCCGTCAAGCCCCGAGGGACCACCATAGGGAAATCTGAGATGCCATTTGAAAACTATTGGTCCTTGGGGCGCCTGGGTGGCGCAGTCGGTTAAGCGTCCGACTTCAGCCAGGTCACGATCTCGCGGTCCAGGAGTTCGAGCCCCGCGTCCGGCTCTGGGCTGATGGCTCGGAGCCTGGAGCCTGTTTCCGATTCTGTGTCTCCCTCTCTCTCTGCCCCTCCCCCGTTCATGCACTGTCACTCTCTGTCCCAAAAATAAAAAATAAAAACGTTGAAAACCATTGGTCCAGATGCTCTCTTGGGGACCTGCCTATTCTCAGAGGCTGTAGCTTCCTGGTTTCTCAGGCAGATGTTTGGTTAAGATCTAGTTACAGTCAGGGATGGATTCATCTGGAGCCTCTGAGTCTCAGTGCCAGTCAGAACGTGGAGTCCATGGAGTCGACTGTCCTGTCTCTTTACCTGTGCCTGTTTATCTCGCAGGGCGGAGTGGCAATTGTCCAGATATTTTGGTGGGCTTGTGCGTCGTCAGTTGCATGACGGATGAGAACTGCCAGGCCGGGGAAAAGTGCTGCAAGTCAGGCTGCGGCCGCTTCTGTGTCCCACCAATTCTGCGAGCCGAACTGGCCACAAACCCCAGCTGGACCCTCAGGTCTGATTCTGAATTAGGTGAGTACAGCCTGGCATCGCTGAAAACAGCCAACTTAACCGCGAGGTGCCGAGCACCGGCTTAGGTGCCGGGCAGGGGGCTTCAGAAGGTCGAGACAAAGTTCTTGCCCTGCAGAGGCTGGTTGGGAGAAAAAGGTCATGTGTCACAGATGAGAATCCTTGAATAGACGAGCTGGGGCTTCTAGGCTGTCTGTGTGGGAGTGGCTCCTTAGGAAGGTCTTTCTGCCAGAAGTGGGATCTGATCTGGGTCCTAAAGGCTAGGTGGGCAGTGACAGAGGGAGAACAGCACAGAGTACACGCTGGACAGCGAGTCTGGTGGTTAGCAGGCACAGAGGGTGGAATGTGTGTGACATGTTTGGGGAACTGGGTGGGGGTGGGGCAAGTGTGGGTGAAGGAACAGCTGGGCTGCTTTCATGCCAGGAGATATGAGGTTGGTATCTGAAGGAGTAGAGTCTTCAGCACCAGTATGGACTGGATTATCTGGGAAGCAGGGCACCATTCGAGGCTTTGGGGAGCCACGTATGCCATGCTTCTCTAGGGTGTAGAAGGGAAACCTCTTTAGGGTAGAGGGGAGCTGGAGCCAGGAGGGCACAGTTGTGACCTGATGTTTCTTCTTTTTGCAGAGACCCGGGTGTCCTAGCTGTCCTGAGCTGCTACAGGGGGCTTGTTCTGGCTGTCAGGAGAGGGAGATATCCTGGGGCTGTGACCCTCCGGGGGGCTCTCACTGCCCTCCCTGCTCTGCTTCTGTTCCTGCTGCTGCCCTGAGCGTGGGAATATAGCCGTGGATTTGGGCAATGGTGTTCGGTGCTGCTTGTCCCCAGTAAAGGCTCATGCTGACCTTCTTGTCTGTGCTGTTTGAGGGCTAGGATGAGGAGAGAGAGCTAGGGGGTCTGAGCATGGCTGCAGGATTATGGCACCTTAGGCAATCCATCCTTTCTGAGAACACTGAAATGTTGCTGCTCAGGTGGCGAGGGCAGAGGAGGGTGGGAGCTCCAGAAGTCTCTCTCAAGCCTCAGGAGTGGGACCCTCAGGCCTCTTCTTGGGCCTGCTGACCTTTCTTTTATCAGAATGTGAGTTGGGCTTGGAACTGGTTTACTGCAGTCGTTTGGATGGTCCTACCTTGGACCTCCTTCCTTAGGGGCTGGCCCGTGGCTCCAAGACAGGCAGTAAGTCCCCTCCAGGTCACTTTGCTGTAGGGAGGAATTATCTTTAGGTTCTTGGAATCAAGATCAGTTTTTAAAAATTATATTTGTTAGAGGGCATCTGGGTGTCTCAGTCGGTTAAGCTTTGGACTTTGGCTCAGGTCATGATCTCGCTATTCCTGAGTTCGAGCCCTGTGTCGGGCTCTGTGTTGGGCTCAGAGCCTGGAGCCTGCTATGGATTCTCTCTCTCTCAAAAATAAACATTAAAAAAATAAAAAAAAATTATATTTGTTAGGTATACAAAATGGATCACATTCTATATCTTTGAGAAATTTATGTCCTCACATACACTCTTGTAGTGGGACTCCATGAAATAGCTAATTTAGCTAGTCAGCTCTTGTTGGACCTTAATCTGTGTACGTTTAATGTTGGCCTACTTTTGCAGGTAAATCTGGGGACAATTCTCAATAGTAGAATTCTAGGTTCTCAAATAGAGTCTGACAAAAAAGACACACACACACAAGCCCATCAATGTTCATTGAATAGAAGAATTTTTTGAGCTGCAAGTAATAGAAAACCCAACTAACAGTGGCTTAGCCAGTAAAGACATTTAATTTTCTTACATCAGAGTCTGGAGAGAGGCAGTGAGGCTGGTTCGGCAGCTTACCCTCAACACCAATGCGCAGACTCATTCCTTCCTTCCCCACCAACCTCAGCATGCTGGCTTTTGTCCTCGAGAGGGTCACCTCACAGGTGTGGGATGGCTGCTGTAGCTCCAGACATCACAGCAGGAAGATGTAGTGGTGAAAAGACCTTCAGCTCAGATGGTGCTCTCCTTTTAATGATGGAGACCATCTTCCCCAGAAGCCATCCCCTCCCCGGATTTCCCTTGTCCTCTCATCGGTCAGAACTGTTGCCACAAGGGAGGCCAGAAAAGCAAACGGGAATGGGAAAATGTGACTGTCTTTGATTAAACATGCTTCATCCTTGAGGCTGAGGGATGGCCCCATCTGTATATAAAAGCTGAGATTCTATTAGCAAGGAAGAAGGAGAGAATGACTTTGGGGTTAGGTGGGTAATGAACCACACATGTCATATTGGGTCAAAGGACACATGCATTCAAAATTTAGAAATTGCTAACGTAGGCAGGGCTTTTATAACAAGAAAAAAAGAGTATTAGTGCTCACCTTGAATATCGCAAAGATGTTTTTGTAATTCCCAAGTCTAGTGGAAAAAGGCAAGTTACAACTTAAGAAGAAAGTTCCCATCACTGCTGTCTTTTTTGTTCCTCCCTTCCCTCTGTTTTCACACTGGCCTATGAAATTCTGGTTTCTGCTATGATCCAAGCACTCTTTGAGCAGACGTGTCCGTTGTTGCCTGATCTGAACAAGAGTAGATGGTGTGAGCCTGTCCATGGCCATCCCAGGGCTCCGGGCTCACAGCGCAGGGAACTAGGAGGACCCACAGGTGTCAGTGTGACAGGCTGCTTGACATTTTGGCAGGTTCCTCTTCCATTGTTTTGCTTGTCGTGTTATTGCTTATTAAAAAAATAAAAATAACACACGCACACTTAAAAAAAAAAACAATGTGGAGCAACTTTCAATGAAAAACAGCAGTCCTAGAACCTTAAAATACTGTAAAGTAGGGTGATTTTTCTGCCGGGATGGGGGTGGGACTGGAAAGGAAGGTGTGAGCCCCAGCACAGCACAGGCTGAGCACCAGGAGAGAGGTCCCTTCCAGGTCTTCCCTCCTCATCTGGGGCTACCCACCTTGTCCACTTGGGAGCAATGACATGGGGCTGGGGGGGGGGGGGGGAAGGGGAGGGGAGAGAATGAGGTGGGATGGGGGGAGAGGGAGAGAGAGAAAGAGAAAGTATGAACTGAAGGGCTGAATTTGTTTTTTTTTTTAAACATTTTTAAAAATTTAAATATAATTTATTGTCAAATTCGTTTCCATACAACACCCTGTGCTCATCCCAACAGGTCTGAAGGGCATTTGACCTCGGGGTTGTGTTGGAGTTGGAGGTCAAAAGCCAGATTCTATGCCTCCCCCCCCCCCCCCCCCAGGCCTTTCTAGCCTCTTTTCCTACTGTTGTACCCTAAACCAAAGTCATCAGAACCTTTCCTTCCTCAGAGTTTAAGGCCATTTCCACCTCAGGCCTGGGGGAGCAGGTCTCAGTGGACCCTGCTCCTATGGATGCCCCAAACTTGCACCCTGAAATTAGCTTCTGACCAGATGGAAAGGCCACACACACGCCCCTCCCCATCCTCAGCTTCCAGGTGGTTCACCTTGGGAGGGGTGAAATCTGAAACCGGCCCCCAGACACAGAGGGCAGGGTAAGACAGAGGAAAGAGAAAAGAGGCCACTCTGATCGCAGCAGGTGGCAGGTGTAACAAGCAAGGGAATTTACACACTGGCAGGTGTAACAAGCAAGGGAATTTACACACTGGCAGGTGTAACAAGCAAGGGAATTTACACACGATGCTGGTCTTGGGCTCTGGAAGACAGAGGATCTCAGCGCCTGCCCACCAGAACCTTAACAGTTTACGGAGGGGCCTTAACCAGGCTCGGTCACAGGTACCGGCCAGAGGGTCTCAGCAACACTTTGCTCCCTCAAGGCTACATCCGTGAAGATGGCTCCCGCTGTGGGAATGGTGGGCGGAGCCTATGCTCCAAGGACGGGGGAGGGGGAGGAAACTCCAACTGCCCAGGGTCAGCTTGCAGGTCAACTGGCGCCACCATGTCCTCTCTGTGACCTCCTCCAACACTTCCTTGCAGTGGGCGGGGATTTCTGGGGCTCTGATACTTGCCAGTCGTCAAGTGTGAGTCGTCTGAGACCTGTTCTCTGACCACTCCGTGGGTCTTGCAGCTCCCAGCTTCTCCATCCCTTTCCTTGACCATCAGGTGGGGGAAACCCCTGGCTGCACACCCATGTGCCACGTCAGTGACGCCACGTCAGTGACACCACGGGCCCTACGTCCTCTCCCTGCTGCTCTTCTGGATCTTACTCTCTGGGAGGCATAATGTCATTGGTAAGTGGGATATGTGGGGTGAGAGGGGCAGGCGGCTGAACCTGTGCCCCCTGCGAGGGGGTGCTCTTGAGGGCTACCTTCCTTTTCCTACCCAAGTGAAGGCCTCTTGTCAAGGGGATTGGTGCCCAGAAGGCCAGCCTTACCGAGCACTGACTATATCCCAGGTGCTGGGCTTGACGTGCACACTCGTATTTAATCCTCACAGTAGGCCTGGGAAGTCCTGAGAAAACTGGGAAAGTTTAAATAACTTGCCCAAGCCCTCAGAGTGAGTGGCAGGGCTGGTTTGAACCTTGGTCTGTAGGAGAGCAATAATTTTGGCATTCTACCTTCTCTCACTATAAAATGGTGGTAGGCAAGTGGTTTGGGATCAACTGTGATGGTTTGGGAAGTAAAGAAAAGAGAGACAGGTAGGGGTAACTCTGAGTTCCAATCCAGACTGGCTGCATGAGCTGGGGCAGGGTGCTTCTCCCTCTAGGTCAGAGAGGGAGAGAGATGCAGGGAGGGAGAGACAGGGAGAAATGGGGAGGGAGAGAGGGAGAGAGTGAGAGTGAGAGAGAGAGAGAGAGAGAGGACAGGGAGGGAGAGAGGGAGAGACAGGGGGAGAGAGGGAGAGGGAGGCAGGGAGAGAAAGAGAAAGAGAAGGGGACAGAGAGAGACATCGGGTTCCATGAGATTTACAGTCCCTTCCAGGCCTGAGATTCTGTCCAGCTGAGCAGGTCCCAGGTGGGAAGAGCTTGGCCCTGGTATCTGTGACCTATTCATACTCTCTCTCTCATGCTTTCTCATTCATATTCTGGTCACTCTGCCATCCTGGTCTTTCATACTGATAGCAACTCTTGAATTGTTGTCTTCCAACAACAATCTGGGTCCCAGCACCAGCCTGAATCAGGACACCAGTGCACCCAGGGGAGGGAAATGAAATGCAGTTTGTGAGGGCTGGGGCAGAGCCCAGACCCTGAAGATGGGGTGTGTGTGTTCAGAGAGGGTTGAAGGCCTGTGTGGAGTTGGGGGGAGCTCCGATGCTCCTCTCCTCAGACCCTGGGCTCCGCTGCTTTGCGGGCCTGTGAGAACAACAACGGTTGGGCAGTTTTGAGTGGAAAGAATTCTTGGCTGGGTGCCTTTATTCTCAGAGACACCAGAGGGCAGCAGAGGTCTAAGTCATAGGCCATTCCCAGGCAAGAGAAATCTGCTCCGAAATTCTAGAAGCCTAGTGAAGGGAAAAAGTTCAGTATTGTCTGAGTTCCTCCCAACTGTTTCCTGTCGCTTTGAGAAAAACGTTACATAGCAGGGTCTATAATCCAGATCCGTACTGAATTGCACTTAATCAATTAAGACATAACATTAAGCCCTCCCTTTTCATATCAAGTGGAATGAATGATCCTGCAGTTTGGGTACCACTTATCTTGGGGACATGATCACGTTGTATCAGTGTTTCTTGGACAGAGTCGCAGAGCAAGTTCTTTGTGGAGCTCAAGGTCAGGAGAAAGTTTCCCTCTGGCCATGAGCCATTCTGAGAATGGGCAGGGAAGTAACTTTACTGGCATCACCTCTGTTACTGGCCCCTGTGAAAAGGTGTTTTCTAGAGCCGATGTTTCATTTTTGCCTGGCTACCAGGAAGCCACGAGCTTGGGTTTTGCAGTGAGGCCTGGGTTCAAATCTGGACTCCGCTGCTGCTCATGGGCTCTGTGCAAGATGAACGAGGACAATCATGTTATCACATTACCCACTTCACAGGATTGCCGAGTGAATATATAAAGCACTTGGCACAGAACCAACACAAAAAAGGCACATTCAACAAATGTCAGCGATAGTTATTCAGTTTCTCTGAAAAAAGATGAATCTCTTCGTGATACCCTCTTTTATTATTCTCTTTGCTTTCTTTTACTCTTGGTATGATTTTCAGTTTCCTGTAATCTATGCCTGTTTGGAAGATGGTGTGGTATGTATACATGAGAGGTTAGCATCAGTGAAATTTTGGGGCAGAAAGAAACATCCAGGGGCGCCTGGGTGGCTCAGTCGGTTAAGCGTCCTACTTCGGCTCGGGTCACGATCTCGCGGTCCCTGAGTTCAAGCCCCGTGTCGGGCTCTGTGCTGACGGCTCAGAGCCTGGAGCCTGTTTCACATTCTGTGTCTCCCTCTCTCTCTGCCCCTCCCCCGTTCATGCTCTGTCTCTCTCTGTCCCAAAAATAAATAAACGTTGAAAAAAAATTTCAAAAATAAATAAACGTTAAAAAAAAATTAAAAAAAAAAAAAAGAAACATCCAGAGCAGCGCTCTCCAATAGAACATAATGCAAGCCACGCATATAATTGCAAATTTTCTAGTAGCCACTTAATGTAATAAAAAGTGTGGTGGTGGCTCAAAAAGTTAAGCATGGGATTACCATATGGCTCAGTGAATCCACTCTCAGCTGTGTAACCAAATGACTAGAAGACAGGTGTTCAAAGGAAAACTTGTTCAACAGTGTTCATAGACATGCGATTTGAAATAGCCGGAAGGTGGAAGCAAACCAGATACCCATGAGAGGATAAATGGATAAAAAAAAATGTCACCTATCCCTCCAGTGGAGTATTATTCAGCTGCAAAAAGGGATGAAGTACTCATCCGTGCTACAATATGGATGGACATTGGAAACACTGTGCTAAGTGAACGAAGCCAGACACAGAAGGCCACCGACGGTGGGTGATTCCATTTATACGAAAAATCTAGAAGAGGCAGATCCATACGGACAGAAAGCAGGCGAGAGGTTGCCAGAGGCTGGTTTTAGAACACAGTTACTTGAGTGGGCTTGTCAATGTGCAGATTCCCAAGTTTCATCCCAGGTATTTTGATTCAGTAGGTCAAAGGTGGGGGCCGGCCAAAAGAAACTGCTTGTTTGTCTACCAGGAGCTACGTTTCAAAAAAGCTTATCAGGGGATTCTAACGTGTGATGCAGTTTGGTAATCTCTGAATTAGAAGTTCGTGAAAGTCCTTCCGGGCTCTGAGGATATGGGAGCCTAACTCAGTAGGATTATGGGATTATGCATCTTTTTTTTTTTTTCTTCTTTCCTTCCTTCTGCCTCCTCCTCCTCCTTTTCCAGTTTTTTTTTTTTTTTTGAGAAAGGAGGTGTAATCACTGTTGAGATATTCAAACAACACAGAAAAGTCCAAAGAAGAGGATCCCTCGTCCATAGATAATGATTGCTAACTGGTGAACATTCATCCAGCCTTGTCTTAGGTATTCATGTTGATATGGTAGCAAGTGTGGGAAGGAAGTTCTTGCTGTTCTGTAATAGCTTTCGTCACTCAACGGTATGTCATAGACATGATTTTTGAAAAAACAATTTTTTAACGTTGATTTATTTTTGAGAGACAGAGCGTGAGCGGGGGAGGGGCAGAGAGAGAGGGAGACACAGAATCCGAAGCAGGCTCCAGGCTCCAAGCTGTCAGCACAGAGCCCGATGTGGGGCTCGAACTCACAGACCGCGAGATCATGACCTGAGCCAAAGTCAGACGCCCAACCGACTGAGCCACCCAGGTTCCTCTAGACATGATTTTTAATTGTTAAAGTGTTCGGTTTCTTTAAATATATAAGAATTTTTTTTTTTTTATATTTAACCACACCCTGGAACTCTGTAGCTGCCGCTTGCTGTGTTTCCCATGTTCTTTGCCAAATGGCCTCAGAGGCTTTTACTCTCAATCTCACTGCAATTAGACCAATAAGTGTATTTAGATGCAAAGCCTCTATTTTTTGCAACGCTTCTTGGGCTTGCAGATAGATTGCTACGGATGTTTCCTGATATATAGGGATACTGGTTTTAATTTTTAGGCTCTCTTGTCCTGTGGTGCTCCATTTTATAGGTTACATCTTCCATTTTTAATATTTTTCCAGTTTTAACATTTTTTTTTTTTTTGGTCTTTTGAACATAGGCTTCTTTTTATACCATTCTCTCCCCTGAGCCCAGATGGAAACAATCTAGTCTCTTTCCTCTCCCTTGTTTTCTTCTGACTTCTTAGCACTGAAACTCAAAGCTAAAGCAAGCTTGCCTCAATACCCAACCAGTGGCCCAGACCACCGGGCTCCTAAGAATGAACAGTTTAAGGTACTTGATGAAGAGCTTACATTTAGACTGAAATTAAAATAGTTTCTTTCTGGTTTTCTGATTACAAGTTCTAGTGAAGTTCCTTAAAGCCACACTTTTCGTTACTTCGCTGATGCTTTATGTGCATGCTTAGCCTAGCAGCTGGGTGAGGCTACCCTTCCCTGGAGTGGAGCCCTCATCTGACTAGGTAGTTGTGGGTCAGGGTTCTTTGTTACCAGCAACGGAAAGATACTGGCTTAACTCAGTGTTAGAAATAAGACCAATGACCCTATCAAAGGAGGGATGCCGAGACTCGGAGCACAGTGAAGTGAGGCTTTAATCAACGTTCTTGCAAGAGCGGGTATCTGATGGACAGGCACACTTGGGGCAGCTACAGCAGACAATTTATCTCCCAGCATGCAAGTCCCTCCCCTGATTCCTCATTGGCTGAGTACTACAGAGGTTACAGCCTTACTGGGATGTTGCCTATGCCCATGTAAGGCAAAAAGTAGTCTGATTGGAAAAAGTGTACATTCCCTGGGGTGATGCAGAGACTTTTAGTCCCCCCTCCCTTTGTTTCTTTGGTGCATGCTCATTGCAAAGCCCGTGAAAATAAGCCCGTGAAATGGAGAGGGGGAGAAGAACCAGGAAGTGAAGTGTCTAAGGGTTTGGGACTCCGTTGTGTGGGGGAGTCCATACATATTTCCAAAAATTCTAAACCTATTATTAATTAGACAGCATACCCTTTATTTAGTATTTCTGAAATGAATCATCTCCCTTACATCTCACATCAAGCAAGCCCAGGAATGTGTTGGGACGATACTGGTGCTCACATGATTCATGGAAAGCTGGGGCTCCACGGTTGGGAACTGATGGCACTGGAGAGGGTCAACGAGGAAGAAGTACATTGTCTAAGCAGGAAGGTCATCTAGATTGGATTGTGGTGGCACTGCTGTGACAGCGATGTTCACTTTCTCTTTAGCTTTTCTGAGAGAGGAAGAATATGATTCCTAATTGAAGGTTTCTCAACCTTGGATCTACTATCATTTTAGACTGGGTAATTCTGTGTTGTGGTGGAGGGACTGTCCTGTGTATTATGTGATGTTTAGCAGCATCCCTGGCTTCTTCCCACTGGAGGCCAGCAGACTTCACCCTCATTTGTGACAACCCAAAGTGTCTCTGGATATTGCCAAATGTCCTCTGGGAGCAAAATGGCCTAGCTGGGAATTTTGATCTTAACTAATGTGCTGCCCCCTACACACCCCATGTGTGGAGAAATGGTCTGGTTCTCTGGCTTCAGTTGGTCAGCAGGCTCCTGGAATTGGCCCTCACAAGACATCACAGAACGGGGGGAGAGAATTCCCTGAAAGAGAAGCCACTACTAGGAACAGGAAAGGGATGGAGGCGGCTCACTGTAAATCCTCAGGGCCATATAGACTCTGTGAAGAGTTTCACATTTTATGGGTAGAAGGCAGCTGGTGCAGGAGAAACTTTTGTTGTAAGAAGCTACTCAGGTAGATTTCCTTTCCTGATGCTTCCTGATTTTCCATAGGCTCGTACTTGCAAAATGAGCATACAAATCACCAACTGGTCTTGTTAAAAGGCAAATTCTTTTTTCTTTTTTCTTTTCTTTTCTTTTCTTTTCTTTTCTTTTCTTTTCTTTTCTTTTCTTTTTTTTTTTTTACAAACCGGGGAAAGGCCTTGAGTTGACATTCTCGCAAGAAGATACACCAATGGCCAATAAGCACATGAGAAGATGCCCAATATCAGTCATTAAGAAAATGTAAGTCAAAATCACAATGAAACATTAAACGGGTTCATCCTCACTAGGATAGGATAGCTGTAATTTTTTTTTTCTTTAATGAGGAATAACAAGCGTTGGTAAGGATATAGAGAAATTGGAACCCCCAAACATTACTGGAAGGAACATAAAATGGCGCAGCCACTTTGGAAAGCAATTTGGTAGTTTATCAAAAATGTATGGGGTACATGGGTGGCTCAGATGGTTAAGCGTCCAACTTTGGCTCAGATCATGATCTCGTACTCCGTGGGTTCGAGCCCTGCATCGGGCTCTGTGCTGACAGCTCAGAGCCTGGAGCCTGCTTTGGATTCTGTGTTTCCCTCTCTCTGACCCTCCCCCACTCATGCTCTGTCTCTCTCAAAAAATAAATAAACATTAAAAAAATGTAAACATGCATTATCACATGACCCAGAAATTGTACTCCTAGATATTTACCCTAAAGAAATGAAAACACGTGTCCATATTAAAACTGATACATAAAACTGATTCTCAGGTCCACCAGAGAATTGCCAAATTAGAATTGCGTTTTAAAACTATTAGTCTGCCGGGGTGCCTGGGTGGCTCAGTCAGTTAAGTATCCGACTTTGGCTGGGCTCATCATCTCACGGTTCATGAGTTTGAGCCCCACGTCCGGCTCTGTGCTGACAGCTCAGAGCCTGGAGCCTGGAGCCTGCTTCAGATTCTGTATCTCCCTCTCTCTGCCCCTTCCCCACTCGCACTCTGTTTCTCTCTCAAAAATAAATAATAAAAATAAAATTAAAAAAATTAGAAAAAAAATCGATGCTCACAGTAGCACCACTTATAACAACCAAAAAGTGGAAACGACCTAAATATTCATCAACCGATGAATGGACAAAGTATGGTATACCCACACAACGGGACGTTATTCAGCAACAAAAGAATGGAGTACTGACACATACCACAACCTGGACAACCCCTGAAAGCACCATGCCAAGTGAAAGAAGTCAGGCACAAAAGAACACATTGTATAATTCCACTCACATGAACGTCCAGGACAAACCCACAGAGACAGAAAGCAGACTAATAGTTTTAATGTTTATTTATTTTTGAGAGTGAGACAGAGAGACAGAGCATGAGCTGGGAAGGGGTAGAGAGAGGGAGACACAGAATCCAAAGCAGGCTCCAGCCTCTGAGCTGTGAGCACAGAGCCTGAGCCCAACGCGGGTCTTGAACCCTGAACCGTGAGATCATGACCTGAGCTGAAGTTGGACGGTTAACTGACTGAGCCACCCAGGCGCCCCAGCAGACTGATAGTTTTAAAATGCAATTCTAATTTGGCAATTCGCTGGTGGGCCTGAGATTCCACGTTTCTAACAAGCTCCCAAATGGTGCTGATGCTGCTGGGGTTTTTGTTTGTTGTTTGTTTGTTTTGTTTTTTAGATTATCATCCTTAGGTTATTTCATATTTTGAAAAAAATCCAACAATTTCT
This sequence comes from Acinonyx jubatus, assembly GCF_027475565.1. Lineage (NCBI taxonomy): Eukaryota > Metazoa > Chordata > Mammalia > Carnivora > Felidae > Acinonyx > Acinonyx jubatus. The sequence continues at coordinate 14,732,750 of NC_069388.1, forward strand.
TAAAAGTCACAAAAGTAATATTTGCTTATTTAAAAAATATATAAAAAGGTGATATATATATATATATATATCACCTTTTTATAATATATATGTATATATATATACACTATATATATACTATACTATATATATACTATACTATATATATACTATACTATATATATATAGTATATATAATATATATGTATATATGTATGTATATATGTATACATATAATATATATGTATATATATGTATATATGTATATGTATATATGTATATATATATACACTATATATATATAGTATATATAATCTGTATATATCAGAATATTACTCAGCAATCAAGAACGAAATCTTGCCATTTGCAACAATGTGGATGGAACTTAGAGTGTATTATGCGAAGCAAAATAAATCAGAGAAAGACAAATATATGATTTCACTCATATGTGGGGTTTAAGAAACAAAACAGATGAACATAGGGGAAGGGAAGGAAAAATAAGATAAAAACAGAGAGGGAGGCAAACCGTAAGAGACTCTTAAATACAGAGAATAAACTGAGGGTTTCTGGAAGGGAGCTAGGTGGGGAGATGGGCTAAATGGGTGAAGGGCATTAAGGAGGGTGCTTGTTGGGATGAGCACTGGGTGTTAGATGTAAGTGATGAATCACTAAATTCTACTCCTGAAACCAATACTACATTATATGTTAGCAAACTAGGATTTGAATAAAAAAATCAAAGCTATGAAACCTATCTGATAATTTGGCACCTCTGTCCTGGCTGGATTCTTGGAATATCACCTGCATATAAGAGACTGGGGAGACAATCAGGGATTTGAGAGGAGGTTGTATAACAATGTTGGAGATTCCCTCTGGTGGTTGTCTCCTCTTTGGATTTCCTCCCTTGATACATAGTTGCTTTGGGAGTCCATCCTGAGTACTGTCTTCTGATTTCTCAGGACATAAGACTATGGCTTTCTGCTTGAGCTTTATCTGCCTCGCTCAGGCTGGATTGGGGGTCTTCCTCTGAGAAAAGCCGTGTGTGGATCTCTTCCACCGTGGCTCTTTTCTTTCAAGGATTAAATCCTATCCAGCTTCTGCTTAATTTTGGTCACTCTCCAGTGACTTAAAACCGTTGTTTTTTCCATTTTGTCAAGATAATATAATCGTCATCTGTAGAATAGTTTGATATAAGCTATTCTGCCGTGCTCAGAACCAGAATTCCCCGAATGGTCTCTTAGAAACATTGTTCTTCTTTTTGAAACCCTCCATTAAAGAAAAATTATGTATTTAATTTGGGGGCAGAGTGGGAAGGGCAGAGAGAGAGGGAGAGAGAGAATCCCAAGAAGGCTGTGCACTGTCAGTGCTGAGCCCGATGTGGGGCTCAAACTCACAGACTGTGAGATCATGACCTGCGTGGAAATCAAGAGTCAGATGCTCAACTGATTGAGCCACCCAGGTGCTCCTGAAAACCTCCATTTTTATTCATCACAGTTGAAATAAATCTAAACTTCTTTTCCTGACATATAAAGTCATACAGATGACCTGGGCCTGCTAACCTCCATATCCTCACTGTGCCCCCAGCTCTATGGGACCACATTCAATTCTTAGAATATGTAATGCTTTATCCTGCCTCAAGGTATTCACGTTATCATTCTCTCTGGTGGGAATGCCTGTCCCCCTTGTGCCTTGTTATGCTTCAGATGTCAGCTTAAATATCATTTATTCTGGAAAGTATTTGCTGAATCTATTGATAGGTTAAGTTCCTCTACTGCACCTGCTAATAACACCCTATGCCTTTCTTGTAGCTCATGTATTAACATTTATCATCAGGTACCTGGGTGGTTATTGGATAAATGTCTGTCTCCTCTTTAGATTGTCAATTCCATGAGAACAGGGTATGGCCCTCTCTGCTCACTACTTTATCCCATGCCTCATATGTATCTGGCTTACAGTAGGTGCTCAATGAACGTGCTGAATGAATGAAGAAGGAGAGAATGCATCGTGCATGGAAGAAAGTTCCCAACTGAGAGTCGAGGTATAAAACATAAATGAAACTATGAGATAACAGGGGCATTTGTCAAGTCACCTCACACTTCAGACCTTTCGTTCCAGTAAGTACAATAGGTCAGAATTGGATTAGGTCACTCTCCTCTCTCAAAGTCCATGCTACTCATAAAAAGACTCGTGAAGTTGAGACAAAAGCATAGGAAACAGTAATAATATGGGGCAGACATGGGAGACCTGGATATTTGGTTAAAATCTTAACCACAGGCAGTGTGTGTCTTGAATCAAGGGCCTGAGAAACAGAAATGGTGCTTGAGGATAATTATTCTGGCAACAGCAGATAGAACTAATGAGGTTTTGAAGTGGCCAGATCAAGGACGGATCTGATAAAGAGAGCTTGGCAGGATGGAACTGGTGTCAGGCTGCTGGATATGGAATTTCATGTGGGGAGAATGATCTACCAGACCCAGTGAAGGCTAGCCTGAGGAAGGGTTGGAGCTTTTCTCCTACCCTATTTATTCCCCTACAGGGGATGGAATGGGATGGTTAGATGGGGGAAGAGATCAGTGTCTTCATGATGATCATTAGATCTCCCTTCTTTCCATCTTCTCCCAGGTTCTGCTCTGCACCCAGATGTGAGGGTGGAAGGCACTGAGTATCTCTCGAATGACAGGCAGACTTGTGCCACATTCCAAGGTCTGCTGCACAAATTCCTTCTTTCTGGGGCCTCTTGGAATCAGAAACCAAACCTTCGAGTTTCTCTAGTGATCAGATATGACCTTGGGAAGAGACCAGACTCAGGACTGTAATCTTTTCGTTCTGTCCTTGGTGTACCCCAAGACCTTGCTTTATGTTGTCATCTGTGGCCCCCTTTTATCAGTGATCACCCCCTCAAAATATCTCACTTGAATTTAATGTGAAATTCATTTGGGTTTCTCATTAATTGATGTCCTGTATTACTCCTTGGGTATGTAGTTCTGTAGGAAGGCCTGCAAATGTTGTATGGCTTTGTGCCTTTTTACTGATCATTGTTGGCACTTGTGAATATCATCCTTCAGCACCACAGACAACACACGCACAAACCATCCTACAGGCAAATTTAGGATTGAGTGAGAAGGAAACTTGGACAATCACTTGAGCGCCCAGGAGAAATCTGAAAACCTGAGGCTAAAATGGACTTTGGATACTAATTGTCTTCAGAGAGTACTTTACTTATAGTAATTCTTTGGAATACTAGACTACAGTTCTGAAAGAGTTTTCAAGGAAATTACACTCGTTTATACTTGTTTATATGACACTGTGTTTCACAATAGTCAGAGGGTGGGAAGTCTTCAGAATCCATGAATGTGCACCAGATAGGTCATACCCGTGATGCCAGGCCTAGGAAGAAGTTTTCTATGGATTCAGAATGGTCTGGGTTACTAGACTTTGGTTCAATACCCAGAAACTACCTTTTTCATTTGTCCCTTTTTACACAGGAACAGTTCCTGGGTGAAGGGCCAGGGTGACTGACATCTTTAACCTATGCTTCCTGCCAATTCCTGAGATGTCTCCAAGGCTGTGCCCAAAGTCCAGAGGCAGGGGTTGCCATTGTTGGGATTGACTTAGCATGCCCATATATGGACTTACCCTGGGCTACAGTGCCCCCCAGTGTTTATGGTCCTTAGAATGCTCATATCACTGGACTCCTTTGTGAAGCTGGGTCCTTGATGAGAATGTGAATAGGGAAGTCAGGGCAAAGGGGAATGACTCTCCATACTCTGATTATAGAAGTTCAGCTTCATTCAAGATTTGCAGCTTCCAGGTGTAAAGTCATAATTTCTATATTCCTGGTCCCTGGGGCACTGGAGATATTTCCCTAGAATATGAGCATTGTTGAGGGTTGAATGCTCATTGATTTGGGGCAGATGAAACAACTTAATGAGGATTATTTTAGTGCCACTTATATGGAAATCCACTGGGGTCAGTGACAAAATACAGGAGCAAACTCAGTTTTGGCGGGTCATGCCAAGGAGGTGCCAACAATGATTGCCTTTATGCAGATGAATTCATTACATGGGTAGGTTGGTATCTTCAGAGAGGCCATCAGTGGTTTACATTGGAAGAATCTAGGATGGGAGAGATGAATGAATTTAGACCGGGGCTGACATGCAGGAAGTTTTCAGTTAAATTTTTATACATATAATCAGCATGAAAGGCAAATCTGAGCAAGGAAATTAGCAAGAATTCTGAATTCAAAATCTTCCAGTAATAGTCCCATTTATATTCAGAATTATTTTGGCATACTTTTGCATAAGGAATATTCCTTTTTCTTCATTTCTTCCTTATGTTGTGTTGGGTTTCCTTTCTTCCACTGCCTCTGTCTCTGTTAATAAATAAATGTAGCAATTGTTAGCACCTTTGGTAGAATCCATGGGTCTTTTACATTTCAGCAGAACTTCAGAGCTTTTTTTTTTAACTTTATTTTTTAATTTTTTAAAATTTACATCCAAACTAGTATATAGTGAAGCAATGATTTCAGTAGATTCCTTAATGCCCCTTACCCATTTAGCCCATCCCCCCTCCCACAACCCCTCCAACAACCCTCAGTTTGTTCTCCATATTTATGAGTCTCTTTTGTTTTGTCCCCCTCCCTGTTTTTATATTATTTTTGTTTCCTTTCCCTTATGTTCATCTGTTTTGTCTCTTAAAGTCCTCATATGAGTGAAGTCATATAACTTTTGTCTTTCTCTGACTAATTTCACTTAGCACAATATCCTCCAGTTCCATCCATGTAGTTGCAAATGGGTTTTTAATTCCTATACCATCCTGATCCACAATGCATACATAAAATGTTAGTGAGCCAATATAGTACTCTACTCTGAGGACATACAAATTAATAAAGTGAGGTCTCTGCTCTTGAGTCTAAGGCTATTGTGTCACCATTCACTATAGATACTGAACTACTCTGCCCATTCTCACTACTTTGCTTTTTAACTGTGCAAAAATAGGGGTTGAATAGGATCTTAAAGACCTGAGGTGATCATGGTAGTGGTGAGTTGTTGGGTGGAGAGCTTGGGCGTCTGGACCCACGTCCTTCTTCTGAATGAGCCTCTCGTTGTTAGCCTCTCTGGGCTCTGATTTTCACAATTTCAAAAGAGTTTTGTTGGACTAAATGACCTGAGACCTTGAAATTTGTGCCTGTGACTGATCTTCCCCAACCCAGGTACAATCTTGTCCCATTGCTCAATTTCCCCTGGCCTCTTTCTTGCTTTTTACTGAAAAACCAGGGTTTCTAGTATTTGGTGTCATTGGGGGTTGGGTGAGGAGCTCAGAGACTTACTTTTCAGGAATACAAAATTTTTCGCAGAGAAATTTATGTTTAAAGTTGTTTCCGTTGCCTCCACAGCCAGAGAAGACGAAGGGCTCACACAAAAATGTCAAGGTGTTGTAGTAGAATCTCGTATAAACTGACTTACAGGTACCAAATACCAGAGGATAGTTGCAGATTTCTGGGCATGAGAATCCCAGAGTCAGGTTTTCTTTTCTTTTCTTTTTTTAAAAAATTTTTAATGTTTACTTATCTTAGAGAGAGAGAGAGAGAGAGAGAGAGAGCACAAGAGCAAGTGGGGGGAGGGGCAGAGAGAGAGGGAGACACAGAATCCAAAGCAGCCTCCAGCTCCAAGCTGTCAGCACAGAGCCCTACACAGGGCTCAAACTTGTGACCCACGAGATCATGACCTGAGCCAAAGTCCATCACTTAACCGACTGAGTAATCCAGGCACCCCAGGTTTTCTTTTCTACTGCCAAGCGGACATTCTTTTCCTCATGGACTCAGATGACTGATGGTCATCAGCCCATGTGAATCTACCTGTTACTTTTTCATTGGGAAAGTTCCTTCAGCAAAAATATCACTGTATATGTGATATGGGGCAATGATTCTAGACTACGGCCTGGGTCAGTGACTCAGATAATTGGAGAAGGACGGTAAGGTAGAGTGGAAAGCAAGAAGGACCTGAGGCTTCTGCGCTCTATCACAGAATTTCATATTAAATATATCCCATTTCCTGACTCTCCACGGGCTTTCCCATGGCACTGGAAGTAAACATGTCATCTGCTTCCCCAAGGCCATAGGTCAGAGCCCTTACTTTACTTTTACAGAGTCTCTGCAAACACAAGCTAAAAAGGCCTTTGTCTGTCTACATCTACTCCTGAAGGATAGGCTCAAAATGCTTAATTTGCAAAAGATCTTCCTTCCTTCCACCAGTGTCTGTGTCCTCTCCCATCTAGCTACGCCCCTCCCCTTTTACCTACCATGCAGACTCACCTGGCCTCACTGAGACTGTGGAGGTGGGTGGTCAGAGCAGGAACAATGACGGCCATGTTGGAGACAAAGAATGAGTTAATGTCAGTCTTCCTGAAGTCCAACTCCAGCCCTCACCCACAACTGGGACTTTGCCACATTTACTCATGGATACATGAGTCTTCCACATGTGTCCATCATGATAAGTAGATGTGAGTGCCCCAAGTGTGTGAATGATGGCCTTTGCTTCTCCATATCTGTGGAATGCAGAGTGGTCCTGTATATATGCGTTAAGTAGAATTAAAGTTCATCTAATACACACACACCCACACCCACACACAACAATAAAGAGGTTTTCTGGACACTCCTTACATTAATCCAATTTTCACAATCCCCCTCCTCTTCCACTGAAATCCCTTGGAAAAAACTTGATTCTATTTTCTGTCTTCCTCCTTCTCCAATCCATAGACAGAAATGAATGAAACTTCTGGAATTATATGCTCTAGGGCTGTGTGGTGTAAGATAAAAGCAGGACTTCATTACTGCCTATCACCCAGGCTGCCTAGATCACCTTCACCTTCACAGTGTTCTCCTGGGCTGCCCTTCCTATTTTGCCTTACCTCCAAGATGTCCACTTTCACACAATTGTTTTCTGAGAGGTAAAGGAAACAGGATGCCTGAAAGTGTCTGGAGGGGCATAGACAAGATGAGGAGACATAGAGAAAAGAGGATCCATTCAGTCTTCATGGTGTTGCAGGCAGGAGATAGGAGAGTCTAGGACTGGGCTGACATTTTATATTTGGGATGGAGCTCCTTCTCTTGGGAGGAGTTGAACCCATCTTTTTGATTTCATCTCCCCAGGGCCCAAGCCTGGGCAGGGTTCTGGTGCATACAAAATCAGCCTAGTGAGCAGAACACTAAGTGCTTGGGTACCCAACCATGTAGCATCCAAGGTCATGGTTTGTCACAGCTAGACTGGTGAGCCTCAGTGCCCCCACTCTCTTCTTCGTATCTAAGGCTCAGGGCATCAGCATTTATATAATGAACATTTAACATATAAATGTAAAAATTTGAAAGTAAGTTAATGTAGGCTTGAACCTAAGAAAATGGAACAAAAACAGTAAAATAAATGTAAAGAAAGTAGACGGGATATTGATGAAGATATTGATGAGATACTGATGAAGATAGTTGAAATTAGTGAGTAGTAGAAAAAAGAAAATACAATTATCAAATAATATTAAAAATTTGTACTTTATTTTTTATTCTTATTTTTAAAATTATTTAATTATTTTTTATTTTTAAAATTTACATCCAAGTTAATTAGCATATAGCGCAACAATGATTTCAGAAGTAGATTCCTTAATGCCCCTTGCCCATTTAGCCCATCCCCCCTCCCACAACCCCTCCAGTAACCCTCTGTTTGTTATCCATATTTAAGAGTCCGTTATGTTTGTCCCCATCACTGTTTTTATATTATTTTTACTTCCCTTCCCTTCCCTTGTGTACATCTGTTCTGTGTCTTAATGGCTTCATATGAGTGAAGTCATATGATACTTGTCTTTCTCTGACTAATTTCACTTAGCATAATACCCTCTAGTTCCATCCATGTAGTTGCAAATGGCAAGATTTCATTCTTTTTGATTGGCGAGTAATACTCCATCGTATACATATACCACATCTTCTTTATCCATTCATCAATTGATGGACATTTTGGATCTTTCCATACTTTGGCTATTGTTGATAGCGCTGCTATAAACATTGGGGTGCATGTGCCCCTTCGAAACAGCACACCTGTATCCCTTGGATAAATACCTAGTAGTGCTATTGCTGGGTTGTAGGGTAGTTATATTTTTAACTTTTTGAGGAACCTCCATACTATTTTCCAGAGTGGCTGCACCAGCTTGCATTCCCACCAACAATGCAAAAGAGATCCTCTTTCTCTGCATCCTCGCCAACATCTGTTGTCGCCTGGGTTGTTAATGTTAGCCATCCTGACAGGTGTGAGGTGGTATCTCATTGTGGTTTTGATTTGTATTTCCCTGATGATGAGTGATGTTGAGCATTTTTTCATGTGTCGGTTGGCCATCTGGATGTCTTCTTTGGAGAAGTGTCTATTCATGTCTTTTGCCCATTACTTCACTGGATTATTTGTTTTTGGGGTGTTGAGTTTGAGAAGTTCTTTAAAGATTTTGGATACTAACCCTTTATCTGATATGTCGTTTGCAAATATTTTTTTCCCATTCCGTCAGTTGCCTTCTAGTTTTGCTGCTTGTTTCTTTTGCTGTGCAGAAGTTTTTTATTTTGATGAGGTCTCAGTAGTTCATTTTTGCTTTTGTTTCCCTTGCCTCTGGAGATGTGTTGAGTAAGAAGTTGCTGCAGCCAATATCAAAGAGGTTTTTGCCTGCTTTCTCCTCGAGGATTTTGATGGATTCTTGTCTTACATTTAGGTCTTTCATCCATTTTGAGTTTATTTTTGTGTATGGTGCACGAAAGTGGTCCAGGTTCATTTTTCTGCATGTTGCCGCCCAGTTTTCCCAGCACCACTTGCTGAAGAGACCATCTTTATTCCATTGGATGTTCTTTCCTGCTTTGTCAAAGATTAGTTGGCCATACGTTTGTGGGTCCATTTCTGGGTTCTCTATTCTGTTCCATTGATCTGAGTGTCTGTTTTTGTGCCAGTACCATACTGTCTTGATGATTACAGCTTTGTGATACAGCTTAAAGTCCAGGATTGTGATGCTTCCTGCTTTGGTTTTCTTTTTCAAGATTGCTTTGGCTATTTGGAGTCTTTTCTGGTTCCATACAGATTTAAGGATTGTTTGTTCCAGCTCTGTGAAGAATGCTGGTGTTATTTTGAAAGGTATTGCATTGAATATGTAGATTACTTTGGTTAGTATTGACATTTTAACAATATTTGTTCTTCCTATCCAGGAGCATGGAATATTTTCCCATATTTTTGTGTCTTCTTCAATTTCTTTCATAAGCTTTCTATAGTTTTCAGTGTATAGATTTTTCACCTCATCGGTTAGATTTATTCCTAAGTATTTTATGGTTTTTGGTGCAACTGTAAATGGGATCGATTCCTTGATTTCTCTGTTGCTTCATTGTTGGTGTATAGGAATGCAACCGATTTCTGTGCATTGATGTTGTATCCTGACACTTTGCTGAATTCATGGATCAGTTCTAGCAGTTTTTTGGTGGAATCTTTTGGGTTTTCCATATAGAGTATCCTGTCATCTGCGAAGAGTGTGAGTTTGACCTCCTCCTGGATGATTTGGATGCCTTTTATTTCTTTGTGTTGTCTGATTGCAGAGGCTAAGACTTCCAATAGTATGTTGAATAATAGTGGCGAGATTGGACATCCCTGTCTTGTTCCTGACCTTAGGGGGAAAGCTCTCAGTTTTTCCCCATTGAGGATGATATTAGCATTGGGTCTCTCATATATGGCTTTTATGATATCGAGGTATGATCTTTCTACCCCTGCTTTCTTGAGGGTTTTTATCAAAAAAGGATACTGTATTTTGTCAAATGGTTTCTCTGCATCTACTGAGAGGATCATATGGTTCTTGTCCTTTCTTTTATTGATGTGATGAATCACATTGATTGTTTTGTAGATATTGAACCAGCCCTGCATCCCAGGTCTAAATCCCACTTGGTCATGGTGAATAATTTTTTTAATGTACTGTTGGATCTAGTTGGCTAATATCTTATTGAGGATTTTTGCTTGCATGTTCATCAGGGAAATTGGTCTATAGTTCTCCTTTTTAACGGGGTCTTTGTCTGGTTTTGGAATCAAGGTAATGCTGGTTTCATAGAAAGAGTTTGGAAAATTTCCCTCCATTCCTATTTTTTTGGAACAGCTTCAAGAGAATAGGTGTTAATTCTTCCTTAAATGTTTGGTAGAATTCCCCTGGAAAGCCATCTGTCCCTGGACTTTTGTTTTTTGGGAGACTTTTGATTAGTAATTTGATTTCTTTACTGGTTATGGGTTTGTTCAAATTTCCTATTTCTTCCCGTTTCAGTTTTGGTAGTGTATATGTTTCTAGGAATTTGTCCATTTCTTCCAGATTACCCATTTTATTGGCGTACAATTGCAAATAATATTATCTTATTATTGTTTTTATTTCTGCTGTGTTGGTTGTGATCTCTCCTCTTTCATTCTTGATTTTATTTATTTGGATCCTTTCCTTTTTCTTTTTGGTTAAACTGGCTAGGGGTTTATCAATTTTGTTAATTCTCTCAAAGAACCAGCTGCTGGTTTCATTGATCTGTTCCACTGTTTTTTGGGTTTCGATAGCATTAATTTCTGCTCTAATCTTTATTATTTCCTGCCTTCGGCTGGTTTTGGGTTTATTTGTTGTTCTTTTCCCAGATCTTTAAGGTGTAAGCTTAGGTTGTGTATCTGAGACCTTTCCTACTTCTTTAGGAAGTCCTGGATTGCTATACACTTTCCTCTTATGACCACCTTTCCTGAATCCCAGAGGTTTTGGGTTGTGGTATTATCATTTTCATTGGCTTCCATGTACTTTTTAATTTCCTCTTTAAATTCTTGGAGGATGAAGAATTCTTTAGTAGGATGTTCTTTAGTCTCCAAGTATTTGTTCCCTTTCCAATTTTTTTTTCTAGTGGTTGTTTTTGAGTTCCACAGCATTGTGGTCTGAAAATATGCACGGTATGATCTCAATCTTTTTGTACTTACTTGGGGCTGATTTGTGTCCCAGTATGTGGTCTATTCTGGAGAATGTTCCATGTGCACTGGAGAAGAATGTGAATTTTGCTGCTTTAGGATGAAATGTTCTGAATGTATCTATTAAGTCCATCTGATCCAGTGTGTCATTCAAAGCCATTGTTTCCTTTTTGGTTTTCTGATTAGAGGATCTGTCCATTGTTGTAAGTGGGGTGTTGAAGTCCCCTACTATTATGGTATTATTATCAATGAGTTTCTTTATGTTTGTGGTTAATTGATTTATATGTATGGCTGCTCTCACATTTGAAGCATCAATGTTTACAATTGTTAGGTCTTCTTGGTGGATAGACCTCTTAATTATGATATAATGCCCTTCTTCATCTCTTGTTACAGTCTTTATTTTAAAGCCTAGACTGTCTGATATAAGTATGGCTACTCTGGCTTTCTTTTGTTGACCATTAGCATGATAGATGGTTCTCCATCCCCTCATTTTCAATCTGAAGGTGGTTTAGGTCTAAAATGGGTCTCTTGTAAACAGCATATAGATGGATCTTTTTTTCTTATCCATTCTGTTACCGTATGTCTTTTGATTGCAGCATTTAGTCCATTGACATTTAGAGTGAGTACTGAAAGATATGTATTTATTACCATTATGTTGCTTGTAGAGTTGGAGTTTCTGGTGGGGTTCTCTGGTCCTTTCTAGTCTTTGTTGCTTTTGGTCTTTATTTGTTTGTTTGTTTGTTTGTTTTAGTCTTTTCTCCCCTCAGAGAGTCCCCCTTAAAATTTCTTGCAGGACTGGTTTAGTGGTCATGAAGTCCCTTAATTTTTGTTTGTCTGGGAAACTTTTAATCTCTTCTATTTTGAATGACAGCCTTGCTGGATAAAGAATTCTTGGCTGCATGTTTTTCTGATTCAGCACATTGAATATATCCTGCCACTCCTTTCTGGCCTGCCATGTTTCTGTGGATAGGTCTGCTGCAAACCTGATCTGTCTTTCCTTGTAAGTTAAGGAGTTTTTTTCCTTTGCCGTTTTCATGATTCTTTCCTTGCCTGAGTATTTTGTGAATTTGACTATGATATGCCTTGTTGATAGTCAGTTTTTGTTGAATCTAATGGGAGTCCTCTGCTTCCTGGATTTTGATGTCTGTGTCTTTCCCCAGGTTAGGAAAGTTTTCTGCTATGATTTGCTCACATAACCCTTCTACCCCTATTCCTTTCTCTTCCTCTTCTGGGACCCCTGTTATTCTGATGTTGTTCCTTTTTTAATGAGTCACTGATTTCTCTAATTCTTCAATTGTGCTCTTTTGCCCTAATATCCCTCTTTTTTTCTGCTTTAGTCTTCCTCTTTTTTTCTGCTTCATTATTCTCCATAAGTTTGTCACTGATTCTCTGCTCTGCCTCATCCATCCTTGCCACTGTGGCATCCATTAGAGACTGCCTCAGTTACAACATTTTTTATTTCATCCTGACTAGCTTTTACTTCTTTTATCTCCTCAGAGAGGGATTCTAATCTATTTTCGACTGCAGCTAGTATTCTTATTATCGTGATTCTAAATTCTGGTTCAGACATCTTGCTTGTATTTGTGTTGGTTAAGTCTCTGGCTGTTGTTTCTTCCTGTTCTTTCTTTTGGGGTGAATTCCTTCATTTCATCATTTTGAAGGGAGACAAGGAATTAATGAGGTAAAAAAATTAAAATAGTTAAGTTAAAAAAGGAAGATTGAAATAAAAAATTAAAAACAACACACACATACACAAATCAAATAAATGATGTCAGATCCTAGGTGTGTTTTAAAAAAATTTTTTTTAACACTTATTCATTTTTGAGAGTGATAGAGGCAGAGCATGAGCAGGGGAGGGGCAGAGAGAGAGGGAGACACAGAATCAGAATCAGGCTCAAGGCTCCGAACTGTCAGCACAGGGCCTGATGCGGGGCTCAAACTCATGGACTGCGAGATCATGACCTGAGCTGAAGTCGGACGCTCAATCCACTGAGCCACCCAGGTACCCCAGATCCTAAGTGTGTTTTTGTCTGGTTGTTGGAAGGGTCTTGATAGAGAAATGGAGAAAGAAAAAAAAAAGGAAATCATTTGAAAATTTGAAAAAACGAATACACTGAAATAGAATAAAATGAAATTATGTAAGTAAAATAGAAGTTGAAAAAATGTACACAAAAGTAAAAAAATAATAGAAAAAAATTAAAAATATTTTTAATAGAAATTGAAAATAAAAATAAATTTTTTCTCTTTCTGCATTTAAGAAAAAGAAAGGAAATGCAAAAGAGAAAATAAATGAATAGTTGGACCAGTGAACAGACTGAGAGACGATTGAAATTACTTCATTTTCACCTAGAAGTCAAACTTTGAAGCACTATATAGTCCGTAAACTAAGCAGCTGGAGAGATTTGTGTTCCTGAAGAGGAAGGTTGGCCCAGTTGGACGGGGCTTAGGGTAATGGCTCTGCTCTCCACTAGATGGCACTGCTTAGCTACTGGGGTGGGTTGGTGTGGCGCTTGTAGGTGTGTATGCGCATGCGTGGTAGCAGTGAAAATGGCATCACCCAGGTACTCAGTCTCTAGTATCGGGACTCAGTTCTCCCCAATCAGCAATCGTGCACCTGTTCTTCATCTCCGGCTTTTGTCCACTCCATGCTTTTACACTGTCAGTGACCAAGCCCCAGGCAACACCTCCCTCTTTAGTTTTATCTCAGATGCGGCTGTGTTTCCCAACCCCTCACTTCTGAGGGACTGTGGCTTTGACCCATTCTGCCCCTCTGCAGGAGAGTCTCACTGAGCAGTGGCTGGGTGCTGGCCGCACCCAGGATTGTTCGCGGGATCGTGCTGCTGCCGAAGCCCAGAGACCGTGGCCGGGTGCCAGCCCGCCCCAGAAAGAGTTCACACGATCGTGTAGCAGCAGCACTTCAGGGATTATGGAAAATCACAACACGCATTTGGCACCAGGCTTCACCCCCAGCGACCTTAGTCCAGCACCAGCGAATGTGGTTGTTCACCCGGGTCCACTGGGGCACACAGCCTCTACCAGATGTCCTCCAGAGAGGGAAACCGCCTCTCCCCTGTGGCCCAAAGACCCCCGGACTTCGCTCTGCTCCTGGGGATTCACCCTTCTCACCAGAGCACCGCCAGGTATCGAGCTGCAGAGTTTCAGACTCTGCGTTCCCCGTTTATAGTCTTAATGGAATTTAGACCCTCTCCTTTCTCCCTTTTTGGTTCAGTCCCTGCAACTGTTTCCACTTTTCCACTTTCTCTCCAGCTGCTTTTGGGGGGATGCTTTCCCATATTCTCCCCCGATCTCCGCCCTCTCTCCACAAGCAAAAACAGCTCCCTGCCCCCAGCAGCTTCTCTCTCCCCCAGTTCACCTCTCTGAGTTGGGTACCTGCTGAGTTCTGTGGTTCAGGTTGTGCAGATTGTTGTGTTAATTAATCCTCAAATCAGTTTTCTAGGTGTGCAGGATGGTTTAGTGTTGATCTGGCTGTATTTCTTGGACAAGAGATGCAAAAAAAATCTTCCGTGCTGTTCTGCCATCTTGGTCCCCCACCCCACCTTTTTTTAAATTTTAAAGAGAAAGAGAGAGCACTAGCTGGGGAGAGGGGCAGAGGAGAGAGAGAGAGAGAGAGAGAGAGGATCTTAAGCAGGCTCCACATGTGGAGCCCGATGCAGTGCTTGATCCCATGACTCTGGGATCATGACCTGAGCCAACATCAAGAGTCAGACGCTCAACTGACTGAGCCAGCCAGGCGCCCCGTGCAACTGTGTGCTTAACGTTTTGAAGAACTGCCAAGCTGCTCTGCAAAACAGCCTCTCCATTTCCCACTCATACCAGCAACGCATGAAGGCTCCAATTTCTTTATATTCTTGCCAACACTTTTTACTAAGTTAAAAAAATTATTATTATTTTAATTCTAGTGTAGTTAACATACAATGTTATATTAGTTTCAGGGGTACAATATAGTAACTGAGTCCTCATAATGGTAAGTGTACTATTTTTTTTAAGTTTACTTGTTTTGAGAGAGTGTGAGAAAGAGCGCGAGTGGAGGAAAGGCACAGGGAGAGGGAGAGAGAGAACCTTAATAGGTTCTGTGCTGACAGCGTGGGGCTCAATCTCACAAACTGTGAGATCATGACCTGAACTGAAACCAAGAGTTGGACAATAAGTGTGCTCTTAATCCCCATCATCTATTTTACTCATCCTTCCACCTGCCTCCCCTCTGTAACCCTCTGTTCTCTATGGTTAAGAGGTTAACCTTCTGTTTTTTGGTTTGTCTCTTTTTCCCCCCTCTTTTGTTAATTTTGCTTCCTAAATTCCACATATGAGTGAAATCATATGGCACTCGTCTTTCTCTGACTTATTTTGCTTAGCATAATACACTCTAGCTTGTGAATGTATATGTTCCCAACCACAGAGGTCTAAGGTATGTAACAGGGAGTAACTTAGCACGTCTGACTCCATATTGCTTTTATTTCTCTTGCTGCTGTGAAACTGTATAGCTAGGAAACCTTTGCTTAGCTCTGCACATAAGTTTGTTACAGCTGAGTGGTAAAAACTGCTCTTTTTCCAAAACCTACCTCACCCAAGGAGATAAAGAAGGACATACAGAAATGACTATACTATGTTTATTTACTAGAACGACAAGATCAGATTCCTGTATGCAGAGGTCAACTGACCAAGGACAAATAATTTACATGACCTTCCTCTTGTGTTATAGATGTCTGTCACCTTTTGACTCCAAGCCCTTCCCACTTCCCCCTTCTGCTAACATAAAAGAAGCTCAAATTTCATGCTGAGGGGAGATGAGTCTTTAGGACACTTGTCTACCATCTCCTTGGTTTGCTGGTTTTCTGAATAAAGTCATTTTCCTGCTCCCCTGCCCCTGGTATCTTGCCTGTTGACATTTGAGCCTATCCCGTTGAGAGCAGTAAGAGTTTAGATTTGATTACAGAGAAACAAACAGAATATTGACAGAATTGGACCAATTGGCAATCCGAATTATAATGTAAGATTTTTTAAAGGTTTTTTTTTTAACATTTATTTATTTTTGAGAGACAGAGAGAGAGCATGAGCAGGGGAGGGGCAGAGAGAAAGAGAGAGAGAGAAGGAGACACAGAATCTGAAGCAGGCCTACTGAGCCACCCAGGTGCCCCATAATGTAAGATTTTTCATATACCTTTATGAGAAACTAAGAGATCAAAAACACAAAAACTCTAAATATATACATACATACATGTATCCATGTATATGGATATTTTATTTTACATATATACATGTATCCAAAAATAGATAATGTTGGTTATTCTAAAGCCACTTGGATTGGAAGATAATACAACCTCTCATCTGAGCGCCATGCCCACATGTTGAACTATCTATTGAACATACCCACTCACATGTTTTGGACAAGCCAGGTCTTTCCTTCTCATTCTTACATGTATTAGTGAATGACACATCCACCTACTTAACCAAGCTCACCTGGGAGGCATCCATACCTCCTAATGCATATCGCCATCGTCCTGTCTATTTACAAATCCTTTTAATTTTATCTCAAAAGATGTCCCTACTGTGTTCACTTCTCTCTTTTCTACCACCCCTCTCCAGCCCATGCTATGGTCATTCTGCACTTGGGTGTCTACCAGAGCTCTCAGCTGGTCTCCCTCACTCTACCTGTGGTCTAATTTAGTTTACTCTCTATAGAAATCAGAGTGAGTATTTTTTAAAAAATTTTTTATTTGTTTTTGAGAGAGCGAGAGAGAGAGAGTAGGGGAGGGGCAGAGAGAGAGGGGGGAACAGAGGATCCCAAATGGGTTCTGAGATGACAGCAGAGAGTCTGATATGGGGCTCAAACTCAAGAACTGTGAGATCATGACCTGAGCCGAAGTCGGATGCTTCACTGACTGAGCCATCCAGGTGCCCCAGAAATCAGAGTGAGTTAAAAAAAAGAAAATATTTGAAAATAGGTTCATACTCAGGGCGCCTGAGTGGCTCAGTCGGTTGAGCCTCTGATTTCGGCTCAGATCATCATCTCATGGTTCATGGGTTTGAGCCCCGTATTGGGCTCTGTGCTGATGGCTCAGAGTTTGGAGCCTGCTTTGGATTCTGTGTCTCTCTTTCTCTGATCCTCCCATGTGCACTTTCTGTCTCTCTCTCTCTCTCTCTCTCTCTCTCTCTCTCTCTCTCTCAAAAATAAACAGCAGCAACAACAACAAAATAAAATAGGTTCATACAGCATCGTAAGAATAATGTGGAGAAGTGTCTTACACTCTTTGTTTAGATATCCTACTCAAATTCTGCCAATTGTTCCAGCAGTATCCTCCTTTTTAATAGAAAGGATCACTCTAGGAGCATGTGTTACATCTAATTGTCATGCCACTCTGGTCTTCTCCAGTCTGAAACAGTTTCTTGGCATGTCTTGACTTTTATGAAGTTTCGTGTAGGCCAGACATCTTGTATAATGTCCCTCAACTTGAATTATACCAATGTTTTCTCATGATTAGGTGTAGGTCATGAATTTTGACCAGGATATTCCAGATACTGTGTTTTTGCCATTGCATCGTACTGAGTGGTTCACAATGTCTATTTGTCCCATTATTGGCAGTGGTGATTGTAGTCACTTGACTAAGATGGTGTCTGCCCCGTTTCTTTATTGTAAAACTGTTCTTTTGCCTTTGTTATTAAATATTTTGTGAGGGGATCTTTAGAGATCATGCAAAAATTAAATTGCTCATTGCACTTGTGATGGTGATTCCCTCATCTGTCATCTTTTGGCCCGTATTCAGATGTGGGGTGTGGATGTCATGACCGTAACTCTTAACAACTAGATTTTATGCAGCGTTCCGTGATCCTGGCCCTATCAAATCCTTTCCTTTAGGAGCTCTTGGCACTATTTTCTTTCTTTCTTTCTTTCTTTCTTTCTTTCTTTCTTTCTTTCTTTCTTTCTTTCTTTCATTGAGATATAATTGACATTTAACACTGTATGAGTTTAAGGCATACAACATGATGATCTGATACGTTCACATATTGCAATATGGTTATTGTTGACTATAATCACTATGCTGTGCATTATTAGATCTCCAGGACTTACTTATCTATTATTTGAGTGTTTGTATCATTAAATAAAAATCTCCCTAATTTCCCCAGCCCCCAGCCCTGGAAACCACCATTATACTCTTTGTATTTAAGAGTTTGGCTTTTTAAGATTCTACGTATAGGTATTATTATATAGCATTTGTTTTCCTCTGTCTGTCTGATTTATTTCACTTAGCATAATGCCCTCAAAGTCTATCCATGTTATTGCAAATGGGGAGATTTCCTTCTTTTTCATGGCTGAATGATAGTCCATTATATATGTGTATAATGGAATATTTTATTTTATTTATTTTTTTCAAATTTTTACTTAAATTCTAGTTAGTTAATATAATAGTGTAATATTGGTTTCAAGAGTAGAATTTAGTGATTAAGAGTCTCTTGATAAAGAAGATATGGTGTATATATACAATGGAATATTACTTAGTGATCAAAAAGAATGAAATCTTGCCATTTGCAATGACATGGATGGAGCTATAGTGTATTATGCTAAGAGAAATAAGTCAGTCAGGAAAGACAAATACCATATGATTTCACTCATACGTGGAATTTAAACAACAAATCAGATGAACATAGAGAAAAAAAAAAGAGAGGAAAGCAAACCATAAGAGAACAAACTGAGGGTTGATGGAGGGGAAGTGGGCAGGGGATGGGTTGAATGGTTGATGGGTACTAAGGAGGGCACTTGTTGCATTGAGCACGGGGTGTTATATGTAAGTGATGAATCACTAAATTATACTTCCAAAACCAATGCTACACTATATGTTAATAAACTAGAATTTAAATAAAACATTGAAAAAAAATTGAAAAAAAGTCTCTTTTGGTTTACTTCCAAAATTTTTTTCTTGTGGTTGACTTCAAGTTTCATAGTGTTATGGTCTAAAAATACGCATGTTTTGATCTCAACCTTTCATACATGTTGAGGCTTGATTTGTGACCCAGTATGTGCTGTATTCTGGAGAATGTTCCATGTACATTGAAAAAGAGTGTGTTTTCTGCTGTTTTAGGATGAAATGTTCTGAATATGTCTCTTAAGTCCATCTGGTCCAGTGTGTCATTCAAATCCATTGTTTCCTTGTTTATTTTCTGCTTAGATGATCTGTCCATTGTTGTTAGTGAGATGTTAAAGTTCCCTACTATTAATTTATCATTATCAATAAATTTCTTTATGTTTGTGGTTAATTGATTTATCTATTTGGGTGTTTCAAGTTGGGGGCATAAATATTTACAATTGTTACATTTTTCTTGTTGGATAGACCCCTTAGTTATGATATATTACCCTTCTTCATTTCATATTACAGTATTTGGTTTAAAACCTAGTTTGCCTGATATAAGTATGACTACTCTGGCTTTCTTTTGAAGTCAATTAGCATGATAGATGGTTCT
Organism: Acinonyx jubatus; assembly: GCF_027475565.1. Lineage (NCBI taxonomy): Eukaryota > Metazoa > Chordata > Mammalia > Carnivora > Felidae > Acinonyx > Acinonyx jubatus. Next base: position 14,752,177 of record NC_069388.1, read on the forward strand.
CTATCCCCTCACTTTCAATCTGGGGATGTCTTTAGGTCTAAAATGAGTCTTTTGTAGGCAGCATATGGATGGGTCTTTTTTTTATTATTAATCCATTCTGATACCCTATGTCTTTTGATTGGAGCATTTAGTCCATTTACATTCAGTGATTATCGATAGATATGAATTTAATGCCACTGTATTACCTGTAAAGTTGTTGTTTCTGGAGATTTTCTCTATTCCTTTCTTTGTTTTTTAATGTTTATTTATTTATTTTTGAGATAGAATGCACAGAGGAGGGGTAGAGAGAGAGAGGGAGACAGAAAATCCAAAGCAGGCTCCACATTTTGGGGAGCTGGTATCAAACCTCCAAATTTTGGGGACCTGGCACAGCATGAACTTGGTGCTGATCTTCAGGGGAGGGTCTTGCCATGCTCATGCACCTATTAACTGCTTCTTTTGCTGTTTGCTATAATCTTGTAGGTCTTGTTGATGCAAATCTCACTGTCTTTCAGAATTAGTGTTCTGGGGGCCCATTCCTTAGGTGGGGCACTAAATTTGGGCTTGAAACACTTTGCTCCTCAAAAGGCTGGGAGTTGGAAGTTCCTTCCTGATTGTATGGCACTGTGGTAGGGGTGGGATTTATTTATTTATTTATTTATTTATTTATTTATTTATTTATTTATTATTTTAGCAGTGGCATTTATGATGAGAGTGTCTCAGGCTTTTCTACCTGTTTCAATATGAGTATGTTCTCATTTGCCCAGTGTATAGGAATCACTCAGCTAGTTTCTGGCTTTTTTTTTTCAGAAGTAATTGTTCCATGTGTAGCTGTACATTCAGTGTTCAAGGTGGGAGGGGAGTTCAGGAGAATCCTATATTGCCATCTTGGTTGATCCCCTATCTCCTCCTCTTTAAAAGGACATTATTGCTGGATATAGGATTCTTGGTTGATGGTTTTTTTCTTCTGGCATTTTTACTGTATTAGCCCACTGCCTACCGGCTTCTAAAGTTTCTGATGAGAAATCTGTTGTTATCTTAATGAAGATCCCTTGTATGTGATGTGTCACTTTTCTCTTGCTGCTTTAAAGATTCTCTCTTTGTCTTTAGCTTTTGAAAGTTTGATTATAATGTGTCTCTGTGCATTTCTCTGAGTTCATCTTATTTGTAGTTTGTTGAACTTCTTGGATATTTATAATCCTATCTTTCATCAAACTTGGGAAGTTTTCAGTCATTATTTCTTCAAACAGTATCTCTGGCCTTCTCCCTTCTTCTTCTTTTTCTTCTTCTTCTTTCTTCTTCTTCTCCTCCTCCTCCTCCCCCTCCTCCCCCTCCTCCTCCTCCTCCTCCTTCTTCCTCCCCCTCCTCCTCCTTCTTCCTCCCCCTCCTCCTCCTCTTTTCCTCCTCCTCCTCCTCCTTCTTCTTCCCCTTCTTCTTCTTCTTCTTCTTCTTCTTCTTCTTCTTCTTCTTCTCCTTCTCCTTCTCCTTCTTCTTCTTCTTCTTCTTCTTCTTCTTCTTCTTCTTCTTCTTCTCCCACGATGCATATCTTGGTTTGTTTAATGGTGTCCAAACATCTCTAAGGTTTTGTTCGCTTTTGTCAACCTTTTTTCTTTCTCCTCTTTAGACTTGATAATTTCCATGGTTCTATCTTCATGTTTATTTCTTTTTTTCTTCTGTCTTCTTCAATCTGCCTTTGAATCCCTCTACTGAAAATTTCATTTCAGTTATTGTACTTTTCAGCTTCAGCACTTCTTTTAAGTTTTTTTTTTAAAGATTTAAAAAAATATAGGGACGCCTGGGTGGCTCAGTTGGTTGAGCGTCCAACTTTGGCTCAGGTTATGATCTCACAGTTCATGGGTTCAAGCCCCGCATTGCGCTCTGTGCTGACAGCTCGAGTCTGGAGCCTGCTTTAGATTCTGTGTCTCCCTTTCTCTCTGCCCCTCCCCTGCTTGTGCTCTCTCTCTCTCAAAAATAAACAGTTTAAAAAAAGATTAAAAAAATCTCCTTATTAATATTTCTGTTTTGTTCATACATTATTTTCTTGATTTTCTCCATGTTATTTCTTTGAGCATCTTTAAGACAGTTGTTTTAAAATCTTTGTCTAGCAGATCTGCCATCAGATCTTTCGGGGGGGGCAGTTTCTGTTTGTTTGTTTGTTTGTTTATTTATTTACTTAAGGTTTACTTATTTTGAGATGGGGAGGGGCAGAGAGAGAGGGAGAGAGAGAGTCCCAGTCAGTGCAGAGCCTGGCGTGGGACTCAATCTCAGGAAGTGTGAGGTTATGACTCGAGCTGAAATCTAGAGTCGGACGATTAACTGACTGAGCCACCCAGGTGCCCCTGATTTATTTATTTTGACTTGAATGGGCCATACTTTTGTGTTTCTTTGCATGCTTTGTGATTTCTTTTTGGTGGAGACTGGACATTTGAACCTAATAATGTGGTTAACTCTGGAAATCAGATTCTCTTGCTTTCCCAGGGTATGTTGTTTTATTTTGCTCTTGTTTTTGTGAGGTTTTATTTGCTTTTTGGATTGCTTAGTTGTCTCTGTGCTGAGGAACAGTCTTAAATGTACACTTAAGGTGTTCTCATATCTTTTCCTAGGTGTGTATGGTCACTTTCTAATTTTCCCTGTACATACAGTTGTTTTGAACATCCTAGTCTTTAATGTCTGGCTCCCAAAAAGAAAAAGAGGAAAATAAAGGGAGAGAAAAAAGGCACTGGCCCTTTAAACACCTGGAAGTCACTTTAGCATGAGAGGGAGGGGCTTGCAACAATGAGGGGAGGTGCTTCTTTGTGTGCACTCTGATCAGAGGCAGCAATCAGTGATCAGACCATGGATCCCTGACATTTGGAAGAGGGGGTCCTTTTTTGCCTACCCTGGCTGCTGTAAGCTGTGTTTAAGTTGCTCCAGGAACATGTGCACAGCTGCCTGCCATAAGGCAGGATGAGGGTGGAGAATGTGTAGCTACTAGCATGCTAAGAACTGAAATTGATTAAAATGAATTGCAATTACCACCTAAGCCTTCCTGTGGAAGTTGCAAACCTCAGTAGACTCCAGTTCTGAATATAGTTCCATCAGACATATTTTGTAAGTGCCATCGTTGTTTAGGCAGGGAGACAGATTCCTGGTGTTTCCTGCTCGGCCATATCACCCTACCTTAATTTTCATATTTTAAAATTTCTTTATTCTTTTCTGGCATTTCAGAGAGCTCCTTGACCTAATCTTCTACCATCACTAATTCGTACTTTGGCTGTATCCTTTATTTTTATCTCGAGTTACTGTGTCATTTAGGTCACCTTTTCTATTTTCCAAATCCTATTATTTTTTATTGGTTCTTCTTTGATAATATATGTTCCTGCTTTAACCTACCCATATCCATTCTTACCTAGTTGAGAATATTAATTATGTCTATTTCATTTATCTCTTCAATTAATTCTGGGTTATTTAATATTGGTTATTTAGCTTGTTTCTCTTTGTTTACATATTTGTGACAAATTTTGTTTGTGATCATTTGTGGAAATATCAGCCGGTTTTGCTTTTATTGGGTGTGTTAACCTTAAAACTAAAAACTATCAATTATTTTACCAGCAAAATATGGGTTTATTGGGGGAACAAAAGAGAATTGTAATCTGGACAAACAAGCTGTGGCCAAACTGTAGGCAAGTTTGGGGAACAAAGGAGAGGTACACTTTTTTAATGAGAAAAGGAGTAGGTACAGAGGGCTGTTATAAACTAAAAGTGCATTGGAGTATAGTGGGAGTTCAAAGTATGGTGGCTTCTCATTGGCTGAGCTCTTGCCCAAAGGGATGAGGGAAGTATTTCTTCCTGAGGCAGGAAGAGTAGAGTAGTATCCACATGCAAGGTCAAGTCTGTCTCTTCCTGCTTGGTCTACAATTGACTAGGAGAGGTAGAGCTCCCCCTGCTGACACCTCCCAACTCCATTTTAGTGAGGCTTCCTGTTATAATTTTCATATGTATGTGGTGGATGGGTGGTTGGTGGGGTAACTTGCACTTCTGTTGGTTGATTCAAAGTAGGTGGTGGAGAATTCCAGTCAAAACTCCACAATAATACAATGTGGTCTTACTTACACTCATTTGCTACTTCCTAAATAACACTTTCCCTCTGTCTCCCTCCCTGCTTAGGGAACATTTCTACGTTTCTGCCCTAGATGTCTTTTCTATCGCAATTTTTTTTTCTCTTTGGTTTAGCCATTATCCCTCAGTGTGTATAGGAAGAAGGATAAACAATAAACTCTGTGTCTGCCTAGTCCAATTGCACCTGTTTTTATATACTTCTTACTATAGCTGTGCTCTGGAACCGCCACTTTGTTATATCAGTTGCACTTGTAGTATCTTGTGGATGTGGATGGTGATAGATCCAGATTTTTATGGTGGGGAGAATAATATAACTCAAAAGCTTTCATCCAACTCCTTTTACCATTTGTGCCCAGCAATCTGTCTTGGGCATCTATTTCTTTCCTCACCAAGATAACACTGCCCTCTTTCCTCAAACAATTCTTAGTCTTGGGGCACCTGGGTGACTCAGTTACTTAAGCAACCAACTCTTGATTTAGGCTCAGGTCATGAACATGCAGTTTGTAGATCTGGGCCCCATGCCAGGCTCCACACTGACAATGCGGGGTTTGCTTGGGATTCTCTCTCTCTTGGTCTATTTCTCTGTCTCTCTCTCAAAACAAATAAATAAACTTAAAAAATTCTTAGTCTTGACTTTAGTTATTCATATCCATATGCCTTCTTTTTACTTGTCCAGCATTTCCAGGACTTGGTTAGCAGAAGAAGCAAACAGGCTGGGGGAATATGTTATTTTGTCTGAAAGACTGTCTATTTCTGGGACACCCAGCTTCGTGACTTGCAAAAGGAAAATCTCAGAACTTCCACTTATGTGAACCAGTCAGGTTAGCCTAGTTCCTATTATTTCAGAGTGCACAGCATGTCTCCAACAGCTTATTTGGCTTAAGAAGAATTTGTAATTCCCAGGTCTTCACCAAAATTGAAACATGCCAGAATTTGGGCTTCACCTGTTCAGAGTAAACTCTCTTTGGATGAAGGCCTAATTTTGAAGTAATCAGAGCTCTTGCAGAAAATGGTCTCAATTTGGGGGATTAATTTTCTTATTTTTAGGACTGAGAAAAGACCAGGCTTGCATGTCTGGTTACAGGATCTCACTGGTTTATAATGTCTCTGATGTTGGCCCTAGCTACTAATAGTCCAGGATGCATTCTCAGGTAAGGGATTGGACTTGGTCAATAAGAGGGACAGGGAAGGTATGCAGGACAGGGATGTTTGGATAAATTCAGAGATAAGATGGTCAAGCTGAGTGTCCTACAGCTGGGAAGATCATGGCCATGTCGAACCTTGTAGCATTATATTCAGACACTTGGCAGCTAGTGTCTGGGTGATTATTTTCTTGGTAGTAAAACACAGTCATTGATTGAAATTCAGTTATTTTGCCAGAATGACTAAGAACAGCCAAGTCAAATTTCAATGACTGAGATACGAAACAGTGTCTAAATAACTACTTATTAATAGGGATCAAGTCAGGAGGCTAGTTAAGCTAACTGGAGCTCCTGACTTGGTGTCCATGAATCAGGAAGTGTCACAAAGAAACATTTGTCATGTGAGGCTCAGGGCTCATTCTTCTCATTTTGGTTTCATGGGCAAAAAGGAGCACAAGTTAGGTACTTTGGTTCTACTAACTAGTTCAACCTGAGAAGGGAGGTGGTATAAACCTCTACAGATCTGGTTTGTCACACCTGAAACATTGTGTGCATGTATAAGAAATGGTTCAATGGGGAGAGGGCAGCTAAGGATGGAACCAGCTGACATTCAACTCTGGATAAGGTGGGGGAGAGACATTTCAGAGAGCAGGGAAAACTGACACAAAGTTGCTTTCATTTCAATGGTCATACAGTTATTTCTCAAGAAAGATAAAACTAAAGTCAGGAAAATAGCAAACAGATGGAAGTTTCCAGGGTTATGGAAATATTACAAAGATCTTAAAATTGGTTTGAATTTTCTTACAGCTATGTTTCAGAATGATGTATCAACTCTTGACCTTTTTTATTTGGTTTCCCTGTTTAAGCAAAAACAAACAAACAAACAAACAAACAAACAAACAACAAAAACAACAAAAATCTGTGTTATAGGTTTTGAAAAGTCTCCCTCGATTAATTTAAGTCATTTTTATCCCAGGGGAAGTCCTGAGGATGCCATATCTTTCAATGTCCCCCCTGTTCCATTGACTGATCTCTTACTCTTTCATTCCCTTAAAACTTAGTCATTGTCTACTGTGTGCCAGGCATTGCAAAAATTCACTAGGAATATTAAATAAATAAAACAAAATTTCCATTTTTGAGTTACACCCAAGGTTACTTTCCAACTCACTCTCCTAGAAATCAGCCATACCATAGCCTTGTTAGCCTCCATAGACCTTCTTCTAGTTCCAATGACTGGGGAATGGTCAAATTTGGGCTGAGAGCTTAGTTGTATAAAACAGGATATTGCTATGGAGAGATCACAGGTCTAGGATCACAAGGATTGGGTTTGGGTGAACCTGTGCATGTAAAATGGTCAAGCTGTAGGTGACCATCAAATCTGGTTAGAAACCTTGGTATGTCATTTAATGTGAACTTGGGCCAGTTAGTTACCTCTACTGGAGTTGGTTTCTTAATCTGCCACTTTAATAATACAAATCTACCTTAGGGTGATTTTAATTTTAAATTGTATCAATACATGTAAATTGCTTAGGGCAGCGCCTGGCACACGGTAATTATGTGATAACTGGTGACTACTATTTTTCCTCTGGACTTTTGATTTCCTAACTGAAAAATGACAAATGATCCTGAGATCCAGCCCAACTATTAAACTTTTTGGTTAGGACAATCCTCCCTCTTCCCCTCCCAACCAGGGATCCTAGGATCTCAGAGCCTCTCCTTTTCCTCTCCCCCAAGGACCAAGGGCAAGATGGGACTCCTTACTTTATTCTGTATTCTTTTTTTTTTTTTAACGTTTATTTATTTTTGAGACAGAGAGAGACAGAGCATGAACGGGGGAGGGTCAGAGAGAGGGAGACACAGAATCGGAAACAGGCTCCAGGCTCTGAGCCATCAGCCCATAGCCTGATGCGGGGCTCGAACTCACGGACCGCGAGATCGTGACCTGGCTGAAGTCGGACGCTTAACCGACTGCGCCACCCAGGCGCCCCTATTCTGTATTCTTCAACACAGGCTATGTCACATTCTAATTTAAGCTTGTAGTTGTTAAGGTTGCCATTACAGCCAGTGAAGATAAAACTTTCACATCTTTTGGAGGTTTGGTTGTAGAAAAATCTAAAGTGAATTTCAAAACAGCTGCCAGGATTCATATCCATTTTGCAGGGATCTGCATGAGAGGTTCCCATTGAGTTAGGGGGAATTAGTTAGGACTCAGCAGGAGATCTTGCCTTCCAGGGCCCTTAAAAATTCCTCACGTTAGTTTGGAAATGGGTGGTAAGTGATTGAGTGACTTGACCAAGAGCCCACATTTGCTAAGTGGCTGGGCCAGAGTTTGGGGTGTCTGACTTGCAGGATAGACTCTGCCACCTTCCCATGCTCCAGAAGCACCAAGCCTGTACTCATGATCTGTGGAAGAAAGCTTCATTATCTTTCACATCTACATTGTGAGCTTATTAAAACAGGGGCCATGTGTTCAAGTGTTCTCTATGCACTGGAAGCCAAGATATTGAAAATGCCTGTTTTCTCAGTATCCAACCCCCCCTTTATTCTCATCTCAATATGTACTCTTGAATGGTCTGAGATCTTTGAAATTTGTCATAAAACCCCTAATTCAAAATACTTTTGGTCCTTTGGACACCCTACAAAAGACGGCCCTATCTGGAAGGGTGTTATTTGCATCATAGTTTTTTTTTCTCACCAGACATCCACAAGACCCCTAGATTAAGCAATTCCCAGAGTCAAAGGACTAAGAATCTATGGGTAATAACACAAAAGGAGAACCTTCATGGACCAGCTGTATATCACATTTTCTTTTTTACCACTTTCTCCCTCATTCATAATTGGTCTTTGGATTTATTTTCTGCTTCAGGTTCATACCTTTGAGGTCTCCACATATCATTTCAGCAAGTCTAGCAACACCACCCATTAATGGGGTAGTCAGCAAGAAGAAGATGAAGAGACCTAGAAGAAATCCCAACTCAGCAGGCTTCATGATGCAGCAGGCAGCAAGTAGGAGAGTCTTAGTGTCAACTGATGTTATATTTTGGCCTTGATACTTGAGAGGGCTGAACCCGCTTACCCCAAGGGCCAGGACTGGGCATTACTAGGTGTTGAGTTGAACAGTGAATGCCTGGGTAGCCAGCCATGAAGCTGAAGGCCCCAAGCTGATTAGACCCCTGATAGTGAGTCCCATGTTCATCTAGAAACTATAGAAACTAAAGCTTCAGAGCTGCTAGCATAAGTTTAATCATGGAGAATAGAATAATTAGGGCAAAAATTAAAAAAGGCTTGCTTCCTTTCTTCTCTTCAGCCTTCGACAATAAGGAAGAGACTGATCCTGGTGAAACAGGAAGAATGTAATAAAAACAATAATAGTAATGACAGTAACTAACCCCTATGGTACTTCCTATATGCTAGGCTCTATCTATCTATCTATCTATCTATCTATCTATCTATCTATCTACACAAAATCATTAAATTTCAAAAAAATCACAGGCACCCTGTGAGTTTCATGCAATTATTACCATCATAGATGAAGAAATTGAGGCCGAGGTTAAATTATATGTGTAAGGTCACCCATCGATTATGTAAGTGGAATCAAAATTTGAACTCACTATACCTAGGAATATGGGACAAATTTGTTTTTTCTTAGTTTTGTTTTCTTGTAAGACTTTTGAAATTTTGACTTTCACATTTATACTCTTCTTTATCCATTTCAAATTAAGTTTCATGAGTGGTGTAAGATAGGGGTCCAGTTTCATTGTTTTGTATGTGAACATGTAGTTTTCCCAGCATCATTTATTAAAGTGACTATCCTTTTCCCATTGTGTATTCTTGGTTCCCTCGTGAAATATTGGCTAACCATATATGCGTGGGTTTATTTTTGGGCTTTTGGTTCTGTTTCATTGGTCTATGGGTCTGTTTCTTTTTAAATGTTTATTTTATTTTTTAGGGAGATAGCAAGCAGGGGAGGGGCAGAGAGAGAGGGAGACAGAGGATCCGAAGTGGGTTCTGCGCTGACAGCAGAGAGCCTGATGTGGGGCTTGAACTCATGAACTGGGAGATCATGACCTGAGCTTAAGTCAAACGCTTAACTGACTGAGCCAGGCACCCTGTGGGTCTGTTTTTATGCAAATACAATAATGTTTTGATTACTGTAGCTTAACATTTTTTTTTAAATGTTTATTTATTTTTGGGAGAGAGAGAGAAAGACAGAGTGTGAGCAGGGGAGGGGCAGAGAGACCAGGAGACACAGAATCCGAAGCAGGCTACAGGCTCTGAGCTCTCAGCACAGAGCCCTACAGGGGGCCGAAACCCATGAACCTGAGATCATGACCTGAGACAAAGTTGGACACTTAACTGACTGAGCCACTCAGGAACCCCTGATTACTATAGCTTTTTAAAAAAAGTTAATTTATTTATTTTGAGAGAGAGAGAGAGAGAGAGTGAGCGAGTGAGCAAGCAGTGGAGAAGCAGAGATAGAGAGAATTCCAAGCAGGTTCCGTGCTGTCAGTGCACAGAGCCCGACATGGGGCTTGATCTCAGGGACTGTGAGATCATGACCTGAGCTGAAATCAACAGTCAGACACTTAACCAACTGAGCCACCCAGGCACCCTGGATTATCGTAGCTTTTAAATGTAGTTTGAAATCAGGAAATGTGGTGCCTCCAGCTTTGTTTATCTTTCTGAAGTTACTTTGGCTTTTTGGGGAGTTTTGTGGTCCATACAAATTTTAGGATTGTTTTTTCTATTATGCCTTTGGAATTTTGATAGGGATTGCATGGAATCTATAAATCACTTTGGTTAGTGTAAGGGAAAAACACACTCCTCCTGTATGTCCTTTACTCTCCTGACTGTACAATAGCACTGCCTCACTTCTGAGACCAGGTGTGAGTGTGTGTGTGTGTGTGTGTGTGTGTGTGTGTGTGTGTGTGTGTGTTTCCACACATCAAGCAATTCTGTAACACCAGCTGGGTGCCCTACAATTTAACTAAATTCTCACACTATTTACCTGGAAATATCATCAGATCCCACAGATAAGGGCTCAGTCTGACAAGACCGCACCCCTCTACTCACATCAGATACCAATGGCAGGTCCAGGTTGTTAAGGGTACTTCTGACCAACCAGTTATAAATTGGATGTTCCTATGATCCCCTCCTTGGGTTTGAGCAATTTGCTAGAGGAGTTCTCAAAATTCAGGGAAAGCAGTTTACTTATTGTGTTACTGATTTATTATAAAAGGCTACAACAAGTTTTGTGGAGCGTGAAACCTATATAATCTTGGGACCTTATTTTAGAAAATAATGCAATGGGGGCGCCTGGGTGGCTCAGTCAGCTGAGCTTCCAACTTTGGCTCAGGTCATGATCTCGCGATTCGTGAGTTCGAGCCCTGTATTGGCTCTGCGCTGACAGCTCAGAGCTTGGAGGCTGCTTCTGATTCTGTGTCTTCCTCTCTCTGTCTGCCCCTCCCCTGCTTGTGCTCTGTCTCTCTCTGTCTCTCAAAAACTAAAATAAAATGTTAAAAAAATTAAAAAAAAGAAAGATAATGCAATGGAACAATACAAAACTACAGATAAAAAATTAGGTAGGTAAGTGAATATGTATTTGGAATGAAAAAAGAAATTACAAAAAAAAATCACATGTTTCCAAAAGCTTATAAATATATCAAACATCATGAATCCTAGAAAAATAACATTTCATTACCATTATTTAAAATATCTTTATAATACCCTTTTCCTATATTTTGTGGCTGATTATTCTTTGATCACCTTTTATTATGACAGCGATTTTGTAATATCTTATTTCTGTAGGGAGAACAGAAAGATGATTCAGTCTTTTCTCTAGCATGGTTAATCAAAAATTTAAAGTTATAGTCCTGGAGAGCTAATACACAGCATAGTGGTTATAGTCAACAATACTGTATTATAATCTTCAAAGTTGCTAAGAGACTAGATTGTAATCATTCTCACCACAAAAAAGAAATAACAATTATGTGACTTGATAGAGGTGTTAGCTAATGCTACAGTGGTAATTATATTGTAATATATAAATTTATCAAATCAACAGGTTGTATACCTTAAATGTACACAATGTCACATCTCAATTATATCTCAATAAAAAAATAAGTTACTGATTATTTGGGAAAAATCCTTTCCAGATTGATAACACTGGCAAAGCCACATCTGTAACTTTCTTCATAGTTTCTGGTTCAGGTGGTGCTACATGCCTGGGGCAAGCCCTTGGAGAATTCTAGCTCTTTGATCTGGATCTAATGGACTCTCATTGCAGCCTAATAGCCACTGATCCAGCTCCGCCAAGTCCTCACCACCCTCACTGTGCCTGTCTTGGGTTCATGATATGGCCATGAAACCTTGAACTCTGGCTCCGAGCACATTGTAGTGCAACATCTTATTACTACTTCTGCCTGAGGTCAAACATGGGAGCATTTTGACCGATGGGTGCAACCAGGGGCAGATTGTCAGTGAGGGTTGTCCAGACATGAACACAGAAGTAACTTAAGATCGCTATTAGGATATACCCCCCAGCCCACCACCCTTCCATCCCCCATCTTGGGTTGGGACAGTGATGGCTGTCTCTGGGCTTGGACGGTGTTGTTCTTTCCTTTCCTCATCCTGAGAGAAGCAAGTGACGGATCTGGAGCTTAAACTACATGAGTTTCATGGTAAATTAGTCTTTTCTGCCAAACTCAAAATCTGTTTGCAAGTCAGATTTCGTTGGGGAGAATGACCTCAAATTTATTGCTTCTCAATGCCTTCCTAAAAGTGGACTAAGAAAAACAATATTGTGGAGGCCTGTGGGGGAAAAAGAGGATAATTAGTGCCTTTTTTCTTCTGAGTTCTTGAAACACATCCATGGATTATACCATGTAGGGCCTCCAAAGAGCTGTTGTCATTGAATTGCGTGTTGTTGGCTTATGCTTAAAAACCCTTAGAGAAATAGCCCCAGAAAACTTCCTGGAATCTAACTTGAGGTCATCATGGAGAGTGTTGTCCATCTTACTGCACAGTCTTTCCTCTTTGAGAACATGTGGAAGAGCTTGTCTCTTTTGCTGTTTACTACCATGATTATTTCCACTGTTCCTGAGTATCTTTTTGGGCTAAACTTATGCTTACTCTAAAAGTTGTAACTGATTGTGCTGCCCTTGTTGTGTTATTACGAAAGCTTAGAGCTAATATTATAATATTTATTTTATTTATTTTTTATTTGAGAGAGAGAGAGAGAGAGCTAGAGAGAGCGAGCATGGGTTAAGGAGAGGAGCAAAGGTAGAGAATCTTAAGCAGGCTTTATTCTCAGTGTGGAGCCCAACACAGGGCTCCATCCCACGACCCTGGGATCATGATCTGAGCTGAAATCAAGAGTTGGACGCTCAACCAACTGAATTACCTAGGTGCCCTAGTTATGATATTTCATAGCAAGTGTCTGTGATCCTTGTAGCATGTATTTGCTGTGTTAATCTTCTGCATAGTTTTACCATACTTTATTATTTTTATATCTTCTTTCCTCTGTCTTACTTAGATAGGCTAAATTTATTTATTTGAATAGTATGTATTATGAATCCTGGTAAGCTGCCTTAAATCCTTCAAAACAAGGTTGAATGTCAATAAATAAAACCGTAAATTGATTTGAACCCAGGTCTTCACATTAACTTAAATTATTTTTTCTAGGACATCATGCTGCTTTGAAGGTGGATAGGAGGGGATGGGACTCTGGGGACATAAGATTCCCCTTTGTTCATTAGCTACATCCTGTCCTGCCCCAAGGGCTGAGAGGTAGTGAAGTGGGGAAGATGGGAACTAAATGCAAGAGGAACCACCAAAAATCTACGTCCCAGCCTAAAAGGATAATCTTATCTCAGATGAAATTTCTTCCGTGTTGTCCTGATAAAATCAAGTAGGAGGTTCATCTGAACCCTTCTGGGTGCTTTCCTCACTGCTCCAGATGATTAGACTGAATGGCATAGTAGAGCAGGACTGAGACCCCTGGAGGGGCTACATTCTTGCCTTAGCCTTTGCCATGAAGGAGTGTTAGAATATTGCGAGGCTAGACTCTAGGTCAGGAATTCCTAATGCACCAGGGAGGTATTCTTTCCTGTAATCAGAACCCACAGTTTCGCTCTCAGTTTAGGAAGGAATGCCTAATGACAAAAGGCTGATGGAATGTAGGATCTATCTCTGACTTCTCTGAGTGGATGATTTTCTGGAAAGCGGCCCAAGGGAGTAAGTAACTAGGTACTTTGTGTATGAAAAGCTTAATAAAACTGCCTCCGGTTGATGGTGAGAGTGGACATACCAATAGTGCAGACAAATCCCCCTGAGTCAGGAAGTGTGTGCCTGGCAGGGGGACCACCATGAAGCTAATGCTATCAGAGCTTCATGGAATCCCAACTGCTTCCTGGGCCACTGCTCCTGATACTTCAGAGTTCCCGGGTTAAGTCTTGAAAGCTTGGCTATGAGAGAAGAGGTGGGACTCTAAAACTTGGTTGCATGAGTACATGCTGCAGGTGAAGGAGTTCTGCATACTTGAGTATGGACACTATGTTACAAGGGGTCTGAAAGCAAGAGAAGTGTACCGCATGCTTCTGCATCAGTACAGCCCATTAAACCCATGGGGACAAAGCAAGACCCAAGATACTGTGCTTTGACTCTACCAATGCCACTTTCTTTTTATGTGGCCTCGAACATATCCTCCCTTTCTCTATCAGTTATTCTAACTTTAATTTTTTTTTAATGTTTGCTTATTTTTGAGAGAGAGGGAGACAGAGCATGAATAGGGGAGGGGCAGAAAGAGTGGGAGATACAGAATCTGAAGCAGGCTCCAGGCTCTGAGCAGTTAGCACAGAGCCCACTGTGGGGCTCAAACCCACGAACCCTGAGATCATGACCTGAGCCGAAGTCGGACGCTTAACCGACTGAGCCACCCAGGTGCCCCTAACTTTAAAATGCAGAGATTAGACCAAATAATTGCACAGATCCTTCTGGTTCTAAGGTTGTGGGAAGAAGGAATGTGAATTGTGTCTGTCCAACCAGGAGTTTGAGGGTAAAAAGGGAAATAGATCTGAGGTGGTAGGTAATAAAATCAATATATGGTTAAACAACAGTGGGCAACTGGGTGAAGAGAAGTATTTCAGCTGCTTGGCACCGCCATGATGGAGCTGTGGGCCCAGACATGGTAGAACCTGGCCATGAAAAGCTTGATGCCTGTTTGTTGCTTCCATGGACAAAAATGGGGGTGCAAATTTGATATTAGGTGGAGCTATGAAACCCCTTGCAGTCAAGGAGTCTGGGGCCAGCCTCTGGGGTTGGGTTATTATGGCCCTGATTTCCTTCCCAGACCCTGGTACATGCCTCTCCTTTTCTTTGACAAATCCCAGGGCCCAGGAGTCATGGAGTTGGCTGATAGCAAGTATACAGTGTCTGACCCAAAGTTAGCAATTTAATAAGTCCTAGTTGTTGGGATCTTACTTGTTTTGTTGTGTACTTTTTCTCCTTGAGTCTTTTAGAGCAGGGACCTTTGGGGCTCCAAGTACTCCTCCATCAAAAGAACACCCTCACTCTTTCCTTTCCTTCCTTCCTTGTGCTGAGCCCAAGGCAATTGGGCATTTTTCTGAAGTATTCAGATCATACTTGGAGCTTGACACCCAAGTTGCTAGAAGTTCACAGGGAGACTGCAGTGGCTATTACTATAGCTTTCCTACTGAAAAGGCACGGGAGAGAACTTGTGCATTCTCAAAGTAGGAACCTCACAAAGCACATGAGTTCAGAGGTCGTGCTGTTAGGTTTTAAGAGCCATAGATGAATAAGCCAAAAGGTAAGAGTTTGGTGGGGGATTTACATGAGTGATGGCTTAGAAATAAGGATTTTCTTTGATTTCCAAGTGAACAGAGGTAGCTAGTGTCAATTGTTTGCAAAATTTGGGACAAATGATGACTACAATTCCAAGTCTCTCTTCATATCTCTTCCTATTAAGGCTGCTTGAGTTGTTGTGTTGCTGTCCTTGTAACTCTTGAGACTTCCAAACCTAGGAGCTCATCCTCATATCCTCCATTTACTGTTTGTCCCACCATCTCACCCCTGTGCCCACCACATGTTATATGCCTATGGTAAATGAGGGAATTACAAGCAGATAGATACCCCTGGACTCAGGGAGTTTTTAGCATTTGAACTCCAGAAAAACAAACTTGATCTGTTGGGAACAAATCTAGCTCTCAGGAGCATTCTTAGACATGTTCCAAGGATCTTACTGTATCTTGCCACTCTACCCATATTGTATACACTCTGTATGTACACTCAGTATGTATTTCTACCTTAGGACTGTGCCCCTGGGCTTCTAACCTTTTTCTGTTGTATTCATATGGAAACTGTTCTGCCAAGTCACTAGGAGCAGAGCACTCAAGGCTAACTGGGAAAAGATCTCAAGTCATAGCTCCACAGAAATAATTTTGTCCCAATGTCACTGTGACTTCTTTCCGTTCTCTTGGTCAATGCCGATGCAAGATATTTTATTTATTAGCCTAATACTACTTGCTTAAACAGCCCTTCCCACCACTGCTCCAAAAGATTCCCTGGATTTGTCTAATGGAAAGTTTCTGCCCTGAACTCCCTTCTTGGGTGTCCAACTTCCAGGACCAGCTTCTCTGATTGATTGCTGCATTAAAGTTTTCTTCTTCTTTTTTTTTAATAATTTTATTTATTTTTGAGACAGAGAGAGACAGAGCATGAGCAGGGGAGGGGCAGAGAGAGAGGGAGACACAGAATCCGAAGCAGGCTCCAGGCTCTGAGCTATCAGCACAGAGCCCGACGCGGGGCTCGAACTCACAGACTGTGAGATCGTGACCTGAGCTGAAGTCGGACGCTTAACGGAATGAGCCACCCAGGCGCCCCCTGCATTAAAGTTTTCTTAAGCAACTCAGCCATATGCATACACTACTATATTTATCATTTGTATCTTGAATCAATACACAGTTTTCCTAAGGCCTTCAAGTTCCTTTATACCTCTATTATGTAGCATTCTTGTGCTGCAGTCAAACTCCCATTTAAGATCCTTCACTGAAATAATTCCTTGTACTTATCCAGACACTCACTTAGTTCTGGTTGAATTGAAAAAGTTTGTTCCAATAAGGATGTGTAGATGGGACACAAAAGGACTTAGTAAAAGTTCCCATCAGGAGAGTCCCAGATTCCAACACAGGCGAAATCTCTGATCCCTATTTTTGGCTTCACCGCCTTCCCTTTACTCTTCCTTTTGCTCTTTTGGACTACAATTTTTTTTCACTTATTCACCATCTCTACCTCATTCAATACCTCACTAGGTATTGCTTCTTTCACATTACTTAAATGGTGAAATATAAGAGGTACAGACAGTCTTATTCCTTATCCTCCTGCTTCTATCTTCCTAGCTCCCCTCCATCCTGTCCATTGCTTCCAGTATAATGTTCACACTCTTTATACTATCATAGTTTTCTAAAAATTTCAGAGTCATTCAGAAGGGACTTTTCTCTATTTTGAAATGCAAAGTGTGAATACACTGGATGCATATGCATTTATAGTAATTAAGTTAACCTCTTTCTTGTTAACCTTATCAAATCCATTATTATTATTATTTTAAAAATTTTAATGTTTATTTATTTTTGAGAAAGAGAGACACAGAGCACAAGCATGGGAGGGGCGGAGAGAGAGACACAGAATCCGAAGCAGAATCCAGGCTCTGAGCTGTCAGCACAGAGCCCAATGTGGGGCTCAAATCCACAAACCGTGGGATCATGACCTGAGCCGAAGTCAGGCACTTAACCGACTGAGCCACCCAGGTGCCCCTCAAATCCATTATTATAGATCGACCCTCTTCCAATGGCCTCCAGGTGGACAGACTGTACTCCCTCTGTATTTTCTAGGTCTTTGACTTTGGACTTGATCCTTTTGTTTGCTTTAGTCAAAGAATAATATCAGGCTTGAAATATGCTTGCAGGTTGGATTTCCTCTTTTGAGCTCTGCATTTTGCCACAAGAAGAGTGTTTCTTGAGAAACAGTTGGTCCAAGAAGAATGAGAGACACAAGGATCAAAAGTTGACTCTACCCTTGGCCCAGATCTAAGCTCAGTCAAATCCAGTTTAGACTAGTTAGACATCTGTTTTCCTGCTTATGTGTGAGAGAGAAATAAACTTTTGTTGTTGCTGTCACTGAGATTTACTGGTGGGGGATTGTTATGGAACAATGCTGACTAAAACACCCATGCAAAAAATTCTAATGTAAATATTACCTGCTCACATAATATAAAATAGTAGAAGAACATGGGAGATGGAAGATAACTAAAATAAACACACACATACAATATTAATGACATTAAATTTATAAACATCCATAGTATAGCAAGGAAGAGAAAATTATGGTCCTCTTTTCTGATCAGAAAGTCATGGCTGATATTTTTGACTTCCTCCTCACACTATTCATCCACATTCCCTTGCTTTCAGCCAGCAATGCATCAGCTGATTAATGTTGTTGTTTTTCTCACCTGGTAGAATGTTCCAAATCCTCATTTCTTTAAAAAAATTTTTTTTAATGTTTTTATTTATTTTTGAGACAATGCAACAGACAGAGTGCAAGCAGCAGAGGGGCAGACAGAGGGAGACACAGACAGAATCCAAAGCGGGTTCCAGGCTCCAAGCTGTCAGCCCAGAGCCCGATGCGGGTCTCGAACTCACCAACCGTGAGTTTACATTTAATGTATCATGACCGTGAGATCATGACCTAAGCCAAAGTCAGACGCTTAACCGACTGAGCCCCTTAGGCACCCCCCAAATCCTCATTTCTGAAGCGTGTGAGCTCTTCATGGCTCTGTCTGTATTGGTTGCTGTTATCTTCTACTATGCCAGACCTAGAAAGTTCCTGTGTTCTAGCTCTAATTCCTGCCCCACTGTTGAGTAGCAGTCTTATTTCTCCTTTGTAATGGTGACTAATCACTACAGCCAACAGGGCAACTTCTTTTGATTTGTTCAGTGAAGTAAGAAGCACAAAGTGGCCACTTGGCAGTCTTATTCCATAAACCAGGTACGTTTTTTTGACATTTGGTAGAGGAATTCTGCCCTGGGATACTAAAAACCAAAAAAACCACACAAAAACAAAACAAAACAAAAAACCCCAAACTGGTAGAACACAATTGCCATTGTTGGGGACATTCTTGGAGCCTTAGAAGAAAGATCTGTGGTAAGACAGAAGGGGAACTGGGAATCTTGGGTTGATGAGTCTTTGGAAGATTTCTAATCTAGCCTTTCTTAAGGCATGTCCATACCCATCCCCCTCAGTCCGAGGGCCATTTTCAGTTCCAGACTGCAGCATTCCCTGATGAGGTGAAGCACTTTATGCTAACTTCTTCTATAACTGCCCCTGGCAACACACACTCAAGGTATTCACAGCTCGTAGCCTACTTGCTGAAGTTTTTCCTAGATGTCCCAAGCCTGGATACTTCTGTTATTTCCTTGGCTCACAAAAAGCCTCAGGCTTCCTAGCTTTTTCAGACTCTGGATGGGAAGACATCTCCCATCACCTCTCATCATCTAGACAATAGTCTCTATGCCTTTCGACCTCAGAGGACACACCTCAATCTCTTCTAAGCACTCTTATATGCTCTGCTTGGACAGCAGCAGGGTAGGGGATCTCCTCTTCCTGAAGTTCATCTGCACCCAGCTTGGGGCTGGAATGTCAATGTCTCTTCGGGCAGAAGATTCAACTCACCTGTGAATGGTTGATTCCTCTAAAGCCTCTCATTAGGCAGGGTGGAGGGGAGCACAGCATTCCTTAGTTCTATGACACCTCTTCCAAAAGCATGTTCACGAACCCTCTCTACATTAAAGATCTAACCTTCTCTTGGATGGCTAGAAGTTAAGGGTGGCCATTGGACCCACTGTGGCCACTTGTAAATACTTTCATCTTCAGGTATTTCACACTTCTCTTTAGAATGGGTGGGCACTCGTTGATAATTGTCTGTAGCTACAAAGTCTCAGCTAAAATCTATGAGACAAAGGACAAAGTTCCATTTCACAGCCTGTCATAAGTACATTTGTTTCACACCAGGGATCTATCATAATCTACATAACTAGTCTCCTATTGTTGAAAATTAAAGTTGATTCAAATATTTTACATTTATAGGTAATATTGATGACTATCTATCCACACCACTTTTAGTAACAGTTTTCACTTGGTTTGATGGCTGTGGGCCTTCCAGTCCAACACTCATCTAATTCTCCAAAAACATGGGCCCATTCCTGTATCACTCCCAATTCCTTCAGTTGGAAAATCCGCAGTGTGGGTGGCTATGAGATAGAAGACCTTCATTTTCCCAATGTCTTCACTGCCTGTCCCTACCTCAGGTTCTTTTCATATTACACTGTTATACTATAGCAGAGTAAAAAGTTCAAATACATGCTTCGACAATTAGCACATATCCTCAAATTTTACTTCCTTACAAATAATTGGAACTAAATGCTAATACATTAAATGTAAAATAAACACTTCTATAATAGTAAACCCTTGTAAAATTCTCTGACATCATGATCTTTATTTTTCCGTTATTATTTAGACATTAGCGCTATATAACTCAAAGCAACGTTTCCAATAGAACTTTCCACCATGTTGGAAATATTCTGTTTGCATTGTTCAATACAGTAGCTACAAGCGAAGGGCGGTTATTGAGCACTTGAAATGTGATTAGTGAGACTAGGGAGCTGATGGAATATTTCATTTTACTGAGTTGTAATTAATATAAATTTATATATGTATATTAAAATTTTAAATTCATTTTTTAAATGTTTATTTTTATTTTTGAGACAGAGAGAGACAGAGCATGAACGGGGGAGGGGCAGAGAGAGAGGGAGACACAGAATCGGAAGCAGGCTCCAGGCTCCCAGCCATCAGCCCAGAGCCTGACGGGGGGCTTGAACTCACCGACCTTGAGATCGTGACCTGAGCTGAAGTTGGACGCTTAACCGACTGAGCCACCCAGGTGCCCCTTTAAATTCATTTTTGAGAGAGAGAGAGAGAGAGAGAGAGGGAGGGAGAGAGGCAGAGAGAGAGGAAAACACAGAATCTAATGCAGGTTCGAGGCTCTGAGCTGTCAGCACAAAGCCCAATGTGGGGCTTGAAATTGTGAACTTCAAGATCATGACCTGAGCCAAAGTTGGATGCTCAACCGACTGAGCCACTGAGGCGCCCCAAGATAAATTCACCTTTAAATCGCCTCCTGTGATCAGTGTTCTTGTAAGGGACAGAACAAACTCAGGTGATTCAAACAGTGGTAGTTATAGTTTGAACCAGCCACTCTTAGTGTGAGAAGTCACCTTGAACCACATCAGGTCAGCTCGTGGCAGTGAAGGAGCCTGTAGAGTTTTTGAACAATGTTTCCAGCTCAGGGTCAGGGGTCACCAGAGATCAGCTGGATTAGAAAGGGGGAAACAGAAGAGAAGAGTGCAACATGGAATTGTAATAAATTTATCTTGGAATAAGTTCATTTGGATGGGATGTGGTTGCGGGAGTGGTATCGTGGGACTAGGTGACCACAAATTTCCAAGCTGGCACATTCCCATGGGATTTGCAGGGGAAGAAACATCTTCCCTAGTTTCTGGAGGCTTAGTAGAGGAATCAAGATCATTGTTGAATTATCTGGTTCTTCATCACATGGTTTAATTATGCTATCTCTCAGGGATGGAGTACTTTCCACAACTATGGTTGATTCCGTCTTAGATGTTTCCAAGGTCAGAGACATGCCGCTTATCTTCTCTGGGAGCTAATTTATTTGGAACCTAGAGAAATTTTTTAAAAACATAGAGTTTCAGATGGAAGATACACTTTGATTCTTTTCTAAAACAAGAATTTTGGATAAAAGAAGGATTGAGAAGACATGAACAATGATGGTAACCTTCTCCTCAGACTCTATCAGGTGCTGTGGTACATGCTTTACCTGTATCATCTCATTTGATCTCATGACACTCCTGAAGGTAGGTGTTATTCAGCTCCATTTATAAATGAAGAGACTGAGGCCCCAAGGAGTTGGAAATGCCCAGCTCCCCCAGGCCAGCAGGGACAAAGCTGGACTGAGTCCCAGAGCAGCTAGGACCTAAAGCACTTACATTCCTGTATACTAGCTCCACTACTGACCCGTTGGTTAATGCTGTGCATGTGACTTTATGATCCTCAGTTTCCTTGCCTGTAAACTGGGTATAATGGCTGCTATGGGGACCAAATGAAGTGAAGCATGGCTAAAACATTAGCTCACATTTAAAAAGTTGGAAGCCCTTGGCCACGCCCACCAGAGCCCAGATTATATGGAAGACACTGGCAAGGTATGCCGGGGCTGTTCTGCCCATTTTACCGCCATAGGCAGCTGAACACAGCACTTTCTGGGAATAAGATGAGCATTTTTCTCAGGTCCTCACTGGCACTGCTATCTCCTTCCTCACTTGAGCTTCCCAGCCAACACCAGCTCCTCCAGAGCAGTAGTGGCCAGTCGAGGGGAACGGTTCTCCAGAGGACAGGCTGCAGGATTGGGGAGAGCAAACATTCGACATGGGGATCTAACAGATACCACAGTTAATGCAATACATCAAAGGGCACAGTCTTAGCTGAGCCTACCAGAAGATAACAGGATGGGGATGTCTATTTCTACAGAAGACACACTCAGGTCTATGGCAGTGTTTTTCTGCTAGTCGAAGATGAAGTCTTGTCTCTCTGGGCAATGCTTAAGATGAGGCTTGCTACGGCTCATATACCTGTAGCCACACAACCCTGAAACTGCAATAAAAATACTCTATATAGTTGCACCAGCCACCTTCTGTTACCTCTCACCTGGATAGAACCCCTGGGTTCTTATTACAGGCTCAGTACCTTCCCACTGTGCAGGCCGTGGATTACGTGACAATGCGGATGCGCTGAAGGAGAGCCAGGGTGTGGTCAGAGTGCCTAATCATCTACAAGGTGCAGAGGAGTTAGCATGGCTGACTCACCAGGGTCTGAACAAGGTGGTATTCATGCACGTAAATTCCTCCACTGGACTCCACTTCTCACCATTTATCAAACTCCTTTGTACAGGGTTAATGAAAGGATTGTATAAGCTGAAATAACCCTTGGAAACTCTGGTGACTTCCGAAGGACTGTTAGAAGACCCTAAGGTCCTCCTCTTTTTCCAGTCTAAAACAAAATCCACCAAATTATAAATTGTAGCTTTGTTTTGGTGGTGGAGCTACAGAGGACTCTATTTTGCTCAGCTTTCTTGTAACATTGTAAAATAATAAAGATGATCCCCCTTTTTTTTAAGAGGCAAAATCTGAAACCCATAAAGAGTGGGTTGCTGGCAGCTTCTAACCTTTGCAGACCCTTTGCAACGATCAAGTTCTTCCATTCCACGTGGCTTCATGTAATCCTTGCAAAACCTGACACATGGATGTTCTCTTCATCTCTCACACGAGGAAGCTGATGGTCTCAGAGGTGTGAGGAAACTAAGGCCACACAGAGTGTGAAGGGCTCAGCTTGACTTCCTGCCTAGGACATCATTAACCCTCAGGCTGACAGAACCTGATCCTTGGCAATGGCTCAGATGTGAGGGCCCTGTGTTCCCCTGGGGCCATGACTCTGCCTCCTTATGTTGCTCTGTGAGGTAGAACTCACCCTGGACCACATCCCGCTCCAGGGAATGAGAGCATAAACGGTGGCGGTGTGTGTGCGGGGAGTAATGGAGAAGGGTGAAACTGGGATGACAAAAGGCTATTCTGACATTGCAGGAATATTGGAGAGGCTAGAGGAGGAAAACTGGAAAAGGCTATGCTGGGAATCTCAGGCCAAACCCCCATACTTACAAAATGCTCTGAGAAACATGCCTCAGTTACCAGCCATGATGTTTCTTATGTTCCTGTGTTTGGTTCTGTAGAAGAAAAATATTTTCAAGTATTCTCTGGTTAAGTTTTGTTCTTAGAAATGTAGGTATTTAGGGGTGCCTCGGTGGCTCAGCCAGTTACATGTCTGACTCTTGGTTTTAGCTCAGGTCATGATCTCCTGGTTCGTGAGTTCGAACCCTGGGTTGGGCTCCATGCTGGCAGTGGACTCAGCTTGGGATTCTCTCTCTCCTTTTCTCTCTGCTTCTCTCTCTCTCTCAAAATAAATAAATGAACTTTAAAAAAATTTAAAAAAGAAATATAGTTATTTAATTTTTCCATTACTTCCATCATTAAAACTAGACCATAAAGCTAAATTTTCCTGCCATAGAGAAAGCAGAACCTCAAAGAACCAAGTGACAACAAAAAGTCTTACTTATGCTTCTGCATTCCACTTTAGAGCCTGGAAACATGTGAAGTTTCACTGCAAAGGCCCACCTCTTAAGAAAGAAGTGGTTGCCTAATTGCAAAATTTACTGAGTAATTAATCTGTCATGAGTAACGTTTTTAGAGCTTGCATGGGTTATCTAATTTAATCTCAGTCTTGTTCCAGTCTTAAAGATGAGGAAGCTGATGCCCAGAGAGAGGTTGATTAAGTTGTCTGAGATCACTCAGCTAAGAGGTGATAGAGCCAGGATTTGGGTCTGGGTATCTGGCTCTGGGCCCCTACTTCATCACTCTGTTCCTTGTGTCCTATGTTGGGTATTGTGCTCAGGGCAGGGAATACAGCAGTAAACAAGACAGCTTAGAAGGTCACTGGTTGAGTCTCTTGCCTTGTGGGTCTTTATAGCAATCTCGTAAGGCTGAATTAAAGAGTCTTTATCTCATGCATGAGAAAAACAAAGACGAACATAGGAAAGGCAAACATGTGTTGCTCAAGGTCATAGAAAGACATAGTTGGAAGATAGAAAACCAGATGTCTCATAGCTCTTTAATGCCCTTTCTCTGCTCTGGAAGCACTTCCATTCAGCAGACTTGGGGCCAGCGTTAATGCCTCAGCAAATAACCAAAGTTTTGCTCAGGCTGGAGGATGTGCAGTGCCCAGGAACACTGGGAGCCAAAGGTTGGTGTTGGATGAAAGAGGGAAAGCAAAACCAGAAAAAACAGATTGACTTTGAGATTTGGGTGAGACTTGCAGATATAATGTCCCAGGCTTCTGGATAAAAGTGGATTCTGGGACAAGGCAGCGTCTGTGGATGGGTTTTTGGGTGAGTTCAGAGAGGCATATTCAGAGATTCACAGATGTGGTGATGAGGAGACAAGTTTGGGAGTGGAGGAAGGCTCTTTTTGTCAGGACATTTAAGGAAATTATTGTTGGTAAAGAGAAGGTGAATGTTCAAAAAATAGTTCCACTGTAGGGGCTGGTAAGAGACTCTTCTGTTGAATTCCCAAATGGCAGCTGGATCAGAACTGGGAATGAGAATCCCCTTACCTGTCATGGTTTATATTTATGTTTAGAGTACAGACTATCCCACAGAAGGCAGAACAGCACTGAAATCCTTTATGGCAGTCTTCCTGCAATGTACAGAAATGAGTACAATTTTCAGGGTCTGATTTGCAGGGTGGCGGTTCCAAGATACTCCCTGGAACACAGAACAGGAAAGAGAAGGGCTTAAAGTAGGCTGGAGTAACATTCAGAACTCCAAAAGCCTAAGGAACTTCCAGGCAATCAGCCACCCTGATCTTTCTCCTGTGGTTATAGGGAAGTGGAATCAGATTTTGTCTGTAGCTCTTGCCTTTCTCTGAGTTCTCAGCAGGGAAAACCAAGAACTCTGGGTATCTGATTGAAGACAGAGGTAGGCAGAACCCTACACCCACTGGTGATTCACCTCCTTGCAGACCAGATATCTTATAGACCCTGGCTGGGTCCGGTTCAAGGGAATGAACAGTGTGTGGTGAGCAAGAGAGGGGTGTGTAGGTGCATTTGCACTGACTCATTGCATAGCCCCAAACAAGTTGTACGAACTTTCATTAACAACATAGTTTATCTCAGGGTTGACCTAACATGTATTATTTGTGTGTAGGAAGAATGAGTGGGAAGGAAGATTTTGGGAAAGGGCGAAGACCACACAGTAAACTGATGATACTGGCATCAGAATGCTAGAACCCAAATCACAAATGAGTTCTGAGGGTGACTTATTTCATGGAGTTGAGGGTGGGCATTTCAGAATGGGGTACAAAGATTGGCTTTTCTTTCCTCCCAGGTCTCTTCTGATAAGGAAGCCAGAGAACCAGGATGCCCCCACTTTGTACTATTAGAAAAGAATAAGAATCTTCATGCTAACATCCCATTTCTCCCATCTCTTAGTTCTTGGGTCAAAGTCCAGACCACCTACACCAGGAGATCCTACTGCAGGGCTCCAATTCACAATCTTCTTTCTGTTCTTGAACTCCATGGCATTAAGAATAGGCACCATAAACCCCTTTATTGAAGCCAGGCCAGGCCTTAATTTTTGTACCTTGTGACTTGCCCTTTCTCAGGGCAAATGTCATAGGTGGAGCGTTCTATAAACCCCTGTTGACTTATTCCTTTGCAAGTATTTGCAATTAGGAGGGGATCCATAAGATATCATACTGACCTGGAAGGAACAAATGATGATGAAGTTGGGGGCTATAATTGTAACAGCAAATGGCACCAGAGGAAAAAGCCAAGGCCCAAGCTATTGACAACTTGGCAGAGACCAGTATGAAGCTCACCCTGGGTCTCCAAGTCATCCCATGGCTCATTAGTTCAGTGCAAGAAATTGGAACTGGCCCCCACTTTGGGGGAGCTTGGGGAATCAATGGAACAGTGTGGGGAAGGAGTCTGTGAGCCAGGGATCTCAGAGAGGCAGATCTTCTCAAGTTTTGCCTCCTTTTCTGGGTATCTGGTCCCAATTTTACTCACAAAGACTTACTAGTCTTTCAGGACCCCTCTTTGTATTTCCTTTCCAATTTTAGTCCTTGAGGGGCCCCTGGGTGTCTCAGTCTGTTAAGCATCCAGCTTTAGCTCAGGTCATGATCTTGTGGCCTGTGAGTTCAAGCCCTGCGTGGGGCTCTGTGCTGACAGCCCAGAGCCTGGAATCTACTTCGCATTCTGTGTCTCCCTCTCTCTCTGCCCCTCCCCAGCTCATGCTCTGTCTCTCTCACTCTCACAAATAAATAAACATAAGAAAATTAAAAAAAATTTAGTCGTTTATTCTCCAATTAACTCTACCCTGGATTCCCCCATTCTCTTGCATCTAGTTTAGCCTCCCTCAGTCTTACAAATCTGCGTGCCCTCTCTGAGACCCCTAAAACAGGACCTTCCCTCCCTGTACACCTGAGATAGTACTCACATCCCTCTTCTGAGCCTCAGTATTCTGAGGATGCTCTCTTCATAGAAGGGTGCAGGTATGATGGATAATAGTTCATTTCCCATTTGGCATTGGTCAAAGTCAACATAACATGGTCAGCACTCTTGTTAGGTTGAGCTGGGCAATGGTGGCTGCTGAGATGGACTCTGTACTTTGCCATTGATGACAGTCAGTGGCAATTGTGCAGGTCCCTCTGAATATTTAAAATGTGGAATAGGGGTACCTGGGTGGCTCAGTTGTTGAGTGTCTGACTCTTGATTTTGGCTCAGGTCATGATCTCACCGTTCATGAGTTTGAGCCCTGTGTTGGGCTCTGTGCTGTCAGAGCAGAGCCTGCTTGGGATTCTCTCTCTCTCTCTCTCTCTCTCTCTCTCTGTCTGTCTCTCTCTTTCTCTCTCTCCCTCTCTCTCTCTCTGCCCTTCTCCCACCTGTGCTCTGTCTCTCTCTTTCTCAAAACAAAGAAATAAACTTAAAAAAATGTGGAATAAAATGTAAGGCTTTCTCTCCTTCCCTCCCAAAACATTCTCCAAGGCAGAGATTATGTAGGTGACAGCTCGAGTTCTACCAATGTAATTTTCCTCTCTGTTTTAAAGCTTGAAAAGTTGGCGCATGCATCCGTGAAGGAACTTAGGCAGCAAGAATAACCTGGATGATGAGGCTGATAACATTTGCGGTAGTTAATTCTTATTGAGCATTTACCATGGTCCAGTAAGAGTGCACTCTGTGTGCATGCATTATCTCAGTTTCTCCTCCCAACTGTCCCAAGATCATTGTATCAATTGCAAAGATAAAATCTGAGTCCCAGATACTTTTGTCCAAGACCACTCAGTAAGCACACAGTAGGGATTCAAACCTGGATGTTACTGACAATAACTCTTGGACCTCTGAACATGATACTATATTTTTTTCACAATGTGTATCCTCAGCCCTCAGATCCTCTCATCTCTACAAATGCTGCTTCCCTCCCTGGAGCCCAGACCCAACACGTACTCATAAAATGTTGCTTGGGACTCCCAGACACCCGCTGAGGTGCTAAGTGAATCAACAGCAGAAGTTGAAGAAACAGCACAGGCTTCATGCTGCTGGCAGGATGGGTTGGTAAGTCCTGGCTGAGGACTGCTGGGTTTGACCAGGCACAGCTCAAACGAGAAGAGAGAAAGAGAGAGCAAATTAGAGGCATGGTCATTCATTGTGTATTCCAGTGACACATCCAAGTGCCTCCCAACCACACCCACCCCAGGGACAGGTAGTGTTTTCAAATTCACACCCATTTTATCCCCTAATTTTGGACTTGTTATGTCTCTCATCCATCTTGTTGCTGTCCTCTCGCAAAATTTTAACAATTCTTCCCATGCAGAGTTCTGGCATGTCTTTGTTATATTTATTCCTAGAGACTTGGACTTTTAAAATAAAATTGTAAGCAGTATGGCAACTTTTTGGTTATTTCTTTCTGTCTGTTGCTAATGTAGAGAAATGACTTTCGTGTATTGATCTGTTACTAGCTATCTTGCTAAATTCTCCCCCTGTTCATCTTAATTTCTTGGTGTGTTCCTTGCAGTGTTCTGGGTGGTCATCATCTGCAAATGATGACAATTGTATTTTTCTCTTTAAACTTATGCCATTCTTGGGGCGCCTGTGCGGCTCAGTCGGTTAGGTGACCGACTTCAGCTCAGGTCATGATCTCGCAGCTCGTGAGTTCGAGCCCCGTGTCGGGCTCTGTGCTGACAGCTCAGAGCCTGGAGCCTGCTTCAGATTCTGTGTCTCCCTCTCTCTCTGCCCCTAACCCACTCACATTCTGTCTCTGTCTCTCTCAAAAATAAATAAACATTAAAAAAAAATTAAAAAAAAAACTTTATGCCATTCTTAATGCCTTCTTGTGCAGACTAGGGCCTCTATACATTATTGTATAGAAGTGAGGATGTGCATATTCTTGTCTGACACCTGATTTAAAACGAAAGCTTTTTGGGGCATCTGGGTGGCTCTGTCAGTTGAGTGTCCAACTCTTGATTTTGGCTAAGGTCATGATCCCAGGGTTGTGGGATCAAGCCCTGTGTGGGGCTCCATGCTGTGCATGGAGCCTGCTTAAGATTCTCTCTCTCTCTCTCTCTCTCTCTCTGTCTCTGTCTCTCTCTCTGCCCCACTCCCCCGCTCCCCCACTTATGCACTTACTCTCTCTCTCTCTAAAATAAGTAAGTAAGTAAGTAAGTAAAAATAAAAGCTTCTTGAATTTCCCCTTTTAGGGTAGTATCTGTTTTAGGTTTCTCATAAACATCTTTTATCAGGTCCAGAAAGTTCTCTTTCATTCCTGACAAGAAAATTTTCCTTAATTTATGTGAAGTTATATTTTTGCTTTTTTTCTGTTAATGTGTTGAATTACATTTCAGATTTTCTAACATTAAACCATTCTTGCATTTCTCCAGTCATCTAATGTGATCATTTTATATTATCATTTTTCATATCATTTGGTTCAGCTTCCAATTTTTAAGGGATTTTATATCTATATTCATAAGAAAACTGTGCCTGTAACTTTCCTTTCTCATACTGTCCTTGCTTGGTTTTGTAGTAAGTTTGCACTAACCTCATAGAATGTGCTGAAGAGCAGACTTTATCAAACATGTGGGAAATTTTGTGTAAGATAAAGATAATTAGTTACCCGAATCTTTAATTTCCTTTTTTTTTTCTTGCACAAATATACTCACTTGCACTTTGTTGTTTTCATTTAACAATATATCCTGAAAATTACCCTAAGGCAGCTCATAGCAATTTCTCTTTTTTTTTTTTTTCAACGTTTTTTATTTATTTTTGGGACAGAGAGAGACAGAGCATGAACGGGGGAGGGGCAGAGAGAGAGGGAGACACAGAATCGGAAACAGGCCCCAGGCTCCAAGCCATCAGCCCAGAGCCCGACGCGGGGCTCGAACTCCCGGACCGCGAGATCGTGACCTGGCTGAAGTCGGACGCTTAACCGACTGCGCCACCCAGGCGCCCTGCAATTTCTCCTTTTTTACAGCTGTGTTCTACACTACCGTGTACATTTGGCCAATCTCCTTTCAATGGGCATTTATGTACTTTCCAAGATTTTGCTATTACAAATATGCTTCAGTGAACAACCATATGCATATTTTCTGTATTGTTGAAGGTGTAACATCAGGGTAAGTGTTTGTGGGTATTTTTGTTGCCTAAAAGGGTAAATTTATACGTACTTTGGTTAGATATCACTAAATTCTACTCCATAAAGTTTATGCTATTTTGTACTGCCACCAACCATGTGAGCATGGGTGTTTCCCGTAACAGACTGTATGGTCGTGTTTTTGAATTTTTGCCAAAATAAGTGAGGAGTGTTATCTCTGTGGTTGTTGTGGTTCATTCACATTGTAGTATGTATCAGTACTTTATTCATTTTATATCTGAATAATATTCCATTGCATGTATATGCCACAACTTGCTTATCCATTCATCTGTTGATGGACATTTGGGTTGTTTCCATCCTTTGGTGATTGCAAATAGTGCACTACAAATGTTTGTGTACAAGTAATTTTTTTAGCACCTATTTTCACTTCTTTTTAGTATATATAGATATACATATATACATATATATGTATATATACATATTCTTTTGGGTATAATAGCTAGCAGTGGAATTGATGGGTTATATGTTTAACTTTTGAGGAAATTTCAGGCTGCTTCTACAGTTGTTGAACTATTTAACATACATTTTTTATCACTAATGCATAGGAGTTCCAATTTCTCCACATCCTTGCCAACTCTTATTCTCTTCCCTCCCTTCTTCTTCTTCTTCTTCTTCTTCTTCTTCTTCTTCTTCTTCTTCTTCTTCCTCTCCTCCTCCTCCTCCTCCTCCACCTCCTCCTCCTCCTCCTCCTCCTCCTTTGTTTATAGTCATCCCTGAGAGTGTGAAGTGGTATTTACTTGTGGTTTTGACTTGCATTCCCCTAATAACTAATGATGTTGAGCATCTTTTCATGTGCTTGCTGACCATTTCTGTTTCTTCCTTGGAGAAATGTCTATTCAAGTCCTTTGCAACTTTGTCACTGGGTTGTTTATCTTCTTTGAATTGGAAGAGTTATTTTTATATTCCAGATATTAGACTTTTATCAAACACATATTTTTCAAATATATTTTACCACTTTATGTGTTGTCTTTTCACCTTTTTGATAGTCATTTGGTGCACAAGTGTTCTTAACTTTGATGAAGTCCAACTCACCTATTTTGTTGATGTTGTTGCTATGCTTTTGATGCCATTTCTTGCCTAATACGAGGTCATGATGATTTACCTCTACACTTTCATCTTAGAATTTTATAGCTCTTATATTTAAATCATTGATCAACCTTGAATTAATTTTTGTATATGGTGTGATATAGGGTTCCAGTTTCATTCTTTTGCATTTAGATATCTTTTGCAAATGGTCTCAATACCATTTGTTGATGCGACTATTCTTGGTCTTGATGCCCTTGTTAAAAATCATTGGCCATAGATGTGTGGGTTTATTTCTGGACTCTCGATTCTATTTGTTTTTGTTTTTAATGTTTATTATTTTTGAGAGAGAGACAGAGTGTGAGCAAGGGAGGGGCAGAGAGAAAGGGAGACACAGAATCTGAAGCAAGTTCCTGGTTCTGAGCTGTCAACACAGAGCCTGATGTGGGGCTCGGACTCACGGACCATAAGATCATGACCTGAGCCGAAGCTGGACGCTCAACCACTGAGCCACCCAGGCACCCCTCAATTTTATTTGTTAATCTATATGTCTGTCCTCATGCAAGTACCACACTCTTCATTATTGTAGCTTTGTAGTAAGTTTTGAAATTGAGAAATGTGAGTTCTCCAATTTGTAGTACTTTATCAATATGTTTTTGTGTATATGGCATGCCCCTTGAAATTCCATGTGAATTTGAGGTTTGGCTTCCTCATTTCTGCAAAAAAAAAAAAAGCCATTGGAATTTTATGTGGGATTCCATTGCATCACCATTTTAACACCTTAGATCTTCCAATCCACACATGTGGGATGTCTTTTAATTTATTTAGGTCTTCCTTAATCTCTTTCAGCAATGTTTTGTATTTTTTGGTGCACAAGTTTTTTCACCTTCATGGTTACATTTATTCCTAGATATTTTATCATTTTGTATCATTATAAATTGAATTGTTTTCTTAATTTTGCTTTTGGATTGCTAACTGTTGATGTATAGAAACACAGTTGATTTTTGTGTGTGTTGTTATTTTTATACTTTGCAACTTTGGTGAATTTGTTTATTAGCTCTACTAATTTTTTGTGTGGATTCTTGGGGAATTTCTCTACATGGGATCATGTCATTTGCAAAAAGACAGAATTTTATTTCTTCCTTTCCAATTTAGATGGCTTTTTCTTGCTTAATTGCTTTGGCTAAAACTTCCAGTGCAATGTCGACCAGCAATAATGACAGTTGCATTTTTGTCTTATTCCTGATCTTGGGCGGAAAGCTTTCACTCTTTCACCACTGAATATGATGATAGTGGTGTATTTTTCATAGATACCTTTAATCATGTTGAGGAAGTTCTTTCTGTTGCTAGTTTCATGAATGTGGTGCATTTGTAAAATGTCTCTTCTGTTTCAGTTGAGAGTATCATGTAATTTTCCCCCCTTCTTTATATTAATGCGGTTGATTATATATCACTGAAACTATAGATGAAAGTTTCATAGTTTTTAAAAATAAGCTATATCTGTGTACTGAAGGAGACTGTATTTGGAGTTTAGAATATCAAAACAAGGTTCAAATCTTCACTGCTATCCAGCTTCTTCCCAGCTTCCCAGCCTATTGGGAGCCCAGTGTCCACAGGTTTCCCCTTTTTCTCCTCTTAGGGGAAAGTCAACTTCTTCATTTCTGAGAGCATATAATATTTCTCCACAATATTTACACTCAATAACCACCTTCTCCTGGAGAACCTGCCCTGGGCTCTTGGCTGACAGATCTCCTCTTCTGTCTGAGCTCTAAGATACTTACTGTGTGCTCCTATTCTTCCCATGTCCTCTTCTAGTCTCTCTGTATATAACATTTTTTATTATATTAATTACTTAGAATTAATATATATTAATAAATCTGGAAAATGTGTGTTAATATATATTTTAAACTTTATTAAGATATAATTGATCTATTTCAAAATTTTTTCAAGCAGGAAAAAATACATGTGTGTAATATATGAAATTATATATGTAATATATTGTTTTCCAGCCTTATTAAGATATAATTGATATAACATTGTATAAGTTTAAGGTGTACAATGTGTGGATTTGATATGCTTATATATTGTAAAATGATCTACCACTCCATCACATCACTTACTTATCATTTCTTATTTGTAGTGAGAACACATAAGATCTACTCTCTTAACAACTTTCAACTAGGTAATATGGTCTTGTTATCTATAATCACTATGCTGTATGTTAGATCCCCAAATCTATTCATCTTATAACTAGAAGTTTATACGCTTTGCCAACATTTACCCATTCTCCAGTCTCCAGCCAATCATTTTACTCTCTGTTTCTAACAGTTCAGCATTTTTAGATTCCATATAGAGGTGTTATCATACAATATTTATCTTTTTCTGTCTGACATTTTACTTAACACAATGCCTCAAGTTTTATCCACGTTGTCAAAAATGGCAGCATTTCCTCCCTTCTCAGGGCTAAATAATGTATATATATTATATATAACATATTGTATATTATATAAATATATAATAATATATATTTATATATAATATAATATATTATATATATATATATATATATATATATATACACACCACATCTTTTTCATCTATTCAACCATTGATGGACTGAGGTTGTTTTTATATCTTCCTGCAAAAATAATGTTTCTTCTTTTCTGTAAATTATTTTATAATTAGAATATAGAAATATTATTTCTTTCAGGGAAAAAAATTTTGTGTGCAAAAGAGGGGTTTAGACGTGTGAAAGGAGAGTTGTCTGCAGAAGCCCTAGTGCCACAGAGAAAAGGTCATGGTAAAGGCAGGCAAAGGAGAGGAAATGTCTTTGGCCAGTGGAAGCAGGGAGGAGCCTGGGATAACCACCCAGCTCTCCAGGGAAGCCTGTGCCAGACTGAGAGCTCTCCTCTCTGGCCAGAGTCATGCCAACCCAGGCTCTCCTGCCCATGCTTCTCCTCTCTGTGCTGCTGCTACAGGCCCAGGGAGGGCACCGTAAACTGAACAGGATGCAGGGTAGGTGATGGACTAAGGGGGTGGGGAGGGAAGGGGGCAAGAGGTGCTGTGTCGCTTCTGGGGAGGACCTGGAAACTGGAACCTTTCAGCACATCCTGCTCTGACTACAGCACTATGAAGACTCTGGGTCGTCCAAAGTTATGGCCCTCTGGCCCCTTTACCCCGCACTGGGAACAATAATGGGGGTGGGGGGGAGCCTACGTCTTTTGACTCTCCATTCCAAATACTAGGACACAAATGGTACATAGTGTAGTGAAAGGTACATCAGGGCTGAAAATCACTTGGGGACACCCAACCACTATTCTTGGATTTCTGCACATATGTGATCTCTAAAGATCCGGAGATATTGATGGGAGTGGGTACAGAATGAAAGGGCCCTGGGAAAATAAGCTTTGGGGTGTCCAGGGTCAAGTCAAAGTTCTCATCAGAGGACCAGGATGGTGGCAGCAGAAGGGAAATAGTGCAAGTGGTATTTTCTGGGAAGGGGCAGGGGTCCTGGACACAGTGACAGGTCATCTTCCTCTCTGGACCCTGCAAATCCTGGGGAGTGAGAGGGTCTGCAGGGTGTCTCAGACTTTGCTGAGTTCTCAGAGTGTAGATTCTATGGGGGTGACTTCACCAAGACCATGACTAACATGGGAGACAGGTTCCTGTCTGCAGAGAAAGGAGAGGGCCCAGGGAGGCCAGGCATTGAGATCTGTTGGGGCAGAAGGTGTGTGGGTGGGGGGATATAGGATTTAAGATACTACAATCACCAGGTTTGGGTAAAGGGAAGAAATTGCGTTCCCTGAAAAGTTCAAGAGCATCATGAGTAGGACTTGGGTTTTAGGGTTTTTGGGAGAGGATTTAAGCTTGAGAGGAGTGCTCTTGAGGGATCTGGTTCCACTGACTCTGATTCTGCTCTTTTTAGGTCTAAAGGCCTGTGAGAAGAAGCCCAGCGTGTATCTTTGCAGTAATCACTGTTCATATTTACTAAAGTGTCCAAAAGCAAATACTGTATGTTGTTCAACCTCCTGTGGGAACGTTTGCATGAGCCTCCAGTGAGGGGGTGAGGGCGCTGGACTTTGCATTCTGCTCCCCCAAACTTCTATACAGATCAAAGCACAAGGACCTCAGATCCTGGGCACCAGGATGTCAACGGGAGTACACCTTTACCCTGTCTGAACTGTTTGTTCCTGTCAAATAAACCAGAACAAATGTCCACAGACCTGCCTATCTTACTCCCAGGGCTTATAGTCATTGAGGACCCAGTGCAGACCCCAGAGCGCTCCCTTCTCTGGGTCCAGGGCTCTGATCTCTCCCCCCTTGTGATGTTTCTTTATTTTCTCTCCCATTGGCCCCTGCTCCCCCACCAGGGCCCCGAGGCCCAGCCTCATTGTTGATCTGCTCATTGAACCAGTGACGCCAGGGAAGAAACTGCTCATGTGTGGTACCTTCCAATGCTAACCAGAACACTCCTCAGCCTGGAGTCAGAAGGGCCAAGTTAAACATGAGGTGGGGTGGGGCTACACTCTGGGGCACAAAGTAGGAGGTCCCCAAGGAGGCTTCTTCTTAAATTTAATCCACCTCCATCCTGTTCTACCCATCCTCCTTGTGAGGTTCAGATTACCATATGTTTACAAGATAGAAAACCAATCGCAGGGAGTTAAGTGACATGCTTGAGGCCAAAAGACAGTGAGAGGTCATGTTGTGGCTAGAGGAGGATGTTCGTCTGGACTCCCTGTTTGCTCACTGCTCCTCCATTATTGTGAGAACATGGGTGTGGAAGTGAGTGCCTACACTATTGTCTCCCACCCCATCCTCCATCAATATGGCCTCTTTTGTGATGGGGCACGGAATGGGGTCCCAGGACCTGAGACTTCAGTGTCTTCCATCAAATGAATGGTCCCCACCTTTCCCCAATCCTCCTCCTTATGGTCTCATTCTCTCTCTCTTTTAACCCAGAAAGAAGCCAGGTGGTGGGGAACAGGTGGTTCACCGTGATGCTACTAAGGATTAATTGGCCACTAAGGAGTCAGTATGAGTGTTGCCCATGGTCTCATGGTGAATCAGTGGAATTCTGTGCAAGCAGAGCTCCTCTGAGGTTGTCCTGGGACTAAATCCAGGGACTAGGTCACATGTGCCCAAAGGGGACTTGGAGTCAAGTGTGAAGAACTCAGGCAGGTAGGCAGGGCTTGCTGGAGGCTGGTGTGCAGTGTTAAACTCCAGGGCAGTGCTTCCTGTGGGCATCAGTGAGGATTTCCCACAGAATAAACCAGCATCCCTCAGGCCAGAGTCTATGGCCCACCTCAGAAGCTCCTGGTATTGGAGCTTCTGGTATTGGAGGAGCTCCTGGTATTGGAGGAGCTCCTGGTATTGGAGGAGCTTCTCCACCTATCCCGGGAGCTGGGACTAGGAGACTGTAGGAAAGAGATCATGATCCATTAGCAGCACAGACATCATCAGATGTAGGTGGATGGTAAGGGCATACCCTGCGGGAGATCTTAGCGGGTGCTTCCTCAGACAACCTGACTCTGCAAGCATCTTCCCAGTGCTTGGCCATGCCCCCAAACACCCTGGGAGAGACTATTAAGAGAGGCAAAGTTACCTGCCAGGGCCCACATAGAGAATGACCTCCATGTCCATGACAAGTGTTCCTTCCTATGTGGGTACACCATGCTGCCAGCTGACCTATTCCTTGCCACCAGTGTGAGCACCCCAGACCATGAATTCTACTGGAAGGATCTGGTTTTCTCCATTGTGATAACTCGTGTCTTGGCCTGTTCCCCAGAGCTCTCTGGACACTCCACATTGCCTCACTGGACCGAGAGGCCACGCCTAGACTGCTTTGGCTGGGAGGAGTGCTTGCCTGGCCAGCACTGCAAGTTCTGTGGTATGGGACAACTGTGTGCCCCTGTGGTAGATCAAGCGGAGGAGTGGGGACCCCTGCAAGACCCTGAATCTCATGGAGGCAGAGGAGGAAGCGAATGTAAATTGTGCCATGGCTTGGGTCTCCAGAAAGCCAAGTCCCAGATGAGGAGAATCGTTGATCAGGCTGGTCTGTCTGTGAGAAACAATGGCCTTGCAGTTGCCCTGGTTTCTGCACCATTCTCTTCTCATGCCCCAGACATGCTTTAGCAAATTTTTTCTTCGCAAGTTCTCATCATGGTAATTAGAAGTAGCTTTCTCATATGCAGGGACTCAGCCACATGCCTTCACTATCTTAGTCAGGACTAAGTCATCTCCTTGGCCCTGTGACATGATAGAGGTTGAAGAGACTTTGATTACTTGATATCCCACAGGACATCATGCTGGTCTCTCAGGTCACTTACATTGTGCTAACTGACCACGGGGAAATAGTAGGTATCCTACATGCTTTATCACGTGCATGCCAGAGGATAAGACTTTCTATCTGGTGTATTTTCAGAGATCCACTGGTCTAGGTCATATGGAGACATTCTCTTGAGACAGGAGACAACTTCCTGCACCTTGTATTGTTCACCATGAAGCAAGAGAAAACGCATGCTGGGCCTCTGGGTTTTGGAGATGACAAATGTCACTTTTGGGCATTCTCTATTTCCTTGGGAAATATAAGGCTGCTAGTTTTTTAAATTTTTTTATTTTTTCAGAGTTTCTTAATTTATTTATTTATTTATTTATTTATTTATTTATTTATTTTTAACGTTTTATTTATTTTTGAGACAGGGAGAGACAGAGCATGCACAGGGGAGGGTCAGAGAGAGGGAGACACAGAATCTGAAACAGGCTCCAGGCTCTGAGCTGCCAGCACAGAGCCCGATGCGGGGCTCGAACTCACGGACCGCGAGATCATGACCTGAGCTGAAGTCAGCCGCTTAACCAACTGAGCCACCCAGGCACCCCCAGAGTTTTTTTCTTTTTTAAGTCCAAGTTAGTCAACATATAGTATAATAATAATTTCAAGAATAGAACTTAGTGATTCATCACTTACATATAACACCCAGTGCTCATCCCAACCAATGCCTCCTTAATGCCCATTGCCCGTTTAGCCCATCCCCCCACCCAACACCCCGCCAACAACCGTCAGTTTGTTCTCTGTATTTAAAAGTCTCTTATGGTTTGTCTCCCTCTCTGTTTTTATCTTATTTTTGCTTCCCTTCCCCTGTGTTCATCTGTTTTGTTTCTGAAATTCCACATATGAGTGAAATCATATGATACTGGTCTTTCTCTGACTGACTTATTTTGCTTAGCATAATACACTCTAGTTCTATCCACATTGTTGCAAATGGCAAGATTTCATTCTTTTTGATGGGCGAGCAATATTCCATTTATATGTGCGTTACATCTTCTTTATCCATTCACCAGTAGGTGGACATTTGGGCTCTTTCCATACTTTGGCTGTTGTCGATAGTGCTGCTATAAACATTGGGGTGCAGGTGCCCCTTCGAAACAGCATTTTTGTATCCTTTGGATAAATACCTAGTAGTTCAATTGCTGGGTCATGGGGTAATTCTATTTTTAATTTTTTGAGGAACCTCCATACTGTTTTCCAGAGTGGCCGCACCAGTTTGCATTCCCACCAACAGTGCAAGAGGATTCCCCTTTCTCCACATACTTGCCAACATCTGTTGTTGCTTGAGTTGTTAATGTTTGCCATTCTGACTGGTGTGAGGTGGTATCTCATTGTGGTTTTGATTTGTATTTCCCTGATGAAGAGTGATGTTGAGCATCTTTTTGTGTGTCCGTTAGCCATCTGGATGTCTTCTTTGGAAAAGTGTCTATTCGTGCCTTTTAAGGCTACTAGTTTTGAATAAGACCCAGATTAAGAAAAGATTCTGCAGCATGACCAGGGTATGTTGAAAGTTGCCTGCCAGTTGGGTCTTAGCACCTAGCCTATGCATTTTACTAAATGTGTCTCTGGTGGATTAAGATGCTGGATAGAACATTTGCATACTCAAGTAGGAGAATCACAGAACACATACTTGGAGTATTGAGGTCAAGCCTTGTCCTCTTCTGTTGACAAGTGCTTTCCATTTGAGAAGCATCTCTTGCTAGTGGACCCCAGTAAAAAAACTGAATGCCTGACCATGGGACATTGAGTCACTTTGAAACTGGAATTATCCATCACAAATTGGGAGCTATCTGACCTATGAAGTCTTAAAATGGGATGTGTATAGAGGCAGTCCATTGTCAAATAGAAATGGTATAAATGAGACTGGGCTTGATCAGATAATTTCTTCTGGAAATGAGCAACCTATGTAATCAGGTATTTGGGCTCCAAAGACCCACTGATATCTCCTCTTGCTTCATTCTTGCCTGCTGCCACTAAGTCTCCGACAGGGGCTCCCCTTTCCACACATGCATTCCCTAAGAAGTGGTGTCTTTTAATATCTGCCTATTTGGGTCCCTTGGGTCCCTTCCTTATGGTTTCTTAGGAACCAGAGAGACCTGATCTACCAGGTATCAGCCTTGTGTTCTATGCTAAGCCCCCTGCTCATATCTCATTTCCATACAATCTGTGTATGTCTTTGCCATTAACCTAAAATATAAAACTGTCAGTTATTTTTACCAGCAAGAATAGGTTAACTTGGAAATAGCAGAGAATTGCAAATCAGGGCTAACAAGCTTCAACAGAAGAATAGGCAAGTCCAGAGAAGAAAGGAGAGGAAGGTTCTTTTATAGAGGAAAGTGGGAATTAACAGGGAGTTCCAACTAGAATGGCTTTTCATTGGTTGTGATAGTCTCATATTGGGTGGGCTATTGCCAGGGGAGGAGGAACACCTTTCGTCTTGCTGTGACAACAAAGCTAAGGTACTATCCACTTTCTGGGAACATTTCCTGTTGGGTCAGCAATTGATAACAAGTAGTGTGGTAGGAGCACGCCCCCTGGTGGCCTCCCAACTCCATTTCAGTGAGGTTTTCCTTTATTAATTTTCACATTGCATCTATGTGGATGCCAACACTACTAATCCAAATCTGCTGGATATGAGTGTTTTATTTCTCTGCTCACAGATTGTTTGAAGTTTGTAGCATTCTCTATTTCCTCATTAGGCTGTGGCTATGGGTTATAGATTGATTTATTTGCTTTCCTTGTTGAGCTGTATTTTTCGTTTTGTTTTGTTTTGTTTTGTTTTAGGAAAAAGATCTTATAACACCTGATGGGATGAACTCTATTCTTCCCATTCTTACATGTGAGTAAATGAAGTTTCAGAGAAATGAGACGACTTACCTAAAGTCTTTCAGTCAGCAAGTGGTGGAGGTGAGTTTCAAATCTGTCTGATGAACCTAAGGTCTGTGAGTATGACACTATACAACTGTGCACTTCCAATCGATAATACATTGGCTCCTCTGAATGACATTCTGGATCATCTATGGTTCAGGGTCAGGATGAGGGAAAATGGGTTGACCCATATTCTGTTGGTGCAAGTATAACCCAAACATTATGAAGGGAGAATTGGCAACATTTATGCACAGATTAAATTGTGTGTATTTTCATTTCTTCTCACATTGGCTTTCCCAAGGAATAAAGAAATGCTCAAGGATTTAGTTATAAGAATGTAACTAATAATAGTGAAATGATTGCTTACAATAGGGAAAAACTGGAACAACCAAGATGTCAATAACTGGTGATTAATTGGCAGACCGATCTCTTAATCAATGGAGTTGTAGAAAATATTTAAGACTATGGGAAAATATTCATTATAAATGTTAAATTTTAAAATAGTCACAGGATTTTCCACTATAATTTTTCTACTTTTATTGTGATAAAATACACATAAATCTAACCATTTTTCTTTTTT
The DNA here is from genome assembly GCF_027475565.1 of Acinonyx jubatus. Taxonomy (NCBI): domain Eukaryota; kingdom Metazoa; phylum Chordata; class Mammalia; order Carnivora; family Felidae; genus Acinonyx; species Acinonyx jubatus. The sequence goes on from NC_069388.1 coordinate 14,792,646, forward strand.
TAATTTTCTCTTTTATTTTTTTTAAATTTATATCCAAATTAGCATATAGGGCAACAGTGATTTCAGGAGTAGATTCCTTAGTGCCCCTTACCCATTTAGCCCATCCCCCTCCCACAACCCATCCAGTAACCCTCTGTTTGTTATCCATATTTAAGAGTCTGTTATGTTTGTCCCCCTCACTGTTTTTATATTATTTTTACTTCCCTTCCCTTGTGTTCATCTGTTCTGTGTCTTAACGCCCTCATATGAGTGAAGTCATATGATACTTGTCTTTCTCTAATTTCAGTTAGCATAATACCCTCCAGTTCCATCTATGTAGTTGCAAATGGCAAGATTTCATTCTTTTTGATTGGCGAGTAATACTCCATCGTATACATATACCACATCTTCTTTATCCATTCGTCAGTTGATGGACATTTTGGCTCTTTCCATACTTTGGCTATTGTTGATAGCGCTGCTATAAACATTGGGGTGCATGCGCCCCTTTGAAAGAGCACACCTGTATCCCTTGGATAAATACCTAGTAGTGCTATTGCTGGGTTGTAGGGTAGTTATATTTTTAACTTTTTGAGGAAACTCCATACTATTTTCCAGAGTGGCTGCACCAGCTTGCATTCCCACCAACAATGCAAAAGAGATCCTCTTTCTCTGCATCCTTGCCAACATCTGTTATTGCCTGAGTTGTTAATGTTAGCCATTCTGACAGGTGTAAGGTAGTATCTCATTGTGGTTTTGATTTGTATTTCCCTGGTGAGGAGTGAAGTTGAGCATTTTTTCATGTGTCGGTTGGCCATCTGGATGTCTTCTTTGGAGAAGTGTCTATTCATGTCTTTTGCCCATTTTTTCACTGGATTATTTGTTTTTTGGGTGTTGAGTTTGAGAAGTTCTTTAAAGATTTTGAATACTAACCCTTTATCTGATATGTTGTTTGCAAATATTTTTTCCCATTCCGTTGGTTGCCTTTTAGTTTTGCTGCTTGTTTCCTTTGCTGTGCAGAAGTTTTTTATTTTGATGAGGTCTCAGTAGTTCATTTTTGCTTTTGTTTCCCTTGCCTCTGGAGATGTGCTGAGTAAGATGTTGCTGCAGCCAAGATCAAAGAGGTTTTTGCCTGCTTTCTCCTCGAGGATTTTGATGGATTCCTGTCTTACATTTAGGTCTTTCATCCATTTTGAATTTATTTTTGTGTATGCTGTAAGAAAAGTGGTCCAGGTTCGTTTTTCTGCATGTTGCTGCCCAGTTTTCCCAGCACCACTTGCTGAAGAGACTGTCTTTATTCCATTGGGTATTCTTTCCTGCTTTGTCAAAGATTAGTTGGCCATACGTTTGTGGGTCCATTTCTGGGTTCTCTATTCTGTTCCATTGATCTGAGTGTCTGTTTTTGTGCCAGTACCATACTGTCTTGATGATTACAGCTTTGTAATACAGCTTTAAGTCTGGGATTGTGATGCCTCCTGCTTTGGTTTTCTTTTTCAAGATTGCTTTGGCTATTCGGGGTCTTTTCTGGTTCCATACAAATTTTAGGATTGTTTGTTCCAGCCCTGTGAAGAATGCTGGTGTTATTTTGAAAGGTATTTCATTGAATATGTAGATTGCTTTGGTTAGTATTGACATTTAAAAAAAATTTTTTTTAATGTTTATTTCTTTTTGAGACAGAGACAGAGCATGAATGGGGGAGGGTCAGAGAGAGAGAGGGAGACACAGAATCTGAAACAGGCTCCAGGCTCTGAGCTGTCAGCACAGAGCCCGACACGGGGCTAGAACTCTCAAGCCGTGAGATCGTGACCTGAGCCGAAGTTGGCCACTTAACCGACTGAGCCACCCAGGCGCCCCTAGTATTGAAATTTTAACAATATTTGTTCTTCCTATCCAGGAGCATGGAATCTTTTTCCATTTTTTTGTGTCTTCTTCAATTTCTTTCATAAGCCTTCTATAGTTTTCAGTGTAGAAAAAATTAAAGAAAAATATTTTTAATAGAAATTGAAAATAAAAATAATTTTTTTTCCCTTTCTGTATTCAAGAAAAAGAAATGAAATGACAAAGGGGAAAAAAAAGAAAAATGAATAGATGGACCTGCAAGCAGACTGAAATACGATTGAAATTACTTCGTTTTCCCCTAGAAGTCAAACTATGAAGCGCTTTATTGTCTGTAAACTAAGCAGGTGGAGAGATTTGTGTTCCTGAAGGGCGAGGTTGGCCCAGTGGGTGGGGCTTAGTGTAATGGCTCCGTTCTCCACTAGATGGCGCTGCTCAGCTTATTGGTGTGAATTGTTGTGGCGCCTGTAGGTGTGTACACGCATGCGCGGGAGCAGTGAAAATGGCGTCACCCAGCTACCCGGTCTCTAGTGTTGTAACTCTGTTCTGCCGGACCCCCAATTGCGCACCGGTCCTTTGTCTCCAGCTTCCATCCACTCCCCGCTTTTACACAGTCCTGACCAAGTCCCAGGCAGCACCTCTCTCCTGAGTTTTCTCTCAGATGTGGCCGTGTTTCCCGACCCCTTACTTCTGAAGGGCTGCGGCTTTGACCCATCCTGCCCCTCTGCGAAAGGGTCTCACCGAGCAGTGGCCGGGTGCCAGAGGCACCCAGGAACGTTGGCGGGACTGTGCTGCTGCCGAAGCCCAGAGACCCGGCCGGGTGCCAGCCTGCTCCAGAAAGAGTTCACACGATCGTGTAGCAGCAGCGCTTCAGGGATTATGGAAAATCACAACACGCATTTGGCACCAGGCTTCACCCCCAGCGACCTTAGTCCAGCACCAGCGAATGTGGTTGTTCACCCGGGTCCACTGGGGCACACAGCCTCTACCAGATGTCCTCCAGAGAGGGAAATCGCCTCTCCCCTGTGGCCCGAAGACCCCTGGACTTCGCTCTGCACCCTTCTCACCAGAGCACCGCCAGGTATCAAGCTGCAGAGTTTCAGACTCTGCGTTCCCTGTTTATAGTCTTAATGGAATTTAAACCCTCTCCTTTCTCTTTTCTTCCTTTTTAGTTCAGTCCCTGCAGCTGTTTCCACTTTTCCACTTTCTCTCCAGCTGCTTTTGGGGGGGGGTGCTTTCCCACATTCTACCCCCCCCATCTCCGTCCTCTCTCCACAAGCAAAAAACAGCTCCCTGCCCTCAGCGGCTTCTCTCTCCCCCAGTTCATCTCTCTGCACCACGTATCTGCTGAGTTCTGTGGTTCATGTTGTGCAGATTGTTGTGTTAATCCTCAATTCAGTTTTCTAGGTGTGCAGAATGGTTTAGTGTTGATCTGGTTGTATTTCATGGATGCGAGACACACAACCTTCCATGGTGTTCCCAGGTTTTTTATATATGGCTTTAATTATGTTGAGGTGGTGTTCTACTCCCAGTTTGTTTTTATTATGAAAGGCTGTTGAGATTTGTTGAGTGATTTTTCTGCATCAATTGAGATGATCGTGTGTTTTTTTTTCCCTTCCATTCTTTTAATGTGGTATATTATGTCAATCATTTTTCATATATTAAAGTATTCTTGCATTTCAGGAATAAATTTAACTTGATCGTGAGTGATGTATAATCCTTTTAGTACACTGCTCAGTTCAGTTTGATATTATTTTGTTGAGGTCCAGAACTTCTCTTTGGTGGAGGTTTTTGCTGAGATTTTTGATTCAGTTTTTCAGATTAGTTATAGGTAAGGGATCTGGGTGGCTCAGTCAGTTGAGCATCTGACTTCGGCTCAGGTCATGATCTTGAGGTTCGTGAATTTGAGCCCTGTGTTGGGCTCCGTGCTGCCAGCTCAGAGCCTGGAGCCTGCTTTGGATTCTGTGTCTCCCTCTCTCTCTGCCCCTCCCCCACTCGTGCTCAGTCTCTCTGTCTCTCTCTCAAGAGAAACTGGGGACTTGACCATCTGGCATACATGGCTCTAGACTCACTTCCTTTTAAATCCTGTACCTGGCACTTCCTAGCTGTGTGGCCTTGGGCAAGTTGCTTAACTCTTCTGTGCCTCAGTTTCTGTATCTGTGAAATAAGAATAATAGTAGTACTAAACTCATAGTGTCATTGAAAGTATGTATTAATTAATACATGTTACGTATCTGACACATAGTAAATTTGCTCTTAAACTGAATGATTCTCAACACTTCATTGGGCGAGTGTTTCATTTGTTTATTTAACAAACAAACATAGACTCTATGCCAGACTTTGGCTCTAAGTGCTTAACACATAATCACTCCTGGAGCCTTCACAACAACCTTATTGGTTGGAAAGTGCTATTATTATCCCCATTAGCAAATGAGGAAATTAGGGTGCAGAGAAGATTGGTGACTTGCCCAAGTAAGTGGAAGCTAGGATTTGGATCCAGATAAAGTCTGTGTGTGTGTGTGTGTGTGTGTGTGTGTGTGTGTGTACAAATGTATGTATTTATGAGAGTGGGCGCAAGTGAGCGAGAGAGAGAGAGAGAGGGAAGCGGAGCTCACCCAAAGAGGGGCTTAAGTCTGTGTTTTAAATTTCTATGTTATGTGGACTTTTGCAAGCTTTCTTGGCAGACCTCTCTCTTCTCATCAGCACAAAAGTCACAAGACACTGGTGATAAAGTAATGTAGGCTGATCCTAGCAATGGAGAAATTAATATCAAAGACGGATGGGGCTTTACAAAAATCTTCACATAGATGCTACAGAAAATTAGCTACATAGATCCTCTCCCACCTCCACAATCACCCAGCCTTCCAGAAATGTGTGTGTTGGTGGAGTGCAGGAGGCTCCTGCAATTCCACAGTGATCTGCTTCTGTCTATGCTACCTGCAGCAAAAAGAAAGGGAAAAAGAAAGTACCACTTGAATAGGAATTCAGTCATAATGTTCTAAATGTACCCAACTTATGGCTTGGGGCAGAACTCCCAGATCTGTCACAGCCAGAACAATAATTACATTCTGAGTGTTTGAAATCTATTCTGCTCATCGTCTGCCCTGTGCAGGGGCTCTGGCATTCCCAGAGACCAGGAGGAAGAGCCACCAGTCAAATAGCTACCAGCTTCCAACTCGAACATCTTCAGAGGTAGGTAGAGGTCAGAGTCTTGGGGCTAGAATTGGGAACTTGCAAACACTTTTGTTTGTGGTTTGGTTGGATGAGTTCCCTGTCTAAATCATGCCTCCAGATCACGCCAACCCTATGCCTATATGGAAGAAATTATTGTCCTTTTTGTTCAAATGGAGAGACTAAGAGAGAGAAAGATGACGTGGATAGACACTGTGTCCCTTCATGCATGATACCCTGACAAGGATACTATGTATTGATTATGTAATATTCCCACTGAGCATGTATAACCTGAGTCTAATCATAAGAAATTTCAGACAAAGCCCAAAATGAGGAATGTTCAACTAAAAGAAAAGTTTGGCTCTGCTATTCAAAAATTTCAATGTTGTATAAGACAAAGGACATTACTGGGTGAATTTGTAAAATGGAATACTGATAGTAGCTTAGATAAGTGTATAAAAGTATATTTTGTCAATGTTAAATTTAATGAAATTGATAATTGTGCTATGATCACTCACTAGAACTAATTCCAAAAAGGTCAAATAGTTAAAAAAAAAAAAGACCACAATAAAGTCAACGAGGTCAATGTTTACTCTTCTGGAGAAGAAAAGAGAGTCTGAGCTTAATAATCAAAATAGCGGCCATTTATTTTGTGCATTCCATGTGCCAGACCCTATGCGTGGTACTTTCTACACTCAACATTTGCAATGTGGATTATAATATCACCTCCATGTTACAGGTAGGGAAACTGAGGCTCTGAGAAGTTAGGTGGTAGGCCAATTTCAAAATTTCAATTAAGCTCAACGCGTTGGGGTCAGGTTTCAAGCCCAGGTCTCTCTGATTCCAATGCACATGTTTTGTTCTCTGTCTTATATGATATTGACAGTCTTCAGTGTGGTAACGAGTGGGAGGGAATTTCCCTTTTATGGTGAGACAAGATGAGCGTCCTATTTGCAGAATAAACCAATTTTAATGGAGAAGAAAACTGGCAACAACTATGTAGGGTTCGTAATAGGCAGTACCCTTTACTCAGGACTTCTGGAGCTAGACATTTGTGCTCTGAAGCTAATACTGGATTTAACTGAATTTCAGTTGCAATATTCCTACTGACACTTTTTCCTAATGAAGAGAAATTTTCAGATATTACAAATTTTCAGATACCTTATGATCAATGGGGAAGTATGAATGCTATATGTAACTAGAATATTGGGAAAATATTCACAGAGAGTGTTATTGATAGTATGGTGAAAAGCTTGTCCTTTGTCTCATTTAAATTTATTTATAAAAGCTACTTTTTTTTCCCTACCTCCCTGTGAGACCTTGGGTGTAGAACTTGACTTTTCTAGACTTTAGAATATATAAAAAGAGTCTGAGCCCATGCAATAGTCAAAATACTAAAATTGAATTGAAATTGTGGCTTCCCCCACACCAAGAAACCTGCAACTGGGGAAGAGAGTGGACAGTTTCCTCTTCTCCTGCAGCTGGCTAAGTGCCATTTTGGAGGTGGGAGGAGGGAGAGGAGGAGAGGGGGTCAGGATGGTTCTTTCTGGCAGGGAGGATTGCACCTTTGTGCTTTGTGCTTTCTGGGCTTAGTATTGCTTAAAGTTTGCTCTATTGTGGGTGGTTTCAAGGATTCTTTGAGTTTTCCCCCCACCCCAACTGATGCAAGTTTCTCACCTGTGGTTCTCTTGATATGGCGGAATCTACCTCCTTTCTGATACCTTTCCCAGGCCCTAGGCATCTGGCTACTCACTTTCTACTTCTTTATGCTGAGGTCCCCTGGCCTTCCCAGGCAGCCCACCTGACATGAAGCTAGTGCAAACCTACACTGGCTTTCTTCCATATGTTGCCTTATCAAATGCCATAGCACAAGCTGTAGTCTCTTGCTTGTGGCCATAGGTCATTTCAGCCAGTGTCCTACCCTTTGTTTCTCTGGTGTGACTCAGACACCTGCTACTATGTCTCCACAAAACCTTGGGGGTGCATAAAAAGCTCTATGGGAGGTATTCTTAAAGCCTTTCTGGTGACTTGGAATTAAAAGAGCACAGCAGTTGGGGCACCTGGGTGACTCCCTCAGTTAAGTGTCTGACTCTTGATTTCAGATCAGGTCATGATCTCACGGATCTTGATTTTGAGCCCTGCATTGGGCTCTGTGCTGACAGTGCGAAGCCTGCTTAAGATTCTCTCTCTTTCCCTTTCTCTCTCTACCCCCTCATCTCTCTCTCTCTTTCTCTCAAGGTAAATAAACTTTAAAAAAGAAAATAAAAGAGCACAGCATTCTTTAAAAATGAGAGAGAAAAATGGCCAAAAAGGGGTTGGTGACTCTTAAAACTCTGACTTTTTTAAAGGTAGAAAATGACTAGGAATTTGACATATTTTTTTGCAGGTGATTTTTGAGCACATCTTCTTGAAAGTACAAGTTGATTGGTCTCACATGCTCACTTTACGGTCTCTCTGAAGGTCTTGGCCAAAACTTTAATTTTAATACCAAGTTACACATTTTTAAATAAAAAGTCAAGATATATAAATAAATAATATATACATATATCATATATATAAGATATATATATATGCTGTATACATATATCATATATATATATAAAAAGTCAAGCCAGATAGCCTGATTTCAGCTTTATGTGCACATATAAAAGATAGAATAACATACACCAATATAGTGGGGTTACTAGAAATATTTCATTGTCTTCTTTGTATTTTTTTATGTTTTAAGAATTTTGTAAGCTGGATCTAAATTATCTTCTAATCAAGGGAAGGCAGCACATTTTTAAAAACACATTTTCAAAATAATTTTTTTTTTCTGCAAAAGGAAGGCATGAAGTGTGAGATGGAGAGAAACCTTTTAGCAAAGCCAGTGTTCAGCTTAGGTGTGTGCCTTTTGCCAAGTGGGTAGAGGCAAGGAGGAATGAGTAGACAAAGAGTAAGGAAATTCTATGAGCACGTCTTCTTGCTTCACAACTCTGTTTATACTTCTTGGTCTCCAGCAGCAGCTGGAAAGGGGAAAACATCCTGACAGTATATATTCAGACACATACGGTCAGCATCATGAAGCTCTGGACGCCTCAACTCATGACATTCCTCTGTATGGTGCTACTGTCTGTGCTGGGAGTGATAAAAGAAAAACACAGCTGTAGGTGACTAGGCTGGGCTGGGGAGTCAAAGGGGTGGGGGGTACTGTGCTTTTTTCTGGATAAGTGAAGGGGTATTGTGTCTGGCACATCTGACTCAGGACTCAGGACCTTCCCTGGAACACCTAGTGGAGATTCAGAGACTTTCTTACGCACAGAGTCCAAGAAGTGTCCAAGTTGAGGTCCTTTGATGCTTCCTCTCCAACCTTGAAAGTGGCAATGGGTACCTGTCACCTTTTATGTACATTTCATATGTTATAAGGATATAATATTTTCCCATGTCAGGCTACCATAACTTTTTGTACTTCCAGAAGCTCTGTGTCTTAGCTTGTGTGTACTTTAATGAGTCCCATATGGGGATTTCTTAATATATACACTTAGTTTCAGTGGCAGGATCTTTCTGAATATGAAAAGATAGAGAAGAGACATGAGATGGGGCCCTAGTGGGGCAAAGTTGGGGGCCATGTGATGAGAAAATGGAATCAGTCGAGGGTACCAAGAAAATTGAGTGAGAGAGAGAATTTGGTGAGAAGCTGTTCTTAAAGGTGGAGTCAGCAAGGAAGAGACGAAAAAGAGAAAGAATCTGTTCCTTACTCTCCCTGGTCTGGCTTCCCACACTAGGAATTAAGTATGGTAATAAGGGTAGAGGCTGCCTTGGGCCCCTCCTATTACAGAAATGTAGATTTTATAGGATGACACATGAACATGGGGAGTATGAGGAGTCCTGTCTCCAGGATGCTTGATGAGGGCCCAGAGGTCTGTGGGAGCAGAGAAGGCAGAGATCTGTGAAGACACAATGAGGAAGCTCAGGAGGGGGATTTTCTCATAAGGCAGATGGATAGTCAGGTGGGGCTTGGTGGGGCTTTGATTCTAGGAGGGGCTGTTAAGCTCATGAAGGACTTCTCTTCCCACCTTGGCTATGTAGCCCCTGTGAGCCTCTTCCCATCTCATCTCAATTACAGGGGCTGACATGTTACTTGAGGAGTGCTGGGGACAGCCAAATGTCCTTGAATGCACCAAGAAGTGTTCTGGAACCTTTAAATGTATAAACAAAAATCACACATGCTGCTGGACCTATTGTGGAAACATCTGCTGGAAAAATAAAGTGAGTTGGGAGGTGTGTTTGGGCATGGATCTTCACTGATTCTCAGATGCTGTTATTCATAAACAGAAGACCGAAGCACCCTAAATCCTAGGCACAAAAATAGTGGAAGACAATGTACCCTAAACCTGGACAGCAGTTCACTGGCAAATAAACCAAGATACCAGGTTGGGGCATATTGTTCGTTATATAATCAATGCCTATGTTGTTCTCATTATATTGCTCAATTGTTTGCTCTTTTCCTGATTTTTGTCCAAATTTCTAACCATTGCCTCTATAGTCAGACCTTTCTATGAGCCCTTTTGGCTCAGCCAGGCCCCAAATCTCTATGTTTCTCTGTTCAATGAACCAAACCCACCTCCCCACCTCAGAAGTGGACTTTTTCTTGTTACAAAAAGTACTCCTGTCCCAGGGTCTGCCATAGATGGGTAATATTAAGCTTGGGAATGAATGCTTGTTCCTCAGAGTTCCCTAACCTCTGAGTGTATAACCTTTCTGTCTTACAGGAAATCTTTGAAAGACATCTAAAACCCTAATCTTCCAGCTGGACACCAGTCTGTTCTCACTGAGGGCTGGGCAGGAGCAAATCCTTGACAAATAAACTCATTTATCAACAGTGGCTTTTAGCTTTTTCAACTCCATTTCACTACTTTTTTTTTTTAACTTTATTTTTTATTTTTTAAAATTTACATCCAAATTAGTTAGCATATAGCGAAGCAATGATTTCAGGAGTAGATTCCTTAATGCCCCTGACCCATTTAGCCCACCGCCCCAACAGATCTCAATGCCTGGCCTTCCTGGGCCTTCTCCATTGTCTGCAGCCAGGAACCTGTATCCCTTGTAAGTCATGGCTTGGGTGAAGCTACCCCCCATAGAATCTACCCTCTGAGAACTCAGCAACGTCTGAGACATCCCGCAGACCCTCTCACTCCCCAGGATTTGCAGGGTCCAGAGAAGAAGAGGACCTGTCACTTTCCCCCCTCTCTCCTGTGCCTGTCACTGTGTCCAGGACCCCTGCCCCTTCCCAGAAAATACCACTTGCGCTGTTTCCCTTCCGCTGCCACCATCCCGGTCCCTCTGATGAGAACTTCGACTTGACTGTGTACACCCCAAAACTTACTTTCCCAGGGCCCTTTCTTTCTGTACCCATTCCCATCAATATTATTGGATGTTTACAGGTCACAGAAGTACAGAAATCCAAGAATAATTGTTTGGTTTCCCCAAGTGATTCTCAGCCCTGATGTACCTTTCACTACTGAGTGTACTGTTTAGTGTCTGGGTACTTGGGATGGAGAGTCAAAAGACAGTTTCCCCCTCCACCCCCATCAGTGTTCCTGGTGCTGCGTAAAGGGGACAGAGGGCTATCGTTTGGGAGGACCCAGAATCTTCATAGTGCTGTGGTCAGAGTGATGAGGGACCATAAGGCAGGCTGAGGGCCAAGCACAAGCTAGCATTACCCCCCACCCCCAGGTGGGATATGAGATATTCCTCAGACACTCCTAACTGCACAAGTACAAAGGAAAGGACAGAAAACAAATGACTAACTGATAAAGATCACAGTCATACAGGACATGGGTCTCCATCAGTTTACAAATATCTTAGTAAATTAAAATTTAAATAAATTTTAAAAATTTAGCAAATTTATCAATAGCCTAGTCTCTAGAAATCTATAGACCCAGTTTCCTGGAGTCCCTAATATCACCCTCCCCTCCATAGTGATGTGGGGAAGGATTAAAGGCAAGAAGGAAATGGCAGGTAAAATTAAATTTCCTTATAACCTGCAGCCCATCAACAAGTACTTGAGGCAAATATAGAGTAGTACATTTCTCCAGGAACATTTGTCCTAGAAGGCCCTACCACCTTAATGCTTTGCTAGAAGGAAAAACAACCTTAGCTTGACAATAGCTAGGCCTCCAGTAATCTGTGAGTCTTTAGCTTATGAAAGTCTCTTTGGAAACTTCCCTTTTGACTTTACCTCCCCCAAGTCCATGGTTCTACACAACCCCAGTGAAGCTCTTCCTGCCCACTGGTCCTGTTCCCGTGCTTTAATAAAATCACCTTTTTGCACCAAAGACATCTTCAAGAATTCTTTCTTGGCTGTCGGCTCCAGACCTCACGAACCCCACCATCACCCCAAAACCTCATCAAGAGCAGAATGTGCTGAAAGGCTCCAATTCCCAGGTCTCCCTCAGAAGGGACACAGCCCCTCCTGGCTCCCTTCCCTCCCCACCCCCTTAGTCCATCACCTATTCTGCATCCTGTTCAGTTTACGGTGCCCTCCCTGGGCCTGTAGCAACAGCACAGAGAGGAGAAGGATGGGCAGCAGAGCCTGGGTTGGCATGACTCTGGCCAGAAAGGAGAGCTCTCAGTCTGCCACAGGCTTCTCTGGAGAGCTGGGTGGTTATCCTGGGCCCTTCCTGCTTCCACTGGCCAAGCAAGGGGCCTTTTCCCCCATCCCCTATGCCTGTACCTGACCATGGCCTGTTCTCTGGGACTTGGGCTTCTGCAGACAAGTCCTCCTCTCACGTGACTAAACCCCTCCCTTGCAAACAATTATTTTCTACTTTAATTGTAGTGCCTTAGAGCTCAGAGTTATCCAAAGCACAAAGACTCAGGGGCTCAGGGCTGGGCTTTGTTTTGACCCTTAGGGATAAGAAGGACTTGGAACTGGAACTGGATTGAGTGAGGGTGGTTATTCCTTCATGACAAAAGAGGTAGAGAAGAACAAAAGGTTAGGGACCCTCAAAGGAAGGATCAGGGACGGAAAGCATTTTCCTCTTGGATATCCAGGATATTACAGGGGAGGAAAGCAATTTTTCCTCTACCCTTCTGGGTTCTGGTTTGAAACCCCCCTGCAGTAAAAGACAGATTAGCAGGAGAAAAACAAACTGAATTTTCCTAATGTGTATACCTCCAATATACACGGGAGAGACCAGGAAAACTGAGTAACTTCCCCAAGTGGCCCAAATGATCTCCTCAAAACCTGCTTCAGCTGAAGACAAAAGATGTGGAAAGGAAGGGGAAGACCAGTTATGGGAAGTCACCAGGAAAGGCACTAAGAACAAAGGTTTGGTTGTTATGCAGATTTCTGCTACAGGCTCCATTGATAAAGAATTTCTAGGGGTTGAAAGTCACCCTTCTTTTCCACTTAACAGAGAGGAAGACACGTCTACAAATGGAGACTTTCCTCATACGTGTAAATGTTTCTTATGAGGGGGAGCAAACTTTGCCAACCCAAGATCTGCCTCTATGGCATATTGATTATTTTACGCTGGTTATTTTTAAGAAATAGCAGACACAGGTGAAACTCTGAAAACTGAATAGAAGTTACCATTTTGTAAGAGATTGTTTAATGTAATCCCGGGCCATTGAGAGATGGAAGGGAGAGAAGATGTGTTGCTCCAGGTGAAGTGTTGCTTCAATTTGGAGTTTTGACTTTCTTATTTCCAGACACCTTCTATTTCCCTCCCTTTGAACATCTCAAGGAATTTTGTTCAGTTCATCTGGAGTATTCCAAAAAAGGAAATAACTTTAAGGGAGACAGTTCCTTGACAGTCCGAATATCAGAACTGTATACTTTTTGTCTCCTCCTTCTCTTTCTACTTGAGTGCCCATGTAGTAGGAGAGTAGAGCCAAAGAATGCATGCCCAGCTGTAGATAGTACATCCTAATCATCCTGTAAGTAGTTGCTTTTCCTCTGAAGGGGCTCCAGAATTCCTCAGCCTCTGCACCAGCTTGTCTGGTCTCCAGGGCCATACACAGCAGCACCGGGGACTTCACTTCACCATCATGGAGGCACTTCAATTCCTCCCGGAGTAGGAGCCCATTTCCTAGATCCCTCCTCTCCCTTTTTCTTGAGGACCTCATTTTGGTAACATACACTCCACAGGAGCTTCCTGAGACAGCGTGTGAGAAAGAAGTAAAATAGAGACTTTTAAGCCTCCATTCTACATTACCATATACTTCGGTTGGTATTTCAGTTCAGATTAGTTTTGAGCACATGATGACTACAACAACAAAGAAAATAGTGGCTTAAATAAGATAGGTCAATATTTGTTCACATGGAATATTCAGGATTTAGGTGTCCCAAACAAGTGTGGAGACACCACAAAACGATGGAAGATCCAGGCTGCTTTGCCTCTTTGCTCCATTGTCCTTGGCATGAAGTTTCCATTTCCAAGCTCACCTCATGACCTACCAGGACTAAACAAGATATGAAATATCACCCTCACCCAAGAATAAAACTCAGACAGTTAATTCAAATGTTAAATCAAAGTAAGAAAATTCAAACCATAGCCAAACTAGATGGAAATGGAATATAGTGTTACTCAAAACTGGATGAGGAAAGACTCTGTGGACTTAATAATAAATATGGTGTTGTGGTGCAGCATTTAAAAATTTTTTAACGTTTATTTATCTTTGAGAAAGAGAGAGAGAAACAGAGTGCAAGCAGGGGTGGGGTAGAGAAGGGGGGAGGCACAGAATCCGAAGCAGGCTCTAGGCTCTGAGCTGTCAGCACAGAGCCTGACATGGGGCTCAAACCCACAAATCATGAGATCGTGACCTGAGCTGAAGTTGGAGGCTTAACTGACGAGCCACCCAAGCACCCCCATGGTGCACCATTTTAAAAAAATATTAATCTAGATCCTGTTTTTTCTACTTTGCAATTCCTTATTTTTCCATCAAGGCCTTTGACCATGAAACTAGAACATGAAGCTGAGGTTTATTTCCCCAGGGAGAAGGGATCACAAAATAAACCAGTGAGGATAGTCATGTTCATGGATGTGAGGTCACAAATAGTTTTGAAAGCCATTACTGGTCATTGAGAGAGAAAAGTTGTTTCTCTATGTTTGTCTTGCGTTTGAAATAACAAAGGCTCAGCTTTGGCCATCACGAGTGTGGAGTCATTCCATAACCTCAGAATTCGGGAAAAAGCTAAATAATGTAAGAATAGATCTTGTCCACTGGGAAGGTATAAGCACTTGGAGAGAAAGGTGGACACCAGAAGACTGGGTTAGGATAGAAAGAGAAACATCCAGATAGGTTGGAAATCCCAACACAAAAACAGGTCCACCAGGTAAACAGGGTATTTGAATATGAATATTTGTTTCCTATGGCTGCTGTAACAAGTCACCACAAATTTAGGAGCTTAAACCACGCAAATTATTACCTTACAGCTCTGTAGGTCGCAAGTGCCACACAGGTCTCTTCTGATTGCAATCAAAGTGTCAGCAGGGCTGCGCTCCTTTTGCATTTCCTTTCTAGATGGAAGGACCCATGTCTGTGTTCATTTATTTATTTAATTTTTAAAAATGTTTATTTATTTTTGAGACAGAAAGAGACAGAGCATGAGCGGGGGAGGGGCAGAGAGAGAGGGAGACACAGAATCCGAGGCAGGCTCCAGGCTTGGAGCCGTCAGCACAGAGCCCCACAAGGGGCTCGAACTCGTTAACCGTGAGATCATGACCTGAGCTGAAGTCGGACGCTCAACCGACTGAGCCACCCAGGCACCCCCTGTGTTCATTTAGATCGTGGGCAGAATTCAGGTCCTTGATGTTATGAGACTGAGGTCTCCATTCCCTTGTCTGCTGTCAGCTGAGGTCTGTTTTCAGCTTCTAGAGGCCACTCACATTCCTTGGCATGGGCTGTGTTCCTCTATCTACAGAGCCAACAAAGGCCAACTGGGTCCTCATGCTTCAGGTCTCACCTTCTTCTGCAGGCCTCTGACTCACTGCAGTCAGGAAACATGCCTGCTTTCAAGGACTCATGGTTATACCCGTCCCATCTGCCTCCCATCTCAAGGTCCCTGCTCTTCACCATGCCAGGTCAGGTTGTCCCAGTTTCCAGGGACTAAGACATGAGCATCTTTAGATGGGCCTTTATCCTGTTTACCTCTGCTTGCACTTAAAACCTCACTAAAATGATGAAGGAGAAAAAAAACCCCACCTTAAGAGGTGAGGAAATGGTAAATGAGCATTTTCAAGGAATTAAAAGCTGGAAAGCAATGGCTAACTAGTAAGTATCTTACTTCATTAGAAAACATAAACCGTCCCTCCCCATATGTTCATCTGTTTTGTTTCTTCAATTTCACATATAAGAGAAATCATATGGTATTTGTCCCTCTCTGATTGACATATTTTGGTTAGCATAATACATTCTAGTTTCATCTACATTGTTGCAAGATTTTATTCTTTTTGGTGGCTGAGTAATTATCTATCTATCTATCTATCTATTATCTGTCCCCCACATCTGCTTTATCCATTCATCAGGAGAGCACTGGTGATGAGCACTGGGTGTTTTATATAAGTGATGAATCACTAAAATCTACTCCTGAAACCAAAACCAAAACCAAAACCCAACACCAAAACCAAAAACCAAACCCAGATTCCCTGGGGTATATGTCCAGATTCTTAGGAGTTTAGGGCAGGGGCTGGGTGAGGAATGCAAACCCAGCTGATTTAGCCAAAGAATCACAAAATGTCTGAGAACTGAAGCCATCAAGTGTCTGAAGGTGGGGATGTGGATGTGGTTGAAAAAAAGGTTGTTGGAAAACCAGAACAGTCAAAACTTGCCTTTATACATTGTCTTTATCTTCTGTACGTAAATTAAGCAGTCTTTCATTCTTCTCAAATCTCTTGAAACTCTTCTCAACTCTTTGAAATTCACCTTCTTCACAGAACTACCTCCTTTGTCCACTGCCTTCTTCTTGAGATATTTGAGGCTATCCATCACAATTTGCTGTATCAACCCGGTGCTTGACTCCCCCCGCATGGTGATTGTGCTTAGCAATCTACGTATGTATTTTACTAGCATTAAAAAATATCATGCCATGCTCTGGTGACTCACCACAGCTTTCTAGAGCCTACAAACTTTCATAATTCAGTTTCCTGTCCACAGAGGAATCATGTGGCCTTTTATGTGCTCATCATTCTCAAATGCTGAACACTTAGCAACTTTTCTTCTAATATGGTGGGCTTTTCCAGTCCCCCTTGGCTCATGCCAACCTCATTCATAAGGTTTAATTTGTGTAGAAGATGTCTTCACTTAGTAATGTGCGGAAGATGAATCGATAATGCACAATATGTGTCAATAATGTGAGCGTGGAACAAGCTGAAGTGTGCCGCAGGGACTATATATACTTCCTCTTGCCTGGGTTCACGGAGAACTTAAACATTTTTGCAGGCACAATTCCTTAGAGGATTTGTTTTAAAAATCTGGATAGATATGATGCAGGTAAAGTCAAACTGTGACTTTTAACCTCTCCAATGTGTCCACACTTGGATTGTTTTTTTCCCAACAGTGTGATGGAACATCTCTGTTACACGTCCGGACTTCCACAAAGCTTGTCATTTGTGGGTGATTGTCTAAATAAGGGTTCTCCCCTGGCTCCTGGACTGTGGCCAAGAGGGGAGAGTGCCAGTTCACAGGCCACTTCAGGGTCTCATGCCAAGACCGAGGTCTCTATGCCTATGACCCAACCTATGGGTGAGACTCCTTCACCTCCCTTCATGTACGGAACTTGATCCCACAGCTTCCACAGAGGTACTTCTGTCTGTGGGTGGATGCCAAATTGTTATAGGGGGACGATTCAAGCAGGGGTGACTTATTCAGCCATCTTGCTGATGTTACTCCCTAAAAATACCTTAATGGAATTGAGGGATACAAAGTTAGTGTATCTCCAAAAGTTGTAAATTAAGTATGCTTTAAAAATGAAATGTGCTGTTATCATTTAGGAGCTAATTCTTGAGAAACACAGAAAAAGTAGGGGAAATTCAGGCTTAGAAAAAATTGTTCCACTTCAAAGTTTGTGATCAATTTTTAAAAGTCTCTGGTGATCTTTGGGGCGCCTGGGTGGCTCAGTCGGTTGGGTGTTCGACTTCGGCTCAGGTCATGATCTCACAGCTTGTGGGTTTGGGCCCTGCCTTGGGCTCTGTGCTGACAGCTCCGAGCCTGGAGCCTGCTTCAGATTCTGTGTCTTCCTCTCTCTCTCTGCCCCTCCCCATCTCTCACTGTCTCTCAAAAATAAGCATTAAAAAAAATTGTTTTTAAAAGTCACTAGTGATTTTTAAACTTTACTTTCCTTACATTTGATATTCTTTAATGGCTCTTAAAATACAGCAAAATACTTTTACAATAAATACCTGTTTTTTTTTAATTGACACATCAATTCTAAAGTTACCTTTCATGAAAGGCAAATGACCCTATTATCTGACTAGCTAATGGATAGCTTATCGTATCTTATTATTTTTGTTGTACTTTTCTGTGTTTTTCAAATTTCTAAAATAAGAAATGATAAACTTATGAAGAATTCATTTCTTTTTTTATTTTTTTATTAAAAAAAATTTTTTTTAACGTTTATTTATTTTTGAGACAGAGAGAGACAGAGCATGAACAGGGGAGGGGCAGAGAGAGAGGGAGACACAGAATCTGAAACAGGCTCCAGGCTCTGAGCTGTCAGCACAGAGCCCGACGTGGGGCTCGAACTCACGGACCGTGAAATCATGACCTGAGCTGAAGTCAGATGCTTAACCGACCAAGCCACCTAGGCGCCCCATGAAGAATTCATTTCTGCAATGAGAGGAGTAGAAAGCATAAGGAGAAGGCAAGTAGCTCAGGAGACACCCGTGCCCAGCCAAGGAGTGGTGCGTGGAGGAGAGGAGGCAGAACCAGATGGGGCAGTGAGAGACCAGTCACGTGTTTTCCACACCCCAAAGCCCTTCGCTACCCCCAGCAGGACCTGGTGAAATCCTGGGTCTCCTGCCAGGCTCACACTCAGACATCCCGAGTTCACATCATGAAGGGGTTGTTTCTCCAGCTGCTGATACTCTACGGCCTGGTGATCTCGCCAGTGGCAGGAAGTCTTAAAGACAAAACTAAGACTACAACTAAGCCTCCAAAATACAGTAGGTATTCTGGTTGAGCTTCAAAATGAAGAAGGGGTTGAAAGCAGAAGAAATAGGGACTGACTGATATATATGAAGGCATTGGTTCCTTTTATAAGCCAGGATGCTGAGGAAAGTTGAATGTGCACTTCTTAAGTTTGAGGGTCTCCTGATGTTTCATGTAATGATGTTTTTATGTGTGTTGTGGGGACTGTGGTGGCTACATGGCATTTTTAAAAAAAGGAGCTTAGCAGTGGAAACCTCCACAGGGTTCAAAACCCACGTGGAAGGTGCTTAGACTGAGTCACCAGGAGTTTGTGTCCTCCAGTTAGGAGTTCCAAGGGTGACTACCACATTGGGAAAAGGGTACTAAGTATTTCTTGAAATATGCCCTTTGCTTAGGGAATTGAGTATTTTATAACATTGGGCGTGGGGTGCAGAAATAAAACACATGCTTATTGAAGAGAAATTTGGAATTCTTGGGGTAAAGAATTCAAATCAGCAATAAAGTGGAAAATTGTATATCCATAACTGATGGCAAAGGTTTCTGGGGAACAGCTAGGTTTGGAGGGCTGTCTCGCCCAGACACAAAAAGTACAAGACAGTTCTTTTTTTCTCTGTAATCCATTCTCCCAACCCTGTAAAATGAGAGCAGGTGGCAAGAGGATCTCTTGGGTCTCTTTGTTCTGAGAATTGGGTTTCAGGACTCTGTTCCTGTGATGTTAAGTTCCACGGAGGTGACTTCATGGTTGCTGGATTCGTTAGGGGATAGGAGCTGGATTTTGACTCGAGGAATGGAAAAGGCCACCAGATCGCTGTACAGGTAGAAGAGGAAGAGAAACCAATGGAATGGGTCCTGGGGCCTTAAAGGGGCTGATAGGAATGGGAAAATGTCTTCTTCTTGGAGTCATTGCTCATGTGTTCCTTCTCAGTTATGGTAAAGGCAAATCTGAGAAAATGCCACTTGGATTCCTAATGCCTACAAATGCTGAAGAAAATGCCAGCTTAACTCAAATTGTGATATAGGCTATGAATGCTGCATTTCTATCTGTGGAAATACCTGCATGAAAAACCCAGAACCTGGTAGGATCTTAAAAGCACCACTCTTTTGCCATTCAGTTTTCAAAGACTAGGGACCCCCTAATTGTGAGGGGACAGACAGAAGGAGACTATGCCTCCCTAGTCCCAGTGTCCAAACCAACATTGAGACCCCCATTTCTTCATCCCAGCCCAAACCCCCATTCTCTACTTGCAGGCCTATCTGATTTATCCAAACTTCAGGAGGTCTGTCATTTATGTGTCTTTGCTCACTGGACTTAAAACATCAGAGAGAAGCCTTGTGTGGGCATCTTCTAAGCCACAGAAGATATTCCTGCCTCCTGGGTTTGGGAGGGTGTTGCACTTAGAGAAATGTATTTCACTACACCATGTGGCCACTGACTACCTACCCCTTCTCTCTTCCAGAGACTGGCACTGAGAACTATACACCCAGCCCTAGGGAAGTGCTTACATGACATCCCATAACCACCACTAAGAGCTGTGGGACAGACACCAGAGGGGCATCAGAATAATACTAGCTGAAGTCCAGTGGGACCATTGTCTTGTCCCAGCTGGAAAATGAGAGGAGAAAAGAGAAGGGGTCCCAGGACAATGTCTTCCTACTTGACAACCCTCTTCCCTGAACCGTTGTATCCTCAATTCCTTGACAAATAAACTGTGGCAGTAACCCAGAACCTCTGTCTCTTCTATAATCCCAGGACCATTCGCTGCCCTCACATTTTTCCTAAGCCCCAAACCCCTGCCTCCCAGTGGATTTCCCTGCCTTCTCAACATCCAGAAGCTTATTCTCCTTAGCCAAGAGTCTTGGACTCTCTTGGTTCATTGACCAACATCCCTGAAGAAGGCTGCTATGTGTGGGAGATTCTTATGGCTACAGGAAACATCATCCCTCTGGGTTCCCCATACCTTGGTGCAGCCTTTCTTTCCTTTTTTGTTTTTTTTAAAATGTTTATTTATTTTTGAGAGAGACAGAGACAGAATGCGAGTGGGTTAGGGGCAGAGAGAGAGGGAAACACAGAATCTGAAGCAGGCTCCAGGCTCTGAACTGTCAGCATCAGAGCCCGACGTGGGGTTCGAACTCATGAGCTGTGAGATCATGACCTGGGCTGAAGTCGGACACTCAACTGACTGAGCCACCTAGGGCCCCATTTCTTTCCTTATTTCAGGCCTGTGATTCTAGCAGGTTCCCACAAGTGGCCTCCCTTTTAACAATCTTCCTTAAAAGTGGCAGCATCCATGGTCTACAATTGGAAAGAAATGCCTTTGGCCTCTCCAAACTGTCCTCTCAGATGATGCCTCATTTATTACCATTATTTACTCAGTCACTTGGAATCTGGAAAAATTTTTTCAAATGTAAATACTCCTAGAAAGAATAGGCAACCTTTAGAGGTTATAGAGAGCTTACAATGTGTTCAGGTTTGTGGCAAGGGCCACTCCTCATGAGTGCAGGTGTGACCAACTCTCTATTGGCATATAGCCCAAGGAAGGGTTAAGTCTTATGATCCAAACAAGCAGAAACCAGGTGGGGTATGCAAGAAGGGATGAGTGGGGCATATAGTCAGTGCCTTAAGGTATAATAAATTCAGAGGAGTTTTTACATGTCTGGGTCATGATATCAGGTTTCCTGGAAGAAGAGATGCTTGGTCCTACCTTGAGGGATAGAGAGGAATTGGGGTAACTCAGAAGGAAAGTTAGTTTTCCTCCATGACAGGGTTAAATATGGACTTGGGGGGAAAGGAAGGGAACTTGAGGGAAATGAAAGGTTGATACCCTATCCTCCTCCTGCTCCCAAAACCAACAGGTGAAGTTGCAGACAAGGTTGGATTATGGATTTGGTATTAAGCTCTATGACCCTCGCATATTCAAACTGACAGCTTTTCCTTTTGGGTCCCTGTTGTTATACCCATAAAACCTGCAGAGCACAAGTATTGTTTGCTAAAATTAACAGAGGAAAACAAACAGACACAGACAGGTGGCTGAAACTACTCAGTCTGCTCTGAAGGTTGATGACAAACAGATGCGTAGACTTCAGTGTCCCAGTGCCCCTGTACTCAAGTTTCCTGAAATATATACAAGTTAAGGGCCAGAGATGTGCTTAAACAGGGGTTCTAGTGGGAAATAGGGATGGGAGGGATGCTTTGCCGAAAGAGTATTAGCTGAGATGGGTTAAGGAGGACAGGTCTGTAGTGTTGGACTAGCAGGGGGTGATTGCCTTAGGACAAAACAAATGAACTGTTTCATGCTAAGCAATTAGCAAAAAAAAGGCAATTGAAAGAAACTCTGGGGACACCAGGTGGAGAGGACACTCTAAGCCACAGGTGCTTAAGGAACACACTGAGCTTTTATACTTGGGTGTCTCACTTCAAAGGCCACAGTTAATCCACACTGAAAGCAGAAGTGGGAGGTTATTTGTATCCAGCCATGGGGCTGGGTAACCCACAAGGGATTTCTTTGCTCTCCTGGAAGGATTGGTCCCGAGTAAACTAGACTGGCATTGCCAGAAGAATTATGGACCAACAGGCAATTTGAACATACTTCCTAGGAACTTATATAATAGGAAGAAAAAACAAAACAAAATAAAACAAACCCAGTAATTATCTAAATTATGTTGTTTGATTTGAACAACACAAATAATAAGGGACTAACTTCTCTCAAAAAGAATTCAGAATATACAAGAGCAAATGGAACATTTTTTAAAAAGTCTCAACAAATGTCAGGAAATTGAAATCAAGCTGATCATGGTAGAAGTAAATAAAAATAAGTAATGTAAAATGGCTAGAAAAAATTTCCATATGATTAAAAATTAAGCAAAGCAATTAAAAGGAGTCAAGAGCCAAAATGAAATCATGATAGAAATAGAAAATATTTCAAACCAAAAATGAAAATATGACATCTCAAAACATATGCATACAGAGGGATGTCCACCAAATGACAACATATGAGACCCCAGCCTCTCTCCTCCAACAAAGATCAACAATTACACAAGTATCCAGGAACAGAAATAGTTCTGGGAAAGCTCTGGAGTCCATGTAGAAACTTCAGCAAAACAGGGAACATACACCTGAGAGTAATTGCGTACGAAAAGACGGAAGGGCAGCTACATTCGCCTATGTCATCCCATCCCCCAGCTGGCCTTGCTCCATACCAAGGGGAAGTCTCCCATTAAAGCTCCCCTCACCACAGAAGGAGAAAGCAGAGTGAGTCACTGCCCCCACCCCTAGCCTTCTGGGGTATCACACAAACGTTGGGCTTCAGTTTCACCCCACACAGACCAGCAAAGCTGAGACATTTAGAGACAGCTAGGAACAGGGATGAAAAGCAGTAGCAGCCACACAGTGGCAGTGATTGTGGTAAATAGTGACCTGCCCTGCAAACAAACCCAGCGGATTTTCCACTGAAGAAACCAATGGCCAGCATGGCCACCATAGACTCCTGCGGATTTCACTAGCTTTTGCCACACGATTATTTGCATTCACTGTCATCAACCACCTGAGTCTCTCCCAACTCCTTACTGCCTGCCCACCTGGAGTCCAGTAACTGCACTGGTAGCTGATCCAGACCTCTGCAGCTGTGCAATTGCAAGATGCCAGTCTAGACCCCCATGGCTGACTCCCACCAAAGGGTGCATACTTGGGGCTGGCCTTTCCAGCTGTCACAGGCCACCACGTAATGCACATGGCTGGGGGAAACTGTGAAGTCCAGGAGGGCATGCTCACCCCCACGGCCCCTGCAGCTGCTTGTGGTCCTGGATCAGGCCCTCTCTTCGGTCACTGGCCTGTACCACAGCACTCATCTATAGATGGCCCTTTAGCTGTGCAGCTGCACATTCCTGGTCCCACCCCCACCACAGGTCTTCACTGACAGGTGCTGGGGACCTATGTACAGCATGTTGACTATAGATAATAATAGTGTAGTGCATACTTGCAAGTTGCTGAGAGAGTCAATCTTACATGTTCATCACAAGCTTTTTGAGTCTATAGGATTGTGTCTTCCAACATACGTGGAAATTTTCAGTCATTATTTCCTCAAATGTTTTTTCAGCCTTGTACTGTTCTCTTCTCCTTCCATGACTGTGACAGATGTCAGGACTTTGGTTATTGTCCCTGAGGCTCTGTGTATCTTTTTTTAGTATATTTTTTTGTTATTAAAATTGGATAGTTTCCATGGGTCAGTCTTCAAGGTCACTGCTCCTCTCTGTCATGCGCATTCTGATATTAAGCCCATCCAGTGAGTGTTTAATCTTAATTATTATGTTTTTATTAAGTTTCCTTTTCCTTCTTTATGTTTTCTGTTTCCTTCCCAAGACGTTCTATTTTTCCATCAGTTTCAATGGATAGAAACCATGATTACTTGCTTCAGAATTGTTGTAATAGCTGCTTTAACATCTTTGAAAGATAATTCCAACATTTATTTCATCTCAAAACTAGAGTCTGTTGGTAGTTTTTTTTTTTTTTTTTTTGCCACAGGAGTTGATATTTTCATTTTCCTTCATAGGCTACATAATTTTGGATTATATCTTGGACATTCTGAAAATTATAAGACTGAGTCTTACTTACACCGAATGGAGAAGGTTGATATTGTGTTTTGAAAAGTAGTTGAAATGATTAGGTTCAGGCTGAAGAGCTTAACCTGTCTTGAGTGGGTTGTATTCCAATGTCAGTTCAGCTTTTCAAAGCTTTGTTTGTAGTTCATTTATTGCCTCCCTGGATATGCACCACCAAGTGGTTAGTCTGGGACCTAGGTGGTGGTGTATCTGTGGATTCATTTCTCAAAGTATGTCAGTATGCACAGCTTAGAGGTGAACCCAGGAATACATAAACAACTGTATGTGTTTGCTTTCTCAAGTTTTTCCCTTGGTGATCTCCCCAGTGCCTTCTGTTTCTCCAAGGTTCCAAACAGCTTAGGCTTTGTTTACCCTGAGTTGCCAGGCCCTTCCGCAACTATATCCATATCCAGAGCCAAGTGGCAGAGAACAAAGACAGAAAAGAGAAACAGGGGCAACCCACCAGGGGTTCACCCACTCTCTTAGAATTACAGCTGACCCAACAGAGAAAGAGTTCCCCTCTCTGAGTTTTCTCTCCTTCCAATCCTATTCCACCTGCTGCCCATCACTACTATAGATTTTGTTAGGGACTAGGAAGCAGAACAAGAATTAAGGGACACCTGGCTGGCTCAATTGGTAGACAGCGTGACTCTTGATCTTGGGGTTGTGAGTTCAACCCCCATGTTGGGGGCTAGAGATTACTTAAAAATAAAATCTTTAAAAAATCACCAGAGTATTGAAAAAGTACCAAGTAGAATATCTAGAAATAAAATATATAACTGAAATAAAAAGCAAAAAGAAAGAAATTGTTTGAATCATTGAGGATTACTCATGAGCAGCAAAAAAAGCATAAAGATAGTAGAAATAAATTTTCAACATGCTGGCTTAAAACAATTAAACAGTTCTGAATACCCAGTGGAAACTTCTTTTTATTTTTTTTTTTTTAAGTTTTTTTTTTGTATTTATTTTTGAGAGACAGAGAGAGACAGAGCGTGAGCAGGGGAGGGAGATACAGAATCCGAAGCAGGCTCCAGGCTCTGAGCTATGAGCACAGAGCCCGATGTGGGGCTTGAACCCATGAACCGTGAGATCATAACCTGAGCTGAAGTCAGACGCTTAACTGACTGAGCCACCCAGACACCCCCCTTCTTTTTATTTTTAAAAAATTCTGTCAGGGGGACCTGGGTGGCTCAATCAGTTAAGCATCGGACTCTTGATACGAGCTCAGGTCATGATCTCAGGGCTATGAGAGGGAGCCCCACGTTGACTCTGCACCGGGTATGGAGTCTGCTTAAGATTCTCTCTCTCCCTCTCTCTCTGCTCCTCTCCCACTTGCTCTCTCTCAAAATAAATAAATAAACTTAAAAAAATTCTGTCCAGGTTTTTGAGGTAGATTGACCAATAAAAATTGGGTATATTAAAGGTAGGTATCATAAACTTTGATATAGGTACATATTGTGAAATGATCACCAAAATCAAGCTAGTTTGCATATTCATCACTTCAAATAATCACCTGTTTTTTTTTTATGTGTGTTGAGAACACTTAAGGTCTACTCTCCTAAACACAGTATTATTAATTACAGTCACGATGCTATCCTTTGGATCCCCAGAGCTTACCCATCTTTTAACTGAAGGCTTGTCTGCTTTGACCAGCATCTTCCCTTTCATACACCCCCTGATGCCTGGAAACCACTATTCTACTCTCTTGTTTCTATGAGTTCAACTTTTTGAGATTCCCCATGTAAGTGAGATCGTGTAGTATTTGCCTTTCTGTGCCTGGTTTCTTTTGCTTAGCATAATATCCTCCAGATTCATCCATGTTGTTGCAAATGGCAGGATTTTTTTTTAAGGCTGAATCATATTCATGTATATCATATTTTCTTTATCCATTTATCCATCCATGGATACTTAGACAGTTTCTGTGTCTTGGCTTTTATGAATAGTGCTACAATGAATATGAGGGTGCAGATATCTCAAGATCGCGCTTTCATTTCCTTTGGATATGATATCCCCAGAAGTGGGATTGCTGGATCATATGGTAGTTCTGCTTGTGATTTTTGAGGAACCTCCAGACTGTTTTCCACAGTGGATGCATCAGTTTAAATTCTCACCAAACATGCACTAGAATCCTCTTTTCTCCACATCCTTGTCAATACTTGTTTTCTTATGAATGTTGGATGATAGGCATTCTAAGAAGATATGAGGTGATATCTCATTGTAGTTTTCATTTCCCTGATGATTAGTGTTGTTGAGCATCTTTTCATATACCAATTGGCCATTTGTATGTTTTCTTTTGAGAAATGTCCTTTCAAGTCCTTTGTCCATTTATTGATCGGGTTATTCTTTTTCTTGTTATTGAGTTGTTTGACAAACACACAAAATGAATTTGCGAATACTGCAAATATCTGCAAAAAATAAGCATAGATTATAGATAACTCAAAATAAGATTGTAGAAATGAACCCACATATGTAATTAGGCCATAAATGTCAATTAATAGATAAAGACTGGCAGACCTGATTTTTTTTTTTTTTTTTGTAGATTTACACGGTTTGAAAAATGAAACACAAGTGCATGGAAAGGTTGAAAGCAAACTGAGAGGGAAAAGTCGAGGCAAATGCAAACAAAAAAAGAGATGGTATAGTTAGATCGACATCAGGAAATACAGAACTGTAAGAGGAGTTTATTCTCAGGATAGAGGAGGAGTCACTGTATAATGATAAAAGATTCCATTCACCAGGAATGTCTGCATTTACCTAAATCAATAGAATCAAGATCTATTAAACAAACGCCGATGCAATTACAGACATAAATTGAGAAATCGTTGTAGTGAGAGCCCTCCACACACCGTTCCGAATTATTGACAGTCAAAGAGACAAAAAATTACAAAGATTTAAGATATTTAAACAACACACTGTGGAGATAGGCAGTGCTCTGCATGCCACACTTAGCGAGATTCAGTATCAGAATGTAGATCACTGGATAGGAGTTATGTAGAAGATCACATCTTTGGAGGAAGCATCTGCTTACTCTGCCCAAGCGTGGGACAAGGTGTCTGAAGGAGATCCATGGAGCTAATTGTCCTCCTCAAGGTCTGCCAAGTGACTGAGGCAAAAGGCACATTGTTGGTTGAGTAGCCAAGCAGGAGACATGCCGTGCCATTGAGAGGAGGAAGAGGTGAGGAAGGAGCTCTCAGCCATGGAAGTGGGACCTGAGGCTGGGTGTACTCCCGGCATGGGTTGGGAGTGGGGGGAGCAGTAGGGGGTTATGGGATGTGATAGAATCATAGTGAGGCCTTACCTGTAGTTTCTGAAAATGGTAACCTGGAAATTCAACTGTTCCCCTCGCTCCTGACCACCTGTAGACCTTTCAGTTGCAAAACGCTCCTCCATTCACTGCAAAGAGCAACCTCTGCCATGTGGGGAAGCTGGGCAAAGAGGTAGGTTCAATGATGGGGTTCTGGGGAAGCTTCTGACTACCCAGGCTCAAGAAATGAGGAGCCCACTGGGTTTGGAACATTGTCAAAGGGACAGCTGGGAAATAGGAATAATATCTCCACCATCGTTTTAAGTGACTTAGAATCTTATGGTCCCAGAAATTCAAGCAAATTACTTTAATCTCTTAAAATTTCTCACAATTGTACCACTACGCATGTATTAGAATGACTAAAATAAAACATTTACAATCTTAAATGCTAGCAAGCATATGAGGCAAGTGGAGCTCTCCTGTACTACTAGTGGAAATGCAAGATGGCACAGCCACTTTGGAAAACATTTTGGTGGTTTCTTGTAACCATATACTTATCACATAACCTAACAATCCTACTCCCTGGTACTTGCCCAAGAGAAATGGCAATTTACGTTCATACAAAAACCTGTATGAAACTGTTTGTAGGGAGTTAATTCATAATCACCACAAACTGGAAACAACCCAAGTGCGCGTTAACTAGTGAGTGGATAAACAACCCGTGGTACCTCCATACGATGAAACATAACTCAGCAATAAGAAGGTCCAGACAACACACAACATGAGGGAATCTCAAATGCATTATGAAAACATATTGTGAGTGTTAATATTTTAAACACTGCAACATAACTTTCAAAATAAATCCTTTGGAGCCAAAATACCATCCCAATTTGATACCCACAATCATCCACTTAAAAAATATATGGGGGAGGGGAAGGGAAAAAAAAAAGCTAGAGAGAGAGGGAGCCAAACTATAAGAGACTCTCAAAAACTGAGAATAAACTGAGGGTTGATGGGGGGTGGGAGGGAGGGGAAAGTGGGTGATGGGCATTGAGGAGGGCACCTGTTGGGATGAGCACTGGGTGTTGTATGGAAACCAATTTGACAATAAATTTCATATATTGAAAAAAATAAAATTAAATAAAAGTAAAAAAACAAAGAGGAAAAAATATGTGGAAAGCATTTCTTGAAAAGTTAGACATTTTAAAACTCTTCTCCTTCTCGTAGAACTCATATTTCCATTCTTATTACCCCACAGACTCACAATCTAATGCAATATAATCTTATGCTCAAAAACCTTTTAATCATGATCTTTTCATACTGCTATGCCATAAACACATGTATGTATATTAAAATGTAAAGTTTTCAATTCCTGGGACCATAAGACTCTAGGAATAAAATGTTTTCTTATGGACTGATTTTTCATTCCATTTGTTACTTTAATAACATTATAATAGTGACCATATAAGTAAATACATTGAAATTATCAATTGGCAAAATTTTATTGATAAACAAAATTCTATAGGTAATGCATCTCTTGGTGATATGTAAGTGCATGGGAACAAAAGGAGTTTTGTTATAGGTATGTCACGTGGTTCTTGTAACTTCCAGATCATTGCCCCCCAATGACGTAATATTCTATAATAAAAAACTATTTTTGTACTTGATCTTAGCCAAAAGGCCGAGAAGCGATTATATAAAAAACTATTTTTAATGATCTAATCTAAATATTCATAAAAGCTTACTTAAATCCCCTTTCTATGTTTACAAGGCATAGAACTGGAACCTTATACTTCAAAGGAATTTGTTTCCTAGGAATTAGGATACTGATCACAAATCACACATGACTTTCTCAATTTCTGGAAAGTACCAAAAAGGCTTTACCAGTATTTACCAAATGATCAATAATGTTATTAATTAGACTTGTTACTCTTTTATGTAGAGACATTGTTTAATCTGATGCACTGTAAGTGTTGGAAAGTTTGAATACTACTAACTTTGATAGACCTTCCATAATATATATTTTATAAAATGCTTTTATCTTATTGCATGCTTTAAATACCTTTTAAAATTTGGGGGGGGGCACCTAGATGACTCAGTTAAGCATCCCACTCTTAATTCTGGCTCAGGTCATGGTCTCGTGGGATTGAGCCCCACGTCAGGCTACAAGCTGTAAGTGCAGAGCCTGTCTGCGATTCTCTCTGTCTCCTCTCTCTGCACCCCACCCCTGGCTCTCTCTCTCTCTCTCTCTCTCTTAAAATAAACAAATAAGCATTAAAAAAATTTATGCCACAGATTTAACTCTATTTATGGAAAATGTTAAACAAATCCACTAATTGGCAAAGTCAGTCCTCAATCGGCCAAATCAGGCCACTTTCTCCCACAATACAGCTGACTTCATTTTTCAATTGAAATTAATGTTTTCATACACATCCCTGTGGATATGTGCCATCACTCTTGGGATTTCTAACTCTAGAAGAGGGAGCTAAAGGCACGGTGACATACTATGACTTTGTCACCTGAGAGAAACAGGGTACTGACCAACCTCTTAGTATTTCCTACCCACACATTTTTGCTTTGCTCTTTGGGAAGCGTCCTAAGGAAAATGCACTCTCAAAGTGTTCCTTTGTTTGTAACTCAGTTTTTACACTTTGGACACATGCAAGAGATAGGTAAGAAGTATGGTCCCTACCCCTCCTTGTTTGGAAGCAGCACGGGGCTTTGTGCGAGACAGGAAAGGAGAAAGGCAGACTGCAGGCTCTTTCTCAGGCAGACCAACTTCAGGAAGAAGTAAATGCGGAATTTGAGAAGCAGGACATCATGTCCTGAAATCTGTCTGTGCCTGTGTACCCTCTGGAAAACCTTCCTGTGCCCTCAGGGGTACGTGTGCGCCAGCATGATCAGGACTGAGTTGAATCTCATCATTTTCACATGGGTAGACTGACATAAGAGTAGCCCCAAATGGCATGGCTTCAAAGTCTCTTCATTCCTGGTTCGTTGCTGTTCCTACAGCGCTCTAGTGCCCATGCCTCCGACATCTGTCCCGTTGCCTAGGGCCACTGGGCAAGTCCCCCACACGCATTTGCTCATTCCCCATAGGACCCATGTTTTGTAGTCTCCTGCCCAAACAGATCCTCCTCAAATCAAAATGAATCCACTGTTTTAAAGTTGCCAGATTTAGGGGCGCCTGGGTGGCTCGGTTGGTTAAACGTCCGACTTCGGCCCAGGTCATGATCTCACGGTCCGTGAGTTCGAGCCCCGCGTCGGGCTCTGTGCTGACAGCCAGAGCCTGGAGCCTGCTTCAGATTCTGTGTCTCCCTCTCTCTCTGACCCTCCCCCATTCATGCTGTGTCTCTCTCTGTCTCAAAAATAAATAAATTAAAAAAAAAATAAAAATAAATAAAGTTGCCAGATTTAGCAAATAACAATATAAGCTGACCAACTAAATCTGAATGATAAACACCAAATAATTTTTAGTATAACGATGGTCCTTGTATTTCATGGGATATACTTCTATGAAAATTCTAACCGGACGTGCTGTATTATATTTGGCAACCTTTGGTCTGCATCTCGCCCTGTACCCGCCCCCCCCCCCCCCGCCCGAGCTCTGATTCCTACTAACTGACTACAGGCTAATCTAACCAATGAATTCCCAAGACTGGGTTAACAGGTGTAAAACTTCACACCAAAAGGGTGATTTGATTATAAGAATTTAAGGCATCCTAGGGCCTTGGCTAATCTTTTGGGGGAACAAAAGTAATGATATACAAAGTCTTATACAGGAAACTCAAAAACTAAAATATATTTTAAAATATTTTAAAAATATTTTTCTGCATTCAGTAAATTATTTGTTTAGTGACTAAAATATATTAAGTACTAATATGCTAGTCACCATGCTTTCCACAATAGTCCAGTTAATTCTCATGTCTATGAAGTAGATGTGTTATATTTCTTTTAAGGAAAACTGAAGCTTGGGGCTTGTGGCTAGATTAGTCAGTAGAGCATGCGATTCTTGATTTCAGGCTTGTGAATTCAAGCCCCACATAGAATGTGGAGATTACATAAAAATAAAATCTTAAGGGCGCCTGGGTGGCTCAGTCGGTTAAATGGCTCTTGGTTTCTGATGAGGTCATGATTTCACAAATCATTGAGTTAGATTTGGGCTCCACACTCCCAGTGTGGAGCCTACTTGGGATTCTTTCTCTCCCTCTCTGCTCCTCCCCCATTCTCTCTTTCTCTCTAAATAAACTTACAAAAAAAATTTAATAAAATCTTAAAAAAAAAAAAAGAAAGGAAAACTGAGGCTCAGTGAGGTTCAGTGGCTGAGCCAAGGCCACATAGCTGGCAAGCGGGGGATCCACAATGTGAACTAAGGTCCAACCTCAAGCACTGCTTTTGACCATTCCATACCACTCAGGAGTAATCTCACACAATCTCATCTAATTCTCACAGTGACAACAAAGCTGCCAGGTAGGTGTAGCATTTCCATTTCCTAGATGAGGAAACTGAGGATCTGGATACAGCTACACCTGTCAGTTACCAAGCCAGGACCCAAAACCAGTTGTCACTGAGTTTGGGGCCATAATTGCCATTCCGAACAGTCCAGGCATTGCTGTAACATTCAGAGAGGATACAGGATTAGAATTCTGGTGGCGGGGGTGGGAAACGATAAATTGCTACAAGTCTTTCCCCTTAGGCAGCCACGTAATATGGTTCAGGAGATCTGGAAAAGACTCCTGGCAATGTCTAAAGTTCCACCAATAATATAGGTGCATTCTGGGCATAATGACGTTCTCTGTCTCTCTCTTTCTCTTCCTGTCTGCCTCCCTCCTCTCTTGCTGTTTTCAAATTGCATTTATGCATTTATTCATTTAATTTCTTTAACTTTATTTATTTATTTTCAGAGAGACAGAGAAAGAGTGAGCACCCACGAGTGGGGGAGGGGCAGAGAGACGGGGAGAGAGAGAATCCCAAGCAGGATTCTCTCCGCAGACAGCGGGGGACCAATCTCACAAACAGTGAAATCAGGACCTGAGCCAAAATCAAGAGTCAGATGCTCAACCAACTGAGCCAGACAAGTGCCCCTCAAAACGCATCTTAGTTTGAGAGGTAACACTGTATGGCCTTATCAGTTCTTCACATCACAAAATGAAACAGTACATAAGGACCAGGAAGAGACGTATGGAAACGGGATTGAGTGAATGGGAGAGGGCTGTCAGTTTATTACGTGCTCTAGGAGTAATTTAGGGGAGCAGGGGAGGGTGGGTGAGCAGAGCTAGTCCTCTGAAGCCACAGTAGAAGTTCCTTCATCCGACATGAGTCCTTGCCTGCTGTCTGACTCTCAGTCCCAGGAAGGCCTCCTGAAGAAGGGGCAGCCGTAGCTTCCCTCAACCCACCTTTGACTCTTTTCATTGGCGATGAAGATGTCTCCTCCAAAGAGAGAGACAGAAGCAGCAGGAACACTACATTCCTTGGGGAGAAGACTGAACTGTGGACAGGAAGGTGCCTGTGTGGGGTGACAAGAGGCGTGGGGATTAGGCACAAGCCAGACAGAGATACAGAGGGTGTGCTGAGAACCATGCAGATGGTCCACACTTCCCTCAGTTCACAGATGAGGAAATCAAGATACACGGTGGGGAAGGGGGTTGTCTGAGGTCACGTGGAGAGTACGGCAGGCCCTTCGAGCCCAGAACCCTCCTGTTGGCCCCACACTCTGTCCCGGCACTGGTCCATGTCCCACCGGGACCCTCGCCCATTGTGTTACTCCTCCATGAGAGGTCACATATCAGTGATCACAGGGATTTGTCTGGAACAGCTGCAGGGCTGGTCTGCCCACTGTCATTCCCAGGGCAACCCCAGACACGAGAGAACACCTTTTTCTTGCTCCACTGATGGCAAGAAACTGATGGTAGGAGACTTTCAGGAGGGCCTGAGATGTCCCATTGGGTCCAGGAGCAAGAAAGTCCCAGATGACCGAGGGTTAACCAAAGGATCCCTCATTTCCTTTCTGTTGTTATCCAAGCCTAGCTTCTGATACTCCTAGAGCACCTCATAAATAGACGACCCTCCCCCACTCACTCAATCCCATTTCCATACGTCTCTTCCTGGTCCTTATGTACTGTTTCATTTTGTGATGTGAAGAACTGATAAGGCCATACAGTGTTACCTCTCAAACTAAGATGCGTTTTGAGGGGCACTTGTCTGGCTCAGTTGGTTGAGCATCTGACTCTTGATTTTGGCTCAGGTCCTGATTTCACTGTTTGTGAGATTGGTCCCCCGCTGTCTGCGGAGAGAATCCTGCTTGGGATTCTCTCTCTCCCTGCCTCTCTGCCCCTCCCCCACTCGCGGGTGCTCACTCTTTCTCTCTCTCTGTCTCTCTGAAAATAAATAAATAAAGTTAAAGAAATTAAATGAATAAATGCATAAATGCAATCTGAAAACAGCAAGAGAGAAGGGAGGCAGACAGAGGAAGAGAGAAAGAGAGAGACAGAGAACGTCATCATGCCCAGAACGCACCTATATTATTGGTGGAACTTCAGACCTTGCCAGGAGTCCTTTCCAGATCTTCTGAACCATATTACGTGGCTGCCTAAGGGGAAAGACTTGTAGCAATTTATCGTTTCCCACCCCCGCCACCAGAATTCTAATCCTGTATCCTCTCTGAATGTTACAGCAATGCCTGGACTGTTCGGAATGGCAATTATGGCCCCAAACTCAGTGACAACTGGTTTTGGGTCCTGGCTTGGTAACTGACTGTTGTAGCTGTATGCAGATCCTCAGTTTCCTCATCTAGGAAATGGAAATGATACACCTACCTGGCAGCTTTGTTGTCACTGTGAGAATTAGATGAGATTGTGTGAGATTACTCCTGAGTGGTATGGGATGGTCAAAAGCAGTGCTTGAGGTTGGACCTTAGTTCACATTGTGGATCCCCCGCTTGCCAGCTATGTGGCCTTGGCTCAGCCACTGAACCTCACTGAGCCTCAGTTTTCCTTTCTTTTTTTTTTTTTTAAAAGATTTTATTTTTAAGTAATCTCTACACCCAACATGGGGTTTGAACTCACTTGCGGGAAATAAGGAGTTGCAGGCTCTACCGACTGAGCCAGCCATGCGCCCCAAGCCTCAGTTTTCCTTTTTTTAAATGTTTCATTTGCTCTTGTAAAGAATGTATGTTCCACAGTATTTCTGAATTCTTTTCGATAGACTTCTTACTTGCGTTGTTCAAACTTGTGCTACTGGGTTTGTTGTACCTTGGTTTGTAGTATCTTCCTATCAGCTACTGGGAAGCATGTTCAAATTGTCTTTTGGTCCATAATGCTTCTGAAAATGGCAGGCCCATTACCTTGGGAACAGTCCTTCCAGGAAATCCAAATGAGATCCCTTGGGTGTCTCCTCACCAAACATTTAGATACTAATCACCTCCCACCTCTGCTTTCAGTGTGGGTTAACTCTGGCCTTTGAAGTGAGCCACCAGAGTGTAAAGGCTCAGTGTGTTCCTTAATGCATCTGATGGTTAAGAGTCTCCTCTTTGCCTGGAGGCCCCAGAGTTTTTTCAAATGCTCCCTTTTGCTAATTGCTTAGCATGAAAGAGTTCATTGGTTTTGTCTTAAGGCAATCATCCCTTGCTAATCCAGGAGAACACTACAGACCTGTCCTCCTTAACCCATCTCAGCTAATAGTCTTTCTGCAAAGTACCCCTCCAAACCCTATTCCCCACTAGAACTCCTATTTAAGCACATCTCTGGCCCTTAACTTGTATATATTTCAGGAAACTTGAGTACAGGGGCACTGGGACACTGAAGTCTACGCATCTGTTTGTCATCAACCTTCAGAGCAGACTGAGTAGTTTCAGCCACCTGTCTGTGTCTGTTTGTTTTCCTCTGTTAATTTTAGCAAACAATACTTGTGCTCTGCAGGTTTTATGGGTATAACAACAGGGACCCAAAAGGAAAAGCTGTCAGTTTGAATATGCGAGGGTCATAGAGCTTAATACCAAATCCATAATCCAACCTTGTCTGCAACTTCACCTGTTGGTTTTGGGAGCAGGAGGAGGATAGGGTATCAACCTTTCATTTCCTTCAAGTTCCCTTCCTTTCCCCCCAAGTCCATATTTAACCCTGTCATGGAGGAAAACTAACTTTCATTCTGAGCTACCCCAATTCTTTTCTATCTCTCAAGGTAGGACCAAGCATCTCCTCTTCCAGGAAACCTGATACCATGACCTGGACATGTAACAACCTCAGGATATTTATACCTTAAGGCACTGACTATATGCCCCACTCATCCCTTCTTGCCTGCCCCACCTGGTTTCTGCTTCCTTGGTCCTAAGACTTAACCCTTCCTTGGGCTATATGCCAACAGATAGAGTTGGTCACACCTGCACTCATGAGGAGTGGCCCTTGCCACAGTTTGAGCACAGTGTAGGCTCTCTAGGAGTATTTACATTTGAAAAAATTCCTCCACGTTCCAAGTGATTGAGTAAATAATGGTAAGAAATGAGGTCAGAGGGGGGCGCCTGGGTGGCGCAGTTGGTTAAGCGTCCGACTTCAGCCAGGTCACGATCTCGCGGTCCGGGAGTTCGAGCCCCGCGTCAGACTCTGGGCTGGTGGCTCAGAGCGTGGAGCCTGTTTCCGATTCTGTGTCTCCCTCTCTCTCTGCCCCTCCCCCGCTCATGCTCAGTCTATCTCTGTCCCAAAGATAAATAAAAACGTTGAAAAAAAATTAAAAAAAAAAAAAAGAAATGAGGTCAGAGAGAACAGCTTGGAGAGGCCGATGGCATTTCCTTTCAATTGTAAACCATGGGCATGGTCACCTTTAAGGAAGATTATACTTCCCTAGATTAGTTAAAAGGGAGGCCACTTGTAGGACCCTTCTAGAAGCACTGGCCTGAAATAAGGAAAGAAAGGCTGCACCAAGGTATGGGGAACCCAGAGAGACAGTGTTTCCTGTAGCCAAAAGAACATCCCACA
The DNA here is from genome assembly GCF_027475565.1 of Acinonyx jubatus. NCBI lineage: Eukaryota > Metazoa > Chordata > Mammalia > Carnivora > Felidae > Acinonyx > Acinonyx jubatus. The sequence continues at coordinate 14,828,571 of NC_069388.1, forward strand.
CATAAGCAGTTTTCCGCAGGGATGTTAATCAACGAACCAAGAGAGTTCAGTCGTCTTGGCTAAGGAGAACAAGCTTCTGAAAGTTGTGAAGGTGGGAAATGCACTGGGAGGCAGGGATTGGGGACTTAGGTTAAAGGTGGAGGTAGTGAATTGTCCTTGGACGAAAGAGCAAGAGACAGAGGTTCTGGGTTACTGCCATAGTTTATTTGTCAAGGAATTGAGGCTGATGATATAATGGTTCAGAGAAGAGTGCTGTCAAGTAGGAGAGACATTGTCCTGGGACCCACCCTCCTCCACCCTCTCCCTGCTTTCCAGTTGCAACTAGAAGAAGGTCCCACTGGACATCAGGCAGTATTATTCTGATGGCCCTCTGGTGTCTGTTCCTGGCTTTCAGGGATGGTTATGGGATATATAGTAACTTCCGGCCAAGGGTTGGGTGCATAGTTCTCAGTGCTGATCTCTGGAAGAGAGAAGGGGAGGGTAGTCAGTGGTCACACAGTCTGGCGAAATACATTCTCTAAGTGTAACATCTTCCCAAACCCTGGGGGCAAGAATATTTTCTGTGACTTAGGAGATGCCCACACAAGGCTTCTCTCCAATGTTTTAAGTCCGGTGAGCAAAGACACATAAATGTCAGACCTTCTGAGGTTTGGCTAAATTAGGTAAGTCTGCAAGTAAAGAACTGGGGCTTGGGGTGTGATAAAAAAATGGGGGTCCCCAGGTGGACTGGTTAACAGGACGAGGGAGGCATATTCTCCTTCTGTCCATCCCTTCAGTTAGGGGGTGCATAGTTTTTGACAACTGAATGGCGAGAGAGGGGTGCTTGTTAGATCCTATCAGTGTTTGGAATTTTCATGTAGATTTTTCCATAACCGGAATAGCAGCATTCATAGCGGAAACCACACTCTGAGTAATATTCACAATTTCTTTGGCAACCAGAGTAGGTGGGAACTTCCATGCATATTGATAGTTTCAGTGTTGGTTTAACTGAGAAGGAACACATCAGCAATGACTCCAAGAAGAAGACTTTTTCTCACTGTTATCAGCCCCTGTAAGGCCCCAGGACCCATTCCATTGGTTTCTCTTCCTCTTCTACCTGTACAGCGATCTGGTAGCCTTTTCCATTCCTAGAGTCAAAATCCATCTCCCACCCCCTAACAAACCCAGCAATTGTGAACTCACCTCCGTGGAATTTAACATCACAGGACCTGAGTCCTGAAACACAATTCTCAGAACAAAGAGACCCAAGAGATCCTCTTGCCACCTGCTCTCATTTTACAGGATTGGGAGAATGGATTACAGAGAAAAAAGAACTGTCTTGTACTTTTGTGTCTGGGTGAGACAGCCCTCCAAACCTAGCTGTTCCTCAGAAACTTTTGCTACCAGATATGAAACCACAACTCTCTCCTCAATTGTGCTGATTTCAATTCTTTTATCCAAGGATTCCAAACTTCTCTTAATCCAGCACACATTTTATTTCTCCTCCCCATGCCCAATGTTCCAAAATATCCAATTCCCCAAGCAAAGGGCATATTTCAAGAAATACTTAGTACCCTTTTCCCAATGTGGTACTCACCCTTGGAACTCCCGACTGGAGGACACGAACTCGTGGTGGCTCAATCTTGGCACCCTCCATACATACTTTGTACCCTGTGGAGCTTTCCACCGCTAAGGTCCTCCTCAACAAAACACCATGTAGCCACCACAGTCCCCGCATCACACATAAAAACATCATTACATGAAAAAGTAGAGACCCTCAAACTTGAGAAGTGCACATTCAACTTTCCTCAGCATCCTGGCTTATAAAAGGAACCAATGCCTTCATATATGTCAGTCAGTCCCTATTTCTTCTGCTTTCAACCCCTTCTTCATTTTGAAGCTCAACCAGAATACCTACTGTATTTTGGAGGCTTAGTTGTAGTCTTAGTTTTGTCTTTAAGACTTCCTGCCACTGGCGAGATCACCAGGCCGTAGAGTATCAGCAGCTGGAGAAACAACCCCTTCATGATGTGAACTCGGGATGTCTGAGTGTGAGCCTGGCAGGAGACCCAGGATTTCACCAGGTCCTGCTGGGGGTAGCGAAGGGCTTTGGGGTGTGGAAAACACGTGACTGGTCTCTCACTGCCCCATCTGGTTCTGCCTCCTCTCCTCCACGCACCACTCCTTGGCTGGGCACGGGTGTCTCCTGAGCTACTTGCCTTCTCCTTATACTTTCTACTCCTCTCATTGCAGAAATGAATTCTTCATAAGTTTATCATTTCTTATTTTAGAAATTTGAAAAACACAGAAAACTACAAAGAAAAATAATAAGATATGATTAGATATCCATTAGCTAGATAGGTAATAGTGTCATTTGCTTTTCATGAAAGATAGCTTTAGAAATGATGTCCAATAAGAAATATATATATATATATATTTATTGCAAACATATTTTGCTGTATTTTAAGAGCCATTAAAGAATATCAAAATGTAAGTAAAGTAAAATTTAAAAATCACCAAAGACTATTTATTTATTTAATATAATTTAATAATTTACAGTCAAATTGGCTTCCATACAACAAAGACTTTTAAAAATTGATCACAAAATTTGAAGTGGAACAACTTTTAGTAAGCCCGAATTTCCCCTACTTTTCCTGTGTTTCTCAAGAATTAACTCCTAAATGATACCAGCCCATTTCATTTTTAAAGCATGCTTAACTTACAACTTTTGGAGATACACTAACTTTGTATCCCTCAATTCCATTAAGGTATTTTTAGGGAGTAGCATCAGCAAGATGGCTGAATAAGTCACCCCTGCTTGAATCGTCCCCCTACAACAATTTGGCATCCACCCACAGACAGAAGTACCTCTGTGGAAGCTGCCGGATCCAACTCCGTACACCAATGAACCCAGAAGGAGTCTCCCCCATGGGTGGGTCATAGACCTAGAGATCTCAGTCTCTGAGACCAGAGACTCTGAAGTGGCCTGTGAGCTGACTGTTTTCTCCCTCAGCCACAATCCAGCAGCCACCGGAGAACCCTCATAGACAATCACCGCAGATGACAGAGTTTTGTGGAAGTCCAGGCATCTAACAGAGATGGAACAGAGGGAATTACAGATAGATGGATGCAGGGAGCTTGAATCAGGCATGGCATGGGGGTTGTTCACCTACGACATTCAGAGAAATTTATTGTGAATGAGAATAAACCTTTACTGTGTTTACTGATATTTTTAAAAATCTCTGCATTTTGCCAGAGTCATGAGTCTACTTACATATGTTAGTACCCATGGTGGGAGGGGGACAACTGTTGATTGTTGTAAAGAGAGAAATTGAACCAGAGGAATGAAGTATAAAACAAGGCAGAGTCCTCAGGTTGGTTATCAGTTTATTTGTCAAGGACTCGAGCCTTCTCAGGGTGGGGAGGTCAAGGGGAGAACATGAGTCCTCAGTCAGGGCAAGTGAAACCTCAACAGAGAGCCAGGCAGCACTCTTCTTAGACTATATAGGCTTCTTCTCAAGCTTAACAAACCCAAAATCTGGAACCTGAGCTCAAAGTCACAAACAAAATATTTCTATGTATTTTAAGAAAATCCTTTTCTTGAATTCTGTGTCTTTTCACAGGAAGCCATTCTGGCATCACATGACTTCCCTCTTTCTCCATGTCCCTATAGCCCTGCAGGCTTTCAGGCCCTCCTTAAGGTCCCTAAGGTTAAGACCCAGGACAACCTCACCATCATAGGCATCAGAAAGACTATTCTCATAGGATGTTGGATTTCAGGGCCTACAATATTCTGAAACTCTAATTTCCATACCCATGTGCAGACTGGAAAGCTGAGCTGGAGGAGAAGACGTACTGATCTTTCCCCTTGTGTGTTTTCTTCTGTGCTGATACCACCTAAGCAATCAGCCTCTCCCCAGATTCATATCTTTCACAAAGTTTGGGGGACTTACCTAAGCTTTCCTGCGGAAGCAAGGAAACAACTAGCCGTTCTGAATGAATAATACACACAAGGGAGACAAAATAATATGATCACATCACACAAGTCATGCCAACAAGCCAACTATAAATATCACGATCAATCCCCCAGAGATGGTTAAGGAAATTGTTAAGGAAAAAAGAGCGAAGCAGAAGATGAAATAGCCTGCTGACAACTGGCAGCTGAGGGGTGGGGGGGAAGATAATTACCAGTCAATTTTCCCAGTGCTCTACTGTCTGCCCCCTTTAACCTTTATCTTCTGCTTTGCCGTCCTGAAACCAGAAAGGAAGGAAAACAAAAGAGCCCAAGGAAAGATCAAAGTTCTAATGTTATGATTGCATCGTCACAGGTAATGATTGTCCTTGTCCCTGAAAGTCTTTATATTTGCTCAGAAGTTTTCAACCAAGCAGAAGAGACTCCTCTGCCCTGTCCAGTATGGTGGCCCTTCCCATATGTGACTATTTTAAGTCAACTTAAAATTCAGCTTCCAGTCCTTTCAAGCATTCCATAGCCACACGTAGCTAGTGGCTATTACATTGGGCAGCTCAAACATCAAACATTTCTATCATCACATAAAATGCTACTGAAAAACGCTGCTCTAGACGAATCAACCAAAATGCCTCTGCTCAAAAGCAAGTGTAAGTCATACAGATCATTTAAAAGGTGCGAAATGCTTCCAAGGAGCCTTTGGAAACTTACTCTCCTTTCAGAATAAGTGAAATTTAGAAGCCGGAAAAATGCAAGTTTTAGGCATGTGAATCTTTGGCACGCTGACTTTGAGCAGGTTGGATTTAGGAGACCTGAAGGGAAGAGGAGAGAAGGAGATTGTGGGGAGAAACAAAGGAGAGCAGCTTTAAATGTAAAAGATCAGATGCTGGGGGGACTTCCACTCTTAGGTGCTTGCCTCTGCGCTCCCACATTCTCCATTCAGAAACTGTGTCCCTGCCAGCCTGCCTCAGCACGGCTTGATGAAGGAAAACTGCCAAGTGAAGGCATTGGGGCTCATTTGCCATGGGGCAGTGTTTACCAGAGGATACAACCTGACTGGTGAAGCTCCAGGGCAAAGGCAAACTCTCTTCGAGCACGACAGGTTTCCAGAAATCCTATAAATCACTCACGTTGTTTGCACAAGCACGCCAGCTCAAGGTGGCAGGGTGTCCGATTCCTGAGCCTGGCTCAGACTGTTTCTGTGGTCCTCTGCGGGCATCGGCACACGGCAAGAGAGACACGCAATGCCGACGCTCCGTCCTCCACTTACAGGTGGGGATCTGAGGTAGGAGGTAGCTGGGTGAAGGTGAGCACGCACCGGGGTAGAGCTGGGGTCCTGGAAACTGCCTTTTGCACAAAGAAGGAGGAAGACTGGTGCACAGTAAATCCAAAGCCAGGGGTTCCATGCAGCTATTTATTTGTATCTAAAAATAGCACTCTCCACCTAAGTTGTCCAGAACTTTGAGATCTGTTCATTGACAAGGCCTTGCTCTTAGTCCAGTTTTCTGCGTTCCTTACTTGCCCTTAAAGGGTGTTGAGGATCCTGGGGATGTCCTATCCCCTTCTTCGCACACCTCAGGTGCCCTCACTGAGCCAGAGAAGAGAAATATAATCACGCCCAGGCTGGGCACTACTCACATAGAGAATTCTGGGTGACTCTTTGGGCATCTTTTGAGACAGAGTGTAGGGTGATGACAAGGCCCCTGGGCATCACGAAGACCCAGAACTACTGCTCCCCTCAGAATTCAGGGTCCTCGGCTTTCCAGATAATGTTTAAGAGGAGAAAGTGTTAGATTTAGTTAGAGTCAGCGATGCGGGTGTCTTGTTTCACGTCTGCCCCTTTTATTTGTGTGACCTCAGACAGGTATGTCACCCCTCTCCCAATTTTCTTATTTGAACACCAGAGACAACGATCCCCATCTCACAGAAATGGTGTCGACACCACCTGGGCCGGGAACTCCTCCAAGAAGCCACAAATAAAATGTCATGCGTCAAGACCCTTACCCCCACCTACCTCTGAAGGTGTCTGAGGTGAGTGTCTGCAGTAACTGGCTGAAAGCTCTTTTATGTGACCACTTCCACCCGGGGAGCGGGAGGGGAGGTAGTGGCTTGGAATGGGGGGCAGAGGAGCAGAAAAACAAAGTTCAAAGGCCTGGAACTTAATGGTGATTGGGTTGTGGCAGATCTGTAAGTTCTACCCAGGAACTACACGGTGGCCGTATCACAGACTCTTTCCTCTGATACTCTCCCATTCCAAAGTATCGGATTTTCTTTGATGTGAGCAGCACCTCCTGTAAGCTGGGAGGAACGCTGTGTACCCGAGTCAGCTCTGGCCACCTAAGCAGACCCAAGTCTAGACTCTTTCTGTGGCGCATCTGATTCTACCCAAAGGCGGGGAGTGAAGGGCAGTTTGTACAACCATTTGCCTTGGACTTGCTTTGTGCTAATAAGGTCCCACCCTCCTCTGTATTGATTCTCTTTTGCTATTTCAGGCATCACACTGTCTCCCACCAAATGCCCTGGGGGTCGTATGTGGATACAAAGAGACTGTGTAGGAAGGACTTTAGGAAAGACAGATGACCACCCAGCAAATGAGGGAAGGGAAGTGACGGAATCTATCACGAACCTTGGCAGTTTGTGAGGTGAGGGGTGGGGGGGTCTGCTCACCAAATATCAGAGAGGAGCAGTATATTGGGCACTCGTACCCATGACTTGGAGCTGATTAGACGAAAGAGAAGAGTCAGGTGGGCAGGTCGGGCCAGGGCTCCCGAGGAGCAGACCTCCTTCTTGCAAACTCTGTCTCCAGGAATATTTCCTACACTGTCTGGAGACACCCATATACAAGCGATGTGCCCCAGGATGTGTCGGGTGCATCGAGCAGTGGGATTCCGGGGACTTGGCTGAGGAGGGTGGACTGTATAGAGACAAAGGGCAGAATTTGGGGACCTGGGTACAAATGTGTGGGAGCAAACTGAAGGGAACTTTGAGGGGGACTGCAAATGGTGCCAAACCTAAAGCTACTGAATTATGGATTCCCAAGTCCTTGCTTTCTATGGTAGGAAAACGATGTTCTGTACAGGGCAATCACAGCCCTGCCCTGGGTCTGGCCCAGATGTTAGGGGCCCTTCGGGGTCTGTTTGAGGAGCACCGTCGCTGAGAGTGCCAAGGAGCTTCCTCCCAGGATTCTTGCCACTCTTGGTTCCGGATCATGCAGATGGGTATGCAAAAAAGCTGTGTAGGATTTAGGAAGACAGCAGGCTCTGGCTGTCACTATCCGTATATTTTATACACACAGGCACACACACTCACGGTGGATATACACACACATATATAAACACACACACATTTTTACACACATATATAAACACCCCTCATATACATGCACACATGCACACACAGACGTACAAACACACATATGTTTACACACACCCATATGGGCACAGATGTATGTATAGGTACATACACGTTATTATGTATGTATACATATTATTATACGATTATATATACACATATACACACATATATTACACCTGTATATAATACTTGCTCATGTATTTCTGATCCATAGTGTGCCTCTGTGTTCTTCTACAGCTGCAAGGTTGTGTTGTTGGTGCCTGCTCTCATAGTCTCCGTTCCCGAGCTCTCCGTATATCCTAGAAATCGATTAGTCCACATGCATTTGCATTTTCAAATGGATATATAATTGACATATAACATTATGTTAGTTTCAGGTATACAGAATAATGATTCAAAATTGGTGTAGTGAAATGATCATCACAATAAATCTAGCTAACAGTCATCACCACACTATTACACATTTGTTTTCCTTGTGACGAGAGCTCTTAAGATCTAGTCTCTTAGGAACTTTTCAGTACTGCTACACAGTATTGTTAACCACGGTCACCATGCTGCACAGTACATCCCCAGGACTTACTCATTTCATAACTGGAAGTTTGTGCCTTTTGAACACATTTTGTTCGCACCCTACCTTCCACCTCTGACAACCACCGAATTGTTCTTCGCACGCGTGAGTTTGGGCTGTCTTTGTTTTCTACTCACATATAAGTGAGATCATACAGCGTTTGCATTTTTAAAGGGATCCAGTCTCCAAAGAAAAAAATGGCTGCTCGTGGAAATGTAAGCATCACTTAGGAATTCTTTTTGGATAGGAATCCTTTTTGGATAGTTGGCCTCAGGGTAAAGGGTGAGGGTTGAGTGTCTTGGGCTAAAACTATCCCACCCAGGAAATGTTGAAAGAGGACACAGTTTGTGGAGATCTTCCCGCAGCCACTAGGATGAACAAGTAGAGAAGAGGAGGCAGGTGAGAAAGGAAAGGCCGAGGGGCTCCCCCTAAGGGAACAGAATGGGGAGAACAGAATGGAGGTAGATTAAATTTAAGAGGCGGCCCCCTTGGGGTCTCCTACTCTGTGCCTCAGAGTGTAGCCCCATCTACCTCATTTTTAACTTGGCCCTTCTGACTCCAGGCTGAGGAGTGTTCTGGTTAGCACTGGGAGATACCATAAATGAGCAGTTTCTCCCTGGCAGGACTGTTTCGTGAGCAGATCAACAATGAGGCTGGGCCTCAGGGGCCTGCAGGGGAGCAGGGGCCGATGGCAGAGAAAATAGAGAAGCACGACAAGGGGAGAGAGATCAGAGCCCCGGACTCAGAGAAAGGGTCTGCACTGGGTCCTCAATGCTTACAGGCACAGGGAGTAAAACAGGCAGGTCTGTGAACATTTGTGCTGGTTTATTTGACAGGAACAAGCGGTTCAGACAGGAGGGAGGGTGCATTCCTCTTGACATCCTGGTGCCAGGGATCTGCGGTCCTGGTGTTGGTCTGCCTAGAGGGTTAGGGGAGCAGGGTGCACAGCCCATCCCCCTCACCCACTCCCTAGAGTGTCATGCAGATATTCCCACAGAAGGTTGAACAGCATATGTTATTTGCTTGACAATCTTGGTGATATTCACATGGACGTCTGCACATATATATGTTGGTGTGCTTTTCACAAACCTTCACTTCATTGAACTGCTCTATTTCTGAAACAGAGCAGGAGCAGAGTCAGTGGAACCAGACCCCTAGAGATCATGTGTCTCAAGCTTAAAGCCTCCCCAAAGACCCCAGTACCCAGGTCCCATTTATGAAGCTCTTGGACTTTTCAAGTCACTCACTTTCTGCCCTTTACACCCAATCCTGGTGATTGGTAGTATCTTAAATCCTATATCCCTCCACTCTAGCCAACAGATCTCAATGCCTGGCCTTCCTGGGCCCTCTGCATTCTCTGCAGCCAGGAACGTGTCTCCCAAGTTAGTCATGGTCTTGGTGAAGTCACCCCCATAGAATCTACACTATAAGAAACTCAGCAAAGTCTGAGACATCCTGCAGAGCCACTCACTCCCCAGAATTTGCAGGGTCCAGAGAGGAAGATGACCTGTCACCTTCCCCCCTCTCTCCTGTGCCTGTCACTGTGTCCAGGCCCTTCCCAGAAAATACCACTTGCACTATTTCCCTTCCGCTGCCATCATCCTGGTCCCTCTGATGAGAACTTTGACTTGACCCTGGACACTCCAAAACTTATTTTCCCAGGGCCCTTTCATTCTGTACCCACCCCCATCAATATCTCTGGATGCTTACAGGTCACATATGGGCAGAAATCCAAGAACAGTGGTTCGGTGTCCCCAAGTGATTCTCAGCCCTGATGAGGGTACACTGCTCTGTGTACCATTTGTGTCTGGGTACTTCGAATGGAGAATCAAAAGACAAAGTTTCCCCCTCCACCCCCATCAGTGTTTCCGGTGCTGGGTAAAGGGGCCAGAGGGCTATCGTTTGGAAAGACCCAGAATCTTCATAGTGCTGTGGTCAGAGTAGGGTGTGATTTAAGGTTCCAATTTCCAGGTCCTCCCCAGACGGGACACAGCCTCTCCTGGCCCCCTTCCCTTCCCACCCCCTTAGTCCATCACCTACTCTGCATCCTGTTCAGTGTACGGTGCCCTCCCTGGACCTGTAGCAGCAGCAGCAACACAGAGAGGAGCAGGGTGGGCAGGAGAGCCTGGGTTGGCATGACTCTGGCCGGAGTGGACAGCTCTCAGTTTGGGAGTCTCTGGGTGCTTGTCCTGGGCTCCTCCCTGCTTCCACTGGCCAAACAAGGAGGCTTTACCCTCCTCCTCTTTGCCTGCCCTTACCATGGCCTGTTCTCTGGGACTTAGACTCTTCAGATGACTCCTCCTCTTACATGATTTACTCTCTCCTTTGCAAACAATATTTCCTACTTTCTAATGATAAGATGATTCACAGAAAGAGGGAAGAAGGTATAATTTTTAAGAATTGTCATAATCTAACTGCAGAGAATTAACCTGTGCCTGTTTGCATTACCATTCTATTTTTTGCATATTTAACATAAAGTATCTATTGTTTTCTCACATTTAGAACAACTGACCTTTTGTTACCCATCTGGTCCCACCCTCATCTAATCAGGAAAACATTCCCCAGTGTGGTTTTCCATAATTACACATGTCTAACTTAAGATAAATATCTATTGTCAGGGTGCCTGGGTGGCTCAGTTGGTTAAGTGTCCGACTTCAGTGTAGGTCATGAACTTACAGTTTTGTGGGTTCGAGCTCCAGGTCGGGCTCTGCGCTGACAGCTCAAAGCCTGGATCCTGCTTTGGATTTTGTGTCTCCCTCTCTCTGCCCCTTCCTTGTTCCTGCTCTGTGTCTTTCTCTCAAAAATAAATAAACATTGAAAAATTTAAAAAACTTATCTATTGTCAAGCATTTGCCTTGTCCTAATTACTGATTATCTAGACAATATTATGTTGGGCATTTTCAACCATAAACCTTTTAGTTTTTAGACTAATATAAGAGAGGTAGAATTTATGGGTGTAAGAGTTAAGTTATTTCAAGTATAAATAAATAAATGCACACATATATACATGTTTACCTGTATAGACACACACATACTTGGAGACACAAACAGAGAGAAGGAGAATGAGAGTTGTAATTAAACATGTTTGCATCATGTTGAACTGAACAGAGGATGACTGTCAATTTCCTCAAACTTTGAAAGGCACCACAGCATAAATCAGGAGATATTGTGGGGAATCAGCCCTCTATTGGCTATAAAAAATTGAGTAGCAGGGGAATGTCCTTAGGTTTTGTGCTTGTGCTAAAGCAGATGAGGAGTGGAATCCTGATTCCAATATTTGCCAGCTTTGTAATACTGGGACTATCCGATGACCTTTATAGACGTCGTTTACTCATTATTTCTTGGCACCTCCGCTGTGAGGATGAAATAAAATGGCATCTATAAGCACCTTCATACTACCTGGAACACAGCAAGTGCTCAATGTAACATTTGTCTTCTCTCCATTCTCCCTTCCCAACCACACATAGCAAGCCCCGCACAAACAAGGACCAAAAGAAGTCTCTTGCCTCTTAGTTTATACTGGAATTGGACTCTTAGAAGAAAAACCTTTTGGTCCAGGAGTCAGTGGGACTCTCATGCTTATGCGAGCAGATCCGCTGACTCCACGTGGATTGGAGGCATAGCCAGGAGTAGACGTACAGGAACCCCAAAACAGCCATTTCAAATGAACTATGTCTACTCTCTTAAAGAACAGACAATGTGGGGGAATTTGTTCTGGTTTTCTGGAGGGAGGAGGTGAAGTCTGCTCCAGGGACTTTTTCTCATCCTATGAGGTTGAGGGTCAATTACTCTACCTTGTCCTTCAACTTATTCCTTCCTGTCGATAGGCTCCACGACCTACTCCCTTAGGGGGAGCCCCTCGGCCTTTCCTTTCTCACCTGCCTCCTCTTCTCTACTTGTTCATCCTAGTGGCTGCGGGAAGATCTCCACAAACTGTGTCCTCTTTCAACATTTCCTGGGTGGGATAGTTTTAGCCCAAGACACTCAACCCTCACCCTTTACCCTGAGGCCAACTATCCAAAAAGGATTCCTATCCAAAAAGAATTCCTAAGTGATGCTTACATTTCCACGAGCAGCCATTTTTTTCTTTGGAGACTGGATCCCTTTAAAAATGCAAACGCTGTATGATCTCACTTATATGTGAGTAGAAAACAAAGACAGCCCAAACTCACGCGTGCGAAGAACAATTCGGTGGTTGTCAGAGGTGGAAGGTAGGGTGCGAACAAAATGTGTTCAAAAGGCACAAACTTCCAGTTATGAAATGAGTAAGTCCTGGGGATGTACTGTGCAGCATGGTGACCGTGGTTAACAATACTGTGTAGCAGTACTGAAAAGTTCCTAAGAGACTAGATCTTAAGAGCTCTCGTCACAAGGAAAACAAATGTGTAATAGTGTGGTGATGACTGTTAGCTAGATTTATTGTGATGATCATTTCACTACACCAATTTTGAATCATTATTCTGTATACCTGAAACTAACATAATGTTATATGTCAATTATATATCCATTTGAAAATGCAAATGCATGTGGACTAATCGATTTCTAGGATATACGGAGAGCTCGGGAACGGAGACTATGAGAGCAGGCACCAACAACACAACCTTGCAGCTGTAGAAGAACACAGAGGCACACTATGGATCAGAAATACATGAGCAAGTATTATATACAGGTGTAATATATGTGTGTATATGTGTATATATAATCGTATAATAATATGTATACATACATAATAACGTGTATGTACCTATACATACATCTGTGCCCATATGGGTGTGTGTAAACATATGTGTGTTTGTACGTCTGTGTGTGCATGTGTGTATGTATATGAGGGGTGTTTATATATGTGTGTAAAAATGTGTGTGTGTTTATATATGTGTGTGTATATCCACCGTGAGTGTGTGTGCCTGTGTGTATAAAATATACGGATAGTGACAGCCAGAGCCTGCTGTCTTCCTAAATCCTACACAGCTTTTTTGCATACCCATCTGCATGATCCGGAACCAAGAGTGGCAAGAATCCTGGGAGGAAGCTCCTTGGCACTCTCAGCGACGGTGCTCCTCAAACAGACCCCGAAGGGCCCCTAACATCTGGGCCAGACCCAGGGCAGGGCTGTGATTGCCCTGTACAGAACATCGTTTTCCTACCATAGAAAGCAAGGACTTGGGAATCCATAATTCAGTAGCTTTAGGTTTGGCACCATTTGCAGTCCCCCTCAAAGTTCCCTTCAGTTTGCTCCCACACATTTGTACCCAGGTCCCCAAATTCTGCCCTTTGTCTCTATACAGTCCACCCTCCTCAGCCAAGTCCCCGGAATCCCACTGCTCGATGCACCCGACACATCCTGGGGCACATCGCTTGTATATGGGTGTCTCCAGACAGTGTAGGAAATATTCCTGGAGACAGAGTTTGCAAGAAGGAGGTCTGCTCCTCGGGAGCCCTGGCCCGACCTGCCCACCTGACTCTTCTCTTTCGTCTAATCAGCTCCAAGTCATGGGTACGAGTGCCCAATATACTGCTCCTCTCTGATATTTGGTGAGCAGACCCCCCCACCCCTCACCTCACAAACTGCCAAGGTTCGTGATAGATTCCGTCACTTCCCTTCCCTCATTTGCTGGGTGGTCATCTGTCTTTCCTAAAGTCCTTCCTACACAGTCTCTTTGTATCCACATACGACCCCCAGGGCATTTGGTGGGAGACAGTGTGATGCCTGAAATAGCAAAAGAGAATCAATACAGAGGAGGGTGGGACCTTATTAGCACAAAGCAAGTCCAAGGCAAATGGTTGTACAAACTGCCCTTCACTCCCCGCCTTTGGGTAGAATCAGATGCGCCACAGAAAGAGTCTAGACTTGGGTCTGCTTAGGTGGCCAGAGCTGACTCGGGTACACAGCGTTCCTCCCAGCTTACAGGAGGTGCTGCTCACATCAAAGAAAATCCGATACTTTGGAATGGGAGAGTATCAGAGGAAAGAGTCTGTGATACGGCCACCGTGTAGTTCCTGGGTAGAACTTACAGATCTGCCACAACCCAATCACCATTAAGTTCCAGGCCTTTGAACTTTGTTTTTCTGCTCCTCTGCCCCCCATTCCAAGCCACTACCTCCCCTCCCGCTCCCCGGGTGGAAGTGGTCACATAAAAGAGCTTTCAGCCAGTTACTGCAGACACTCACCTCAGACACCTTCAGAGGTAGGTGGGGGTAAGGGTCTTGACGCATGACATTTTATTTGTGGCTTCTTGGAGGAGTTCCCGGCCCAGGTGGTGTCGACACCATTTCTGTGAGATGGGGATCGTTGTCTCTGGTGTTCAAATAAGAAAATTGGGAGAGGGGTGACATACCTGTCTGAGGTCACACAAATAAAAGGGGCAGACGTGAAACAAGACACCCGCATCGCTGACTCTAACTAAATCTAACACTTTCTCCTCTTAAACATTATCTGGAAAGCCGAGGACCCTGAATTCTGAGGGGAGCAGTAGTTCTGGGTCTTCGTGATGCCCAGGGGCCTTGTCATCACCCTACACTCTGTCTCAAAAGATGCCCAAAGAGTCACCCAGAATTCTCTATGTGAGTAGTGCCCAGCCTGGGCGTGATTATATTTCTCTTCTCTGGCTCAGTGAGGGCACCTGAGGTGTGCGAAGAAGGGGATAGGACATCCCCAGGATCCTCAACACCCTTTAAGGGCAAGTAAGGAACGCAGAAAACTGGACTAAGAGCAAGGCCTTGTCAATGAACAGATCTCAAAGTTCTGGACAACTTAGGTGGAGAGTGCTATTTTTAGATACAAATAAATAGCTGCATGGAACCCCTGGCTTTGGATTTACTGTGCACCAGTCTTCCTCCTTCTTTGTGCAAAAGGCAGTTTCCAGGACCCCAGCTCTACCCCGGTGCGTGCTCACCTTCACCCAGCTACCTCCTACCTCAGATCCCCACCTGTAAGTGGAGGACGGAGCGTCGGCATTGCGTGTCTCTCTTGCCGTGTGCCGATGCCCGCAGAGGACCACAGAAACAGTCTGAGCCAGGCTCAGGAATCGGACACCCTGCCACCTTGAGCTGGCGTGCTTGTGCAAACAACGTGAGTGATTTATAGGATTTCTGGAAACCTGTCGTGCTCGAAGAGAGTTTGCCTTTGCCCTGGAGCTTCACCAGTCAGGTTGTATCCTCTGGTAAACACTGCCCCATGGCAAATGAGCCCCAATGCCTTCACTTGGCAGTTTTCCTTCATCAAGCCGTGCTGAGGCAGGCTGGCAGGGACACAGTTTCTGAATGGAGAATGTGGGAGCGCAGAGGCAAGCACCTAAGAGTGGAAGTCCCCCCAGCATCTGATCTTTTACATTTAAAGCTGCTCTCCTTTGTTTCTCCCCACAATCTCCTTCTCTCCTCTTCCCTTCAGGTCTCCTAAATCCAACCTGCTCAAAGTCAGCGTGCCAAAGATTCACATGCCTAAAACTTGCATTTTTCCGGCTTCTAAATTTCACTTATTCTGAAAGGAGAGTAAGTTTCCAAAGGCTCCTTGGAAGCATTTCGCACCTTTTAAATGATCTGTATGACTTACACTTGCTTTTGAGCAGAGGCATTTTGGTTGATTCGTCTAGAGCAGCGTTTTTCAGTAGCATTTTATGTGATGATAGAAATGTTTGATGTTTGAGCTGCCCAATGTAATAGCCACTAGCTACGTGTGGCTATGGAATGCTTGAAAGGACTGGAAGCTGAATTTTAAGTTGACTTAAAATAGTCACATATGGGAAGGGCCACCATACTGGACAGGGCAGAGGAGTCTCTTCTGCTTGGTTGAAAACTTCTGAGCAAATATAAAGACTTTCAGGGACAAGGACAATCATTACCTGTGACGATGCAATCATAACATTAGAACTTTGATCTTTCCTTGGGCTCTTTTGTTTTCCTTCCTTTCTGGTTTCAGGACGGCAAAGCAGAAGATAAAGGTTAAAGGGGGCAGACAGTAGAGCACTGGGAAAATTGACTGGTAATTATCTTCCCCCCACCCCTCAGCTGCCAGTTGTCAGCAGGCTATTTCATCTTCTGCTTCGCTCTTTTTTCCTTAACAATTTCCTTAACCATCTCTGGGGGATTGATCGTGATATTTATAGTTGGCTTGTTGGCATGACTTGTGTGATGTGATCATATTATTTTGTCTCCCTTGTGTGTATTCTTTATTCAGAACGGCTAGTTGTTTCTTTTCTCCTCCTGGAAAATGTAGGCAGGAGCCCCACCTTTTGTGTGGCTGCTCAGTCACAAAACATCTCAACCTAATAGTTAAATGTGCAGGTCCATGTAACGAACCACAAGTCCACCAATTGTTGAGAACTGTGGACTCGTTCCTCCCTCAGAAGCTCTAGTTGTGGAAAAGGATGTGATCGGTATCTCCATCTTGGGCTCTTTGTGATTCTCTTCTGTCACCCCCATCTGGCTAAAAAACTTTTCTGCTTCCTAGAGAGTAGAGGCAGGGAGAACCAACAGGAGGAAGTAGGACAGCTCTCACACAGTAGATGCTATCCTAAGCTGGCTTTGTGCTGCTGGCGCCTTTTCATGGGAGATTCCAAGGGTTCGCTGCAGACACAAAACACTGTCTGGCCATTTGCAATTTAGATGTGCCCCAACTGCAGCCCTCTTCTCTGCTACTAAAGGCCATTCTGGCCAGATCCCTCACCCTTTAGAGCCTTCAATCATGACTCAGATCTGTGGTGTCCCTACAAACTTCTGGGACACACAGTAAGCTCTATGAGTAGTATCCACAAAGCCTTTTCTCTCAACTTGGAATTAGAAGACAGCTTCCCTGCTTCCCGAGCAGAGCTTTGTACCAATAAAATCGTTGAAGGCCTCTCTACAACTCCTTTAACTTTGGGTCATCTGATTAGATCAAAGTTTAAGAGGTCCCTGACCCGTTCTTGGCTGTCAACTTTCTCAAGTCCTACTGAGTAACCCATCTCTCGTAACTCATTTTGAGTTCACTCTGGCACTCTGTCATAGCGTCTAGACTAACACTTCCATTATATTATCCTATTACATATGTTCTTAAGTAAAAAAAAAAATATATTCAGGACACTTGGTGGGTTCTATTATCCAGGTTCATAAAAATATTGAGGGCAACAAAAAGGATACACATACACTGGTTATCTCTGGGTGGTGCAATTACGAATGCCTATCTATTTCCTTCTTATATTTTTTGTTGTTTGACTAGTTATACAAACTGAAGTTTTATCAATTTTTAATCAGAAAACGCAATGCATTTTTATTTTTTATTAAATATAATTTATTGTTGAATTGGTTTCCGTACAATGCCCAGTGCTCATCCCAACAGGTGCCCTCCTCAATGCCCATCACCCACTTTGCCCTCTCCCCCACCCCCCAACAACCCTCAGTTTGTTCTCAGTACTTAAGAGCCTCTTATAGTTTGCCTCCCTCCCTCTCTGTAACTTTTTTCCCCTTCCCCTTCCTTCCCCATGGTCTTCTGTTAAGTTTCTCAGGATCCACATATGAGTGAAAACATATAGTATCTGTCTTTCTCTGCCTGACTTATTTCACTTAGCATAATGCCCTCTAGTTCCATCCATGTTGCTACAAATGGCCAAACTTCATTCTTTCTCGCAATGCACTTTTAAACGAAAAAATTTTGCAAAGGAAGTGGCTGTAATGTGAGATGGGGAAGTAGCCTTGGGAAGCCAATGGCTAGTTTGATATGTTGTTGGGTGACAGAGGGTGTAAAGGGACAGTAGGAGAAAGAATAACCCAATATTCATAAGCATGTTCTCTCTCTTTCTGATCCTACTCTCCTTAATTCCTGTTGTACCTCTGGCAGCATTGGGAGAAGACCAGAACTTAACCCAAACACGCATAGAGACTACTACCATGAAGCCCTGGATTCTCCTACTCAACGTGATCATCTATGGGGTTGTGATGCCTCTGCCTGTGCTGGGAGGCCTCAGGAACAAGACATTTTGTAGGTGGTATGGCAAGGGAGGAGGGGTCTCTGCCCAGGCCCGGGATGTCTGGTGTAGCTGATTCAGGGACCACCTTTCCCGGATCCCAACCCTCCTTAGAGCTGAGACACCCAAGAAAGATTTTGGTTGGATGTTGCCAATCAAGTGCCCCTCCATGCTCCCCCTCTCATCTCTGAAAGCAACAATCATGGGTATATGGAAAGGGAACATAGTTCAGTCCATAAGTCCATTCCATAAGCTTGTGGGAAATGATATTTGACAAAGGTAGACTACCTTAGTTAGGGGAAGCACCAACACAGAGCTTCCCTCTGAGCCCTTCTTTTCGGAATCTCTGTGCCTTTGATGAATACCAAAAGGGCAATATTATTTCCTTGGAATATGAAAACTGGAAAAAACTAATAAGGGATCCTTAGAGTCTAAGTTTGGGGTCAGAGGATAAAATGGGGATAGTAAAAGGAGGGTACTGGGAATCTGGGGAGAGGCTGAGTGCTTAGGTGGTACCAGCAAGGAAGCAAATAGACAAGAGGAAATATAGGTGCCTATTGTCCCCCAGCTCAGTCTTCCATTCTGCAAACTGGGTGTGGAAATTGGAGCTACAGTATATTGCAGGCCCTGAAATCCAACGTCCCATGAGAATAGACTTGGTGAAGTGGTGCCATTAGATGATGAGGTTGTCCTGGGTCCTATCTTTAGGGAGCTTGGGGAGGACCCGAATGCCTGCAGTGCTGTAGGGATGTGGGGAGAGAGGGAAGGCATGGCATGCAAGAATGGTCTCCTGTGAACAGACACAACTAGAACTCAAGAAAAGGATTTTCTTAAAACGCAGAGAAATGTTTTGTTTGTGACTTCAAGCTCAGGTTCCAGAGCTTGGGGATAGTTAAGCTCGAGAAGGGTTTCTTCTCTAAGTTGTGGGTGGGTGGATCTGCCAACATCTATCGTCTCAGTTTCAGTTGGAAGAACAGTGGTCGAGCAGTGCTGGATACAGCCTCTGTTACAGTACTGTGAGAAAAGGTGCACTAGACTACAGGAGTGTTTATCTCCCAATCATACATGCTGCTGGACCTTCTGTGGAAACATCTGCTTGGACAATGAGTGAGTTGTTTGGAGTGGCAAGGTCGGGCCTAGATATGCTTCCTCACTACTGGTCACCCTCATTCAGAAGGTGGGACCTGGAACGGAAGTCACCCAAATCCCGGACAAAGAAACAGGCAGCATAAGTCAATGCCCTACTATCTCTGTACCTAGGCTGACATTCAGGGCAAAATAAATCAAGACACAAACATGGGGGGCTCCACTTTTCTCCCTTCTCATTCAGTTCCCCCAAAAGGTCACCCATCAGTTATTCATCCCTCCTTTGTCCAAGGCCCCGATTATGGACTCCTTAGTCTGGCCTCTGTGTGGGCCCCTTGTCTCAGGCAGGCCCACGAGGCCCAGTCTCCACCTGTGTGATGAATTGGCAAACTTCTTGGGAGAAATTGCTTAAAAATGGGTAACCCCTGAATTACAGAACAAATTCCTTTTCCCATTAACCGGGGCCAGGGGTGTTGTTAAGTTTGGGAATGGGTGTTCCCTGACTTTTAACCACCTGACTTTTCTCTTCCAGAGAACCCTTTAAATCCATGCTAAACCTCTAGGCTCTAGCTGCCCCACCACTGATGTGGGCTAGAGGATGCCTATGTAGTCTAAGAAGAGTGCTGCCTGGCTACCTGTTGAGTTATTCCCTTGCCCTGGCTGAGGACCATTCTATTCTCCCCTTGATCTCTCTGTCCTGAGAAGTTTCAAGTCTCAGCCAAATAAACTGACAACCAACCCGAGGGCTCTGCAGTGTGTTACACTCCATTCCTGTGGTTCCATTTGTCTCTTCACAGTGATCAAACTGTTCTTCCCACCCCACTATGGGTTATAGACAACCCAGTTAGTCTGCCTTCCCAGTTATTCAGTAGACTCATGGCTGTAGCAACAATGCAGAGATTTAGAAAAATGTCAGTAAACACAATTAAAGCTTATTCTCATTCACAATAGATTTCACTGCGGGTGGTTGGCGAACACCCCCATGCCATGCATGATTCAAGCACCATACATCTTTCTATCTATAACTCCATCATCTCCCAGAGCCTCCTCTGCATCCAGCCAACAGATGGGAGAAGGTTGCGTGGAAGCTCCTGCAGAAGGTTTTTAAGAGCCAGGCCTAGAAGTGGAGCTCTGCTCCATCCACATGCTATTTGCCATAATGTGGTCATGTGGTCCCTTATTTGCAAAGGAGACTGGGAAATATAGTCTCGCTGTATGCCCAAGGAGAACAGAAAGCAGGAGTTGGTGAACACAGGGTGGTCTCTGACCTGTCTACTTAGGCAAAGCCAAACTCCTCAAGCAAGACCCAAGACCTTGGCCTCCACATCACTGCAAAATGGAACAAGCGCCCCCTGGAAAGCTGGTGGCTCCTCTCATTAGAGTAGGTGGTCCTGCCCTCAAGGCGGGCACTCAGCTTCCAGAATCGTCCCTCCTTCTGCCTCCTTATATCCTCTTATTCCTGCCTGTTGTGTCTGCATGGTAGATTTACGTGGGTAATATGAGTCATATCCTGACATGTCTGGTAATGCCAGGCAGGCTTCCGGCCCATAGTGTTCCCTTAGATTAAATTCGAATATAATATATGTCATATTATATTCTGCCATTAGTATCTTGAAGACCATTTTAATGTTTATTTATTTCAGGGTTGTAGAGGGACAGAGAGAGAGAGAGAGAGAGACAATTCCAAGCAGGCTCCCCATTGCCAGCACAGAGCCCAAGGCAGGGCTCGATCTCACGAACCACAAACTCATGACCTGAGCCAAATCAAGAGTCGGACGCTTAAATGACTGAGCCATCCAAGCTCCCCTTGAAGATCGTTTAGAGATATAACTTCCCTTGGATGAGGGGATTATAAAGTCCCTAGGATGTATTCATATCTGTGCCTCTTCCTGATCCAGAGGACAGTATATATTCATTTAGAGGGGCTGAGTCAGCAGATCACACTTATCAGCAGTGGAGCCCAAGGAAAGGTTGCACGATGTGATACAGCAAAGACCGAGGCCAGCAAGGATTAAGGCCTAACAGAACACTGGTTAGTGCCTTAGAGCTCAGAGTAAGGAAAAGGCACAAGGACTCAGCGGCTCAGGCAAACATCCTTCAGGGGTGGGGCTTCGTCTTGACGTTCAGGGATAAGGGTGACCTGGAGCTCGATTGAGTGAAAGTGGTTATTCCTTCATGACAAAAGAAGTCAAGAAAAACAAGAGGTTAGGGACACCCAACAGAAGGATGAGGGAAGGAAGAAGGTATTGTCCTCTTGGGTATCCAGGATAGTATAGGGAGAAAAAGTGCCTTTTCCTCTCCCCTTCTGGGTTCTTGTCTGAGACCCCCCCACAACCCCCCCTGCCACTGCAATCAAAGACAGATTAGCAGGAGAAAAACAAACTGAAGTTTCCCAACATGTATACCTCCAGTATACCTGGGAGAGACCAGGAAAACTTAGGAACTCCCCCAAGTGGCCCAAGCCATCTCCTCCAATGACATCTTCAGCTGAAGACAAAAGATGTGGAAAGGAAAGGGAAGGCCCGTTATGGGAAGTCACCAGGAAAGGCACAGTGGACAAAGGCATGGTCGTTATGCAGATTTCTGCTGCAGGCTCCCTTGATAAAGACTTTCTAGGGACTGAAAGTCATCCTTCTCTTCCACATCCAGAGAGGAGGACGGGCTTACAAATGGAGACTTCCCTCGTGCGTGTAAATGTCTCTTACGAAGGGGAGAAAATTTTGCCAACTGAAAGATCTGCCTCTATGGCATATTCATCATTTTAAACTGGTTATTTTTAAGAAACAGCAGACACAGGTGAAGCTCTGAAAACTGAATAGAAGTTACCTTTTTGCAAGAGATTGCCTAATGCAATCCTGAGTCGTGGAGAGGTGGAAGGGAGAGAAGATGTGTTGCCCCAGGCGAGCAGTTGCTTACATTTGGAGCTTTGGCTTTCATCTCCTATTTTCCTCCCTTTGACTACTGGAAGGAATTTCATTCAGTTCATCTGGGGCATTCCAAAAAGGAAATCCTTTTAAGGGGGACAGTTAGCTCCTTGCCAACCAGAATACCAGAACTGTATACTTTTTGTCACCTTTTCCTCTTTCTACTTGGGACAGAATGGGGGCACATCGGGCGGTACAAGGGTAGAGCCCAAGAATGCACCCGCAGCTGAAGCCACTCATCCTAAGCATCCTGGAAGTAGCTGCTTTTCCTCCGTGGAAACTCCGAAAGTCTTCAGCCTCTGCACCAGCATGCTGTGCTCCAGGGCCATACACAGCAGCACTGGGGACTTCTCTTCACCAGCACGGTGGCACTTCAGTTCCTCCAAGATCAGAGCACCCAGTTCCTAGATCCGACCCCTCCCTCTTTCTTACCGACCTCATTTTGGTAACCTACAACTCACCAGGCTTCCTGAGAGAGCACGTGAGAAATAAAAAAAATAGAGACTTCTTAAGCCACCATTCTCCATTAATATGCACTTTGGCTGGTGTTTCAGTTCGGATTCGTTTCGAATGCATGATGACAGCAACAACAAAGAAAATAGCGGCTTAAAGTAGGACGGGTCAATATTTGTTCATGTGGAAGACTGAGGATTAGGTGTCCCGAACCAGTGTAGGGACACCACAAACCATAGAAGATCCAGGCCGCTTCACCTCTTTGCTCCATTGTCCTTGACATGAAGTTTCCACTTCCAAGATCACCTCATGACCCACAAGGACTAAGCAAGATATGAAACACCCCCCTCCCCCAAGAATAAAATTCAGACAGTTACTTCAAATGTCAAATCCAAGTAAGAACATTCGAACCATAGCCAAACTAGAGGAAAATGGAATGCTGTGTTGCTCAAAACTGGACGAGGAAAGGCTTTGTGGCCTTAATAATAAAATGGTGCTGTGGTGCAGCATTTTGAAAAATATTAACCGAGTCGCAATTTTTCTTCCTCTGCAGTTCCTTGTTTTTCCATCAAGCCCTTTGACCATGAAACCAGAACATGCAGGTGAGGTTTGTTTCCCCAGGGAAAAGAGGTCACAAAATTAACCAGCAAGTACAGAGTCACGCTCATGAATCTGAGGGCTGGAGTATTTTGAAAGCCATTACTGGTCATTGAGAGAGAAAAGTTGTTTCTCCGTGTTTGTCTTGTGTTTGAGATGACAAAGCTTCTGCTTTGGCTCTCACGAGGGTGGAGTTCATTCCACAACCTCAGAATTAGGAATAAAGGTAAATATGTAAGAAGGGCTCTCATCCACTGTGAATGTATAAACACTTGGAGGGCAAGGTGAACGCTGGAGGAGTGGGTTAGGATAGAAACAGAAACATCCAGATAGGCTGGATATCCCAACACAAAATTGGGTCTGCCAGTTAAACAGGGTATTTGAATATGAATATCTGTTTCCTGTTGCTGCTGTAATAAGTCATGAATTTAGGGGCTTAAACCACACAATTTATTACCTTACAGCTCTGTAGGTCACAAGTGCCACACGGGTCTCTTCCAATTACAATCAAGATGTCAGCAGGGCAGTGCTACTTTTTGTGTTTTCTTTCTAGACGGAAGGACCCAAGACTGTGTCCATTCAGATTGTCGGCAGAATTCAGGTCCTTGATGTTATGAGCCTGAGGTCTTCATTCCCTTGCCAGCTGTCAGCTGAGGGCTGTTTTCAGCTTCTAGAGGCCACTCACATTCCTTGGCGTGGGCCGCATTCTTCCATCTGCAGAGCCAGCAAAGGCCAACTGGGTCCTCATGCTTCACGTCTCACCTTATTCTGTGGGTCTCTAACCCACTGCAGTCAGGAAACATCCGTGCTTTCATCCACTCATGGTCACACTGGACCCACCAGCCTCCCCATCTCAAGGTCACTACCCTTCATCTCATTTGCAAAGCCCCTTCACCACTCCAGGTCAGCTAGTTCCGGTTCTTGGAACTAAGACATAGGCATATTTAGAGGGACCTTTATCCTTTTTCTCTCTGCTTACACTTAAAACCTCACTAGAATGACATAAAAGAAAAAACTCGCCCTAATATGCAAGGTTGAAGAGAATAGGAGAGGACATGGGAAATAAGCATTTTCAAGAAATTGAAAGCTGGAAAGCAATGGCTTAACTAGTAAGTATCTTAATTCATTAGAAAAGATAAACCCAAACTGCCTGGAGGATTTGTATGGATTCCTGAGAGTTTGGGCGGGGCTGGGTGAGGAATGTAAATAGAGCTGAGCTAGCCAAAGAACCCGAAAGAGAACTGAAGCCATTTTGCCAGCATTCAAAAATATCATGCCATGCTCCGGTGACTCACCTAGCTTTCTAGAGCCTACAAAGCTTTCATAATTTATTTTCTTGTGCACAGAAGAATCATGTGGCCTTTTATGTGCTCATCATTCTCAAATGCTGAACACTTAGCAACTTTTCTTCTAATATGGTGGGCTTTTCCAGTCCCCCTTGGCTCATGCCAACCTCATTCATAAAGTTTAATTTGTGTAGAAGATGTCTTCACTTAGTAATGTGCGGAAGATGAATCGATAATGCACAATATGTGTCAATAATGTGAGCGTGGAACAAGCAGAAGTGTGCCGCAGGGACTATATATACTTCCTCTTGCCTGGGTTCACGGAGGACATGTCAACATTCTTGCAGGCACAATTCCTTAGAGGATTTTTTTAAAAAACCTGGATGGATGTGATGCAGGTAAAGTTAAACTGTGACTTTTAACCTCTCCAATGTGTCCACACTTGGATTGCTTTTTCTCTCCAACAGTGTGATGGGACATCTCTGTTTCACGCCTGGACTTCCACAAAGCTTGTCATGTGTGGGTGATGGTCTAAATGAGGCTTCTCCCCTGGCTCCTGGACTGTGGCTGAGGAGGGAATACAGCCAGTCCACAGGCCACTTCAGAGTCCCTGGTAACAAGACTGAGGTCTCTATGCCTATGACCAAACGCATGGGGGATATTCCTCCCAGGTCCCCTGGTGCAAGGAGCTGGATCCTGAAGCTTCCACAGAGGTACTTTTGTGTGTGGGTGGATGCCAAATTGTTGTAGAGGGAGGATTCAAGCAGGGGGCTCTTATTAGCCATCTTGCTGCTCTCACTCCCCAAAATCACTGTAATGGAATCGAGTGATAGAAAGCTAGTGCATCTACAAAAATTGTAAATTAATTATGCTTTAAATAGGAAATATGCTGGTATCATTAGGACCTAATTCTTATGAAAGACAGGAAATATTCGGGAAATTCAGGCTTAGCAAAAGTTGTTCCACTTCAAATTTTGTGATCAATTTATAAGTCTGGAGATTAAAAAATTTTTTTTACTAATATTTACTGATTTGTTTTTGTTGTAATTTTTATGGAGGGGGGTGGGGTAGGGGGAAGGGGAGGGAGAGAGAGATGATATTAAGTGGCTCCATGCCCAGGGTGGGGACTGACTCCCAGCTCAATCTCACAACCCTGAGATCATGACCTGAGCTGAAATCATGAGTGGGACGCTTAACCAACTAAGCCTCCAAGGCATTTCCATGTGCTTATGTTCTTAAATGGCTTTTTTTTTCAGTCCTTTTATTTATTTATTTTTTAAATATGAAATTCATTGTCAAATTGGTTTCCATACAACACCCCAGTGCTCATCCCAACAGGTGCCCTCCTCAGTGCCCATCACCCACCCTCCCCTCCCTCCCACCCCCCATCAACCCTCAGTTTGTTCTCAATTTTTAAGAGTCTCTTATGTTTTGGCTCCCTCCCTCTCTAACCTCTTTTTTTTTTTTTCCTTCCCCTCCCCCATGGTCTTCTGTTAAGTTTCTCAGGATCCACATAAGAGTGAAAACATATGATATCTGTCTTTCTCTGTATGACTTATTTCACTTAGCATAACACTCTCTAGTTCCATCCACGTTGCTACAAAAGGCCAGATTTCATTCTTTCTCGTTGCCACATAGTTTAAATGGCTTTTAAAATGCAGTGAAATACTAATACAAGAAATATGTATGTTTTTTTTATTGAGAGATAAACTCTAAAGCTATCTGTCATGATAAGCTAGATGACTATTATCTATCTAGCTAATAGATAGCTGATCATATCTTAATACTTTTCTTTGTACTTTGCACTGTTTTTCAAATTTTAAAATAAATGATAATGCTATGAAGAATTCATTTCTGCAATGAGAGGAGGAGAAAGCATAAGGAGAAGGCAAGTAGCTCAGGAGACACCCGTGTCCAGCCAAGGAATGGTGCGTGGAGGAGAGGAGGCAGAACCAGAGGGGGCAGTGAGAGACCAGTCACGTGTTTTCCACTCCACACCCCAAAGCCCTTCGCTACCCCCAGCAGGACCTGGTGAAATCCTGGGTCTCCTGCCAGGCTCACACTCAGACATCCAGAGTTCACATCATGAAGGGGTTGTTTCTCCAGATGTTCACACTGTATTGTGTGGTGATCATCATGTCAGTGGCAGGAACACTGAGAGAAAAATCTGAGACTCAGTCTCCTTATTCAGGTAGGTATTCTGGTTGAGCTTCAGAATGAAGAAGGGGTATAAAACAAAAGGAACAAAGGGACTGACTGGCATATATAAAAGCATTGGTTCCTTTTTAAAGCCAGGATATGAGGAAAGTTGAATGTGCACTTCTCAAGTTTGAGGGTCTCCTGGTGTTACAAGTAATGATGTTTTTATGTGTGTTGTGGGGACAGTGGTGGCTACGTGGCATTTTTTTTTTTTAAAGAGGATCTTAGCAGTGGAAACCTCCACAGGTTTCAAAACCCAGGTGGAAGGTGCTTAGACTGAGCCACTAGGAGTTTATGACTCCAGTTAGGAGTTCCAAGCATGAGCACCAAATTGGGAATGGGGTACTAATTATTTCTTGAAATATGCCCTTTGTCAAGGGAATTGGGTATTTTAGACCATTGGGCATGTAGAGGAGAAGTTAAATGTGTGCTTGACCAAGAGAAGTCTGGAATCACTGGGGTAAAAAATTGAAATCAGCAGAATTGAGGGGGGAGTTGTGGGTCCATAACTGGTGGCAGAGGTTTCTGGGGAGCAGCTAGGTTTGGAGAGCTGTCTCAGTGAGACAGGGAAAAGTACAAGACAGTTCTTCCTCTTCTCTGTGATCCATTCCCCTACCCTGTAAATGAGGGCAAGAGACAAGAGGATCTCTTGGGACTCTTTGTTCTGGGAATTGGGTTTCAGGACTCAGGTCCTGTGATGTTAAGTTGCATGCAAGTGATTTTATGGTTGCTGGATTTGTTAGGGGTGGGAGCTGGATTTTGACTCCAGGAACAAAAAAGCCCACCCAGATCCCTGGACACAGAGAAGAAGACGAAAAACCAATGGAGTGAGTCCTGTGGCTTTAAAGGGGTGGATAATAGTGAGAAAAAGTCATCTTCTTGGAGCCACTGCTCATGTGTTCCTTCTCAGTTATAGTAGAACTGAAACCGAGACACTGCCCGAGGCTTCCCAGTAACTACGAGTGCGGCAGAAGGTGCAAGTATGCCTGGCAATGCGGTGTGGGCTACGAATGCTGCTATTCTCTCTGTGGTCCTATCTGCATGAACGTCAGAAAACATGGTAGGACCTCAGAAGCACCCCTCTCTTGCCATTTGGTTTTTAAGACCGTGGACTCCCTACTGAGGGGACAGACAGAATGTCTTCCTAGTCCTGGTACCCAGTCCAACTTGAGGTACCCCACCCCTTCCTCCCATCCCCAATCCCTGTCCTCCCCCCATTCCAAGCCACTTGCAGGCCTACCTGATTTATCCAAACCCCATAGGTCTGACATTTATGTGTCTTTACTCATTGGGCTTAAAACATCTATAGTGTGCCTGGGTAGCTCATTTGTTTACACATCTAACTTTTAATCTCATCTCAGGTCTTGATCTCAGGGTCGTGAGTTCAAGACCCACATAGGGCTCTGTGCTGAGCATGAGGCTTGCTTAAAGCAAACAAGCAAACAAAAGACATCTTGAGAGAAGCGTGGTGTGTGAATATCCTAAACCACAGAAAATATGCCTACCACCAGAGTTTGGGAGGATCTGTTATACTTAAAGAAATGTTTTTCACCAGACTGTGTGGCCACTGAATACCTACCCATTCTCTCTTCCAGAGGCTGACACTGAGGACTATATACCCGTCACCACCACCACCACGCCAGCGTTTACTTTTTCCATGACCACCACCCGGACTGGTTAATAAATGGATATGGGGCATCAGAATAATACTACTTGATGTCCAGTGGGACCATCATCTTGTCCCAGCTGGAAAGTAGGGGGAGGGAGGAAGAGGGCAATGTCTCCTACCTGACAGCCCTCTTCCCTGAACCATTATATTATCAATCTCAATTCCTTGACAAATAAACTGTGGAAGTAATTTCAGAAGCTCTGTCTCTTCTTCTATAATCCCAGGACCATTCACTGTCTCCACCTTTCCCTAAGCCCCCAAACCCTGTCTCCCAGTGCATTTCCCTGATTTCTTAACGTTTGGAAGTTTGTTCTTCTTAGCCAAGACTCCTGGACTCTCTTGGTTCATTGATTAACATCCCTGTGGAAAACTGCTTATGTGTGGGATGTTCTTATGGTTACAGGAAACACCATCTCTCTGGGTTCCCCATACCTTGGTGCAGCCTTTCTTTTCTTATTTCTGGCCTGTGATTCTAGCAGGTTCCCACAAGTGGCCTCCCTTTTAACTAATCCAGGGAAGTACAATCTTCCTTAAAGGTGGCAGCACCCATGGTCTACAATTGGAAAGAAATGCCATTGACCTCTCCAAGCTGTCCTCTCAGACAATGCCTCTTTTGTTATCATTATTTACTCAGTCACTTGGAATCTGGAGGAATTTTTTCAAATATAAATACTCCTAGAAAGAATAGGCAAGCTTTAGAGGGTTATAGAGCCTACACTGTGCTCAGGCTGTGGCAAGGGCCACTCCTCATGAGTGCAGGTGTGGCTAACTCTATCTTTTGGCAGATAGTCCAAAGAAGGGTTAAGTCTTATGATCCAAGCAAACAGAAACCAGGATGGGAAAAGGCAAGAAGGGATGAATGAGACAGTGCCTTAAGTTATAAATATAGAGGGGTTGCTACATGTCCGTGTCATGGTATCATTTTTCTGGAAGAAGAGATGCTTGGTCCTTGAGGGATAGAGAGGAATTGGGATAGCTCAGAAGGAAAGTTAGTTTTCCTCCATGATGGAATTAAATACAGACTGGGGGAAAAAGAATGAGAACTTGAAGGAAATAAAAGGCTGATATCCTACCTTCTACTGTCCCAACACCAACAGATGAAGTTGCAGACAAGGTTGGATTATCAATTTGGTATTAAGCTCTATGACCCTTGCATATTCTAATTTGCCAACTTTTCCTTTTGGGTCCCTGTTGTTATACCCACAAAACCTACAGAGCACAAGTATTGTTTGCTAAAATTAACAAAGGAAAACGAACAGGCACAGACAGGTGGCTGAAACTACCATAGTCCACTCAGCAGGTTATTACAAATAGATATGTAGACTTCATTGTCTAAAAGCCCCTGTGCCAATTTCCTGAAATACATACAAGTTAAGGGCCAGAGATATACTTAAATAGGGGTTCTAGTAGGGAATAGCGTTGGGAGGGGTGCTTTGCAGAAAGAGTATTAGCTGAGATGGATGAAGGAGGACAGGTCTGTAGTTTTCTTCTGGACTAGCAGGGGGTGATTGCCTTAGGACAAAACCAGTGAACTGTTTCCTGCTAAGAAATTAGCATAAAAAAGAGGTTGAGAAAAACTCTGGAACCACCAAGCAATAGGACACTCTTAACCTGCAGGTGCATTAAGGAACATGATGAGCTTTTGCTTGTGGGTGTCTCACTTCAAAGCCCAGAGCTAACCTACTCTGAAAGCAGAAGTGGGAGGTGATTTGTATCTAAAATGTTGCTGGACAATCCTCAAGGAATCGTACTTTGCTTTCCTGGAAGGATCTCAAGGTCCCAAGTAAACTGGTCTGCCATTGCCAAAAGCATTATGGACCAAGAGACAATTTGAACATACTTCCCAGTAACTTATAGAATAGGAAGAAAAAACAAAACAAAATACAGCAAACCCAGTAACGATCTAAAAGATTTGAACAACACAAATAATAAGTGACTAATGTCTATCAAAAAGAATTCAGAATTACTGTGGAACATACATTCTTAACAAGAGCAAATGGAACATTTTTTTTTTTTAATTCTCAACAAATGTCAAGAAATTGAAATCAAACTGACCACGGTGGAATTAAGCTAGAAATAAATAAAGTAAAATGGCTAGAAAGATTTTACATATGATTAAAAATTAAGCAAAGCAATTCTGAGGGATCATGGGTCAAAATGAAATCATGATAGAAAATAGAAAATATTTTGAACCAAAAATGAAAATATGACATTTCAAAACATATGCATACAGAGGGATGTTCACCAAATGACAACATATGAGACCCCAGCCTCTGTCCCACAACAAAGATCAACAATTACACAGGTGTAATTGGGCAAGCTCTGGAGTCCACATAGAAACTTCAGCAAAATGGAACATACACCTGAGAATAATTGCATACGAAGAGAAGAAAGGGCAGCTACATTCGCCTGCATCATCCCATCCCTGCATGCTCCATGCCAAAGGGAAGTCTCCCATTAAAGTCCCCTCACCATGGAAGGAGAGAGCAGGGTGGGTCAGTGCCCCACCAGCTTTCTGGGGTATCACACAAAGGGTGGGCTTCTGTCTCACCCCACACAGACCAACTAAGCTGAAACATATAGAGACAACTACTAACAGGAAATAAAAACAGTAGCAGCCACACAGTGGCATTGACTGTGGCAAACAGTGACGCGCTCTAATGTACAGCATATTGATTATAGTCAATAATAGTGTAGTGCATATTTACAAGCTGCTGAGTCAATCTTACAGGTTCATCACAAACTTTTTGAGTCTATAGGCTTGTGTCTTCCAACATACTTGGAAATTTCAAGTCATTATTTCCTCAAATGTTTTTTCAGCCTTGTACCGTTCTCTTCTCTTTCCATGACTGTGACAGATGTCAGGACTTTGGTTATTGTCCCTGAGGCTCTGTGTATCTTTTTTAAGTATATTTTTTGTTGCTGTTGTTCAAATTAGATAATTTCCATGGGTCAGTCTTCAAGGTCACTGCTCCTATTTCTGTCATGTGCATTCTGATATCAAGCCCATCCAGTGAGTGTTTAATTTCAGTTGTTATGTTCTTACCAAATTTCCTTTTCCTTCTTCTTTATGTCTTCTGTTTCTTTGCCAAGACATTCTATTTTTCCATCAGTTTCAAGGGTGTTCATGATAACTTGCTTCAGAATTGTTATATGGGCACCTGGGTGACTCAGTTGGTTAAGCATCCAA
Organism: Acinonyx jubatus; assembly: GCF_027475565.1. NCBI lineage: Eukaryota > Metazoa > Chordata > Mammalia > Carnivora > Felidae > Acinonyx > Acinonyx jubatus. The sequence continues at coordinate 14,859,781 of NC_069388.1, forward strand.
CTCCGGCTCAGGTCATGACCTCACAGTTTGTGAGTTCGAGCCCTGTGTCAGGCTCTGTGTTAACAGCTCACAGCCTAGAGCCTGCTTCAGGTTCTGTGTCTCCTTCTCTCTGCCCCTCCCCAGCTCACACTCTGTCTCTCTGTCTCTCTGTCTCTCTCACAAAAATAAATATTAAAAAAAAAGAATTGTTATAATAGTTGCTTTAACATCTTTGAAAGATAATTCCAACATTTATTTCATCTCAAAACTGGAGTCTGTTGGTAGCTTTTTGCCATAGGTTGATATTTTGCCATAGGAGTTGATGTTTTCATTTTCCTTCATAGGCTACATAATTTTGGATTATATCCTGGACATTATGAAACTTACAAGACTCTAGGTCTTGCTTACACCGAATGGAGAAGATTGATATTATGTTTTGAAAAGTAGTTTAAATGATTAGGTTCAGGCTGAAAAGTTCAATCTGTCTTGGGTGGGTTGTGTTCCAATGTCAGTTTAGCTTTTCAAAGCCTCTGTTTGCAGTTCATTTAGTGCCTCCTTGCATATGCACCACCAAGTGACTAGTCTGGGACCTAGGTCATGGTGTATCTGTTCATTTCTCGATGCATGTCAGCATGCGCAGCTTGGAGGTGAACCCAGGAATACATAAACAACTGTATGTGTTTGCTTTCTCAACTCCTTCCCTTGGTGATCTCCCCAGTGCCTTCTGTTTTCCCCAAGTCTCCAAACAACTTAGGCTTTGTTTACCCTGCATTGCCAGGCCCTTCCGCAACTTCAGCTCCATATCCAGAGCCAAGTGGCGGAGAACAAACCAAAGAGAGAAAAGAGAAACAAGGACAACAGGGGTCCACCGACTCTCTTAGAATTACAGTTGACCCCCTGGATGGCTCGGTCAGTGAAGGGTCCGACTTTGGCTCAGGTCATGATATCATCGCTCTTGGGTTCAAGCCCTACATCAGGCTCTGTGTTGACAGCTCAGAACCTGGAGCCTGCTTCAGATTCTGTGTCTCCCCCTCTCTCTACCCCACCACCACTTGTGCTCTGTCTCTCAAAAAATGAATAAACGTGAAAAAATAAGAAATAAAAAAAAGAATTACAGCTGACCCAACGGAGGAAGATTTCACTTCTCTCAGAGTTTTGGCTCCTTCCAATCTTACTGCTGCCCATCACTACTATAGATTTTGTTAGGGACTGGGAAGCAGAAGAATTTAAGAGGCACCTGGCTGGCTCAGTTGGTAGAAAGTATGACTCTTGATCTTGAGGTTGTGAGTTCAAGCCCCATGTCGGGTGTAGAGATTACTTAAAAATAAAATCTAAAAAAATAAAAAAAAAATCACCAGAATATTGAAAAAGTACCAAGTAGAATATCTAGAAATACAACATATACCTGAAGTAAAAAGCAAAAAGAAAGAGATTGTTTGACTCACCGAGGATTACTCAAGAGTAGCACCAGAAGCATAGAGAGAGTAGAAATAAATTTTTAGGGGTGCTTGGGTGACTCAGTTGGTTAAGTGTCTGACTTCAGCTCAGGTCATGATCTCACAGTTTGTGAGTTCAAGGCCCGTGTTGGGCTCTGTGGGCTCAGTACCTGGAGCCTGCTTCGTATTCTGTGTCTCCTTCTCTCTCTCTGCCCCTCCCTTGCTCATACTCTGTCTCTCTCTCTCAAAAACAAATAAACATTAAAAAAATTTTTTCAACATGCTGGCTTAAAGCAATTAATCTAGTTCTGAATACCCAGTGGAACCTTCTTTTTATTTAAAAAAAATCTGTAAGCTTTTATTGAGGTACATTGATGTGTAAAAGTTGTGTATATTGAAGGTGGGTATAATAAATTTTGATATAGGTACATATTGTGAAATGATCAACATAATCAAGCTAGTTAGCATATTTATCACCTCAAATAGTCACCCCTTTTTATGTGTGGTGAGAACACTTATGGCCTACTCTCTTAGAAAATTTCAAGTACACAACACAGTATTATTAATTATAGTCACTATGCTATCCATTGGATCCCCAGAACTTACCCATCTTTCAACAGAAGACTTAGACATCCCCTAGTCTCTGGCAACCACTATTCTACTCTCTGCTACTATGAGTTACACTTTTTGAGATCTTGCAGTAGTTGCCTTTCTGTGTCTGGCTTCTTTCACTTAGCATAATATCCTCCAGATTCATCCATGTTGTTGCAAATGGCAGGATTTTTTTTTAAGGCTGAATAATATTCATGTATATCACATTTTCTTTATCCATTCATCTATCCATGGACACTTAGATGGTTTCCATATCTTGGCTATTGTGACTAATGGTACAGTGAAGATGGGGGTGCAGATATCTCTTCAATATTGCTTTCATTTCCTTTGGATATAGTATACCCAGAAGTGGGATTGCTTGATCATATAGTAGTTTTGTTTCTTATGTTTTTGAGGAACTTCCAGACTGTTTTCCACAGTGGCTGCACCAATTTAAATTTCCACCGAACACACACAAGACTCCTCATTCTCCACATCCTTGCCAACACTTGTTATCTTATGACTTTTGGATGATAGGCATTCTAAGAAGACATGAGGTGATATCTCATTGTAGTTTTGGTGTTTACTTCCCTGATGATTAGTGGTGTTGACATCTTTTCATATATGGTTGGTAATTTGTATGTTTTCTTTTGAGAAAAGTCCACTCAAGTCCTTTGTTCATTTATTAATCAGGTTATTTGTTTTCTTGTTATTGAATTGTTTGACAAACACACAAAACCAATTTGCAAATACAGAATCTCCAAATAATAAGGATAGATAATAGAAAACTCAAAATAAGATTGTAGAAATGAACCCACATGTCATTAAATCCCATAAACATCAATTAATAGGTAAAGATTGTAGATTTTTAAATGTAGGTTTTTTAAATGTAGATTTACACTGTTTCAAAAATGAAACACAAGTGCATGGAAAGGTTGAAGCAAAATGAAGGAAAAGTCGAGGCAAATGCAAACAAAAAAAGAGATGGTATAGTTAGATCGACATCAGGAAATACAGAACTGTAAGAGGAGTTTATTCTCAGGATAGAGGAGGAGTCACTGTATAATGATAAAAGATTCCATTCACCAGGAATGTCTGCATTTACCTAAATCAATAGAATCAAGATCTATTAAACAAACACCGATGCAATTACAGACATAAATTGAGAAATCGTTGTAGTGAGAGCCCTCCACACACCGTTCCGAATTATTGACAGTCAAAGAGACAAAAAATTACAAAGATTTAAGATATTTAAACAACACACTGTGGAGATAGGCAGTGCTCTGCATGCCACACTTAGCGAGATTCAGTATCAGAATGTAGATCACTGGATAGGAGTTATGTAGAAGATCACATCTTTGGAGGAAGCATCTGCTTACTCTGCCCAAGCGTGGGACAAGGTGTCTGAAGGAGATCCATGGAGCTAATTGTCCTCCTCAAGGTCTGCCAAGTGACTGAGGCAAAAGGCACATTGTTGGTTGAGTAGCCAAGCAGGAGACATGCCGTGCCATTGAGAGGAGGAAGAGGTGAGGAAGGAGCTCTCAGCCATGGAAGTGGGACCTGAGGCTGGGTGTACTCCCGGCATGGGTTGGGAGTGGGGGGAGCAGTAGGGGGTTATGGGATGTGATAGAATCATAGTGAGGCCTTACCTGTAGTTTCTGAAAATGGTAACCTGGAAATTCAACTGTTCCCCTCGCTCCTGACCACCTGTAGACCTTTCAGTTGCAAAACGCTCCTCCATTCACTGCAAAGAGCAACCTCTGCCATGTGGGGAAGCTGGGCAAAGAGGTAGGTTCAATGATGGGGTTCTGGGGAAGCTTCTGACTACCCAGGCTCAAGAAATGAGGAGCCCACTGGGTTTGGAACATTGTCAAAGGGACAGCTGGGAAATAGGAATAATATCTCCACCATCGTTTTAAGTGACTTAGAATCTTATGGTCCCAGAAATTCAAGCAAATTACTTTAATCTCTTAAAATTTCTCACAATTGTACCACTACGCATGTATTAGAATGACTAAAATAAAACATTTACAATCTTAAATGCTAGCAAGCATATGAGGCAAGTGGAGCTCTCCTGTACTACTAGTGGAAATGCAAGATGGCACAGCCACTTTGGAAAACATTTTGGTGGTTTCTTGTAACCATATACTTATCACATAACCTAACAATCCTACTCCCTGGTACTTGCCCAAGAGAAATGGCAATTTATGTTCATACAAAAACCTGTATGAAACTGTTTGTAGGGAGTTAATTCATAATCACCACAAACTGGAAACAACCCAAGTGTGCGTTAACTAGTGAATGGATAAACAACCCGTGGTGCCTCCATACGATGAAACATAACTCAGCAATAAGAAGGTCCAGACAACACACAACAACATGAGGGAATCTCAAATGCATTATGAAAACATGTTGTGAACGTTAATATTTTAAACACTGCAACATAACTTTTATTTTATTTTATTTTAATGTTTATTTTTGAGACAGAGAGAGAGAGAGCATGAACGGGGGAGGGGCAGAGAGAGAGGGAGACACAGAATCTGAAACAGGCTCCAGGCTCCAAGCTGTCAGCACAGAGCCCGACGCGGGGCTCGAACTCACGGACCGCGAGATCGTGACCTGAGCTGAAGTCCGACGCTTAACCGACTGAGCCACCCAGGTGCCCCTGCAACATAACTTTTAAAACAAATCCAAAATACCATCCTAATTTGATACTCACAATCATCCACTTAAAAAGTATATGGGGGAGGGGCGCCTGGGTGGCTCAATCGGTTAAATGGCTGACTTCGGCTCAGGTCACGATCTTGCGGTCTGTGGGTTCGAGCCCCGCGTCGGGCTCTGTGCTGACAGCTCAGAGCCTGGAGCCTGTTTCGGATTCTGTGTCTCCCTCTCTCTGACCCTCCCCTGTTCATGCTCTCCCTGTCTCAAAAATAAATAAAACATTAAAAAATTAAAATATATATATATATATATATATATATATATATATATATATATATATATGGGGAGGGGAAGGGAAATAAAAGCTAGAGAGAGAGGGAGCCAAACTATAACAGACTCTCAAAAACTGAGAATAAACTGAGGATTGATGGGGGGTGGGAGGGAGGGGAAAGTGGGTGATGGGTATTGAGGAGGGCAGCTGTTGGGATGAGCACTGGGTGTTGTATGGAAACCAATTTGACAATAAATTTCATATCAAATATATATATATATATATATATATACATATATATATATATATATATATATATATATATATAATCTCCTGAAATCATTGTTGTACTATATGATAACTAATTTGGATGTAAATTTAAAAAAATAAAATTTAAAAAATTTAAAAAACAAAGAGAAAAAAATATGGAAAGCATTTCTTTAAGAGTTGGACATTTCAAAACACTTTTCCTTCTCGTAGAACTCATATTTCCATTCTTATTGCCCCACAGACTCACAATCTAATGCAATATAATCTTATGCTCAAAAGCCTTTTAATCACGACCTTTTCATACTGCTATGCCATAAACACATGTATATAGATTAAAATGTAAAGTTTTCAATTCCTGGGACCATAAGACTCTAGGAATAAAATGTTTTCTTATGGACTGATTTTTCATTCCATTTGTTACTTCGATAACATTATAATAGTGACCATATAAGTAAATACATTGAAATTATCGATTGGCAAAATTTTATTGATAAACAAAATTCTATAGGTAATGCATCTCTTGGTGATATGTAAGTGCATGGGAACAAAAGGAGTTTTGTTATAGGTATGTCACGTGGTTCTTCAAACTTCCAGATCATTGCCCTCCAATCATGTAATATTCTATAATAAAAAACTATTTTTAATGATCTAATCTAAATATTCATATAAGCTTACTTAAATCCCCTTTCTATGTTTACAAGGCATACAACTGGAAACCTTATACTTGAAAAGAATTTGTTTCCTAGGAATTAGGATACTGATCACAAATCACACGTGACTTTCTCAATTTCTGGAAAGTTTACCAAAAAGGCTTTACCAGTATTTACCAAATGATCAATAATGTTATTAATTAGACTTGTTACTCTTTTATGTAGACATATTGTTTAATCTGATACACTGTAAGCACTGGAAAGTTTGAATACTACTAGCTTTGATAGACCTTCCATAATGTATATTTTATAAAATGCTTTTATCTTATTGCATGCTTTAAATACATTTTAAAGTTGGGGGAAGCAGCTAGTGGCTCAGTTAAGCATCCCACTCTTGATTCTGTCTCAGGCCATAGTCGCGTGGGATTGAGCCCCATGTCAGGCTCCAAGCTGTAAGTGCAGAGCCTATCTGGGATTCTCTCTGTCTCCTCTCTTTGCACCCCACCCCCTGGCCCTCTCTCTCTCTCACTCTCTCTCTCTGTCTCTTAAAATAAACAAATAAGCATTAAAAAAAATTATGCCACAGATTTAACTCTATTTATGGAAAATGTTAAACAAATCCACTAATTGGCAAAGTCAGTCCTCAATCGGCCAAATCAGGCCACTTTCTCCCACAATACAGCTGACTTCTTCATTTTTCAATTGAAATTAATGTTTTCATACACATCCCTGTGGATATGTGCCATCACTCTTGGGATTTCTAACTCTAGAAGAGGGAGCTAAAGGCACGGTGACATACTATGACTTTGTCACCTGAGAGAAACAGGGTACTGACCAACCTCTTAGTATTTCCTACCCACACATTTTTGCTTTGCTCTTTGGGAAGCGTCCTCAGGAAAATGCACTCTCAAAGTGTTCCTTTGTTTGTAACTCAGTTTTTACACTTTGGACACATGCAAGAGATAGGTAAGAAGTATGGTCCCTACCCCTCCTTGTTTGGAAGCAGCACGGGGCTTTGTGCGAGACAGAAAAGGAGAAAGGCAGACTGCAGGCTCTTTCTCAGGCAGACCAACTTCAGGAAGAAGTAAATGCGGAATTTGAGAAGCAGGACATCATGTCCTGAAATCTGTCCGTGCCTGTGTACCCTCTGGAAAACCTTCCTGTGCCCTCAGGGGTACGTGTGCGCCAGCATGATCAGGACTGACTGAGTTGAATCTCGTCATTTTCACATGGGTAGACTGACATAAGAGTAGCCCCAAATGGCATGGCTTCAAAGTCTCTTCATTCCTGGTTCGTTGCTGTTCCTACAGCGCTCTAGTGCCCATGCCTCCGACATCTGTCCTGTTGCCTAGGGCCACTGGGCAAGTCCCCCACACGCATTTGCTCATTCCCCATAGGACCCATGTTTTGTAGTCTCTTGCCCAAACAGATCCTCCTCAAATCAAAATGAATCCACTCTGTTTTAAAGTTGCCAGATTTAGCAAATAACAATATAAGCTGACCAACTAAAGTTGAATGATAAACACCAAATAATTTTTAGTATAACGATGGTCCTTGTATTTCATGGGATATACTTCAATGAGAAATTCTAACCGGACGTGCTGTATTATATTTGGCAACCTTTGGTCTCCATCTCGCCCTGCACCCCCACCCTGGGAGCTCTGATTCCTACTAACTGACTACAGGCTAATCTAACCAATGAATTCCGAAGACTGGGTTAACAGGTGTAAAACTTCACACCAAAAGGGTGATTTGATTACAAGAATTTAAGGCACCCTAGGGCCTTGGCTAATCTTTTGGGGGGATAAAAGCAATGATATACACAGTCTTACAGGACACTCAAAAGCTGAAAAGGTAATAACTTTTTTTTTTCATTCAGTGAATTATTTTTTTATTGACTAAAATATATTAAGCACTATATGCCAGTCACCATGCTTTCCACATGCTTCAATTTGTTCTAATGTGTATGAAGTAGTTGTGTTACTATTTCCTTTAAAGAAAACGAAGGCTTGGGGGCGCATGGCTGGTTTGGTCAGCAGAATGAGCGACTCTTGATTTCAGGTTTGTGAGTTCAAGCCCAGCATTGGGTGAGACTTAAAAATAAAATCAAGAAAGAAAGGAAGGAAGGAAGGAAGGAAGGAAGGAAGGAAGGAAGGAAGGAAGGAAGGAAGGAAGGAAGGAAGAAAGAAAGAAAAGTAAAACTGAGGCTCAGTGAGGTTCAGTGGCTGAGCCAAGACCACATAGCTGGCAAGCGGGGGATCCACAATGTGAACTCAGGTCCAACCTCAAGCACTGCTTTTGACCATTCCATACCACTCAGGAGTAATCTCACACAATCTCATCTAATTCTCACAGTGACAACAAAGCTGCCAGGTAGGTGTATCATTTCCATTTCCTAGATGAGGAAACTGAAGATCCGCATACAGCTACAACAGTAAGTTACCAAGCCAGGACCCAAAACCAGTTGTCACTGAGTTTGGGGCCATAATTGCCATTCCGAACAGTCCAGGCATTGCTGTAACATTCAGAGAGGATACAGGATTAGAATTCTGGTGGCGGGGGTGGGAAACGATAAATTGCTACAAGTCTTTCCCCTTAGGCAGTCACGTAATATGGTTCAGAAGATCTGGAAAGGACTCCTGGCAAGGTCTGAAGTTCCACCAATAATATAGGTGCGTTCTGGGCATGATGACGTTCTCTGTCTCTCTCTTTCTCTCTTCCTCTGTCTGCCTCCCTTCTCTCTTGCTGTTTTCAGATTGCATTTATGCATTTATTCATTTAATTTCTTTAACTTTATTTATTTATTTTCAGAGAGACAGAGAGAGAGAAAGAGTGAGCACCCGCGAGTGGGGGAGGGGCAGAGAGGCAGGGAGAGAGAGAATCCCAAGCAGGATTCTCTCCGCAGACAGCGGGGGACCAATCTCACAAACAGTGAAATCAGGACCTGAGCCAAAATCAAGAGTCAGATGCTCAACCAACTGAGCCAGACAAGTGCCCCTCAAAACGCATCTTAGTTTGAGAGGTAACACTGTATGGCCTTATCAGTTCTTCACATCACAAAATGAAACAGTACATAAGGACCAGGAAGAGACGTATGGAAATGGGATTGAGTGAGTGGGGGAGGGTCGTCTATTTATGAGGTGCTCTAGGAGTATCAGAAGCTAGGCTTGGATAACAACAGAAAGGAAATGAGGGATCCTTTGGTTAACCCTCGGTCATCTGGGACTTTCTTGCTCCTGGACCCAATGGGACATCTCAGGCCCTCCTGAAAGTCTCCTACCATCAGTTTCTTGCCATCAGTGGAGCAAGAAAAAGGTGTTCTCTCGTGTCTGGGGTTGCCCTGGGAATGACAGTGGGCAGACCAGCCCTGCAGCTGTTCCAGACAAATCCCTGTGATCACTGATATGTGACCTCTCATGGAGGAGTAACACAATGGGCGAGGGTCCCGGTGGGACATGGACCAGTGCCGGGACAGAGTGTGGGGCCAACAGGAGGGTTCTGGGCTCGAAGGGCCTGCCGTACTCTCCACGTGACCTCAGACAACCCCCTTCCCCACCGTGTATCTTGATTTCCTCATCTGTGAACTGAGGGAAGTGTGGACCATCTGCATGGTTCTCAGCACACCCTCTGTATCTCTGTCTGGCTTGTGCCTAATCCCCACGCCTCTTGTCACCCCACACAGGCACCTTCCTGTCCACAGTTCAGTCTTCTCCCCAAGGAATGTAGTGTTCCTGCTGCTTCTGTCTCTCTCTTTGGAGGAGACATCTTCATCGCCAATGAAAAGAGTCAAAGGTGGGTTGAGGGAAGCTACGGCTGCCCCTTCTTCAGGAGGCCTTCCTGGGACTGAGAGTCAGACAGCAGGCAAGGACTCATGTCGGATGAAGGAACTTCTACTGTGGCTTCAGAGGACTAGCCCTGCTCACCCACCCTGGGACCTTTGAATCCTTCCCTGACTGGAGCCCCCAAATTATTTCCTTAACTTTGCCTCATTTGTATCTTTTCCAAGTTAATTTTTTGGAGGTGAATCAGACACTGGGGAGGACCTGAGGTCAGAGGACAGTGAGGAGGAGGTGGCACAAGTGGAAGAGAGACATGGGCGGAGGTCGGGAGCTGTCTTGGAAGTGGTGGCCAAGAGGGGAAGCCATGGGACTTGGAGAGAGATTAGGAGGAGGAACTGACCCGAGTCCATGTCTGACAGGATGCTGGGGTGACAGAGAGGGAGGAGTGAATCTCAGGGTTCTCTTGATAGCCTGGGGGCATATTGATGCCAATATAAAGATGGGAGCAGAGAGAAGGAGGCACTGCTAAGGCATAGGGAGATGCTAGTTCAGTTTTGTACATGTGGGAAAAGAGGTCTTATGAGATACCCAGGTGTATGTTGCCAGGTGGTTGGATATGTGTCTTAGCTGGGAAGTGGGGATAGGTCAGGAGGAAGGCATGGGAACCACAGAAAGCATTGTGGGAATGGATGTGGTCTGTGGGAAGTATGTGTCAAGGAATGACAGCAGAGAGCAAGACCCAAACTTTGGGGAGCATTCCCAGTAGCTGCAGAGAATCCCCAGTTTGTGTGCTTCAGGGGAGACCACATGGACAAGCTAAGTGGCTGGAGAAGGCTGGCTGGGAGGGAGGAGGATTCTAAGTGGGAGCTGAAGCTGACAGAGGGGGAAGAAGCTAAAGTGTAGAACCCAAGAAAGGTTTAAATGCCCCCAGAAGCAGGAGAGAGGTGGGCCTGGGTAAAGTCAACCCTAGTGAGGAGACATTTGTCTTTATAATTCCAAGATTTCTGTGCCTTTTTACCTCTTTGGATGTGTCCCTCTTTGATTTGCTTTGCTCTCGCTGTGCCCAAACCTCGAACAGGGATTCCCAAGTAGTAGCCTACATCATGATGCCTAACTGCTTCGGTGTCACCAGTGGCACTTTTAAACAGTTGAGTCCCTCGGCTTCACTTTCTTGAGATTCTGATTCAGGACATGGTCTATATTTTCTAAAAGATGCACAGGTGTTTTCAATACACAACTCGACATTAGGAACCATATACTCAGCCTCAGGGCATCCTTGGAGGGTGCATGAAGGGTGGTATGAAGGCTAAGAAATATAACTGGAAAGTACTAACAATTTCAATTCATCCTTCATCCACTATATTTTCTCATCTGACCTCATATTTTTTAACCTAAGAAAGTAAGAGGGTGATACTAATGATAAATATGGTCTTTCCAATGCTGAACTTCTATAATTCCAAGTCAGTGGTATCCAAAAGGATCATGCTTCTCCAGTAGATCTCACTGGAGGGATGCTCAGTTTAGAGCCTCATTGCCCCCGGCACAGGGCAGTGGCTATCTCTGGCTGTGTAACACACTACCTGTAGTTCAGAAGTCTGGTGTGGTGTGTCTGGCTCAGGTTCTGTCTCTGTTCAGGTTGTCACCAGGCTGACATCCAGGTGTCAGCCAAAGCTGCAGTTTCCATCTGGGACCCAGGGACCTCGTCCATGCTTACTAGCTGTAGCAGTTGCACTATTGAGGTTGCTTCCAGAGGCCACCCTTAGTCCAGGGCAATTAGCTTCTTCCATCCTCAAAGCTACTAATAGCATGTTAGATTCCTCTCACCCTTCGAATCTCTCTTACCTCTTCTCTGTTAATCAGGGGAAAACCCCTCCTTTTTAAAGGACTCGACAGCTTCGGTCTGGCCCACTCAGATAATCTCTGTATTTTAAGGTCAATTAATTTGGGACTTTGCTCCCATCTATGAAATTTCTCCGCAGCAGTACCTAAATTCATGTTTAATTCAATAACCAGAGGATGGGAATCTGGGGGGTGCAACTTTAAGATTCTGCTTCCTACCGGGATGGATATGAGGCAGCCATGTTTAACCCTACAAAGGGAGGAAGCAATCCCATATCTGCCACGCTGTTCCCATGTGCCAGGTACTGTGATGAGTGCATTACGGACATCATCTTCCTTAATTCTTATAAGCAGACTGTAAGGAAGAGATTGAAATTCTCATTTTATAGGTGGAAAGCTTAGGACTCAGAAGGAAGACTTTTTTCTCCAAGATAACTTAGCTAGTCATGTTGGAGTCAGGCTCCCACGCCAGGTCTGTCTTATAGTGCTCCTCTCGCTGCACCATTCCTGCCCACTTTAAAGATAACTGTGAAGTTACATAGTGGAACTCAGGTTGTTCTCGAGCTCACAAGGAGTCAGGGGCCCAAATCGGGTATCGCGACCACAATATTCCTATTTCCATGATATTTACACCACTCCTCACTAATTTCCCTGTCAACTGAGATACTGGAGGCAGAGGGATTAGACAGTAAAATATTAAGTTTTAAGAGGAGAGAGAAGTTCCCAAACTTAAGGTAAGGCTCCTGGTCCCTATTTAACTCCCTGCTGTAGAATCTGAGATGCTTCCCTTCCCTTTCCTTCTTCCAGGAAACACAGTTTCCTGATTCAGATCAATCTAAATGAGCTACAAGTGGTGAGAGGCAGACCCAGCCCATAAGATAAGCAAAGCAAGCACTGAGGATGGAAGGTAGAGGAGAGGGCTGAGGGAATGTCACTATTCCCCTTTGCCAATGTGGGGGGGGGGGGAGAGCTGAAACTCTCAAGGGATGTGAATGTGGACATTGTTCTCTTGCAGAGAAACCAGGAGTGTGCCCCCATGAGAGGATCACCTGTGAAACTAAAGTTCCAGATTGGTGCCAAACTGATGGGCACTGCGTGGAACAGATGAAGTGCTGCTCATTTGCCTGTGGGAAGAAGTGCATGGATCCACTCCAAGGTAGTGGCACCAAGGCTGAGGGCCTTTTGAGGTGTCTTACTTCCTGCCCCGTCTAGAACTTGCTGAATGATTCCCTTGAATGGTAGGACAAAGAGGCCAGGGCTCATGATTTTCTCTTTTTCTAATTATATTCCAACCCTCAAGTACAAACAATGAGTCTAAGCATGGTGGATGGCAACTGGATAATATTGACGTTAGTCTTCCTGGTTCAACATTCAAGCATTCACAAATAACTAATACTTGTCGTATGCTTCCTGTGTGTCAAGAGGCTATTGTTGCCACTGTGGTAAATGTAAACCCCAGTCAGGTTAGATGCTGGTCTTATTTTTGGACTCTTTGGCCTTCAAAGAGGTTTTCTGGTAACTCAAAGTATAGAGAATCTCATAAGAGGAAATTGTGCATTATAGATATAGATATAGATATCCATTTATTCACTCAAAAAATATCTACTGTTAGTGTCCTTTGGCCAAAGACCACCAGGAACACATATGTATTTGAACAAGTTGGATTTACTACTCATTGCAGTGAGGGAGAATGTTCACCATAGACAACCTGAGAGATCTCAGTAAGAAGCTGTTGGAAAGAATCTACTATGGGATTGAGGCTTTGACTGAGTAATTTGCAGGGGTGGATTTGGTCTATATGGGGTGTTGTCAGAAAGTGGGGCAATTTTATGATTATCTCATGTGATCTTATCTACAGAGAAGGGAGGCTAGACTGAGGATAAAGCCATAATGTAGAGAAACATAAATCACTCATAGATGTTGGGTATTCTGTGGCTTTCACAATTACTGTTTTTGGTCTCCCTTTATCATGGTCCCAGAGTGACCTTGTTTGATGTAGCTGTCTGGTGAGCTGGTTAATATCTGACAGGGGCACACCATGGCTCAGCTGTGAGCTCTGATCAATTTCCAAACATGAGAGATTGGTTTTTTTTTTTTTTTCCTTCTTGATGTTTCATTCTATCTATGTGCCAGGCACTTTGTTAGGCACTTTGGATATAGTCATTGAACAAGTCTTGTCCTCCCAAAGCTCAGGCAGTAGAGAAGAAAGATCAGCTCCAAAGCACCTCATATGCTTTTCACTATGACTTTTGAAAGGTGTGAATGATGCTCAGAGATTCAATGCAACATAGAGTATTTGTAGTAGAGCTAGGCTAGAAATTTTATTGATGATGGTCTCCTAATCACTTGGATCTAATACCAAGAACTGCACAAAGGTGAGGGCCTGAACCCTTCTTTGTTTATGCTACCCTTTATGTTCTTCCCTCTTTGTTTCCTGCCCTCAGAACCCTGCATGCTACCCTCAGACCAAGGAAACTGTAACAGTAATATCATGCACTGGTATTTTGACAATAAACATCACCTCTGCAAACCCTTTACCTATGGAGGCTGCTATGGGAATGCTAACAACTTCATCAGCAAGGAACACTGCATAATGGCTTGCACATTAATTGGTAAGACTTATATGCCTGGCCATCTGAGGGCCTAGTGTAACTGGAAATAGTACATCAGAATATTCATATGCTCAGGCTTTAAGGTTAAAATGTTTTGTTCAACTCTTAGCTCAATCATTCACTGAACAGGTGGTCTTGGGTCAGTTTCCTGTTTCCATGAGCTTCAGTTTTCTTGTCTACAAAATGGGGGGTCGTGATAGTATTGACCTGATGGAGTTGTTGTGCCAGGAAACTGAGATAGTGCACATACCTGTTGAGTGTTACCTAAGTACTTACTCAAAAATGAAACATAAGCAGGTCAGCTCTGGTTTCCCAAGAAGTAGGGATACAGCATGGAGTAGGTGAAGAATAGGGTGGAGTGAAGGTGAGGGCTGTGGATTAATTCCTTACTATAATGACCATTAGCAGTAATGTTGGGAGACAGTGTCTTACAGAGCTTAAGTGACAAATGATGTAGATAAAAATCTCCCTTTTCTCACTTACTGCAAATTTCTTCACCTGTTTGAGTTTCAGTTCCCTCCCCCATAATACTGGAATAACAAAAGTCATTGCTGAGTTGTTGGTATGATTATATGTGATCAGGACACAAATATTTGACATGATGGCTGTTCAGTAGTGTCGGTTTGCTAAATGGTAATAATTGAGGTGGTGGCCGTTGGTGTTCAAAATGCACAGCACTGTGTGACTTTACAAAGCAGCACTAGAACTTTGACCTCAGATTCTGCAATGCAGGCTGAAATGTATACCATCACCCCCATTTTACAGACAAGAAAACAGAGAGGTAAATTTAGTTGCCCAAGGATTCACAGTGGGTCAGGGGTAGATCTGAAATTTTAATTCTATAGGCCTAGTGAGCCTGAATGGCCAAGGCAACCTTGTGGCCTGACCCTTTGTGGGAGGCTGTAAGGAATTATGGCACTATAAACTAGACATTGGCTCTCTCTCAGAAACCAGAAGAAGAGGCCAGGGAAATTGGTTTAAGCTGGTTTGGGGGAAATTTATGTTTAGACCTCAGAAAGAACCTAACAATAGTTTTGAGAGTCAAACACACCATGGTCTGTTAGAATCTGACCTGAGGAAGAAGAAGAAGGACGAGGAGGAGAAGGAAAAAGGGGAGAAGGGGGAGAAGAAGAAGAAGGAGAAAGAGAAGAAAGAGGAGGAGGAGGAAGACAAGCAGTAGGAGGAAGAAGAGGAAGAGGGAGGAGAAGGAAAACAGGAAGAGGAAGAAGAGGTAGAAAGAGAAGGAAAGAGAAGAAGAAGGTGGAGGGGAAGGAGAAAGGAAGCACCTCCTACCCTCATAGAATTTGCAATCAGATAAGGACAACAGAAAACATGAACAAAATTCTAAAGAATTCATTTCAATACCATCTCTACCCTAGTGACTCACACAGTTGTATCTCCAGCCTGAATCTGATTCCCAAACTCCAACTGCCTTGTCTTCTCCTCCATCAGGATCTCAAAAACATCTCACACTTCATTTGTTTAAGAACCACTCATCTTTGCTCTCCCATCTCAAACCTGCTCTGTCCATACTTCTCTCCAGCTTGGTTGAAAAAACAAAACAAAACAAAACAAAACAAACTTCTAAGTAACCCTTGATGAATCAGCATTGCGCTTTCTCAATCCACATCCATTGCATTAGGAAATCATTTTAGATCTACCTTGAAAATAGATCCAGAATCTGACCACTTCTTACCACATCAACAGCTGCCACCCTGGTCTGGGGAGTCATCTTCTCACCTGGGGCTTCAAACACCCAGCCTTACTCTCTTTCTACTACATCCCAGGAGATGGTGAGGCATTACATTCCTTCACAGCCTACCAGAGGTCATCAGGGTAGAGTGAACCAAGTGACAGAAAGAGATACTAGTTTGGAGGGGAAGGGAAAGCTGTTTAAAACAGTGAGATGGGCTGGGGTTTGAGAGAACTCACATCTGCTCTTGTTTTAGTCAAGAAAGGACATTGCCCACTCTTCCCTTTCAAGAACCGTATGGAGTGTTCATCTCTGTGTAAGAGTGACATCGATTGCCCCCAAAGTGACAAATGTTGTGAATCCATGTGTGGCTTTGTTTGTGCCATGGCCTGGACAGGTGAGGACTGGGGGTATACCTCCCAAAGTCTCCGGGGCATATGCTAAGGATGTCATGTTGTCCCATGGAATAGGAGATACCCCTTCAGTTGACCTTAGGGGTCTCTTGGGAACTTTTCCTTTTTTAATGCCCAATCACTGCTCTTGTGTTGTCGTGCTGATCTCAGGAAACTTATTTGCTAGGCTTCAAAGACAATCATGCATAGTATCACTCCCTATTTTTCCCCATGAGAACTTATTTATTCTAAGTCGCATCTTCAATGGCTGACAGGTGACAATACCCACTTACTTGTACAAAAAGAAATGATAACCATTAGGTACATCCCTAATAATCCCTTATGTCTGCGCAGAACTTCAGAGCATGTAGAGCATATCCACATCCTGTAGGTATGCTGGAGTAATGATTGGCAGCAAAATTTTGTTGGGGCAGAAGTGAACTCTGTAGTTTCTGAGGTTAGGTCTCACTCCTTCATGTAGTGCTGAGTTAGTATAGTCTTGTCCCAGAGATTGCTAGTGTTTTGAGGTACAGCACAGTATGGTGGAAGACATCCAAGTCCTTTCAACTGACTTCAACTCTTCTACTCATTTTCATTATGGCTGTAGACAACTCATTTTCCCTACATGATCCTCAATTTGTACAGTTTATATTTAAAAAGGAAGTTCTGGGTTCTCTCCCATATTCCTTTTATCTCTGGTAATCTGGGATCAGATAACCCAAATAAATCCATTAGCTCTTTGAGGGCCAGCAGGAATCCTATCAGATTTTGTAACTCAGAGATGTCAAGCCTTTTTGATACTCCTCAAATTATTAGCCATAGAAAGTTGATACTCTGCCTTGTACAATCTATTGTTACTCTAGGGGGAAGGGTAAGAGACTTCATCAGAAGAAAGCCTGTTTAGGGTTCCCCAAATCTCCCAACTTTGTCTCAAACTATAATCAAGTATTTCAAGATCAAGTGTCTTATTTTATCCCATAAAGCCAAATCAGGTTTCTGCCCACACAAGCCTGTGGTGTGTTCCACATTTGATAGACCCAAGTGCCTTCAGGATAATGATTGCCCAGTGTCACAGAAGTGCTGTTCACATTGTGGATTGAAGTGCCTGGAACCTCAAAAATGAATAGTAAGTGGAAACCTTGCCAAGCTGTCTTAAGAAGTATAACAATATTTTATTCCATTGATCTATGTGTCTGTTTTTGTGCCAGTACCATACTGTCTTGATGATTACAGCTTTGTAATACAGCTTGAAGTCTGGAACTGCGATGCCTCCAGCTTTGGTTTTCTTCAATAATACTTTGGATATTTGGGGTCTTTTCTTGTTCCATACAAATTTTAGAATTGTTTGTTCTACCTCTGTGAAGAATGCTGATGTTATTTTGATAGAGATTGCATTGAATATGTTGATTGCTTTGGGTAGTATTGACAATTTAATAATATTTGTTCTTCCAACTCAAGAGCATGGAATGTTTTCCTATTTATTTTGCATCTTCAATTTCTTTCATAAGCTTTCTAGTTTTTCACGTATAGATCTTTTACCTCTTAGGTTTATTCCTAGGTATTTTATGGGTTTTGGTGCAACTGTAAATGGGATTGATTCCTAGATTTCTCTTTCTGCTGCTTCATTATTGGTGTATATAAATGCAACTGATTTTTGTGTGTTGATTTTATATCCTACAACTTTGCTGAATTCATGTAATCAGTTCTAGCAGTTTTTTGGTGGAGTCTTTGGGTTTTCCATGTAGAGTATCATGTTGTCTGTGAAAAATGAAGGTTTGACTTCCTCCTTGCTAATTTGGATGCCTTTTGTTTCTTTTTGTTGTTTGTTGCTGAGGCTAGGACTTCCAACACTATGTTGAATAACAGTGGTGGGAATGGACATCCTCGTCATGTTCCTGACCTTAGGGGAAAGCTCTCCCTTTCCCCCCATTGAGGGTGATATTAACTGTGGGTCTTTCATTTATGGCCTTTATGATCTTGATGTATGTTCCTTCTATCCCTACTTTCTTGAGGGTTTTTATCAAGAAAGGATGCTCTATCTTGTCAAATGCTTTTTCTGTATCTATTGAGAGGATCATGTAGTCCTTATCCTTTCTTTTATTAATGTGATGTATCACATTGATTGATTTGTGGATACTGCACCAGCCCTGAATCCCAGGAATAAATCCCACTTTATTGTGGTGAATAATTCTTTTAATGTATTATTGGACCTGGTTTGGTAATATCTTGTTGGGAATTTTTGCATCCAGAAATGGACCCACAAATATCTGGCCAACTAATCTTTGACAAAACAGGAAAGAATATCCAATGGAAAAAAGACAGTCTCTTCAGCAAATGGTGTTGGGACAACTGGACAGACGTGCAGAAGAATGAACCTGGACCACTTTCTTATACCATACACAAAAATAAACTCAAATGGATGAAAGACCTAAATTTAAGACAGGAAACCATCAAAATCCTAGAGGAGAACACAGGCAGCAAATTCTTTGACCTCAGCCGCAGCAACTTCTTACTTGAAATGTCTTCAGAGGCAAGGGAAACAAAAGCAAAAATGAACTATTGGTGCCTCATCAAGATAAAAAGCTTCTGCACAGTGAAGGAAACAATCAGCAAAACTATAAGGCAACTGACAGAATGGGAGAAGATATTTGCAAAAGACATATCAGGTAAAGGGTTAGTATCCAAAATCTATAAAGAAATTACCAAACTCAACACCCCTCCCCCCAAAAAACAAATAATCCAGCTAAGACATGGGCAGAAGACATGAGTAGACACTTTTCCAAACAAGACATTCAGGGGCACTTGGGTGGCTTGGTTGGTTGAGCGTCCAACTTCGGCTCAGGTTATGATCTCACAGCTCTTGAGTTCGAGTCCCGCGTCAGGCTCTGTGCTGACAGCTCAGAGCCTGGAGCCTGCTTCTGCTTCTGTGTCTCCCTCTCTCTCTGCCCCTAACCCACTCGCATTCTGTCTCTGTCTCTCTCAAAAATAAATCAACGTTAAAAAATTTTTTAAGAAGACATTCAAATGGCTAACAGACACATAAAAAGATGCTCAACATCACTCATCACCAGAGAAATACAAATCAAAACCACAATGAGATGCCACCTCACGCCAGTCAGAATGGCTAACATTAACAACTCAGAAAACAACCATGTTGGTGAGAATGTTAAGAAAGGGGAACTCCTTTGCACTGCTGATGGGAATGCAAACTGGTGCAGCCACTCTGGAAAATAATATGGGGGTTCCTCAAAAAGTTAAAAATAGAACTACCCTACAACCTAACAATTGCACTGCTAGGTATTTATCCAAAGGATACAAAAGTGCTGATTCTAAGGAGCACATGCACCCTAATGTTTATAGCAGCACTATCAACAATAGCCAAATTATGAAAAGAGCCCAAATGTCCACCAACTGATGAATGGATAAAGAAGATGTGGTATACATAGATACACATACAAGTGGTGTGTGTACACACACACACACACTGTAATATTACTTGGTGATCAAAAAGAATGAAATATTGCCATTTGCAACAATGTGATGGAACTAGAGTGTATTAATCTAAGTGAAATAAGTCAGAAAAAGATATCATATGATTTCACTCATATGTGGAATTTAAGAAACAAAAGGGATGAACATAGAGGAAGGGAAGCAAAAATAAGATTGAAAAAAAGAGAGGGGAAACAAACCATAAAAAACTCTTAAATACAGAAAAGAAACTGAGGGTTGCTGGAGGGATGTTGGGTAGGCGGATGGGCTAAATGGGTGATGGACTTTAAGGAGAGCACTTGCTGGGATGAGCTCTGGGTGTTACATGTAAGTGATGAATCACTAAATTCTATTCATGAAATCATTATTAGACTACATGTTAACTAACTTGGACTTAAATAAAAAACAAAAAAATAAATAAATGAGGTTGGATTAAAATATGAAGAATGGATTCAGAAATATCATTTGTGAAGCAAAAACAATAGTATATTTAGAAGCAATGAAATGGAAAAAAAACACGACAGGTTCTAAGAAAATATTCTTGATTAAAACAAAGCATTTGAGACAATTTTAAAAATTGTTGTTGGGAAAAAAAAGTATAACAATATTTAATGAGTTTACTTATATTTTATATATAATCATATCTGAAAATGATGAGTAATTTGACTCTCATTTCCCAATGTCATGACTTTGTTTTCTTGTCTTTTTGTATCATGTAGAGCCTCTGAAATAATGTTGAAAATAAAGGTAATGACATCTATCCCTGTCTGGTTCTTTATCTTAAAATCAGTGTCTCCTGCAGTATGAAATGTCATTTGTTGTGGGCTTTGGGATAAATAGATTTTACTGCACTTGGATGGTTTTCTTTTTATACATTTACTATTGTTATTGGATATTACTGTGGAATTTTATCAAATACACTTTAAGCATCTAATCATGTAATAATTTTCTCTTCTAATTTGTTAGTATAAGAACTTATATTATTAAATTTCCATATGTTGAACCATCCTTGCATTCCAGGACTGACCTTAAGCATATTGAGGGTATACTTCTATTAATACGCCGAAGGTACTTTAAGCAAATAGTTTATTCAGAAATTTCACATCAACAATCAAGAGAAAAATAGGCCTATTACTTTTGTATGTTTTGCTATTGGAATCATATTACTTTCAACAAACTACCATGGAAAACTAATTGGGAGGTTACTTATTTTTCCTATGATTTGTAATATTTTAATATCTCAATTTATTTTTATTTTCTTTCAAGTAATATATATGCCCAAAATGTGGGGCATGAATTCATGACCCTGAAATCAAGAGTTGCACACTCTACCTACTGAGCAGCCAGGCACCACCTATGGTCTGTAATATTTTAAATAAAAATTTCCATAATAATATTTTAATAATATTCTCTATTTTTTAGGGCTACACAAAATTGAGCTCCAAAAGCAACTAGGTAAGGTTTCTTCTATAGTGGTATATTTGAAATAATTTTTTATAAATTTTTAATGTTTATTTCTTTATTTTGAGAGAGAGAGTGAGCACAAGCAGGGGAAAGGCAGAGAGAGAGAGAGGAAGAGAGAGAGAGGGAGAATCCCCAGCAGGCTCCACACTCAGCCTGGAGCCCAACACAGGGCTTGATCCCACAAACTGTGAGATCATGACCTGAACCAAAATCAAGAGTCAGGTGTTGAACCAACTGAGCCACCTGGGCAACCCTATTTTTACTAATTTTTTTCTTGTACTTTACCTTACAGTGTATATAGGCTCTCTATCTCCTCCTCCGTAAATTTCGGTCTTTTATATGTTGCTAAAATTGATCCATTTTCTCTCTATTTTCAAATGTATTACCTTAAAGTAGTATAACTGATTTTGTACATAATTCTTTTTTTGTCTTTAACTTTGTTTAATGTTTTCTTCAATATGCTCATGTTTCCACCCCACCCACACTATCCACCAATCATTCAAAGCATTTACCACCTATCCATCCGCTCACCTAGCTTGCATTGAAATACCTTTAAACTTATTGATCTTTCCACCCATTCTCTCACTCATATATCCACCCACTTACCCTTCTCACCCACCTTCTTTCTACATATCCAGCTGCCTGTTTTATATCTAGCCTTTACTCATCTTTCATACAAACACATTCTCTCATACCTGTCAACATAGGTCTCCATCATTTCTACACCCATCTCCCCTCCATCCACCTAACAATTCACTCATTTACCTGCCATTCAGAGTTTCCATCAATTACCCGTTTGTCCCATTACTAACCTATCCATACTTATGTTCAATCCAATCCATTTATTCACCCAGCCATTCATCCCCCCAGCCATGTTCAGGCATTCATGCACCCAAATATCCATGATACCCTCACTCATCCTTTGTATTCTTCCAACTGTATTCCCATTCATCATACTATGAGCCATCCATCTATCCACATAGCTACCTTGCTCATCTAGTAGTCTGCACCGAGTGTTTATTCTGGCCCTATTAATGTTCTAAACACTAGGTCCTAGACACAGACCTGTTCAGTGGAGCTCAGGGTTTATTTGAGGAAACAAACACGAAACTCAGTAGCACACTTAGAGGCACAGAAAACAACACAGAAAGCCAAGCACAGGAAGCTTGATCAACGTCTTGGCCTAATTACAAGCAGAAATCTCCAGGTAGAGGCCATCTACCTTGGTACCCCTTGGAGTCCCTCATTCTGACCAGCAGATTGGTGCTAGAATAGAAGTGTGGCTGAGGTAGAGGGAGGGCACCATGACTGACCATCCGTGAGAGGAGATAAGGGAAGGAGGGCAAAGATCCACATGGATCCTTACTCAGCCTTCTTCAAGAAATTGAGTAAGGAAGGGGCAAAAGAGGTCATTCATCCTAGGCCCCCAAGACATAAATTTCATCTCATCTGCTTGAAAAGTGAGACCCTTGGGTGGGACTTGAAATTAGGCAAGGAAGAATAGATAGAACAACTAGAAATTCTGAGTTTTCATTTACTTTCAAGAAAATTTAGAGAAGAATTCAGCCTTCCCTGGGGCACTGGGAGCCATTTGGACATTTAGTCTCTGTGGGTCCCTAGCTTCTGTCCCCACTATGGACATCACCTTCATCCCCTTTGTGTGCACTATTCCTCCCTACCTGCAACTCCATAGTAAGATATATTCACACCAATATCAGAAGGTTCCATAGTGACCTCTGACAAGAACTCAGATACTCCTTTCCCTCTTACCTTTATCTCAGACACTCACTCACTCGGTGACATGGAGTCATAATTTGCACTCCTCTGGGCCTTATGACCCCTCTAAGATGAAGAAATGGACGTGTGCCCTCAGAGTCCTTGCACCAGGTGGTTCAGCTTTGTATTCTCTCCTGGCCTGAGTATGGGAGGGACATAGAATAAGAGGGGAGGGACAGCACTGCTCAAGACATCTTGGTGGTTCATTAGAAATTCTATTCCCTGCTCCCTTTGTGGGGTTCAGTGGGATCCAGAAACTGATGGGATTGGACTGTGTGGTATAAGTGCCTGATATGCAGCTTTTTTATTTTAATGTAAGTGCCTGACACTAAGCTTTTGAGTGCTGAGGCATCCATTTCGAAGACATCCATATCGAATAAATGCAGCGCCAGCTGTATAACACAGATATTAACAACACAGCTAGATAAGGAACCAGGCTGTCCTCACCCATGAAGTTCCCCCTTTGGAAAGGCCTCGAGGACTCCAGATAACAGACCACCCGAGTGACCCTGCTTCTCCCTCCCCACACCCTGATTCCCACTTTTATATGCTTTAAATTCGCCAATAAAAAGTGAATCCATGAAACCCTAGACGTTCCACCCTTGGACCCTAATAAAGGCAGAGAGCCCCAGGTCCACACTTCCTACCCTTCTCTTTGTCCACAACCTTCTGTGTGGCCTTCTGGCATGCCATATACCCTCCAGGGCTTGTGAGTAATAATAAATTGTGTGCTCTGAAGTTCCCTGATGGTGTGGCAGAGGTAAGTCCTGTGATAACAATAAGAACCACAAAGGCTGTTCCAACCACAATGCTTCCTCGTGGTGGTGGAGGCATGTCTGTCAAGGGAATGCCTGTGGGCCTCACTTTGAGTAAATATGCCCCCAAGAGTGTCTCGGGCCTTCCTAGCTGAGAATATCACTGTCAATAGGCTGAGACACACACCACAGATTCCCACAGGGGGCTCTGTCTGTGATCCTAAATTTTGTGACCATATAGTCACTCACTGATGATACAGCTGGCTTTGTCTGGCTTCTGCCCATCATGTAGGACAAATGGAGAACAACTTGACCCAAAGTGCAACAGCTAGTTGAAGAAAGAAACAGGGACCCTACAGACAACATTTACTCTCTAAGGAGAGTCTCTCCCTCTACTGGGACTGACTGGCTGGCTGGCAGGCATTGTGGAGTCCATGTAGGAATGCTGCCAAATTCTCCAGCACTCTCTCCAGGGCCCTTTCACCAGTCCAGTCAGAAGCCAGCAACTCTACTGTCTATGCACTTTCACTGGGGTGTGGTCTCTCAGGCAGGCCTCCCCATTTTACAGTTCCTCCTCAGACAACAAGATGCACCAGATGGAGGACACTCACTATAAGCTCTGCTGACATTCTCCACTGCTCTCAAAGCAATATGACCTTGACAAACAGTATCTGAAAATTCTGCTGACAGGCTCCTCCTCCCTCACACTCCACTCTGTGGTAACATATTTACTCTTTGGCCTTTGTCAAAGAATATGAACTACCCAAAGAGAAAAGGGAGAAGGTTGGATGAAATGGTGGGAGAGGGAGAAAGAGACACAGAGACCATGAGAAGCCCACAGAAAAAGAGAATAAGGCAGACACCAACACAGAGAAGCACATCTAAACAGAGATACCAAGACATCCATAGAGATACATGGTCAGAGATAAACAAAAGGGGCATAGCAGTTAGTGTGCAAAGTGGAAAATGAATGGAGAATGAGGACATTCCATAATTCTCAAAGTTATCAAGACCCCTTATGGTGGCATGTACTCCTAAGTTCACATGGAAAGTGAGATAAGCTTTGCCCACACCCCACGGTGGACCAGAGGGCCTAGCCTAGCCCGGGCTGTTGAGCATCATGAACCATCCAAGAAAAGACTCTTCCCCAGAGCTGTGGGCTGTAGATGCCAGCTGGCCACATTGACAATCTCAGGAACTTGGCGTTCCCAGCAGGATAAGAGGTGTCTGGCTTGACTCCAGTTCTCACATCCAAGATACTGACTACTGAAGAAATAGGCTGGCCAGACATTTTCATATTCTGGAACCACTGAACAGGCCAGCTCTTCTTCAGAATGGCGTCTTCTAGACTTTTGAGCATCCTGGTCTTATCCGCCTTTCTAGTGAATGTCCAGGGTTTCGGTGACTGGATCTTTCCCAGTAAGTAGTGGGGCCTCAGCCTTTGCGCTGAAGAGAGGGAGGGTGCTGGGAGAATGAAACAAGGAACAGGTGCTAAGACTTGAGTTGCTTCCCACCATGTTAGCCCTGGTCCAAGGTTGGGAGGTATTTGGAATATTTCTTCCAATTTCCCCCTTTATGGAAATGCCCTCTCTGAATGCAAGAATCTGGACCTGAGGCAACCCCCAATTTCAGCCCCTTTGAAGTAGAGGGTCGATTGGGGGTGGAAGGAAGAGTCACAGGATCTTGCATTTATGGGAGGGGCTTTAAGAATCTGGGAAGTCTAGGGGATCTTCCCCTTACCCCACAAAAAATAGCCTCCTTTCTCAGGATATTATCTCTATCAACTCCTGATTTTTCAAATGTAGTCTTATAAAGTATTCCTGCATCCCCAGGGGTTCCCTACCTTTGGGATAAAAGACAGTATCCAGAAGTTTCTTTGAACTGAAGACAGCAATCCTCCATGACTATAGAGTAATAATGACAATTGGTTACCATTTAGTCAACACTCAGAAAGTAGGGAGTTAGAGAGATCTGGAGTCAGACATGGTGGGTCCAAACTCTGGTTTCACTGTTCAGTAGCCATAAACTAGGGCAAGTTAGTTAGATTCCATGTGCTTCAGTCTCCTCCTGCACAAAATGTGGATGTCAGTAGAACTGACCTCTTAGAGGTATTAGGAGGATTATGGGAGATAGCATTTAAATTTTTTTTTAAGTTTATTTTTGAGAGAGAAAGTGTGAACAGGAGTAGGAGACGGACAGAGAGAGAGGGAAAGACAGAATCCCAAGCAGACTCTGCACTGTCAGAACAGAGCCCGATGCAGGGCTCGAACTCACCAACTGTGAGATCATGACCTAAGCTGAAATCAAAAGTTGGACACTTAACCTACTGAGACACCCAAGCGCCCTGAGATAGCATTTAAAATGCACAGAAAAGTCCTTGGTGTATGGTAAACAGTGGATAAACGTTAGTTAACATTGCTATGCATCAGTTCCTATGATTGTAACTTTACGCACTTTGTCTCATTTCTTCCTCAACAACTTTGTAAGGCTAAAACAAGTTTACAAGTGAAGAAACCAAGGTTCAGAGAGGTGAGTGGTAAACCAAGATGTAGAATTTAAAAACCCAACTCTCTGACGCCAGGGTGAGTGTTATTAATCATTGTGCAATAGCGCCCCTGGGAGGAACTCCAAAACACTGACTCCTCAACCAGGCCAAAATGACCAGATTAATTTAGACCAGTGGATTTCAATGGGCGATTTTGCCTTCCAGGGGACATTTGCAATATCTGCAGATATTTTGGATTGTTAAACTGGAGAGTGCTATTGGCTTCTGGTGGATAGGGGCCCGAGACGCTGAACACCCTACTGATAGGGGCCCGAGACGCTGAACACCCACAGGACAGCCCTCCTCCTCCCATAAATAATGATCATAAAGACTGGCAAGTTTGAGAAATCCTGCATTAGAGGGGATGGGGCTAAGGGGTGGAACTAGGGATGGGGTAAGAAGGTAGAGAGTGGTCAGAAGGGAAGTCAGTGTAGGCAGTGCTTGGAAATACATGAGAGCACCCTAAGGAAAAGGACTCCTGTGGATGAGCAAAGAGAAAGCAAACATCCCTGACTTTACAGAGTTGCCTTGGGTTGGGAGAAGAGTGGACACTGTGCCCTCTAAGATTCACGGTTGTAAAACTGTCCTTTCCTTTAGGGAGATGCCCCAGAATCCAAGAGAAATGTGAATTCAAAGAAAGGGATGAATGTACGAAGGACAGACAATGTCTGGACAACAAGAAGTGTTGCATCTTCAGCTGTGGAAAAAAGTGTTTAGACCTCCACCAAGGTAATACTAGGAGCCTCAGAATAACCAGCCCCTCTGCCCACACCCTCACCTTCTGCCCACCTGTGTAGCATCATCCCTGCTTTACTAAGGGCTGGTCTTTCAGCAAGATTGCTGGACGGGGAGACCTGTAATTTACATCCATCACTGCCCCTAATATTATGTGTGACATTAGGTAGTATCTTCATCCAATCTGGTCTTTGATTTCCCCAAACAGAATGTGAGTGTAGGATTGAAGCAGATAGTCTCTTGGCTGCTTTCACTCTTATGGTTTTCTTTTTTTGTTTATTTCTAACTCATGATTTTCTTAGTCTCCATGTGGCCATTGTTGGCACATTGTTGCTGCAAGTGATAAGTAAGCTATTGGTATTTACCAGCTTTTTGTTGCTGAGGGGCTGCCTCTCTGCTTCTCTAAGTTCAATTTAGCACCAGGAAACATCCCTTGACTACTGCAGACCAGGGGGTTTTTCCTTTGTTCCTGCGATCTTAACTCCATGCCCATCTTCTTGGGCTCCAAAAAGACTATCAAAGATTCTTTACTCATTTATTTAACAAATATGTATTGAGTATCTCTGAGAGTCATAATGGGATTTGACTCGTGTGGTCAGGGAGGTAAGGAAGGCTTCCCTGAGAAAGCAAACCTGAAGTTGAGTTCAGAAGGATGGGTAGGAAATTTAGGCAAAGAGTGGATGGGAGGGATTTCAAGGCACAGAGAATAACATGCACAAAGGCTCAATGGTGGGGCTTAGAGAGGCCAGACAGCAAGAATGTGTATGAGCACGGCAGGAGGGAAAGGATCTGGTGAGATAGGGTCTGGTGGGCTGGCATCTCACTTTGATCCCAAGAGCAATGAAAATCCACTGAGGTGGACAGTGATATGATCAGGGTTTTATCACTAACAGAGGAGAAACAGAATGTCTTGAAGGATTTCAGGAAAAGAGGATATGGTAGCTTGGACCAGAGAGGTAGCTGAGGGGATGGAGAAGAGTGGGCTGTGTTTGAAAGATGTCTAGGCAGTAAAGTAAGCAGGACTTGACAATGGACAATGGGGCAGAGTGGGCAAGAGGATGGTGAGTTGTTCATTTGCCTAAAGGTGAGGGTTTTTGAATCTAGGTTTTCTGAGTTCAAGTCTTAGTCTGTCACCAGCCTGGGCAAATTAACAACTTTCCCCTGTTGTTCCTCACTTTCCCCAGATAAGAAAAGAACCAATGTTAAAGGCTATTTGGAGGATCAAACAAGATGATGCACAGGAAGTGCTTAGAGCAATTCCTGGACACAATTTAGCCAAGTGACACATATTAGCTTAAGTTATTTGTTTAGGGAGTTCCTAAAAAGCAGAGGCCATGCCTTTTGTCTCTTAAAGCATCTTGAGGGGCACATGAGTGGCTCAGTGAGTTGAGTGTCACACTCTTGGTTTCAGCTCAGGTCACGATCTCAAGGTTCGTGAGTTCAAGCCCCACATGGGGTTCTGTGCTGATGGTGTGGAGCCTGCTTGGGATTCTCTGTCTCCTTCTTTCTTTGCCCTTCCCCTGCTCATGTTGGCACTTTCTGTCTGTCTCTCTCTCAAAAATAAATAAATATTTATTTTAAAAAGCATCTTGCACATAGTAGGTGCTCAATGAATGGCTTATTTGGTTCAGGTCAGGGTGCATTTTGTTTTACCCTCAACGTTCTGCAAGATCCTATTCTATGCCAGACCACCTGCTAGGAATGGGGCTCCAAGATGAAATCAGACACAATCTCTGCTCCCTTGGAAGCTCATGACCTCATGGAGAAGACTGAGGAGGGAATCCATTGACAACCATGCACAAGAGATTCAGAAACATGGTGGAACAATGAAGGATCGGTCCAGGAAGCTATGGGGGTGTGGGGTTTAGACTGGAGTCAGTGACATCACAGAGGAGCTGATGTCTGAGGAAGGTTTTGAAGGGAGAATGGGACTGTCGCTAATGAACAACAGCGGGGTGGACAGAGGAAATGAAAGCGAAAGGTGTGGAGGTGTGGGATACCATGGGGTGTTGAAGGTTGCAGGAGCATGTACCTCAAATGGTACTGTGGTGTCAGGTGGTGGTGCAGAACCACAAGCAGGAGCCAGACTACAAAAGGCTTGTGGGTCAGTGGAAGACTTTGCCATGAAGTAAAGGTCCTAGCTGTGGAATGACATGATCAGCTTTTTTCAGGTCCAGTAGGTGCTTCCCTCTGGCAGGCAGAATGAAGGACTG
Organism: Acinonyx jubatus; assembly: GCF_027475565.1. Taxonomy (NCBI): domain Eukaryota; kingdom Metazoa; phylum Chordata; class Mammalia; order Carnivora; family Felidae; genus Acinonyx; species Acinonyx jubatus. The sequence goes on from NC_069388.1 coordinate 14,888,931, forward strand.
ATTAGAAGGGCCAGAGACAGGGCCAGGAAGATCAGTTCCAGGCTATCCCAACAGCCCAGGCATGAGACACCAAGATTTAAAGAGAGTGTCAGAGAGGTGAGCTAAGAGGAGGATAAAAATCAGCAGGACTTGCCTGTTCAGCTATGGGAAGTTTTCCCTCATGGAACTCAGAGTTGAGTTCAGATCTACATTCATTTGCTAGGGCTGCAGCAACAAAGGACCACAAACTGGGTGGCTTAAACAACAATATATTGTCTCACAGTTCTACAGGCTACAAGTCCAAGGTCAAGTGTTGGCAAAGCAGGTTCTTTCTCAGGTTGTGAGGGGGAGAATCTGTTCCATGCTTTTCCTCTAATTCCTGATGGTTTGCTGGCAATATTTGGCAATCCTGGGCTTGTAGACTTCTGCCTGCAGTTTCATCTCTCTCTCTCTCTCTCTCTCTCTCTCTCTGTCTCTCTCTGTCTCTCTCTCTCTCTCTCTCTCTCTCTCTCTGTGTGTGTGTGTGTGTGTGTGTGTGTCCAAATTTCCCCTTTCTATAAAGAAACCAGCCCTGTTGGATTAGGGATGCATCCTACCCCAGTATAACTCATATGAACTAATTACATTTGCCACAACTCTATTTCCAAATAGGGTCACATTCTGAAATCCTGAGGATTAAGATTCAACATACAAATGGGGGCAGGGTGAGTAGGGAGAGACACAATCCAACCCATAACAGGACTGAAGCTAACTGAGGGAAGAAAGGTGCTGGACCATCTAAAATACTAGTCCCTGGCTTCCCTGAGTGGACTTCCCCTTTACTCATGATCCCATATTCTCTCTTCCTGGCATGGTTTAGGGGGCAGAGTATGTGGTTTATAATTTGCCATTTCCAAGGCACTTCCATATCTTTAATCCATTCAGGATGTATTTACTGAGCAGCTACTCTATGCCAGGCACTGCTAGAAAAGCTGCACATTCAGATATAATCAAGGAGTTCACAACCTCGAGTGCCATGAAGGCAGTCTCACTTGTACCTCAGGATGGCTCTGTGCCACAAGCAGGGTGAGATTTTGCATTCCCATTGTACAGAAGAGGAAGTCAAGGACAAGACAGGTAATGTGGGAGGTCAATACACACACTGATTTGGGAGCAGAGCCTTCAAATTAGTCTCCTCACTCTCAGGAAGATAACAGGGACAGTGACCAGAAGGAATGGGAGAGACCGATGTTCTCCGGGGATGCAGACACCCAAACAGGTCCACTCTGGGGTCTCCCTACAATGTGCACAATATACCAATGGGTCTGGGCTCCTGAGGTGTGAAAAGGTGAAAGGAGCCTGCTCAGTTTCATCTCTGGTGGTGTCCAGGGGTAACAATAACAGCTCCTTTTTTGAGGGGTGGGCACTCTTATTTCTCAACTCTGGGGTCTCCCTACAGACATATGTGATATGCCCAAAGAAACTGGCCCCTGCATGGCCTTTTTTCATCGTTGGTGGTATGACAAGGAAAAGGGTACCTGCTCCAGGTTCATCTATGGTGGCTGCAAAGGAAACAATAACAACTTCCAAACCAAAGACATGTGCCAGAACATGTGCTCCAAAAAACGTGAGTCCCTGGGGCTTCCCAACTTCATTAGGGCCATGCTGAAAGGTCTGGGTGTTGGTTGCTTTGTTCAGGGTTGGCTAAGTCCTTGGCAGACCAGTGCTGGCAGAGCCAGCTCCACTTGGGGGGTAAGTATGCACCTGGCAGAGGGTTGGATAGCAGCTTTCTGGGAATTGAGTTTGGGAAGGGACATGGTCATGAATCAAAGCTGGCAAGTATGAGGGATGGAAGGAGGATGCAGACATGATGAAATCCCAGAGACCAACTTCAGAGAGGTCACAAGACGTCCAGATTAGTGCTGGATTGCCAGCAATCTGCTCCCAACCACATCCAATTCCGCTTTTAAGGAGGAAGCCATAGCTCCCCAAAGCAAACCCACTTTGTTTTAATCTGCTGTGCAAAGATATACGAGCATAACTTCAAGACTTGTTCTGAAGATAAGCTGAGCCCAAGTGCTTAACTGATCCTGTCCTACCTTCTCTCCAGGCTTATAATCCTCATTGCATTAAGGATGTACCTGAACAACCACCAGGATTTGGCTCATGATCCAAGGCTCTGTCTGTGTGCCTGACCAATGGTCCACGCTGGTTTCCACTGTTCTACTCTCACATTCCAAGACCTCAGCTCTTCCCCTTACAGAGCCCCAGGATCTGCATTCGCCTTCCTCTATCTCAGACTCTTAAACATGGTATCATTCTGTTTTGACCCATCTCTATGCTTCTTTTATGTCCAATGTCTAGAGCCCCTTGCATAGCTCCCAATTTACCCCAATAAAGTACTTTGTGTAGTCCTGTGCCTCTGAGGCTGAATAATTCACATCTGTTGGTACATTACACTTTGCAGAGAATAAAGGGTCACTGAGGCCTCTTGTGACACAATGAAAGGGAGGGGAAACAGTCAGCTCTTGAGAGCTGAGAGCTCCAGGGACATTGTCCTCCTCTGTTTCTTCAAAAAATTGTAAGACCCTTTTAAGACAAAGGTCTTTGGGCATTGCCTTACTTTGGATCCCCCAGAAAGTAATCCTGGGACAAGGACATGCGTGAAAGCAGTTTACTTGGGAGATCTCTCAAGACACACAAGGTGGGGATCGGGTAAATGATACAGGCAAGAGAGGAGTCGACTATAAGCTGGTTACTGTGGGGGGAAACTGCAGCTTATTCTCCCAGGGGCCTTCTAAGGAATGCTGTAAAACATGTGTCCAAATGTCTGCATTCGTCTCCAGTGACGGGGCAGTTGAGTCATTTATTCATTGATTCCCATTCCTTCCTGGATGCCTGGGGGTATTAAAGCCCTTGCTCTTCCAGACTGTTCCACATGCAAGCTTAGCAAGATGTCAGGGAGCCAGAGAAAACCCATAGCACAGAAGTAGACTCTGACACTTGAAGTTGGAAGCTGTCTCTAAGCATTGGGTGTCATTCGGCCACAAAAGGAGCAAAACACTAATATATGCCACAGAAACCGAAAACGTTACTCTAAGCAAAAAAAGTCATACACAAAAGGTCACCTACAGTATGAATCCATTTTTATGAAGTATCCAGAATAGGTAGATCCATAGCAATAGAAAGTAGGTTAGTGGTTGCCAGGGATGGGATTGGGCTGGGGCGAAATAGCAACTGCTAGTAGGTATAAGGTTTTCTTTTGGTTTTGCTTTCGTTTTTTAAGTTTCATTTATTTAAGTAATCTTTACACCTGACGTGGGGCTTGAACTCACAACCCCGAGATCAAGAGTCACATGCTCTTCCAATTGAGGCAGCAAGGTGCATTCTTTTGGAGTGATAAAAATATTTTGGAACTAACAACGGTGGTGGTTACAGAACATTGTGAAGGTACTAAAAAGCCACTGATCTGTCCTCTTAAAAATGGTTAATCTTATCTGATGTGAATCCCACCTCAATTTTTCTAAAAGTGGGTTAGGAAAAACAAAAATGTGCCCCAGGTCTGTCTCCTGTAGCTACAGGTGAAATCAGAGGCAAGCCAAGAACATGCCTTATTAAACCTTCAAACCTTAAGTTGGAGAACCCAATGGAAGAATCTTCATGCCCCATAGCTGCTGGTTCTGATGTCATAACTGATAGTTATTATTTCCCTCCTGCATCAACCATTCCAAATTGCACCCAATAATAGAGGCTTTCTGTTAGTGCTGGCATCCTCTCCTGCTCTCAAAGCAGCATGATCTTGACAAATACTTTCTGAAGATTTGGTCCAACCTGAGATAAACCTGTCTCCTTCCCCACATGCTACACATGGTAATACCTTTACTTTTTGACGATGGTTAAAGAAAAGGGATGGCCCAAAAAGAAGAAAAAGGAGAAGGACAGAAGGGAAATGAAGGGCAGGGAGAAAGAGACCCGGAGGGAGACTCACAGGAAGAGAGAAAAAGGCAGGCACACAGCAAAAGGAGGAAGCACAGAAAGAAGAAAAATAGGAGCGCCTGGGTGGCTCAGTTGGTTGAGTGTCCAGCTTCGGCTTGGGTCATGATCTCGTGGTTTGTGAGTTCGAGCCCTGCGTCAGGCTCTGTGCTGACAACCTAGAGCCTGCTTCAGATTCTGTGTCTCCTTCTCTTTCTGCCCATCCCCCGCTTGTGATCTGTCTCTCTCTCTGTCTCTCAAAAATAAATACATAAATGTAAGGAAAATTAAAAAAAAAAAAGAAAGAAGAAAAATAAAGTGTGAGAAAAATAAGGAGACAAATAGACATGTCAGGAGAAGGGTAAGACTGGGAAGAAAACTGGAATATTCTTGATCTCTAAACTCCACTGGAAAATGGAAGATGCTGGAATTGAACTTCCCTTTCTCCAAGGGAGTCTAGAAGTCCCAGACAATCTTTGCCTCTCTCCCTGGTTGACCAGAGAGCCAGAGAGCCGCAGCGAGCTGAGGAGTAGGAGCTGCTTTTCAAGAGTTCCTTCCCCCAGGGTTGGTGCTGTGGGTGCCAGCTACTCCCACCGGTGGCCTCGGGGACTTGGCGTTCCCCGGCACAGGAAGTGTGGCTCCTGTGCCAGGACAGCCAAAGATCAGAAGCAGGAGCTACTGCGGAGCAGTTCCTAATTTTCGTGCCAGCAGCCAGGCCAGTAGCTCTTAAAATGGGGCCCTTGGGACTTGTGCCAGTCCTGGTACTATTCATCCTCCTGGGGAGAGTTCAGGAGCCTGAGCTGGTTGAGGGGTTGCTTGGCAGTAAGTATCAGGGACTAGCCCTCCCAGCAGAAAAACGGAAGTTTCTGGGAGGGAGAAACAAAGAATTCTACAGAGGAGGAACACTTCCACCTTCAGCCTGGGACCCTGGGCAGGAGAAATGGGAGATATTCTCAGTCCTTCTCTCAGACCCCAAACTCCTGGTCAGATGCATTCCACGAGCACAGGGACCTGAGTCTGTAGCAACGGACTCCCCACTGTCATTATGAGAGGGATTCCTTCTAGACCAGGGGGCCATAAGATGGACTAAAAAGTTGCTGGAACCTTATGGACCTTTCCTATAAGAAAGATCCCCCCCCCCACCCCAGCACCACCCTTAGCAGCTTTAAATCTCCCAGTTGCAGCCCCAAAAGTCTCCCCATACCCACACCCCCAGAAGGTCCTTGCTTTTGGAGTAAAGAATGGTCTCTGGAAGTCCCTTGAAATGCGGAAATATGAAGATCCCTTAAGTAGCAGCTAAAATACACTGAGCACTCAGCAGTGAAGCCATACATTGCAGGTTCAAATCCTGGTTCCTCTCCTCAGTAGCTGTGTGTGACCTTGGAAAGGTTCACATAACCTGCCTGTGCTCCAGATTCCTCTGTTTATAAAATGTGGATATTGATAGGACTCACCCATAGAGGTGTCATGAGAATTAAGGAGAAAAGGACAAGGGCACAGTAAGCATCTCGTTAATATTAGTTATCATTATTACGCCCCAGGCAGCTTGACGATGGCTTACAAGATTTGTCGCCTAATCCTCAAACCAACTCTATAGGCAGATGAAAGAGGCAAGGTCCAGAGATGATGCCTGTCACACTAAGGGTTGCACAGAATTCAAAGTCCAGCCACTTGAGTCCACAAATGGAGATCTCAGTCACCTGGAGGAGCTACAGCACTCTTGCCCCCACCCAGGGAACATCCAAATACAAGAAAGCCAAGTGACCAGAGTAGTCCTAGTGGAGAGCATCCTATGAGTGGTGGGGTTGGGGGTAGGGCTGGGTGTAGGTACTACATGGTGAGTTGTTATCGGGTTGGGAGTGGGGACAGTGGTGTGAAAATCCTGAGCCATCTAAAGGTCACTACCTTCTGGGGACGATGAAGTGAAAAAAGGCTTCTCTAACTCTGCAGTGGTGCTCTGGGCCTGGCAATGGAGGGTTCTGGTCTCCCTTCTTCCCTTGTTTTCTCCCTCAGAGAAGTGTCCCGAAAACAAACCACCATGCAGTTTCAAAGAAATCGACCACTGTGGGAGGAAAAAACGTTGCTCGGGGAAGATGAAGTGTTGCAAGTTTAACTGTGCAAAGAAATGTGTAGACCCCGATGAAGGTAACACACAAACTCCCTGAACTATCCAGTGCCCTCACTCCTGACCTGCACTCTCTGCCCATCAGCACTGGCATTGCTGGACCCCTCTCCTTGAATGATGGCTGGTCTCTGACCAAGAGTCTGGATGCATCTTCTGCCTGACACAAATCCTAGCAGTGCTGGACTGGGATGGAGTTTATTTCTTTTCTCCCCTATTTAGGTATGTGGTGTGAGTAACAGAAATTTTCCTTTATGGGCCTTAGTTTCCCCATGTGTAAGAAAGATATAGGCATTAGACCACATGGTCTCTTGGCTATTCTTCTGCGATCCTCTGAGATGTCAAGGAACCACGGAGGTCCTATCAAATGCCAACATGGCATCAGGAGATATGATAGCTCTAAGAAACAAGTATCTTTCCAGGCCTCTTTGTCTATATAAATCCAGGATGCCTTCCGTAACCATTTTTGACCTCCTACACTCTTTCTGCTGTGCCCATATGATTGAGCTCTAAAGAGGACCATCAAGGACTATTCATTCATTCTTTCTTTCTTTCAACAAGTATTTGCTGGTGCCTCTTACACCCATGATGGTCTCTGCTTACTCAATATAACCCAGGGAAGCAAGAAGGTTTTCGTGGGAAAAGATCCAAGATATAAGATCAGAAAGATGGGTTGTAAGTAGGCAAAAATTGGAGGGAACAGCTTTCAGGCACAGGTAATAGTATGTGCGAAGGTCCTGTGTGAGGAGATAGCATGCTCAAGTCTAGAAAGTCTAGAGACCAGAGAACAAGCGTGCCCATGATAAGAGAGAGAAATATGAGGATGGTAAAGCCAGGCTAGGTAGGCAAGACTCTGACAACGTTGGTTTTTGCCAGCCAGAGTAAGGGATCTTGTCTTGATCCTACAAGCAATAGAGTATTTATGTTCAAATCCCTATGTCATCTTCCTTAGGGAAGTTACTTAGCCTCTATGAGCCTCAGTTTCCTCATCTGCAAAATGAGGACCATAAGAGGACCTACCTCATAAGGTCATAGGTTAATATGTGTCAAGTGCTAAGAACTTTAATAAATACTGTTGTTGTTATGCTTTAGACGATGAGGTTCTAAAGAACTCTATTTGTACTTTGTAGTATTGTGAACAAAATGGTTACTCAATAAGTATTTCTTGAAGTGCAAGATATATATTCCTAAAGCATCCTCTCGGTGCCAAATTATCTGCTAGGAACTGGTGTGCCAAAATAACATAAGGTGCAAACCTCACATTCTGATGGAGGAGTCAGAAAATATGAACAAATAATTACACAGAAGTGATCAATATGTGTGCAAGATTGAAAACAAGAAGAGCAAAAATTTAAATTTAAAAAAAGCAATAAAGAAAAGCAAAGAGTGAGGAATAGCGCCAGGAAAGACATCAAAGAGTTTGATGTCTAGGGATGGTTTTGAGGAATGAATAAGATTGCACCTAGTAAGCAAAAGAGGGATGGACACTCCAGGCATGTGCAAAAGCATGGAGGAGTATAGCAGCATAATATTTTTTAGCATGTTCATGTAGCTCTAAAAATATCATGACTTACATTGTTCCAAGCCTATCCACAAGCCTGGAATATTCTCTAGCAAGGCAGAACCCAAAGAGTACTGCTCTGACTGCTCTGGAATCTCCCTGCAGACGTATGCAGTTTGCCCAAGGAAGTTGGCCTCTGCCTGGCCCTCATTCCACGCTGGTGGTACAACAAGGAAACCAAACGTTGCTCCAAATTCACCTATGGTGGTTGTGCTGGAAACAACAACAACTTCCAGTCTGAAGCTGTCTGCAGGTCCATCTGCCCAGATGTGTGTAAGTCCCAGGGGTCCCATCTCCCAAGCTCACTTGCACCAGTGGGAGGTCTGGGTGTTAACTGGTCCATTCCAGGAAGTTGGCAGGCCTGGAGCTGACAGAATCAGTCCAATCATGAGATAAGAATGCACCTTGCAAAGGGTAAATAGAAGACGTTTTGGGAAAGAGAAGGTGGGAATAGAAGCAGTAGTCAAAGGGAAGTCGGCAAGTAGGAGATGGAAACGGGGTGCAGAAAGTGGAAGCACAAGTGGTGGAGTGCCCAAGACCATGTCAGAAGGAGGCCCAGTGAACCAGCCCAGAGCCCAGGGCTGGCCACCATGCACCATCACCCGTCCTCTTCATTTTCCTTTTTAAGGTGATTATAGCTAGGACAACCACATGCTTTATTGACCAAACAGAGAAATTTGACAGTGAAAGGGGATGCCATTCGTTACTACATTGGGATAACAGGCTTAAACTGGGTCTTGACAGGAAAAGACGGAGCACATGATCACCCTATGAGCCCCAAAATCACTCCACTTCTGTTTTCTCTTCCTGTGAAAAGATATAAATATGACCCCATCTCCTTCTCTCCATTAACTATAGGATTTGGTTCCTAAGGTGAGTATGGCCCAAGCATCTCATCCTTTTCTATTCTGTTATCTTGCAGAGTCACCAACTCCCTGGGCAGGATAAAGAGAAGTAGAACAACCTCCAGAACTTGGTTGTAATCCAGGGCTCTCTCCATGTGTGCCTGACTGATGCTTCTAATTGGCTTCCTCAGCTGCCAAGACATTGGCTGCTCCAAAACCGAACCCCCGCATTTGCTTACTCTCTTTCCTCCAGCTCAGCTTCTTTCCAAACATAATGCCCTTTACCCTTTGGCCCTTTCTCAGTGTGAGATCCTATCTCTTCAACTCTCGGGGCCCCCATGTATCCTTCGGAAGCCACCAGTTTCCCTAATAAAGTTTTCTGTGAGGTCTGGTGTCTGTGAGAATGAATAATTCACATCTACTCCTGTGCAGTGTTCGGAGAACAAGAAGTCATTGGGTCCTCCAGGAACACCAAAAGAAAGAGAGAGGAGTATGGAAATCCTGCAAAATGGGAACTCTGGTGACCCTGTGGCCCTGGTAAAATTGTCATAAGATGCTTAGGAATGGAAGTAGGTTTGCTCAGATGAGGGATCATGAGGCTTGATCTCCATCAACTTCATGGTAGATCCGTCTCCAAAAAGGCTCATAGACTCGTTCCCTGAGCTTTCAATAAAGGATACACTTCCAGAGTCCAGCACAGTCACTACAAATAGAAGGTAACTGGGGAGAGGCATGAGAGGAAGACTTAGGGAAAGCAAAGAAAAGATGCAGAGGAAGGAGGAAGAGAGGAGGGATGAAGGAGGGAAAGACACAGTTTGAAAGCAGGGACTCACAATTCATTCACATACTTCAGTCTAGAGGTAGAGTCCACATCCTGTCCCTTTGAGTCCAGGCAAATGCTGGGACTGTTTTGACCAGGAGAGTAAAGCCAGATGATGCTGTGTGACTTCCAAGGATAGGCCAGGAAAAGTGCTCTCGATCCTCTCTGGATGCTTGTTGGGGGTGTGTGTGAAGCAGCTTCCACGTAAGAGGTTCAGCTACTCTGAGACAACCATGCTGGGGAGGCCCAATCATACACTCTGGCCGAAAGCCCCAGAAAAGCTCTACCTGAGAATCAGTGTCGCGTCCCAGCCATATGAATGAGCTTCCACCAAGCAGGGCTTCAGGTGATTGTGGTCCCAGCAGATATCTGGCTGCAACCAGGTGAACACCCGAGGAGAGCACCACTGGGCTGATTCCCTCCCAAAGTACCCACCCACAAAATAGTGAGAAATAGAAAATGTTTTGGGAAATTTCGTTTGCTGCAATAGGTAGATAACTGGAACATATGGAAAGGAAGTAGAAGGAGGAGGAAGGATAAGGAGGGGAGGGATGGGGGAGAGGAAAGGCATGGGGAAGAATGACAGGGGTCCCCAAAGGACTGGGCAAGATAAGAAGGTGCCAGGCTTGAGGATTGAGCCCCACAGCAGGAGGTTTGGCCACCACCGCACACCAAAACCTGGATGTATCTTTTGAGTAAGTGCATTGTTTTGTACAACTTGAATCAAGAGGCTCTAATGAGAGTCTGGGGTCCACTTACTGTTCAGTAATTCCTTTCCTCTCCACATCTCTCAATTTCAACCTCTTTAAAAAGGGCTGGTTAAACTGTTGGGTATTTCTGAAAATGCTATTGACAAACACTTACATTAGGTCATTTGGGGTGGGCAGGGGCTGTCTAAAATACAGGTCCTTCAGGCCTTGCAGACACCATCCAGCCACAATTGACCCCACCGTGTTCTTCGATATCAAGGTGGAATGCAACCCTTTGGGCCACATGTCCTTCCAGCTGTTTGCAGACACAGTACCAAAGATAGCAGAGAACTTTTGTGCTCTGAACACTGGGGAGGAAAAAAATAGGTGATCAAGTTTTCTTCTTTCACTGGATTATTTTGGGACTATTGGCCAGGGTGGAGACTTTACTTCACATGCCATAATGGCACTGGCAGCTAGTCTGTCTATAAGGGGAGAAATCTGATGGTTAGAATTTCATCCTGAAGCACACAGGTCTTGGCATCTCATCCGTGGCAAATGCTGGACCCAACACAAACAATACCCAGTTTTCCATCCGCACTGCCAAGACTGAGTGGTTAGATGGCAAGCATGTGATCTTTGGCAAGGTGAAAGAAGGCATGAATATTGTGAAAGCCATGGGGCGCTTTAGGGCCAGGAATGGCACAAACAGCAAGAAGGTCACTGTTGCTGACTGTGGACAAATCTAATAAACTTGACTTGTGTTTTATCTTAACTACCAGACCATTCCTTCTTTAGATCAGGAGAGCATCCCCTCACCCCCATCTTCTTGAAATATCCTATAAGCTTTTTGTTCTTTTGTTGCAGTTCTATGGGTTCCGTATTTTCCTTACTCTCCTCCAAGTCTAGCTGGGTTGCAGAGTTAAGTTTATGATTATGAAATAAAAACTAAACAATAACAACAACAAAATAAAAATTGGGTCCTCAAGACACCATATATATGCATTTTTAACAAGTAGTGCCAAGTGATTTTAAAGTTTCAGAATTTGTGGATTGGATGATAGTTAAGGGCCAATCCACTGATGGGGGGCGGGAAAAGGGCTTAAGAAGTATCTTGGTGCTTGCTCCTTTTACAGAAGGAGATCAGGAGAAAATATTAAAATCATTAGATGAATGTTAGAATCATTAAAAGTGGGAGCATTGGGGAAAGATTGTGTGGAAGACCCCCAAAGCCCTGCTAATCTGGCAGTTTTGCAGAGTGACCATCTAGCCAAATGGCTCCTGTGTGTGGCATCTCCCACATTTACGTGGCCCTTGCCTGCACACATCTGTGAGAGTTAGTCTCCTTTCCTGGGAAACCTCTTTGTACATCTTTATGATTCAGACCAAATTTTCAAGTCATCACTGGTCGACATCCTGTGGGAAGAACACTTATCTTGGAATAAAAATATCCAAATACAAATCCCAACTTTGCCCCTGGTTGAATGTATGACCTGGTTGAGACAGGGTAGGGTGGAGGGATGCTCCTCTCAGGACCTCAGTTTCCTGTCCATGAGTCGAGGGTGATGGATTAATAATGTCAAAGAGTACTTCTCAATTTGAAGAACTATGGCTGTTCAGGTACCCAGCCAAATCTGATAAGGACCTGAAGTTTGTCCATCCCATTAGTACCTCTCAGTTCTTGATTACGTTTACATACATGAATGACTGGAACAAAATAATTCTGCCCTAGAAGGTCCATGGACCAGAGCAGTCCTTGGAAATGGCCAGAGTGTGCTTTGCAGTTGACAGTGTCTTCTCACCTGCTGTCCTCAGGAATGAACTCAAAGCCCTCAGGGGCTGAGCGGAGGGAACATTCTACCTTACAAGGTCCTCATTGGAAGATGCTGTGTTTTTTTGTTATCAACTATTTTCTCATTACTCTGCCCATTAGAACCCAGAGGACACCTCAAAATAGAATCTTCGAGTGTTTCTCATGGTGTCATGCAGACCCAGGACCCCTTATCTTCCCTGTCTTTATTCTCTCTTGGAAGCTGTCTCCAGAGCCAGAAATGCCCAGAGGAAGCTGGAGATTATTTGGAAACTCAGGAAATGTTGAGTTCCGCAGCCCCAATAACTTTCCTTTTTATTTTTACACGTGTACAAATGGAAGCTTCTAGTAGGAAATAGACTCGTCCAAGACCTCACAGCAAATCAATAGCAAAACTGAAGTTAAAATCCAGGTTTGAAGAGTAACAAGGTGTTGCCAGATTTTACGGCCTAGTTGGAAATCAGGATGTCTGTAATGGCTCTTTGTTAGCCATTCCTACATCTTAATCCCATTCCTAAGTTGAAGAAGTCCCTACAGGGAGTCTTGATATGAGGTAAAACCAGAATTCCACTATAAAAGTTGAAAGAGCTAGACTCCCTATCAGTCAAGGTTCAGTAAAGGTCACAGAAACTATACTCAGTATCTCAAACAGAGAGGATTTAATGCTGAGAATTGGTTCTACGAGCACTGGCAGTGGTAGGGAGTGCGTCCACGACTCCAAGATTTGAGAGAATAAATTATTTGGGAATTTCAGACCTAGGCGCTCATCAAAGGGGCCCAGGCACAGCTGGAGCTCACGCCTCTGGCAGGACAGAGAGATGGGGGCTGTGTGGCTGGGACTCAGTCTTCTAAAATGCACTGTGACCGGCGTTCAGACCTCCGAGGGGAACCTGGCTCAGTTAGTGCTGGGCCCACTGGGTTGGGAGGTGCATCCAGCTGGTGCTGGCGTGTCTGGGGAGGTGCAATGCATGTGGCTTGAAAACTGCCAAAAGGATCCAGAAGCTGGAGGTGTAACTGTTTTTTGCTGTTGGAGACATGCTGACTGGAGCCAGAAACAGGAAGAAAAATCCCATTTCCCCTCCTTTCTTTCTTTCTTTTTTTTAAACCAGGTAAAATTTATTTATTTATTTATATGTATGTATGTATGTATGTATGTATTTATTTTGTTTGTTTTAAAATATTTATTTTCAAGTTAGCTAACATACAGTGTACTCGTGACTTCAGGAGTAGAACCCAGTGATTCATCTCTTACATGTGACACCCAGTGCTCATCCCAAAAAGTGCCCTCTTTAATGCCCATCACCCATTTAATCCAGGCCCCCACCCCAGAAACCCTCACTTTATTCTCTGTATTTAAGAGTCTCTTATGGTTTGCCTTATCTCTATTTTTATCTGATTTTTCCTTCCCTTCCCCTATACTCATCTGCTGAGTTTCTCAAATTCCACATATGAGTGAAATCACATGATAACTGTTTCTCTGATTGGCTTATTTCATTTAGCATAATACACTCCAGTTCCATTCACGTCATTGCAAATGGCAAGATTTCATTATTTTTGATCGCTGAGTAGTATTCTATTGTGTGTATATATACCACTTCTTTTGTATCCATTCATCAGTCAATGGACATTTGGGTTCTTTCCATAATTTGGCTCTTGTGGATAGCGCTGCTATAAACATTGGAGTGCATGTACCCCTTCAGGTCTGCATCTTTGCATCCTTTGGATAGATACCTAGTAGTACAATGGCTGGCTCTTAGGGTAGTTCTATTTTCAATTGTGATTGATTCTTTGATGTCTCTTTCTGTTGCCTCATCTCCCCTCATTTTACTTTTTCCCCTCAGTTTCTTCTATGTGTCTCCCACGCAGAGTCTAACTAGACGCAACTGGCAAAAGAATGAGGGAAAACTCAGTTTTCACAGTCCCACTGGCTGCATCACAGAGAAGAGTGTGAAAGGATGGGCTTACAGCCAAGAGACAGTAGGTAGTTACTAGCATAGGCACTCTCCCTTGAAGCCTCTCTTGCAGCTACGAAGTAGGTACTTATCAGTAGGTACTTATCGTGGGCTCAGCCAATCAGACACTCCCACATTGAGCACACACTGAACTAGGAGCCAGTAGGCAAGGAAGCAAGGCCAATGGAGAATTCGTTCTGATGGCAACAGTGACAACAGACAGCCTCATCCTTTTTCTGGGAACAGTACTGGCAGGGATGATGGTGATGGCATTGATGGGGCAAGACAGTACAAGTGCTCAGTGTTCTGTTCACTGTGGCTTCAACTTTGCAGCCTTCCTTGTTCCCAGCCATTCTCCTAGTCTTATTTTCCAGTCCTGAAGGTGATCCTCTGAACTACCCAAATTTTTTAAAAATAAATTTCCTTCCTGCTCAAAATAACCAGAGTTGCATTTGCAATTAGAAATGCTGATGGATACGGTGAAGATGGTACCTGGAGGGGACTTTGAGCCTAAAAGTCTGAATGAGCACAAGAGACCTTTTTTCTTGCCAGAGAGTTTGTCACCCTTATGTGATGTGTCCAATGGAGTCCTTCCCCATTATTGGTTCCTGAAGCTTGTCATCATATGCTGTGGACCCCATATTCCTCTGAGTTAAATTTTACCTTGGAAGAGGTGCCCTTTAGAACATGGATGTCCAGAAGTGTGCAACACCGAGGTCATTTACTATCTTACTTTCTCATTGGAAGGATCTAATTATCAGAAAGAATTGGAGCTTGAGTGAGAAACAGAGAGAACATTCTCTCCAAAATAACAGCGTAAAGCTAGACTAGTTCCATAAACAGTAGAAAAGTTTTGGGCTTGAGGAACTCTTCTGTAAAGCTGACCCCAGCCCTTATTTTCTGTGCAATAACGAGCCAATCAGTCGCTTCTCTGGGCCCCAGTTACCACATCTGAACCACTGGGAAAGACAAAGAAAGGATCTACCCCCATAGACTCACCTGAGGATCTCATCCTTCCCACCTCCAGTGATGTTCAAAAACATATTAGTGGTGGTATTGATGGGAGAAGGGTGGATCTGTGCAGAGCCACAGAGGAGTCAGTAAAACATACTGTAGACCACACACCTCCCAGGAAGACCTGAGGCTCCAAGCCCTTGTTCTACGTCTTCCTCTCACCAAATGAGTTGCACTCCATGGGGATAACATATCGGGAAGGATCAACAGAGTCCATATAACTGTCATTGTCTCCTAAATCTTCCTCTTGGATTTCTTAAGACATAAATTGACTCTAAAAGTGATTAACCTTATTTTTGCCCTCTGGACATTTATTTGGGACAGAAATAAGGTAAAAATAGAAATCAATTCATTTGGTATGTGCATGCTTATGATAAATGTATTCATTATATGTACAAGCATGTCTTCTCTCTAAGCCTTGGTTCCCCTGTTCTATAAAATGAGTATGGCAGTAAAATATATTCCAAGGACTTTTTATGAGAATGTGATAAGACAAGGTAGAAATCTCCCTGACATATAGTTAGTGCTCAAGTGATGTTAGTCTCCCTTCCTTTCTAGATAAGAGAAAGGTTATATGGAGGTTAGAATATAAATGGGGAAACTTCATTCTTCTAAAATTCCATCCAGTTTACTTCCCCTATCCCCATACCACCCAAATCAAATGGGTCTCAGTCAAAAGTAATTTAATTAATTATTTACACACATACAGACATACACATACACACATGCATGCATGCACATATAGTTGATGTGGGGTTAGTAAGAGTCCTTTGATAAGTATAAGAGGTGGATAACCAGCAAGAACTTGCCAGCCTCTCTAATGTGCACTTAATAAATCTTAAACTTGCCCTCCATCTTCTGGAATCACAGTAACCCTGCACCCAATCACCTGAGAAAGGGCCACGTTACTGAGTCATGGTCAAAGATCCCCCAGGACAAGCAGGTACAGTGTGCCTGGTTTTCAAAGTCCAGTGCCTCCCACACCCACCCACAAAGGCTGTACAGCAAAAAAATTACAGGTACACCTTGTCAAGTACTGCCCTCACTGCATGGAGTTCTTATCATGCTGCTAATGTTAGAAATGTTTTTTAATTTAAAAAGTACTTACGTCCATAATTCTTCTGCAGGGTTTCCTAACCTTGGCAGTACTGATATTGGGGCACAGACAATTCTGTGTGGTAGGGCTGTTCTGTACATTGGATGATGTTTAGCAGCATGCCTGGCCTTTACCAGTAGGTCCCTTCCCACCCCGGAGTTGTGTCAACCAAAAGTCTCTAGACATCACCAAGTGTCCCTGGAGGGAGCAGAATTGCCCCTCCCCAGATGAAAACTGCTCTTCTGTATAGTATGTTAAAAGACCAATTCTTACTTCTAGGCCAGCTACTCTAGAAGTGGGAGCACCCTGGTAAGTTCTCACAAAGGAGCAATCCAGCCTTTCCTCTGCCTGAATGGCAAATGCCAGTCTGTGCACTCCCTGGGCGCCTCCTTCTGCCATTATTTTGGTTTCTGATGAACTGACTTAACCACCTGAGAGAGCTAAGGAAAGAGATCCCAGGAACAATGCTGGCGAACCACCAAAGTACAAAAGAAGATGAATCCCAGAGATGTTGCTATGTAGATATGCATCTCCTCTGAAGAGGAGATAAATAGGAAATAAAGGTAGAGGAAGCAGTGAAAATCGGCAGGTGGAGGGAGTTTACCAACCATTTTGTAAACTACAGTTGGGAGAAGCAGTGCCCAAAGGATGAGTATCATAGCTTCAGCGCATTTCAAGAGAAGGAAGAGCTACTAGTGATAAGAAAAATGTGTAACACTTGTCTTTAGGGACCAAGCATGGTCCTGATCTGGTTAGCACCTCATTTCCAGAAAGGCTTCATGACCCCACACACACACCTGCAAATGGCATGTGCCTTTGTGTGCATTTACAATGAATGATGCAATTACATTTGCAAGTTCATTGAACACTTGTACCAGATTCTGGGAAGCAAGCCAAACCAGCATAATTCACTTCAATTTATATGTGAGAAAACTGAGGGTCAGAGAGGTTAAATAATTTGCCCAAGTTCAAGAGCCTCTGGACTCAAAAGCACAACCTCAGACTTCAAATCCAAGGCTCATTAAATCCCACTAAAGCATGCCAGCTTTGTCTTCTGAAAAATCAAATCTCTGGAGGATCCAGGAAAGGAGGTGAGTGGGGAATGTGCTGGACTCTGGTGATTGGACATGTGGTTAGACAAATGATTCTCTAACCCAAACAAAGTTGGGTCCTCTTTGCACACTGTGCTTTTGATATTTCTGTTTAGATATACTGAGTCTGCATCTTCTCCAGGCAAGTGATTGTTTCTGACCTCTGGACAATGTATGTGTTGTTCCAACAATTCCTTGACATCCCCAGAGGGAAGGGAGAGAGCACCTAAGACTATGCCTGGCACATTATGGGAGCTCAATAGGTGTCTGTTGAATGAATGATACAAGAACATTGGAGCTGGACAGGCCAGGGTCCCAGTCCTGACTGTGAAACCTGCTATCCATGTGACAACAGTCAAAGTAGTTTAACCTCTCCTTGTG
Source organism: Acinonyx jubatus (assembly GCF_027475565.1). Lineage (NCBI taxonomy): Eukaryota > Metazoa > Chordata > Mammalia > Carnivora > Felidae > Acinonyx > Acinonyx jubatus. The sequence goes on from NC_069388.1 coordinate 14,906,242, forward strand.
TATAAGATGGGTTTTAAGCTTTGTGGGAATCCTATGTTGATTCAAGGGAGGTAATGTGTGAAAAGTATTCTATATGGTCCCTGGAAAGATAAGGCACTCAACAAATGGTAGCAGTTGTTTTATTGTTGTTAAAGGGGCTTCCACCCTGAAGTGTAGTAAAGTGACCTTAGATAAAATCGGATCAGATAAGGCCTAAGGAGAAAGGCAGAGCTGTGCTTTGGCTGGACACTATGTTCTAGGGGTGGCCCAACCTTGTAAATAGCAGAAGTTAGGGGTAAATTAGCTGAACATGGAGCTAGGCTACTCCCATTTGGTCCCCTTTCTCCTTAAAATGCCAGGTAGGGCCACAGGCTGGGTGGCAGCTTGCAGCTCCAGGTCTCTCTCCCGTTCCTCCTGCTTCTCACCCTCTGCCAAGAACCTCGATCAGCATTAGGACAAAGTTGGTACGGAATGTTAGAGCTTCAAGAATAGCCTCAGAAGGGGGTTGGGGAAAATGAGTGATGGGCATTAGAGGGCATGTGTTGGGATGAGCACTGGGTGTTATATGTAAGTGATGAATCACTGGAATCTACTCCCGAAGCCAAGACTACACTGTATGTCAGCGAACTTGAGGCCAAAAAAAAAAAAAAAAAAAAAAAAAAGAATAGCCTGGGAATAGGGCAGGGGTCCAGCATCACAGAGAGAGTCCATTTCTTAACTTATAGGATAGGGAGTCAATTCAATTCACTTCATCAAATATATGTTCATCAAATATATGTGTACACTATGCCAGGCACTGTCCTAGGTGCTGAGGCTAAAGCAATGAGCAAAACAAAGACCCTGCCTTTGTGGAATTCATATTTCAGTGGGAGAGAAACAGACAATACATAATACACATAATAGATGGTAAATGTGCTATAGAGAAAAGAACAAGTAGAATAGGGTGAGGGGTATTCAAGTCCGGAATGGGGTTGGTGGCAAGCAAGATGAGATGAAGAAGGGGGAGATAGGAGTCAAAATTTGAAGATGAGGGGCTTAGCCAAGTCAGACCTACTTGTAGCAGAATGCTCCTTTCTGGACTTTCAGAATGCTTCTTTGCTGAATCTTAAAATCTGCAAATGGAACTGAGGGAGATGAAATGCACTCTATCCAAGATCACTGGAAATGAGGACAGTTAGCAGTAGTTTCCAAGATTTTTGAGCAGCCAGTAAGATTCCCTTTAAAAACTCTTATAATGTTTACAGCAGCACATCAACAGTAGCCAAAGTATGGAAAGAGCCCCAATTTCCATCGATGGATGAATGGATAAAGAAGATGTGGTATATATATACAATGGAATATTACTCAGCAATCAAAAATAATGAAATCTTGCCATTTGCAATAACATGGATGGAACTGGAGGGTATTATGCTAAGTAAATTAGTCAGAGAAAGACAAAAATCCTATGACTTCACTCATATGAGGACTTTAAGAGACAAAACAGATGAACACAGGGAAGGGAAACAAAAATAATATAAAAACAGGGAGGGGGACAAAACAGAAGAGACTCATAAATATGGAGAGCAGAGGGTTCAGGAGGGGTTGTGGGAGGGGGGATGGGCTAAATGGGTAAGGGGCACTAAGGAATCTACTCCTGAAATCATTGTTGCACTATATGCTAACTAATTTAGATGTAAATTTTAAAAAATAAAAAAATCTTATTATAATAAATCATTATAAAAGTAATGCCTACATTTTATAGAAAATTCAAACATACAAAACTCTAAGGGAGAACATTAAAAATTCAAAGTCAAAATATTATCTTCCAGGAGAGGAGCCAAGATGGCGGAACAGCATGGAAGTTTTTTGTATGTCTCGTGTTCCTGAAATACAGCCAGACCAACACTAAACCATCCTACACACCTAGAAAACTGATTGGCGGATTAACACAACAATCTGCACAACCTGAACCACAGAATTCAGCAGGTACGCAGCACGGAGAGGTGCATTTGGGGAGCGAGAAGCTGCAAAAGGTAGGAAACACTTTTGCAGGCGGAGAGAGGACGGACACCGGGTGGGGGAGAATACGGGAAAAGCACCCTTCCCCAAAAGCAGCTGGAGAGAAAGTGGAAAATTAGAAACAGCCGCAGGGACTAAACTAAAAAAGGGAGAAAGGAGAGGGTTTAAATTCCATTAAGACTGTAAACAAGGGGAGCGCAAAGGCTGCAACTCCACAGCTCGATACCTGGCGGTGTTCTGGTGGGAAGGGCGAATTCCCAGGAAGAGAGTCGGGTCTGGGAGGTTCTCGGGCCACACGGGGAAAAGTGGTTCCACGGCTGGAAGGACATTTGGTAGAGACTGTTGAAGCCACTTGGTCCCAGCAGACCCCGGAAGGCAGCCACATTCGCAGGTGCTGGGGCAAGGTCGTTAAGGGTGAAGCCTGGTGCCAGATTTGTGTTGTGATTTTCCATAATCCCTGAAACGCTGCTGCTACAGTCTTGCGAACTTTTTCTGGGCCGGGCTGGCACCTGGCCACAGTCTCGGGGCACCGGCAGCAGCAGGGTCCAGCAAGCGTTCCTGGGTGCAGCCGACATTCAGCCATTGCTTGGTAAGTCCCTCCCACAGAGGGGCAGAACGGGTGAAAGCCGCAGTCCTTCAGAAGTAAGGGGCCGGGGAAAACAGCTGCATCTGAGACAAAACTCGGGAGAGAGGTACTGCCTGGGGCCTGGTCACGGACAGTGAAAAAGTGGGGAGTGGATGAGAGCTGAAGACAGGACGGGTGCGCGATTGTTGATCCGGGAGAACAGAAATTTCTGGGTGGCGCCATTTCACCACTTCCACGCATGCGCATACGCACCTCCAAGCGCGGCAACAATCCACCCCAGTAGGCTAGCAGCACCATCTAGTGGAGAGCGGAGCTGTTACACTGAGCCCCGCCCAACTGGGCCAACTTCGCTCTTCAAGAACACAAGTCTCACTGCCGGCTTAGTTTATGGACTAAAAAGCGCTACATAGACTGACTTCTAGGGGAAAACGAAGCAATTTCAGTCCTACTTCAATCTGTTAGCAGGTTCATCTATTCAATTTCTTTCTTTTTTTTTTTCTTTTTCTCTTTTACACTTCTTCTCTTTCTTGAATACAGGAAGAGAAAAAATTCATTTTTATTTTCAATTTTTATTAAAATATTTTTCTTTAATTTTTATTACTATATTTTTTACTTTTGTGTAAATTTTTTCAAATCCTATTTTACTTCCATCACTTTATTTTAGTCTACTTCATTGTACTCACCTTTTCAAATTTTCAAACAATTTCCTTTTTTCTTTCTTTTTCTTTTTTTCTCTTTTTTGTTTCTTTTCTTTTTCTTGAATGCAGAAAGAGAAAAACTTCATTTTTACTTTCAATTTCTATTGAAAATATTTTAATTTAATTTTTAACTATAGTTTTGCTTTTATGTAGATTTTTTCAAATTCTATTTTACTTCCATCATTTTATTTTAGTCTACTACAGTGTATTCACTTTTTCAAATTTTCAAACGATTTCTTTTTTCTTTTTTTTATCTTTTCTCTTTTTTGTTTCTTTTCTTTTTTCTTAAATACAGAAAAAGCAAAAATTCATATTTATTTTTAATTTTTATTAAAAATATTTTTCTTTAATGTTTTTTTCTACTATATTCCTTACTTTTGTGTATATTTTTTCAAATTCTATTTTACCCCATCATCTCATTTTAGACTACTTCAGTATATCCATTTTTTAAAATTTTCAAACAATTTCCTTTTTTTCCTTCCCCCCACTTTTTTTTCTCTAATCTGTCAAACCACTTTCAACACCCAGACCAAAACACACCTAGGATCTAGCATCATCTATTTGATTTGTGTGTGTGTGTGTGTTTAATTTTTAATTTTAATTTTTTTAATTTCAATTTTTCTACCTCATTAATTCCTTTTCTCCCTTCAAAATGACAAAACAAAGGAATTCACCCCAAAAGAAAGAGCACAAAAAAACGACAGCCAGGGACTTAACCAACGCAGATACAAGCAAGATGTCTGAACCAGAATTTAGAATCATGATAATAAGAATACTAGCTGGAGTCGAAAATAGACTAGAATCCCTTTCTGTGGAGATAAAAGAAGTAAAAGCTAGTCAGGATGAAATAAAAAATGCTATAACTGAGCTGCAATCATGGATGGATGCCGCAGTGGCAAGGATGGATGAGGCAGAGCAGAGAATCAGTAACATAGAGGACAAACTTATGGAGAATAATGAGGCAGAAAAAAAGAGGGAGACTAAGGCAAAAGAGCACGATTTAAGAATTAGAGAAATCAGTGACTCATTAAAAAGGAAGAACATCAGAATCATAGGGTCCCAGAAGAGGAAGAGAGAGAAATAGGGGTAGAAGGGTTATGTGAGCAAATCATAGTGGAAAAATTTCCTAACCTGAGGAAAGACACAGACATTAAAATCCAGGAAGCACAGAGGACCCCCATTAGATTCAACAAAAACCGGCCATCAACAAGGCGTATCATAATCAAATTCACAAAATACTCAGGCAAGGAAAGAATCATGAAAGCAGCAAGGGAAAAAAAGTCCCTAACCTACAAGGGAAGACAGATCAGGTCTGCAGCAGACCTATCCACAGAAACTTGGCAGGCCAGAAAGCAGTGGCAGGATACTGTCAATGTGCCGAATCAGAAAAATATGCAGCCAAGAATTCTTTACCCAGCAAGGCTGTCATTCAAAATAGAAGGAGAGAAAAAAAGTTTCCCAGACAAACAAAAATTAAAGGAGTTTGTGACCACTAAACCAGCCCTGCAAGAAATGTTAACGGGGACTCTGTGAGGCAAGAAAAGATGAAAAAAAATATATATATAAATAAATAAATACCCAAAGCAACAAAGATTAGAAAAGACCAGAGGACACCACCAGAAATTCCAACTCTACAAGCATCATAACGGCAATAAATTCATATCTTTCAGTACTCAGGCTAAACGTCAATGGACTCAATGCTCCAATCAAAAGACATAGGGTAACAGAATGGATAAGAAAACAGGATCCATCTATATGCTGTTTACAAGAGACCCACTTTAGACCTAAAGACACCTTCAGATTGAAAATGAGGGGATGGGGGGCGCCTGGGTGGCTCAGTCGGTTGAACGTCCGACTTTGGCTCAGGTCATGATCTCTCAGTTTGTGAGTTCAAGCCCCGCATCGGGCTCTGTGCTAACAAACAGCTCAGAGCCTGGAGGCTGCTTCGGATTCTGTGTCTCCCTCTCTCTCCCCCTCCCCTGCTCATGCTCTGTCTCTCAAAAATAAATAAATGTTAAAAAAGAAAAAAAAGAAAATGAGGGGATGGAAATCCATCTATTATGCTAATGGTCAACAAATGAAAGCCAGAGTAGGCATACTTATATCAGACAATATAGACTTTAAAATAAAGACTGTTTCAAGAGATACAGAAGGGCATTATATCATAATCAAGGGGTCTATCCACCAAGAAGACCTAACAATTGTAAAAATTTATGCGTCAAATGCGGAAGCACCCAAATATATAAAGCAATTAATCATAAACATAAAGAAACTCATTGATAGTAATACCATAATAGTAGAAGACTTCAACACCCCATTCACAGCAAAGGACAGATCATCTAATCAAAAAATCAACAAGGAAACAATGACTTTGAATGACACACTGGACCAGATGGACTTAACAGATACATTCAGAACATCTCATCCTAAAGCAGCGGAATATACATTCTTCTCCAATGCACATGGAATGTTCTCCAGAATACACCACATACTGGGACACAAATCAGCCCTAAGTAAGTACAAAAAGATTGAGATCATACCGTGCATATTTTCAGACCACAACGCTGTGGAACTCGAAAACAACCACAAGAAGAAATTTGGCAAGGTAACAAATACTTGGAGACTATAGAACATCCTACTAAAGAATGAATGGGCTATAACCAAGAAGTTAAAGAGGAAAATAAAACTAACCCTAACCCATAAGAAACTGCAGGCTTTGGATTGCTCATCTGATGAAAAATTTCCAGAGGGGTGCTTAAGGTATGAGGGGCACAAACACTGGGGACAGAGCAGCTCAAGGGGTCCCATCTTTGTGTGTAATGAGCTCACCCCAATAGGTCTGGTCTGGCTGGGCCTGGGGGTTGATGTCTCTGCTGCAGGGGAAATACAGAGACTTCTGAGTTTAGGACCTCTTCTCTCTGCAGGCAGGACCTACCAATGCCAAGTTGCTCTGTGGCTGAGGGGGTCGCGGCAGTTCGCCTAAGTACCACCTTTCAGAGCTGAGCAAACCAAGACCCTCACCAACACGCTGTGGCACTGAATGGAGGGTTGGCATTCTGTCAGCTGTCATTCTGATCTTAAGCTTCCTCACCCTCTCACTTTTGCCATGACTCTGTGGTAGAATTATCAGCTGGGGCAGGAGGTGGGTATTTGTTGTGTTTGCAATGTGATTATTTCACGAGTTAGTTTCCCGAAGATGCATCCACGGGCAGAAGGCAGAGGGATCCAGGCAGCAGCCACAGAAGACAGCACAGCTGGTACATCCCCAGCTGTTGAAGCATCGGTCGGCAGTTGCACGGGGGGGGGGGGGGCGGGGTGTGGGGTGGGGGGGAACTCAAGACACTAGGTGAAGACGCAGGAACAAAAAGGCATTTCTTCCCTGCCCTGTGGCGGTAGTGTAACCGCTCTCCCTGCTCCCACATCGCCCTCTAGAGTCTATTCTTAACGTAACAACCTGAAAGATCGTTTCAAACACAAGTCAGATCAGGGCACATCTCTGCTCAGACCCCTCCCGTGGCTCGAAATTCCCTAGAATAAAAGGCAAAGTCTTTGCAGTGACCACAGCACCCTCCATAATATGTGCCCGCGCTACTTCCCTGAGCTCATCTCCCCTCGTGCCCCTGACCCCTCATTTACTCCAACCACGTTAGCCTTCTGGACCATCCTCAAATACTCAGAGCACACTCTGACCTCAGGTCCTTAGTCCTGGAAGTTTCCTGGGTCCGGACCGCTCTTCCCATGGATTGTCACATGGCTCATACCCTCCTTCACTCAACTCAGTACTTGAATGATGCTTAATGAAAGACCTTCCCTGAACACCCTCTGCAAAGAAACCACACCCACCTCAACCCCCACCTTGGGGTTCACCAGTCCTCTTACCCATCTTTGAGTTATCACTTGACATGATATACATGGTAAACCTGAGTTCATTCACACACACACACACATGAACACACATACACATGCACACACACGTACACACAGACACAGATACACACACACACGCACACAACCTCCTTGGTACCAACCTCCTACCATCTATACATAGTAGGCACTCAATAAATATTTCCTGGGTGAGCAAATGCCTCTGCTTATGTTGTTCCTCAGTCAGGGCTATCCTCTACTGGCCTGTTTTTAGAACTTCAGTTTTTTGTGTGTAACCTCCTATTATCCATCCAACCCAAAGCCTGCGCTTTCCTGCCAAACAGATGCTTGTTTCCGCAGAACAGCCCTTGGGACTGGAGATGGGGCGCAGAGGCATCAGCAAAGCAGTTTGCTGTTGGAAGTAAGAGAAAGTAAAGGCGGGAAGAAACTCTTCCCTGAACTCTGGGGGTGGGGGGGGGGGTCAACAGGACTGAGGGGTTCTGGGAGGTTCCACGAGAGTGACAGTCCCATCTGGAGCCAGCAATTTATCAGGACTCCGGCCCTGGGAGCCACCACCACCCTGCGCCCCCCCGCCACCCCAGCCAAACTAAGCATGGCTGTGGTCTGGCTACATAATACATAGCTCATCGAGACCTGGAAGAGGGGAGGAAGGGGCCAGTTCAGAGCAGTCCCCCCTTCTTTCCTCTTCACACCCCTCAACCAAAGACCCTCAGAGTCCCTGGCCTGCAGCAGCCACTCGGCAGCAAAAGTTGATCAGAAGAATGTCCTAGGCTGGGGGCTCCTCCAAACCCACCCATTTTCTCACGTGACCCACTCTATCCCTTAACCCTCTTTTTCCAGCAGAGTTCTTCCTGTTCATCACTGGGATCCTTGGTAACTCCAGGAACCCTGGTTCTCCCCACCTCATCTTCCCCAGGAGGCCCGTGGGCCAGGACCCCCTTGAAAAATTCCCACCCCCACTTAAGTTTCTGGTGGAGGCCCTGAGGGTCCATCTCCCTCAGACCCCAACTCAGGGTGGCCCCGGGCAGCCTTCTCATGAAGTAAAATCTCAGTCACCAGGTCTGATATGCTGTTGGTGGCACTTCATTTGAGTTAAATCGGGAGCAGCAAATTTGCCCGCTGGCCCCGGTCAGTGGGGAACTGGTAGCAGCTGCCTGGAGCCCTGGGTTAGGGAAAGGAGGCACATGAGCGAAGCAGGTTTGCAGAGTGGGTGCCGGAGGGGAAAGATGGCATGCATACAAAAGGCATACCTCTGCCATCCCTGGGTTGGACGGGACCCCGCCTAGGGCTCTCTCCCCGTACAAACCTGGGGAAAGTGAGGAGAGAGTGGCGGGGGTGGCAGCCACACATTTGGTCCCATCATGGGGCTTCTACCAAGCCCATCTCTGGATGCCTTTGCTGCTGCCCGCAAGGGCTCAGGCGACTCAAGCCTGGGCAGGGACAGAAATCAGAAAAGAGAAGGCTACACTGCCATCTATCGCCAAGGGACAGCCTTATGCACTGAGCACCCACAGGTCCATGTTCACCTTGCATCCCTAACGGGGTGGATGGAGAAGCCCTGGGTCTTTCCTGGTTCATGGCCTGGGGCAGGGACTCACAAGAGGATGAGAAGGATAAGACTGGCCAAACACCAAACCACCAAGCTCTTCTGTCTCCAGACAATTGCCCTCAAGCTGCCCTGATCTCTCACATCCAATGGTGGGTAGAGCAGAGAAGGAGATAAAAGCTGTCCTGGGGTGGGCAGAGGAACATTGAAAGAAGGGGATAAAGAGAGAGGGGCATGGAGGGGGAACAGAAAAAAAAAAGGCAATGCGGAAACAGAAAGGGGCAGAGGGAGAGCAAGGGGAAGAGAGAGAAAAGAGAAAGGGATGGTGAGGAAAACAGGGAAAGAGAAAGAGAGAGAGAGGGAAAGAAAAGGGGCAGAGAGGGTGAGGACTGAGACAGGGCTAGATCTCTGAAAGAACACAGAAGAAACTGCTAGAATTGGTGCCTCCACAGGGCACGGGGCAGGGGGAGGAGGTCAAGGGTGAAAGACCCTTTTTGTTGTTGTCGTTTTCACCTTTTGGATTTTGGTCCATGTGACTGCATTACTTGTACGAAATAATGGTTTGATTTTAAAAAACCAGTTAAGGGGCGCCCGGGTGGCTCAGTCAATTAAGCATCTGACTCTTGATTTCGGCTCAGATCGTGATCTCACATTTCGTGAGTTCAAGCCCAGTGTCAGGCTCTGTGCTGGTGGCATGGAGCCTGCTTGGGATTCTCTCCTTCTCCTCTCTGCCCCTCCCCCCTCTCAAAATAAATAAACATTACAATAAATAAATAAACAAACAGATAGATAATGAAAAACAATCAACCAATCAAAGGACCCCAGTTTTGCCAATTTCTGTCCATGTGGCCGCAAGCAAGTCACTTGCTAGACTCCTGGTCTAGAACACGGGACTGTCATTAGCTACATCGAGGGTTGTTTTGTGACTCCAGGAGATCTTGCAAACAAGTCTCCCAGCCCTGGGTCCGGGGCACAGAGAAGTGTTGCAGGCCCCGGCAATGAATGGGAGTGACTTTGGAAGCATTCCATCCCATCTCTGAGCCTGTTCTCTCTTCCACGTCCCTCCTGCCGAAAGGACAACCACCAACCTCCCAAAGAAAACGCTATTATACGAGTAGTACACGAGCCAAGCCCTGAGTGTATGTTCACTGTCTCACAGTTGATCCCTCCCTGGACTTCATGCCAGGATGACCGGGTCGCCACCACCCCCTCCCCCACCCCACCCCACCCCCCATCAATCCAGAGTCAGGAGAGACAGGGACAGAAAGGTTAAGAATGGAGGCCATGGCCCTTCCCCCAGTGCTGGAAACAGTCACTTTATTGGTTGGAAAAGACAAAAGCTGTGCTCAGCCCTGGAGGGAGTGCAGAGGCCAGAAAGAGGGGAGCCCAGCTGGGCTGGAGCCAGGCAGGGCCGGGCAGAAACTTCCACTCCCCCACTCCTCGGGTGGTGGTGGCTAGAGCTGGAGGAAGAAAACCATAATAATACATCAACAGCAATACGCAAAATACTAGACAAGAAGACAGAGCTTAAATTCTGGACCAAAACCCCCCCGACTCCCCCCTTCCAGCACACACCCACAGCAAAGCCTCACCTTCCTGAGGCCCTGGGGCTCTGCCTGCACTTCTCTGCAGGCCCTGGACTCACCTCTTCTGCTTCAGACCTGCCCGGGACATACCTGGGTAACCGTGGCCCAATTGACCGCTGGGGCCTTCCTGAGGGACAGCCATCATTTATCTCCCTCAAAGCCCTTCTGCCACCAGGAAGTTAGAATGTCTCCATTCCTTGGGTTAAGCTGGGATTCGCTGGTCAAGGAGATCTTATTGAGCTCATTTTACAAGCAAAACAATTGCAGCCCCGGGAGGTAAAAAGGCTAGTGAAGTCAAATCCACACCCGGGTCTTCCTGGCCACCAAGTCCAGCCACCTACTGGCAGTCAGGGAGGCAGGAGATGACTGGCATCACTGGAGAGCTCTGGGCCCTTGGAGACCGTGGTTCCCTCCCAGGCACTGAAGGGACACCTTGAAATAGCACCCACAGGGCCTCGGGCACACCCTCCCCTCTCTGTAGCCTCAGTCCTCGCACCTGGGCAATACCGGGCCCCACCAGTGACCTGTCGATCCCCCGGGGTGAGGGCTTATCAAGGCTGCCCCACCATCAATACTGAGATGTGAACCAAAGGGCACTTCCAGGTTCTTGCTCCCCCTGCACCTCACCCCACAACCGACCTTCCAGTCGTCCCTGAGGACTGGCCAGGATCATCCCTCTGCCAAGCCTGCTCCTTCCCACCACCACGCCACCTCCCACCCCATGAGGCTTTCTCCTCTGTTCCCCCAGCGCTCAACCCTTCCCTCAGTGCAGCACTGATGAAAGGCTCTCCGAGTGTCCGTCCATCCGTCTGCCTCAGCCACGGGGCTGCAAGCCCTGTGACGAAGGGCAGTGGACACCTTCTGCCCCAGCACCTGGCACAGAGACCTGGTCACAGTGCCCGACGTCCCCAAGGGCCAACCAAACACGAGCTTGGGGTCTTGTATTTACTCCCTCACACTTACTCTAGGACTTGATATTGTTTTATTTTTAGTTGTTACTAGAGGAAGAGAGGCTCCACAATCCTTTCCTTACATGGGCAGAGCCACCAGAGGTGGCCAGATGTGGACCCGGCCTGCTACAGAGCCAAGTGCCCCTCACACTTCAAATATACATTTGATGTCTGCCGTGTGTGTCCTGAGAAGCCACGCTTTGGGCGAAACTAAGGATCAGCCTTTGGCCTCCCACTGGCCACATGCAAAGAGCCTCTCACCTCCCCACCTGCTCCTGACACTGTCCACTGTCCTCTCTCCCAGGGCACAGCTGCTCCCCCAACTGCTGACTTTCTAAGTGCATGCTAAGGCAACAGAGGAAATCTCTTTCCCTCACAGCCCAATTCATCAGCTGTCCCCTCTGCCTTCACATACGTCCCAAACATAGCCACCTGCCTCCCCTGGTCTATCACCTCCCAGCTGACTCTCGCAGGAGCCTCCTAGCTGGTCTCCTGCTTCTGCCACTGCCCTCTACAGCCTATTCTCCACCCAGCAGTCGGAGCAATCATTTCCAAATCTGAGTCAGAGCATGTCCATTTCCATGGCGGCCACATCTCCAGGTCAAGACTAAAGTCCTGTAATGACCTATCAGGCCCCTAAGACATGTTCCACTTACCCCTGACCGACCTTCCTCTTCCTGTGCCCTCCTCGCTCTCACCCAGCCTCCTGGCTTTTCATGAAACACCAGGGATGCTCCTGCTTTTTGCACCTGCTGCCCCTTGCCTGTGACACTCCCCCCAGATATCCTCACGCTCCCTCCCTCAAGTTCTGGCAAGTCTTTGTTCAAGTGCTGCCTTCTGGGTGGGACCTTCCCTGAGCATTCCTGTGGGGGGGGGGAAAAAAGGCAACCCCACTTCCTGCCCACCCTGCCCCACCCCTACTCCCCTTCTGTTTCTTTTTTCCTCCAGGGTACTTTTCTCCCTCGAACATTCTACGGAATCTACTTCCTTATTTATTTTTCTTTGTTGCCCATTAGCACATAAAACCCGTCAGAGTTTTTGTCTGATTTGCTCACTCATGGGCCGCCCTCAATACCCAGAGCCGTGCATGGCACATGACACATAACAGATACTTGCTGACTGGATGAAAGCAAGTAAATGGACGACATGAACAGAGCTGTGTCCGCCAGGTCCTCCTTTTCAACCATCTTTACCCATAGGCTTCGGTGCACTTCCTTCCCCCCCACCGCCCCCCCCCCCCACCTACCTCAGAAGACGGGAGTGATGCAGGACACCTTCCCGCAACCATTGTAGCAGCATTTCAACAGGCCAGGACACTGGCTGTCCACCTTGCACTGGTCCTGGCAGAGGCCGAGCTGGGGGAAGTCAGTGTTCACGTGGGGGCAGGAACCTTGCTTTTCTGGGGAGAAAAAGGAGCAACGGGAAGTGGGCAGAGGGGATGCCGGGAGATGAACACCCCTCCCGGCACCCCCCCACCCCGCCCCCGTGTCACAAACAGTAAAGCTGCCCGCCTGTCTGAGTTGATCCCAGAGTCGCCTAGCAAGACCGTCTGCAGACCTCTCCTCCTCCTGCTCCCTCCACCCTCGATTTTGAAATCACAGGACGTGAGGTGGAGGCCCAGCTCTGCCTTTTCCTATCTCTGCGGCCTAACGTGGAGAGCAGAAATGTCCCAGAGCCGCTGTGCCTTCGGGTGCTACGTGAAATCAGCGCTGCCCACATCATGGGGTTGTTGTGAAGCCATGGGGGCCATGCGCATGCACTCCTCACTGAGAACCAAACTGCTTTGCCACAGTGATGAGAATGAGCACTGCTGAGTTAGCACTTGCTTAGCTCCTACCGTGTGCCAGGCATTATTCTCTGCACTCGACATATATTAACCCCTCTAATCCTCACAATAATTCTACAAGAGGGAGAGGTACTGTTAATATTTCCTCAGGTTGCAGATGAGGAAACTGAGGCACCAAGAGGTTAAGTAATTTGTCTATTACTCCACCCATGGAGGCAGGACTGGAAACCCAGGAATCGGGCTTCAGAGTCTGCGCACCAGACACCCTGCTGCTTCGTAAACTGTGCACGTGTGACGGTTTGCATACCCACGGTCTCTTCACTCACTCCACGCCCCCCCCCCCACTCTCCCATCCGTGGCTCACTCACAGACAACACCGCAGAGAAGTGCTGCTTACAGTGTTCTTGGTGTAGATCCATTACCTCCTCTAATCCTCACATCAAGTATTTCCTCTGTCGGGGCTGTTTCTAACCCTGCTCCTATCTCAGACCGGGAAAGTGAGGCACAGACAGGTGCCACCAACACCACACCGCTGGTAAGAAGCAAAACCAACACCTGAGCCCAGCCTGTCACCACCCATTTACACACACACACACACACACACACACACTCACCCTATGCTCAACTTCCTGGGTCAAGGAGAAGGGAGCTGGGCTCAATTCCCAGAAGCCCCAGGAGCAAGCCCAGCCAAAAGTCAAACACAGGCACAGAAGTGGCTGATTAGCTGCGGAGGACAGGAGTGGCTGATTTCCTAGCACAAAGAAATCCATTCCCTTGCAAAGGGCAGGAGATCTGGATACTGGGCTTCTCTGGGACAAAAGGGAGTCGGGAAAGGGTTACCGACAAATTGCGCCACTGTGTATAGAGTATCTACTCTCCACAAACACATCTTCAGTGTGTTATTTCATTTAGCCCTCATGTTAATCCTACAGGGTTTGGGATTATTATCCCCAGTTTGCCGAAGAGAAAGCAGAGGCTTGGAGAGGTAAAGCGACTTTCTCAGGATCACATGACTAGCAGATGGCAGAACTAAGATCCTAGTCGAGGAGGCCATCTGGCTCCGTCCCTCTTCCTGCCTCAGTCTGTCCATCTGAGACAAGGGACCAGAGAAGACGGCACCTAACAGTCAGGCACTCCTTCTGTCCCCAAGGACCTCTCTCGTCTGTCTGTCTGTGTGTCTGCCTCGTGCTTCCTCTCTCTCAAGCTCCACCTCTCCTGCTGGTCCTCCTCTCTGTGCTCCAGGTTAGAGGCCTCCAGACCCAGGAGCTGCTGATGGGCAGCTGATTAGCCAGCTGATGGGCCAGTCGTCCCTCCACCTCTCCGCTTCCTTGCTCATAAATCTGAGGTCTCTAATTATAAACAGTCCCAGCCACTACTGGTATCTTGGGAGAAATAACAGAGCATGAAGATACAAGGGCTGTATCCTGGATAAAGACCAGTAATCACAATACCTGGGTACCCCAGGTCATATCCCTGCTTCTAGCCCTCAGTTTTCCCTCTGAGAAGTGAGAAGCTTGGATTCCACCTTGTCTAAGCCCATTCCCTGCTCTGATGACCGTCCCCATAGCCTGGTGGGAGGGTAAGCTCTAGCAAGGACCTTTTGTGGACCCCCCAGGTCTTCACATAATTCCCTCTCTCTCCTTACAGTGGAAGAGATTGTTTTAAAGAGGAGGAAGGGGGAAGGGGTGCTCTGGGAGGAGTCCCAACTTCCTTCAAACCAGCCTTCCAAGAAGGGGCAAAAGTTGAACTTCGCTATGACTCTTGCGGAGCTACGGAGTGACGGTGCGGCCTGGGCAAGAGCCTTTCTCTGACGCTCACAACCACATCTTTAAGATGGGCTCGGCGCTCCGCTAATTCTGTAAAGTGTCTTTCCGTCTGGACAGGGGAAGCCAGGGGAGTCTTGCCAGGCCAGGCGCTCTAAGTCCTTCCGCCAGAGCTGGGGGACGCCCCAGGGGAGGGACTCCGAGAGGCCTGAGCGCCCCAGGTGTTGGGACCCAGCCCACTCGCCTGCCTGCCACGGGCTTCCCTGCGGCTCCAACCATCCGCGGAGGAAACTGCGAACCGGGTGCCCTGACCTCCGGAAACACCTTCCAGCCTGTGCTTGCCCGGAAATCCGTCACGCACTGGGGAATGGAATCCGGCCAGGGGTGGGGGACCTCCCTTCCCCCGCTCCCCCGCTGCGCTTCAGCGACGCCTTTGTCCCCCCCCCCTCCCCCCGCCCGGGGCCCCGAGAGGGAGCGCACGGCGAATCGGGTTCCATCCGTCTCCACTCTGCAGGGGTCCCTGGGTGCGGCGGGAGCGTCCCCCTGCCCCGATCGCGGCGCTCTGCCTCCTCCAGCGCACCGCGCCCTTCCCCGCCCCGCACGGGGCGCCCCGGAGTTACCGTCGGGCAGGTGGCAGATGGTGGCGCAGCCAGCCTGGCAGCACTTGAGGTTGTCGGCGCATTGGGCGTCAGATTGGCACTCCTGCGTACAGTTCAGGTCCGCCTGCAGCTGGGGGCACACGCCCGTTTTCTCCGCTTCTCTGCCTGGGAGGCCGACGGTCAGTGGGGCCAGGAGCCCTAGTCCCGGAAGACGCCCACCTGGGGCCCCAGATCGCCAGCTCCTAGGAATTAAGTCTCTGGCCCTAGGCGCCCCCCTTACAGCCTTCAGAGGGCCCCACCTCCAGGCCCGGGGTCCCCGACACTTGTGAGTACAGGGTTTACCTAACCCTTGTCCTCAGAGTCCTCAATCCTCGGGGGACACCCCCCCCCCCCGCACAGCTGAGCATCTAGAAGCTTCCGATGTGTCGGCAGAGGGTCCCCCCACCCGCCACTAAGTCTCCACCTTCGGCACAGAGCCTCTGCCCCAAATTTCAGTCTTCGTTGGTCTCCCCCACCTCCAGCACATTGGACCCCACACCTTCAGCTCCAAGGGTCACCACCTTCAGGCACCAGGGAATCCTCAAATTTTGGTCTTCACGGGTGTCCCCACTTCCGCCCCCAGGAATCCCCATTCCTCCAGCTCTCAGAGAGGCTACGTGCAGCTAGCCCCGGGCCTGTCCTGGCGCTCCGGGAGCGGCCCCTCTGGGCGCCGGGGTACCCCCGCCCGGCTCACCTGGGACAGGGGAGAGGCCGAGCAGCAGCAGGCCGAGGAGGAGGGGGACGGCGTGAAGGCCGGGGCGGCAGGCAGGCATGGTGCTGCGCCGGGCGGGGTGCAGGTGTGAGCCGCCGCCCGGATGCGGGGATTTAACGACGCGCGCGGGGAGGAGTGGGGCAGGGGTGGGGCGACGCCGGCGGGGGGGAGAGGGCTCAGCGGCCACCGCGGGCGGGCTGCCACCTCACTCCGTTTCACAATCCCCCAGGATCAGATGTCACTCTTGGCCCCGGTGGGAACCAGGAACCTGAGCAGCTTCCAGGCCTGGCGCAGCTAGAGACCAGCTGCGGCCAGACCCTTGTCCCGCTCCTCCCTTCCCTCCTACCCCCTGGGGCCTGAGCACCGGGCTGCGGTGGCGAGGGCCGAGCCCCTGACTCCTGAGTCTCCCTGTAATGCCTGGAGAGGGAAGGGCAGGGCCCACAGGAAAAAGCAGTAGAGCCTGGGGATTAAGTGGTTAGATTTGGGGCAGCTAGATCAGCGTGTTGAAGGGTTGAAGGGTTAGTGATGGAGGGCTAGTGTAGTGATACAGAGCACACGGTAGGGGCTACAGAAAAAGCAGTTGTTTTAAATAAATTAACCCATTTGGCACAGAAACTGAGGCCCATGAAGGTGAAACCCCTTTTAAGAGCCTCACACCATTTTGGACATGTTTCTCTCTCCCTCACCTTGTCTTGTCCTCTTTCTTTCTTTCTTTCTTTCTTTCTTTCTTTCTTTCTTTCTTTCTTTTCTCCATCTCTTTTCCACACCAACATTCTGTCAGGGCTGACTGTGTGCCAGGCTCAGTACTCATGGTCTCATGGAGTCTCATCCATCTTCCCAGCAGAGCTATGAATTGAGAATTACTATTATCATCAGCTGTATATGCCAGTCAGAGATTTCGACCTTTCCCTCAAGGTCCCATGCAAAGCTCTAGAGACAAGGTTCTGGACCCACATCTCCTTCCCTTCAAGCCCTTGTGTTTTTTCCCATTCCATCATAAATATTCACTAGGTGCCTACCACATGACACATATCGGGCAAGACAGTTGGTGCAGAGAAATGGAAGGAGCCATCTGGCGTTGACTGTGCGGTGGTGGGGTCTGGGTATGATTTCATCTTCATTATGTCCCAGCTGAGGAAACTTGAATGAATCACCTCCCTGTTCTGAGCTTCCACTCTGTCATCCACAAAGATGGCGACCGTATAAGAATTCAGGGAGAACATGAATGTAATGTTACTGCCATGGACCCGCTGTGTACTCACTGAGGGCTGAGTCCACTTGATTGACATAGGAACTCCAGCCTGGACACACAGCACGTTGTAGATCAGCGAGTGTGAGAGCTTGATAAATGGTGTCTCCTGTAACCAACGAGCCTGATAAGTATATACCCAAGCTTTAGAATCCAGGCTGGCAAAGGTTAGGGTTACCCAGGGCATTAGACAAGACCCTTCCTGCACCAACAATCTGAGGCTCTGTAAGCCCCAGGAGGTCTTTGCTGCTGGAGGCTAGAGGGTATCTGGGGCACGGACCATTGGGATGACCATTGGGATGACCGGTGAGTAAGGCTTTGGTGACATGAATATATCAGGCCACTGTCCCCACAGATGGCTCCTGCTAAAAGAGGCCGAGAATGCCTCCCCCAACTTCCCATGCCCGTCCTGGGGAATAGAGATGTGCCATGGTTGCAAGGGGCCAGGGCTGTTTACTGAGGTCGGAGAACAGTCAGCAGCAATGAGGCAGGAGCCAGGTGGGGGACAGCACTAGGCACACTCCTGAAACTCAGTCTCGGGCGTACAAAAGGCTAAAAGCCTTTGGACCCAGTTGGCTACTGGGCTGTATTCAGCCTTGGGCACAGCTTCTTTCTTACACAGCTACCCAGGCAGGGAAACTGCCCAGCCATGCTCCTCCCCAGCCTTTACACCCCCCCACCTCCCAACCCCGCCCCACCTTCCCTACTGGCTGGCTCCGGCTTCTTGCAGGAATGCCACTTAGTCTGAAGCTGAGGGGGTTGGGCAGGCCAGAAGATGGAGAAGAGTTTCCTCTGCCAATGGCAGACAGCATGAAAAGATGTTTCACTTTTGTGATCTTAGGCTCTGTGCTAAGAACACGCATATATATATTTCCCTTCTCCATGAAAGGTAATAAGGGCAGAGGCTTTAGAACCAATACATTTGGGTCTGAGTCAGGGATTGGCCACTTCCTGGTGTTAAATAACACAAGTTAAATGGAGTAAATTTTAAAGACCTAATTAGCTTTGCTAATTGATTCATGAATGGGGCAGCATTCCATCCAGCAAGTAGAGGGGAGCTCCAAAGGGGGCTACAGAAAAGGAAAGGTTTTTAAAGATAAAGAAGGAGCAGAAAAAAGGAAATCATTAACAAAGTATCTATTGTCTTGGGCAAGGGTCACCCTCCTAAGAGAAATAGAAGGGTTGAATCGATCAGTTTCCTAGGGCTGAGCAGGAAATTCCCATGTTGACTAGTGAAAAGTTACATTTCTAGGGGGTTGAGACTGCAGTCAGGTTGGGTGTTAAGTCTTGGTTTACTGACTTGGGGCCTGAACCTAGGTGAAGCCACTTGGGGCCTGTGGTTTTCTTTTTAAAATCACTCCCTTTTGACCAGAATCTCAGCTTAACTGAGAGATGGGCTCAAAATTTAAGGCATTAGCTCTACTCTCGGCTACTCTATAGTTCTTGCAGCTTCTGCTGATCCCTTGGGTGGTATCACAGGTCATGATGTTTTTGGTCAATCGCTATGATATTCACAGGTTATGACTTCAGGTTCACATGCTTTCAATTGGTCATCTTTGTTCCTTTTTTGACATTTCAGTCTCAGAGAGATCATTTGCTTGGTGGTTAGTGGCTATGAACACACATTTAAAGCTTTTGAGAGAGTATGATTATGATTACTATAAACAGGATAATTCCCAATATTTGGTCTGCCCTTCGAAGCCGTGGTCCCCAAGACTCAAGCCAATCAAAATTAAATAAGTGAAAGAAAGACCCCACTGAAGGAATCGCTCTTTCAAGCCAAGTAGCTTACTCAGTGATCTTATGTAATTGAATTTCAACTTCCCCAGTAGTGTTAATCCAGGTATAGCAGGTGGTGTCGGCCACAGCAGACATCCCCTGGTTCAGATAAAACATAATCAAGGGCTATTTTATTATCAAGAACAACTTTGGCCAGAGAGTCTAAGGGATCTTCATTGGGCAGCTGTTGCTTTAGCAGCAGATTTTGCAACAATTTCAAGAATTAATACGTTCCTGATCACAGCCTCATTTATATTTATCCTTAACCAGGGAGGTAGGAACCTACCAAAAGGAGTGAGTCCTGAATCATGAAAGCCTCTTGGTAGGTCCTTGTAACTCATGATGTAAATTTAGGGAATGTCTCATTTTGCTTATGAAACATTAGGAGCACAGTTAGATTTTCTACTATCCTGAGATAAAAACTAGATACTAATCCCCTTAGTAGTCACCTGGGAGATACAGATGAGGGCATTACTTTCCAGGCCAATGCCAGAGCAAAGGAAAGGAAAAGAAGGAGAAACAGTGTCGCGTTTAATTAAAGTATGAAGTCGATCAGGCATCTTGGGAGGAAGTAGTCTACCTAGAAGTCAGTTACTTCTCTTCCTCTGCCAACCTGATTTGGAGATCTCCGGTGTCTGCACAGGATCAGGTGACAGGTGGAGCCTCATTTAGCTGTGTAATGTGGACTCAAGGGTCAATGCCTTCTAGTTTTGCAATAGTGTTAGTCATCAGGAACACTTGGTAGGGTCTTTTCCAACAGGGCTCGAGGGCTGTCTTCCTCTGATGACATTTCTAAAATACCCAGTTACCAGGCTTTAGAATGTGACCAGCAATTTCTTTTGCATTGGGATCTGGGAAGTCTCCCTTAACCTGTTGATGATAGGCTTGAGCATAAGACTTTAGAAGCTTACAGCAGCTGGGCATACTAGCATGAGACAAGGGATTGGCAGAAGGTTATACACTGATGGGATTCCAAGAAGTCTGCAAGATTTTCATTAAGGGTTGTATGATTTGTCCAATGAAGTAGGTGCTCCAATCACTGGAGATTATAGAAGGTATATCCCAAGTGGGAAACACATTTTTAACAGTTTTCTCCCTACACAGTGAGGGCATCAGCCTTGCAAGAGGGAAAAGTTTCAACCCATCCAGAAAACATACAAACAATGACAAAAAACGCATCGGTAACCCATACTTTGCAGCAGTTAAAAAGAAATCCAGCTGTAGGTATTCAAAGTGTCTGGAAGAAGGAGGTCTGAGGTCTCTGGAGACAGAGTTTTTCCAGGATTATGGACCCGACAAGTCAGACATTGCTGGTAGACTATTTTTTGCTATATTATACAAGTCTCTGCACCAACGTCCATTCATAATTTGAGTCATCTTAAAGGGCCTCTGATGGGTGAAGGAATGCAAACACCAAAAAAAGAAGTTTGTCAGAAAGCTAGGAAGAACCAAGCAGTTGTCTGGGTTTTCCCATAGCCCTGTCTGCTTAATTTTACAGCCACTGTTTCCCCACCTCAATTTCTCTGCTTGGGTTGCTGACTATTGCCATGTTACCAGGACATCAGGATGTCCAAAGGTCTGGCAATGAGGGACCATCATTATAGAAGCAGAATGAGGTGCCACAATCTTACAAATACAACGTAAAGAAAACTTAGTGTCACTTCTTATTGGACAAAGCTCCCCAAGCAATTGAACACGACAAGTAAGCCTAATGAGTTTAGCAAATTTTTTGGAATGTTTGAGGTCGAAAAGACTTACGCAGACCACAAGTCTAAAAAAAAAACAACCAAAAACAAAAAACACTGTCCTTTTAACAGAGAGAAAACCAAATTCTAATGTTGCACCAGCTTACTTTTGATATTAAAACTCAGCTCATTCCAAAAGAAATTGTGCAAAGGATACAAATAAGCAATTCACCAGTAAGTAATGTAAAAAAACACACAAAAAACAAAAAAACCAACCAAACAAAACCCTCAAAACCCCCACCTTATTCATTCCAATCTTCCTCAGTTCTGACCACACATAAAATTCCTTCCCAACGATTTTTTTTTCATGAAACTTCTACAACTTTCTTTTTTCACATCCAGATGTTGTCTTCAGCTTTCTCTCTTTAAATAAGAGCCTCACTTCAGGACAAAATTACTTTTTTTTTTCCTCAACAAAAATGAATTTCTATTCCTCATACTTTTTTTTACCAAAAACACACATCTTACTTTCTTGCATAGAGAGCTGTTTCCCTTATTAGAATTTTTAACTCTTAGAAACTTTCATTTCTAGTGAAAGCTAATAAGTAAGCAGCTGTGACCTGTATACCAGCATTCTGAAGATTGGCAAATTGATGAATACATTTCATAATTTTTAGACATGTACTTTTTCATAGTATAGTCTTATTTTATTTTTAAGTTTATTTATTTATTTTGCAAGAGAGAGAGAAAGTGTGCACAGGGGAGAAGCAGAGAGAGAGAGAGAGAGAGAGAGAAGAGAGAGAGAGAGAATCCCAAGCAGGCTCCATGCTGTTAGCACAGAGCCTGATGTGGGGCTCAGTCTCACAAACCGTGAGATCATGACCTGAACTGAAGTCGAGAGTCAGACGCTCAACCTACTGAGCCACCCAGGTGCCCCATATAGTCTTTTAATAAAGCACAAAACATGTTTACTAACAGACCCAAGTTTATCTTTAGTTTCCTTGTAATAAGGAAGCCGAAAGTAGATAAACTTAGGTTCAGTAATTAATGTTGCAGCATTTCATCTTATTTGGAAATGATCTAGATATTTAGTGAATTTAACTTAACTTATCGCTTAACCTAACTCAGCAAAACTTGAAGGTGTTAGGTTACCAAAAAGATTTGGGAGATTATTTAAAGTTTACTTAAAAATTGTTTTATTTGATTTACCCCTACATACTTGTTACTAACAATTGTGCTTAGATTACCCATAGAAACTTTATAAGACATCAAAGTCCGTCATTTTCCCAAGCTATTTAAAAAAAATTTTTTTTTTTTTTTGGGTAACAGAGATCATATCAACTTATTTAACTTAAGTAAACCCAGGCAGAATAAAAGTTTTAATTTTGATGCTGATAACTCTGAAGACATGTCTATTCTTTAACTTTATTTTTTTTTTAGTAATCTCTACATTAACATGGGGCTCGAACTCACAACCCCAAGATCAAGAGTCTGTATGCTCCCCTGACTGAGCCAGCCAGGCTTAAGCCATGTCTATTTTATTTTATTTTATTTTATTTTTTAATTTTTTAATGTTTATTTATTATTGAGAGACAGAGAGACGTAAAGCATGAGCAGGGGAGGGGCAGAGAGAGGGAGACACAAAATCTGAAGCAGGCTCCAGGCTCTGAGCTGTCAGCACAGAGCCCAACATGGGGCTTGAACCCACGAACCGTGAGATCATGACCTGAGCTGAAGTTGGTTGCCCAACCAACTGAGCCACCCAGGCACCCTGAGCCATGTCTACTTTAACTAAACAAAGAATCAAAATGTTTTCCCGGATCAGGTGAACTTGAAAAAAAAAAAATAGGGGTTAGTTTCTATTTTTCTGAGAGTTTTAGAATGTCCAATCCTTACAAGTGCTTACTTTCGAACATACTAAATAGGGCTCTTTTACAAATTAATTTTAGCAATACCGTCCCAAAGTAGAACAGTATCTCACATGTACAACATGCACATGAACACACTGATTTAAAGTCCTTGTAGTTACTAATATTTGTGAAGAAGATTTTTAAAATTTGTACTTGTCCCTAAAATTCTTCTTAAAGAGGTATATATAGGAGAATTTGGACACAAGAGACCTTTTAGCAGTTCGTGTGTTTTAAAAAAGCCGCTTCCCCTCCCCTCCCTTTCTTTTCCTCCAGTCTTCAGTGATTGTGAGCTGCGTTCACATTTCAGAAAACATGATAAGATGTATCATTTTAAGGGACAGAGAAAGAATGCAAGTTTTTCTAAGGACTTTGGTTTTCTAAAGCCTGTAACTTACAAGCTGAACGTTCAAGACAAAGTTCAGGGGGCAAGTTCAGGGATTGGGAAAGGAAAAGGGGAACCCTAAATTGCCTTCAGACCTGTATTTCCAGTTTTGTAAAATTTGTAAAATGTGGAAAATTGCTTTCAACCCTCAAAGAACTGGTTCGTAACTTAAATGCCATCGTAAGTTGATCCGCCTCTTCCAGCTCCAATCTCCTCACCTTGCTTCTTTCCCTTTGAGAACATAGTTGTCATTTTAAATATTTCTGGCAGTGTTGAATAGCCCCCCCCCTTTGGCGTCAGAAGGGTCCCCAAAGGAGAGTGCAGAGAGTATTACCTTTCTGAAATCCAGAGTCAGTCCCAATGAGAGCCAAAAGAAAGAACCAGGCACCTGTCCGTCCCAGAAAGCCAAGGCAGAAAGCCAAGCCCAGTGACAACGAGGCAAGAAGACAGTAGCTATCTCTTGGAGACAAAAAATCAATAGCCAGTGGGTCTGGATTTGGAAAGAAGGGACAGTGTGAAATTTTCTTTTCCTCCCTCGAATGGGCACTACGAACAGAAAGAAAAAAAAAGTTTAAATTCCCGACACAGTCCTCTTTGAGTGGGGGACAGTCCTTTTTCACACATCTAGATCTTTTCAGAAATGGTGGAAATCGGCAGCTGGGGTACTTTCGGTCTAGACTGATACTCATCACACCTCAGATCTAATGCAGAATGTTATATAGTTGTACTTTACAAATGATGGTTAAATGGAACGGTTCAAGCCATGTTTATAGTTGTGCCTCACAATATAACTGAAATAAGGACTCTCTCAAAATACTTCTTCAGTAAAACATGTATAGTTGGCTGCCCAGGATGAGCAAAACATGAGTATTTATCACCGGCTTGATCTGAATGATTCACATGGGATCCAATGCCCATATTGTGCCATATCACTTCTCACCAGTGCTGTTTTCACCCTTGTGGAGTGAGTCGTGTGCAGAGCCGTTCATCAGTCTGCCTTACCCTTCATCTGTTCATGGATATTTATCTACCAACTATTTTTAAAAGAGTCATGGGGTAAGAAATGAAGTGTTTGTTCACCATTTCCTAAGGGATAGTAAACTTGAGTTTTTCAACAAGATAAAATTCCATTGTTTAAAAAAAAAAAAAAAGTCTAAAGTAAATCCAAAAACCCTAAGGCAGGAACATGCCTGATGAATGCCAAGAGCAGTAAGAAAACCAGTGTAGCTGGAGCAGAGACAAAATTGTGCAGGGCCCTGTGATCCAGGATGTCTTCTCAGCACAATGGGAAGTCATGGGCTAGCTTCAGCTAGGAGGTAGGGGGATGAGATCATCTGATTTATAATTCAGGAAAATCACTCCAGCTGCTCTCAACAAATGGATTGTCAGAGGGCAGCTGTGGAAACTGGAGATACAGTGTGAGGTTTTTTGTTCGTTTTGTTTTATTTTGTTTGCAGTCGACTGAGCAAAGTATCAATGGTAATGGTTCCTTATTCTAGGCAAAGGATCCTGAATCACTTGGTGGTGGTCAGTCCATCCAGAACATCCAGAACACAGGGCTGATTTATTAGACTTGTCACCCTAAAGGAAGATAAAGCCACAGAGAGGTGCTGTGTGGTGACCGATTCATCTGCTGGGATGCCCGTTATTTGTCTGAGCCCCTCCAAGCTGCTATCACAAAGTACCACAAACAAAAAAAATTATTTCTCACTGTTCTGGAGGCTGGAAGCCCAAGATTAGGACACCAGCACAACCAGGTTCTGGTGAGGACACTCTTCCAGGTTGTAGACCGCCAACTTCTCATTCTAGCCTCATGTGGTAGAAAGAGCTAGCTAGCTCTCTGGCCTCTCCTTAGAAGGGCACTAATCCCATTCATGAAAGCTCCCACCATCATGACCAAGTTACCCCCCAAAAGCCCAACCTCCAATTTCATCACACTGGGATCAGACTTCCAACATATGAATTTGGGGGAGACATAAACAATCAATCTATTGCTCTTTCTGGGCCCTCCTGGGACAGAAAGGATGGAGATCCACATAATTGTCATGCATGTCATGGGCATCCCAAATGGAAGCATGTTGGAGAACCATGAAATATTCCTACCTCGAGACTAAGAGTAACGTGGCAATGTTTAGACACAACTGCAACATTTTTGACACTCCTTGTAACTCCTTGTTTTGAGAAGTGAGGGTCTATGTCCCCTTCCCTTGAATCTTGGCAGGCTTGTGATTGCTTCAATCAATAGTCTAATAGAAGTGATACTATGGACTTCTGGGGCTAGGTCATAAAATGTCATGCAGTTTCTACCTTTTCTCCTGGAAGTTTCTATCGGAATACTAGCTCATGGAGCTCTGAGCTGCCATGGAAGAGGTCTGACTATCCTGAGGCTGCCATGTTGTAAGGAACCCTAAGGCACATGGAGAGACCACATGTAAGCACTCTGGGCCACCATCCCAGCTAGCCCAGCCTTACTGTAATCTGAGCCCAGACACACGAGTGAAGAAGCCTCTACCACATGATTCCAGCCCCAGTATGGAGTCACCTCCAGCCGTTTGAGTTTTCCCAGCTGAGGCCCAAAGCGTTATGGAACAGAGACACCATTCCCGCTGTGCCCTGTCCAAAATCCTGACCCATGGAATCCATGAACGTAGTAAAATGATTGTTATTTTACACTAGCTTTAGGATTGTTTACCATGCCAATAGGTAACTGAGCAGGTGAAAAAATGTTGGTAGGGTTTTTTATAATCCTATTGGCCTTGTCAGTGAACTATGTAGAATTAGAATAGGCTCTCTGTCAGCTACTGAAGTTAACCCACAGAAATCATTCTGCAGCAGAAGTGAAGAAGAGACACCCAGCAAGTGGGCTCACCATCGGCAAATGGCCATCTACTCCCCATCCCTTGAGAATAGTTAAGAGCCGGCCATTTGGAGTCAAGAAGATCTGGTTTGAAGTCCAAATCTACCACTTCCTCGCTCTGTGACCTTGGGCAAGTTCTGTAACCTCTCTGGGCCTCAGTTCCTTCATTTTAAGGTGAAGATAATAGTTCTAGCCTCATAAGGTCAACATGGATTAAGGGATAGTTTTTTGCAAAGCAACCAAGATAGCACCAACATGTGAGCAATAGCTCTTGTCAAAATGCCATGTAGGTGCCCTGGGCTCTTTATAGCTGGCTCTGCTTCATCCCCTCGGGCTCCAATGTTATCTTCCGTCACACTCAGACAGCCTCAAGTTCTGGACCAAGATACTCTGTGCACTCACTCTGCACTAGGTCACGACACCTAAAAATTGTTTGCCTTCGCAACATCCATGATGTGAAGTAGAAAGAGAGGAAGAAGGAAACCCTCCCTTCCTCCCCTCAACATCTTTCCCCAGGGTTTATCTAATCATATCTTCCATGTATTCCTGGGAGGTGGGCAGGGCAGGTTTTATCACACCCACTTCATAGAGGAGAGAACTAAGGAGGAATTGGCATCTCGAGGTCAGGCAGCACCACACAGGTCCTGAGGGCAGCCTACATACACAGCCACTAGTCCAGGAATCAGTGGGGGAGGCTTCACAGAATCGTCTAAGGAAGGAGCAGACATGTACAGCATATTTTCATGGTGGTTGTTCTTCATGTTATTTCATGGGGGCACCTAGCACCACCCTCCACAGTAAATAGACCCGTCTCCAGGGTCACCTGACAAGACAAGAACAGGGCTGCCTTCTCCCTGTTGTTGCTGTTGTTCAACTCAGTCCCCAGGCCATATCATCGGCCCCTGTTACACCGTCTTCCATCTAGAAGAATCTCCAATATTCACCTCTAACCCGGACCTCTCTCCATTCTTGGTGCATTATATTCTCTTCCTGGTGGCCAGTGGGTGACTTGGAAAAAATCACATCAGGCCATGACACTCCCATGCTCCAAGCCCTTCAGTGGTTGCCCACCACACCTGGAATCACAATCTAACGTGGTGCCACAGCCTGTGAGCAAGCCCCTGCCTACTTCTGTATTTTCTCTATGCAGGCCTTTGTGTTCTTCGACCATCCTGGATCTTTGCATTCCTTCTCCCACCCGCATCCCTGCAGTACTCACATGGTTCCTCCCTCACTCCATCCAGAACCACCTGGACTAATGTAGCCCTCTTGGCCCTGTACTCCGTGTCCCTTTCTTCCTAGCAGCTATCACTATCTGAAACGTATCTTGCTCATTATCATTTACTTGTGTACCATCCCCCAGCCCCACCTAGAAGAGCAGCTCCATGGCTATGACCCAGAGCCTAGAACAGTGCCCGGCACACACAGTGGGCACTCAGTTAGGACACAGTTATTGAGTCCTTCCTGAGTGCAGACACTGATGTCTTTACATGGATTAACTCCCTGGGTCCTCACTAAGAACCAAAGAGGTAGGTAATCTTACTACCCGTCCTGCTTTGCAGGTGAGTCAGACGATGACAGAGAAGTGAAGTGGTTTATTTGCTTGCACAGCTAGTGAGTTGGCAGAGCCAGAGTTTGAGGCCATGGAGTCTGGTCTTTGCTTTCAATTACCACATATACTCTCCCTAATAAACATTTGCTGAACGAGTGAATGGTTGAATCAACGTCAGCTCAACATCTTCGCCTCAATGCTCTACAGGCACCATGGACTCAACATTTACAAGACTGAACTCACATCCTTCCCCCAAAGACCTGCTTCCCCATTCTCCCAGAAAGCAGACTCTTGTCCTTGATTCTTCCTTTTCCTAACCTCCCCTGTGAGAAATCCATCAGTAAAGCCTGTTGACTGTACTTCTCACCATCTCCTCCCCAGGCCATTGCTCTCTGCTGAGTGCAGGCCACTCTCCTCTGCTGTCTAGACAACTGTCATGCCCCCACACCACAGGCCCCACCCTTCCTCCCATCCAGCCAACAGGTTCTGAGATGCCCAGGCCCTTCCTCTGGCCTTTGGATAAAGACCCAAACTCTTAGTTTGTTTTGCAAGACTCCTTGCGTCCCTACTTTTACTCCCATTACCATCTCATCCTGGCCTCCTGCTTATTCTCACAGTGTCTTCTCTTCTGCAAGCCACCTCTTGCTTTCCCATCTGCTTAGAACACTCTCCCCCAACACACACACCTTCCTCCAAGTAACTCTTGCTCACCCCTTGGGTCTCAGCTGCAAGTTCACGTCCCCAGGGCATCTCTCCCATCCACCACTACGGCCTCCACACTTGACCAGGTCCCTTGCTAACTTTTCCGTCACACCTTGCCCTTCCCCTTCACAAATGGTCACCACGTTCATTGTTAATCACTTGTTCAATGTCTCACGGGAATTCCTGCGCGAAGGTGAAGACCGTGAGAGTAGAGATTGTCCTGCATGCAGATGCACAACAAGTATTGTATATTAATTATTCCTACTAATTTATGATTTATGAACTCACTTTCTCTACAAAAAAACACACTTTTTTTAAAGCAGATACCAAAAGAGCTAAATCGTCCCTGTCGCGGGGGAGGGGCGGCACTTCCTCCTGCTGCCACCAGGGGGCAGGCAGAGCTTTCCTCAAAGAGAGGTTCCTACCCGCTGAAGATGAGGTGTCCTTGATCCCAAAGAAAATCAGAGGTATCTTCCACCTCCTGCTCACACTTTTGAGAGACCTGAAAGTCAAATTAAAGGCAAGGTGGGGTGAGCGTGAGAATGGACCTGGGTGAGGCCTATCACTGAAGCAAGAGGGCTTTAGTTACCCCTGAGGAAGCCTGGGACCCATTTGGAAGAGAGATTGTGACGTTCCTTGGGCACTGGAGGGACTTTCCAAGGGCAGACTTCCGGGAGGTGACACTATGAAAAAAAAAAAAAAGTTTATTTGTTCCTTTCTTAAATGCCACCAATGGCACATTTAAAAAGCAGTCAAGAACCAAAGAAACTAAACACATACGTGCTTTTGGGTAAGTTGTTTTGGTGTGTGGTGTTCAGAGCACTTTGGCACCATAATCATCATAGTCCTCAAAAATAACCAAACTTGCGGGGCGCCTGGGTGGCTCAGTCAGTTAAGCGTTCAACTTTGGCTCAGGTCATGATCTCACGGCTCATGAATTCAAGCCCCTGGAGCCAGGCTCTGTGCTGAAAACTCAGAGCCTGGAACCTGCTTCAGATTCTGTGTCTCCCTCTCTCTGCCCCTCCCCTGCTCGTGCTCTCTCTATCTCTGAAAAAATTAATAAACGTTAAAATTTTTTTTAATTAAAAAAAAAAGTAACCAAACTCATGAATGTCTGAAAGCAGACACCACCACCCTGTTTGACAAAGAAAGTAACTGTGGCTCAGAGAGGTGAAGCAACTTGCCCAAGATCACACGGCAACATCCAGAGCTACTCCTCGTTAGTATCAAATCTGTTTTTTATTACACAGTTTTAAATTAGCAATTAAGTAATGCATTTATAGCAGTATTTATAATAGCAGTATTATTGCTGTTATCAGAGCTCTCGTACTCTGCCAGCCACTTGTACAAAGCATTTTACAAACGGCATATCATTTTAATCCTCCCCATAATTCTATGAGATTGATACAAGACAGAACAAAGCAGCCCCTGGCTTACTTCTGAGAGCTGACCTGGCACTCACAGTTGACCTTTGATGTTCTCCTGCTGAACACAAACAATTTCACAGAACGTCAGCATCAGACAAGGCCCTTCTGTGCCTGTGGTGGACCAAGACAAAAACAAGGCCCTCTGTGATCTTGGTTGAACAAAGAGTGAGCACTGCACAAGCCACAAAAATAAGCAAGCATCCCCTATCGTAGCCAATCTGGAGGACGGTTCCTTCTTTACCAACCATGGCTGTAACCTCTACCTAGCATTCCCTTCTTATTGTTGGGGTTAAGATACCCAGTCAGAGAACCGCCCCACTTCCTGACAACATCCGATCCAGAGCAGAGCCAGCTTCCTTGAACCTGTCCCCAAATCACCCGACATAAGCCCAAATCCCGTAAGTCCTTTCTAACATCCTCTTAGATGTGTGTGTGCGCTCTCCCTTGCCGCAACGAGTAATAAACCCAACTCGTTCCAGCAGAAACAGGAATGTTTCTAGTGATCTTTGGATGGAGACATCAAAAGATATTCTCATTACCCTTGTTTTATAAATAAGGAAAGTGAAACTTGGAAAGGTTGAGAAATTTGCCCAAGACTACAAGGTAATGTGTGACAGAACCAGTTCTGTCTCTGTCTCTCTTCTGTTTAACAATCCTGCTATGTGAACACTCTATGGCTCACTTTCCTCATCTGTAGTGAGACAGTTAGACTGCTCTCCCGGAGCCCCTTCAGCTCACGTCTTCCCAGAAAGCACTGTCAAGGGCGTCTGCTTGCAAGAGCTGGGAACTCTGGCTATGGGGCCTCCCTTTGGCTGAGCACCCCCTGGATTTTGAAGAAGTCCCACAATGCCTTGTAGCTGGGAAGGTTTAATGATGAACCGAAGAGTGGTACGTCCTAAGAAATATCTCCATGAGCTTACACCCCACCTCCTCCCTGCCCCCCTCGAGATCTTCTTTCAGTTGTCCATATTTTCACATTATCTGATTGCCACTCTCTTGCCTAACTAGGGGAAGCAAGTCAGGAGGGCGGTTCGAAAGCTCTTACCCTACCGACCATCCTGTTCTTACATGAACCTCTCTCCCCCCACACAGTGAGGTGGCATTCTAGCAGCCTCTGCATAAATTGTAGGGAACTGAAAAAGAGGGATTCCTCCCACTTCAAGTCCCAAGAATCTGAAAGCTGATAGAGGGGACTTAGGAAAATGTTGCACAAGAACCTAAAAGACACTTGATGGGAGATGGGAGTACTTTCTTGATGGCCATCTCCCAGTCTGTGTATAATTGTCAGTGGGTGGGTTTCTCAGGAGTAGAGTCAAGACCAATGTGGCAAGCCCGGGCAGGGGTGAGGGAGAGACTTACTGGTTCAAAGAGAAAAAGAGAGTATTCTAAATATGACTGTCTGAGTCGCTCCTTCTCCAGCAAAGGACAGTACAATTTAGTCAATTATAATCCTAGCAAATGTTTCAATTGCACTAATTATATGCCAGGCTCTCTGGTCTAAGGGATCAGCATGGATTAAGTCATTTATCCTCACAACAACCCCACGTAGGAAGAAGATCGGAACAGAGAGGTTAAATAACTTGTTCAAAGCCACATAAACAGTGTGGCACAAGATATGTGCCCTACCCTTACCTCTGGGAGCTGCCACGTTCAGCGCTGCTGGCTGACTTCCAACAGCCACTACTGGCACGTCTTTGCCCGAGGGCTTTCTTGGAAGCCACGCAAGGAAAGCCTGTGAACAGAACAAGCCAGAAGTCCTCAGCCAATGAATAACAGGGAGTTGGTGTGTAAACACTTTTCCCTCTCCTCTTGGGGGAGGTAACTGCAGGGACAGTGTTCTACCCACTTCCCTGAATCCCCATGTGATTAAACACCAGTCACAAACAGAGGTAGTGGGCTTGAGAACTCAATGTTTATTGCCTGCCTCTCCTTCCCTTTCTCACCTGCCTCCATCTTACATAATAAGCTACTTGCCTCTGCTTCTTAAGAGCCCCAAATTCAGACAGACGCAGGCATTTGGACCCTTGCAGCCTGGCTGGAGAGGCTGGGCTCTCACCTTCTGCAGTCTTCCTCCATCCAAAGGACAAAGGCTGAGGTCGATCAGGTCCACATTTTGCCATTTCTTTGCTATTATGGGTTGAATTGTGTCCCCCTCAAGAAGAATGTGTTGAAGTCCCAACCCCGAATACCTCAGAATGGGGTCTTTTTTGGAGATAGGGTCTTTACAGAGATCAGAGTGAAGATAAGGTCAGTAGGATGGGCCCTCCCTATGACTGGTGTCCTATAAAAAGGGGAAATCAGAATATGGAAGGAATGCCATGAGGAGATTGGATTTATGCTGCCCCAAGCCAACGAACTTCCACAAACTAGGAGAGAGGCCTGAAGCAGATCCTTCTCAGTGCCTTCAGGGAGATCATGGCCCTGCAGACACCCTGGTCTCAGGTTTCTGGCCTCCAGGACTGTGGTAGAATAAATAGCTGTTGCTTAAACCACCGAGTTTGTAGTATTTTGTTACAGTGGCCCCAGGAAATGAATTTGCCAGCTACGAGACATTACCAAGCCCCCGTTTCCTCCCCCACAGGATCCTTAGGGTGATTAAATCACATGCTAAGCACAGAGCCCATACATGGAAAGTGCTCCCCAGATGGGTAATCGCTCTTGTTGCAAGAGCCCTCCCCTGCACGCACACACATCTACAGGAAAGGGGTTCCTTGGACAAGTGGACAATTGAGCCCCATACTCCTTCCTTTCTCCTTCCGAGCCCACAACAGCCTGCCCGCACAACTGACCTGGCCCCAAAAGGTAAAGAACAAAAGTCTGAATGGAAAAGGGGCCTTAAAGTCACCCAGGGGTTTTGTGTGGCTTGGGGTGGTCGCGAAGAGGTAGATGGCCCTCTGATGGCTTCGCTTCCCTTACTGGTTCGGCCCAGTCTGAAGGCAGGAAAGGAAGAGATGCCACAGGTCTGCAGGAGAATGTGAAGTACCACCACTTTGGCAGACTGTATCAGCGAAGGTTCTTAGCTGCCCACAACAGAATCCACTCAGGTTAGCTTAATGGGAAAACGAATTTATTTAAACACAAGGCCAAAGAGTTTGAAGTCCTAGACCGGAAAATGTACAGCATCACTGAGGGGAGAAAGGGGCTTCTTTGGTGAAAGCACTCCTTCTGCCACGATGCTTGGAACTGGGTGCCAGAATTCTACCGCCGTCTACCCTCAAAGCCCAGTGATATTGGGGGATGAAGGTGAGGATGCAGTGAGGATGAGGTCGGGGAGGAGTCCTGGCTTCCAACCTCTCCCCTTATGCTCACTCTGCTAGCGAGGAGATGTGCTCACGCATTGATTCGTTCATTCCACAGATACGTATGGACCGTCTCCTTCGTGCTGGGAACCACACTAAGTGCTAAGGATAAAGCGATGGGAAAGAACAAAGGTGCTTAGTTCTTGCTCCTGTGGTTTTGGGGTCTACTGAGTAAGGCAGAGACAGGGCTAAACCAAGTAGGCCCATGCGGAGAAGGAAGGAGGCAGGGCTGTGCTAAGGAGGGTAGGGTTGAGGAGGCTGAGTTATTTCAGGAGGCAGCCACAACCCAGCCCTGCTGGGGCTTCCTCCAACTTCAGCATCTCAGGGGAGTTCAGGAGAAAAGAATGTGTTGGCTGTCATCACTGAAGTCCCTGACCCACATAGCTTAGGCCCTGACAGGTCCTGGATGGTCCCAGGAATGAGCACCCTGGATCCTCCCCACTATTGGGATGGCCGGCAAGAAGAAAGAGGGCTTACCAAGCCTCTGAGGTGGCTGCTCAGGAGCACGACAGACCACTCAGCAGGGAGCCTGCCTCAATGTTTCCAGCTGAAAAAGGGGTGCGGGGGGGGGGGGGCTGGCTCGGATTATCTCGGGGCCACCACTAGCAGGGACGTTCTGTGGAGCTGGTCCATGGAGAGTGTGCTCAGTGTGTGTTTTCCCAAGACACGACGGCCACTTTCTCCTCAGGAAGTGGTGAGGGGCACCGGGCTCCTGGACCCCACCTCTTCCCTGCCCCTTCCCCTCCCTGCCTTGCCCCCCACCTCACCCACCTGTTTTGGGCTCTTTCCCACCAATTCAGGCATAGATGCACACCTGCTCATCCCAGAAGCAGTCCTCTTTGCCTCTGCAGCCACCATATGAGAAAGTCTGGCAGTGCCCAGCGTCGGCGTTGAAGAACCACTGATCTTCAGGACCCTGCAGCAACCCGGGTAAGGGAACCCCGGGCAGAAGGCCGGCTGCAGCCTACTGGGGTGCGAGGGGGTTCTGGGTCACTTATGAGGTGTCAGCACACCTCAGTCTGCACAGTGCACAACTGAAACAGCCCACATGCCTCCAGACAGTGGTAGGGGGTGGGGAGCATGAGGTGTGCAACCTCCATTTGGTGGCCTGTGTTCTGGGGCATTACTCTTGATTTTGTTACGTGTCACAATGACATAGTGATAATGTAAAACAAAAAAAAGGTATATAATTAATGAAGTATTTATGGGTTAACGGGCAGGATGCCTCAGATTAGCTTCAAAAAAAAAAAAAAAAAAAACTCCAGAAAAAAAATGACAGACATAAATAATATTCTCCATGTGTTGATAATTGCTGAAGCCGGATGATGGGTACATGGGGATTTATTACACTATTCGCTGTATTTTTATGTATGCTTGAAAGCTTATGCTATTTTTAAAAAATGTTTTAAAGAATCCTGCTGTAATGAAGAAAGACACGGAAGCAAATGTAGCCGTGTGTTAACCATGGCTGCCCCAAGGGGCTGGGAACAATGGGATACTGAGGGGATGTGGCGTTGTGATTTATAATAAGAACTATATACTTGATCTTCCTCCCTTTCCTGGCACAAAGCTCCTAAAACCTTTAGCATTCCCCAAATGATGAGAGCCATAAAGGTGTCTTTCTAACCATAAAGGTGTCTATCTAACCTCAATGATGTTACTTTTGGGAAGCTCCTAAGTAACCAAAGGAGAGGGATTTGTTGCCAGGGGAACCAACAGTGTGATTTAAGGGTTGGAAATTTCAGCCCCGTCCCCTGCCTTCCAGGAGGGGAGAGGGGCCGGAGATTGGTTTAATCAACCATGGTCAATGATTTTATCAATCATGCCACTTTGCTGAGAGTTCTTCAAAACCCCAAAGGGGTTTTGGGGTTCTGAGAGCTTCAGGGTTGGTGAACACATGAAGATTTGGGAGAGTGGCACCCTTGGAGAGAGCATGGATGCTCTGCACCCTTTCCCCATACCTTGCCCCCATGCATCTCCTCCATCTGGCTATTCCTGAGTTATATCCTTTTATAATAAACCAGTAAGCTAGTAAGTAAAATGTTTCTCTGAGCCTCTAGTAAATAAATAGAACCCGAGGAGGGGTCATGGGAACGTCTAATCTATAACCAGTTGGTAAGAAGCACGGGTAACAACCTGGACCTGCAATTGGCATCTGAAGTGAGGGGGGTAGGTAGGCAGTTTTATAGGACGGAGCCTTTACTGAGCAGTGGGAGCCGCCACTATTGCCAGTCAGAGTTAAGTTAAATGGTAGGACACCCAGTCAGTATGTGCTGAGAAACAGAGAATTATTTGGAAGTGCTGGAAACAACAAACACCTACCAGTGAAGGGGTTCCGAACAAGTCTTCTCAAAATGTGCCACTTTGATATGTGGTCTATTTCAAGCTAAAGGCAGCTGAGACCCTGTGGGCTCAAGAGAAATTTTTACACCTCCCTTAACTACCTAGAAGAATCTGAATTGAGGATCTCTCCTAGGGTAAGAGCTATTGCCAGAGAAAAACTTTATCTGACTCACTCTTCTGTGGGGTGGGGCAAACATCTAATTGCCAAACATCTGCCCTTCTTCTTATTGCCCTATGACTTGCCCTCCTCCCCTTGAAAGCCCAACTCCCCTATCCCATACCTTAGTCCAGGAGGGCCTATAGACCTCATTTACCTGTCTTTGAACTGCTCATGGACGTGGGGTTCCTGTAAATACAAAATTAAATTAGTTTTTCTCTTATTAATTTGTCTCATGTCAATTTAATTCTTAGGACAGCCAGAAGAACCTTTGAAAGATTAAGGAAAAGATTTCCTCCCCAACACTGGAGAGGGAATCTTAAAACTTTATTTACACATCTTTGTGTCCTTCCACTAGTTATAAGAAGCATATACACCTTTTGTAATTAAAAAATAAAGAAATATTTAAAATAAATATGCCACATTTTTTGCAACACGTAATAACATTATATAAGAATACTGACATTAGAAAATGGTTGCAGGATAACGTGGAGTAATAAAGCGCTGCATCCAGTGACATCCTGGCTTTGTGAAGCATAGGATATGTGCTATGCGGATGTGGATGTCAATCCTTTTTAGCAGCAGATCCCTTCTCTCAAATGAAATCTTACCAAGAGAAAGCTGTCTGGTAAGTACTTCGGTGTGGGGCCTGGAGCCCCATCCTCAGCCCTCTCACTGCCCCCCACTGTTCCCCCACCCCTTCATATCCCAGTACCCCCAAGGCTTAAGGGGCATCTTGGGCAAAATGCACTGCATGTTATTTAAGCTCACCACTCATTGGCTATGTGATTTTAGGTAAGAAAACTAATCACTCTGAGCCACAGCAGCCTATTCGATGAAATAAGCACAAACAATAGTCTCAACCTCACAGATTTGTTGAGAGGCTTAGAGATGATGTCTGTAAAGGAAGTAGCAATTAACAATATTCAGTAAGTGTTAGTTATTTGAGTAGCTGTTAGGTGCACTCATTAAATTCTAATTTAATGCTCAAACTCGATATTTGAGCTATAAATAACCTGGGACAAAATTGCCCAAGAAAAGCCCTTGAACCTCTCCCCAACCCATTGAAGCACAATAGACTCATTCCCAGTGACCCTCCACTGGAAACCAGCACAGCCAGATTTTTCCAATGGTAGGATAAACCCATGCTTCTTTTTTTCAGAGTCATATTAAGTAAATGACTTACTTTTAAGGATTTCAGTGTTTTTTTTTAAAACATATTTTATCAAGCTAAAGCTTTAAAATATCTATCCAGGAATCAGAAAAATAATTATTCTATATTTTAGATCTAATATTTTAGATCTAAGTTGTCAAAATGTAAAATATCTTGATGAATATTAAGTCTTTACTTAAGTCTCTGAATATTTCAATGTGTTGATTCAGCCACAGACTTCTAACCCCTTCAATAAACCGTCAAGTAAGCAGGAAAAAAATCCTGTGCAACACAGGCTGAAACCATCAACTAGGTGTCCAGAGGGCAGAGGGAAATCTTTCATTTATGAGAAAACCTTTAAATTGATTTGGAAGTTGCTTTCTTGCACATAAGGAATCACAACTCTCTATTTAAAAGAAAGATTTTTTCCTTTTGAAGTAGGAAATCACATTCTGATGGACATCTGAACTTGAAGTCGGGAATGACTCCTATTCAGGTCTGAATGCAAAGGTCTTGATTTTCAGCTGAGCGGGGCCAGGACTGAGGCGAGGCAGGTCAGCAAGTACAGGGATGGATCCTGCATTTATTGAAATGTTAATATTCTGTTCATAATGGGCTTTTTGCATTAATTATGATTTTTAACTATTGTATTCAAATACAGCTTATCTGAATGATTAAGTACATTAAACCTTGGATTGCAAGTAAGTGGTTCTGTGA
Source organism: Acinonyx jubatus (assembly GCF_027475565.1). Classification (NCBI taxonomy): domain Eukaryota; kingdom Metazoa; phylum Chordata; class Mammalia; order Carnivora; family Felidae; genus Acinonyx; species Acinonyx jubatus. Next base: position 14,943,581 of record NC_069388.1, read on the forward strand.
GTGTTCTGCAAGATGAGCAAACATTTCTGATAAATTTTAACTTGATAAATGAGTGATGTCTTGCAAAACGAGTAGTATGTGACACTGAATGCCACAGATCATACCTGAGCCAATGGTTCTTCTCTCTCTCTCCTCTCTCTCTCTCTCTCTGCGGGATTGTAGGTGATTGTCTCCCATGCTTGAAGGCCATAGTGTTTGGCAGAAATAAGTGATTTTTCGGAGTGATGGAAGGTGCCCACAAGTGGCACTAATGTATTTTTTGTCACTTCAAAGCACCTATGGACAGTCCTTTGCTTTTCCATACAAGTGTAACCTTAAGAATACTTTGCTTCATTCTAAGTCATTGGATAAGTTCCTTGTTAAAGTTTCACAAAAAGAAAAAGATTCCATTGAGCCAATAGATAGCAGTGATATGTGAAAGTTGTCCTATATGATAACCCTCCTCTCTCTTGTCCCCCTCACACCAGCCATGGAAGTTTTCAAAGGTAAGTGCAGGTTAAGTTGTTTATTTTTCTTTATATTTTGTACTTTCTTTATTATTTTGTATTATATTACAGCATTGTAATCATTTTTATATGAATATTTTGGGGTTGTGGAACGAATCATCTGAGTTTCCATGATTTCTTATGGAGAAATTCACTTTGATATATGAATGCTCTGGGTTACAAGCATGTTTCAGAATGAATTATGCTCACTAACCAAGGTTTGGCTGTATTTGGCTTCCCTTATATTCTGTGTGAGAGGCAGGTGCCTCCCTGCCCAGCCCCCCTTATATTCTGTGTGAGAGGCAGGTGCCTCCCTGCCCAGCCCTCCTGCTGAGGTGAAGTGTGTCCTCTCTCGGGGTGAGCTTCATGAGTTGGATATTCTCCTGAGAGGGACTTGATAGGGACCTAGAGGGAAGGTGGCACCAGGGCCCTGAGGAGGGAAGGTGGGGGGGGGGGGGTGGGCACAAGGAGAAATGAAAGGGAAGGTTGTGGTTCCAGAGAACAGCTTCGCCTGCTTGGTGGCTCTTCCTGGCATGGCCAGGCTCCATGATGAGCGAATCAATTCATTCATGTACATGAAGAGCTCTCAAAGTAGAATGGTTTATCTGTAATCTTTGGGTTGTAGGATTTGGAAATCTTTATTTTTTAATGCTTTTCTTTATCTTCTAAGTCTTCTGTAATGAACACATTACTGCATGTATTATCAGAAAACAGCAAAGAAAGGATGTTTTAAGAAAAGAAAAGATGTTTGATTACTCACAAAAGGAACAGAATCATCCTTTAATCTTTTTTGTTTTTGAAGCGTTTATTTATTTTTGAGAGACAGAGGGCAAGCGAGGGAGGGGCAGAGAGAGAGGGAGACAAAGAATCCGAAACAGGCTCCAGGCTCTGAGCTGACAGCACAGAGCCTGACGCAGGGCTCAAACTCACGAACCACGAGATCATGACCTGAGCTGAAGTCAGACGCTTAACCGACTGAGCCACCCAGGCGCCCCAGGAAGAGAATCATTCTTAACAGAGTAAGGCATTTGTTTTATTCAAGAGAACTGGATAGACTGCGGGAGTTGCATACATCCACACTCCATCATTGTTTGCCTGGATTATTGCAGTACCCTGCCCACTGGTCCCTCTGTCTCTACCCTTAGTCCCCTAGGGACCACTCTCCACGGTCAGAGGGATCCTTGAGTGCTATTGAATTGCTCCTACATCCAAACACTTAGCAACTCCCCATCCCTTTCTTAGAACCAAAGTTGGAGTTCTTATAAAGCCCTACAAGGCTCTGCACGACCTGCTCCCCAGGGCCTCCCTGGCCTCCTCACCTTCCACTACCCCACCCCACTCGCTCAGGTCCAGACACGCTGGCCTCCTCACCGCTGCTCAAACACTCCGGGCAAGTTCTTTTTGCTGAGCCCTCTTCCTGAACTGCTCTTCCATCAGCTGGTCAGCTGGCACACCCTTGGTTTCTCCAAACGCTGCTCAAACATCTCCTTTTCAAAGATGATTTCCTTGACCAGTCTGTAGAAGGGGCATAGCCTTCTTTATACCCGTCACTCCCCATCAGCAAAACACTTGTCGTGACCTGGCATATTATTTCCCTCTTGCTCTATTGTCTGTTTCCCTCCTAGAGGGCAGGGTCTTTGCTGTGTTTTGTTATAGCTGTGTCCCCACACCAAGAACAGTGCCTTATAGGTACTTGATAAATATTTGTCAAATGAGTTAATATTTGTCAAATGAATTCATCTCCCATCTCATGTTCACCCAGGTGCACAGTCATTGGATAGAATGACTATAATGAAATTCCCGTTAGTAAAATATCTGATGATGGGGCACCTCTGTATATATAATTAAGAAGCTGGTTCCACCATTCTGTATCCTGAGAGGATAATAAAATAATAGACATGGGGGCAAGTGGAAGGGCCTTGAGTTATTACTAATATTCTAACATCCTGGGAGAAGCACAGCCTTGGTCTGGAGGGCAAACTCGCAGAAGCGTTATATTTCCTGCTCTCTGTCTGCACTTGCCTCAGGCACAGCAGAAGCTCCATTCAGCTGTTCCAGGCCCTTCTGATTAATTTTAGTAATGGAGAAATAAAATCATGATTTGACACCTGAATATTTTTTCCTTGGGGGAAGGAGATGGGTAGACCAAGTCTTTCAGACTGAGACATCTTAGTGGAGAGTGGACATCCTGGGCCATGGTGTGTTATTAAGTCTTTATATTCATGGTTGGTAATCCTTTCAAAGAACGTGGGTGGCAGGTGGCAGGTGAAAAAACTGAGCATAAGTGACTTTCCCAAAGTGACACGTATTATGTGGTAAGGTCAGGACAAGATACTGGTCCACCACAACCCCAATGATGAAACACCCGACTTCTGTGAGAAATTGTTAAAATGCAGGTGACAAGTAGACATTCAGAAATGTAGATAATAGGACACCCATTACTCTCCTGTCCCTGAGCCTCACCCCAGCCCCCAAAGCACAGGGGTTAATGAGTCTTGAGGTTTTTTCCTGACACCAAATATGTGTTGTCTCTACCAACATCCACCAATTTTCCAACACCACCTGGATGTCCTACAAGTCCATTCACTTCTGACATGAAATCCTCAGAGTTAGAACAGAGCCTACAGGTTAAGGGCTCAGTCCCAGAGGACTGCCCCCTCTGTAGGTGCCAGTCACAAGTCCCTGGGGCCACCCATACTTCTGGCCAACCAGTTATAAATACAGGGTTCCTTGACCACCACCACTCCCCCAGGCTGAGTAATCACTAGAATGATTTACAGAACTCAGGAAAGCACTTTATTTGCCATTACCAGTTGATTACAAAGGATAAAACTCAGGAACTGTCAAATGGAAGAGATGTGTAGGGCAGGGTGGGGGGTGGAAGGACCCGGAGGGTGACTCTCACAGCACCTCCATGTGTCAGCAGCTCAGAAGTTCTCTGAACCTTCATGGTTAGGAGTTTTTATGGAGTCTTCATTACATCGATATGGCTGATTCAATCATTGGCCATTGGTTATTGAACTCTCTCAGTACCCTCCTCCTCCCCAGAGGTTGGATAGTGGTAGGGGCTGAAAATTCTAGCCCTGTAATAACCTGAGCAGTTTTTCTGGCCACCAGCCCCTCCAGACGATATCCAGCCTGTAGTCATTCATTAGCACCCAAAAGACAGTACATCCCAAGGGTTTCCTGAGTTGTGGCTGGAAGCAAGACAAAGACGTAATAGTCATTTTGTTCATTACACTACAGTGAGGTTCAGGGAAGAGGCAGAAACCAGGAATAGGGAGTCTCAGAGATGGGGCTCAGGTTCTGGTAGAGTTGTCTGATGAGCATTAGGCAGGATAATGTTTTAAAAGCTGAAAACATACTGATTTACTTCTTAGAGTCATGAAAAATCCCTGCAATTAAAATTTCCTAATGTCCTTGGAGAAATGCAAAGGGATGTTTGGTTCCCCTTTCACAGAATGTCTCTCCTTTATGGGCCCCAGCCTGTAGAAGACAGGGGAGTGGGACTTACTTGGGGGTGAGGTACTAGTTTCATCCCCCTGGGTACTGGCCAGCAGGGTGCTCAAGAGGATGAGAACGACTACAGAGAGGCAGAGGGAGCTCATCTTCAAGGCCTTCAGAAGGGTTTCTGTGGAAACCTGGGGTCTGACAGAGCTTTTCACATCCCTGCAGAGGAGTGGAGGCAGCCAGTGGGGAGTGGAGTGGGGAAGGGGAGGAGCTGGGTGAGTCCTGTTCATTTTGTAACCTCCCCACCTCCCCAGGCTTCTGCCTGCAGGGGCCAAAATGCTGGGTAACAGCCTCCTCCAACTTTATCATGCTTGTGAACTGCCTAGGGATCTTGTTGAAATACACATTCCTGTTTTATATATAAAATTTATTTATTTATCTTGAGAGAGAGGGAGAGAGAGAGAGAGAGTGTGTTGGGGGGAGGGGGAGGGGCAGAGAGAGAAGGATAGAGAGAGAATTCCAAGCAGGCTCTGAGACACCAGCGCAGAGCCTGATGCAGGGCTCGAACTCACAAACTGTGAGATTATGACCTGAGCTGAAATCAAGAGTTGGACGCTTAACTAACTGAGCCACCCAGGCGCCCCTGAAATGCACATTCTGTTCAGCAGGTCTAGGGTGAGACCGGAAAAGCTGTATTTCTTACAGGCTCACTGCTACCGGGTGTCCCCAGCTCCAGTTTTTCCCCTTTCAAATTGTCCCCAGGACCACACTTTGAGCGGCAGGCCTGGAGGAAACCTCATCAGACATAAAAGCTGCCTTTCCCACACATCTTGGGAAAGTGGCAGAGGAGACAAGATCACGAAGGGGTGAGTCTCAGAGAACCCCAAATTCTCTCCCATTAATCTCCCTCTTTGCCTCAACCTCCACCTTTACCTTGCTTCTTTGGAATGGTCACAATGTCCACCGTGTGACCAGTACAAGTCACTTGACCTCTTTTGGCTAAAATGAATGAGTCCCCTCAACCCCATCTCCCTCAGAGGATTAAACAATTGAGTAGATTTCAACGCACTTGCACCACATCACACTGTGTGCACGAGGTAAGGAGGCTCCACATTATAGTGCCACCCTCACCCAGCTACAACAGAGAGACCCTCTAGTCCAGTGGTCATTGGATCACCAGGACCCGCTAACAAGTTACAAGGACCCTTGGGAGAGGAAACACCTAAACTCCTATCTCATGCTTGAGACAAACTGAACTAGGAGTACAAGGTACCAGCAAGGTGGTGTTGGGAGGAATAATTTTCCTTTACCTTTTAAGGACTCTTCTGGCTGGTCTAAGAATTAAATGGACATGAGACAGATTCACAGGAGAAAATCAAGTTTAATTCTGTACATGTGGGAGCACCACACACATGACAGGTTCAAAGACACAAAGGTAAAATGTGGTCAATAGGCCCTCCTGGGCTAAGGTATGGGATAGGGGTGTGGGGTCTCCAAGGGGAGGATGACAAGTCACAGGGCAATAAGAAGGGCAGATGTTTGGTAATTAGATGTTTGCCCTGCCACACAGGAGAGTCGGTCAGGTAAAATTGATCTCTGGTAATAACTCTTGCTCTGGGAAAGATCCCCAACTTAGATTCATCCAGGGAGTTAAGGGAGGTGCAAAAATTTCTCTTCAGCCTGCAGGATCTGGGCGCCTGGGTGGCTCAGTCAATTAAGTGTTCGACCTCAGCTCAGGTCATGATCTCACGGTTCGTGAGTGCGAGAACCACGTTGGGCTCTGTGCTGACAGCTTAGAGCCTGGAGCCTGCTTCAGATTCTGTGTCCCCCTCCCTCTCTGTCTCTCCCCCACTCATGCTCTGTCTCTCAAAAACAAATGAAAACATTTTTAAAATTAAAAAAAAAAAATAGTCCATATGCCAAAGTGACCCATTTGGGGGGAATCTTGTCCTGACCCCTTCAACAGCATGTGTCATAGGCAAGAGGGCCTGAGTTTGGCAAATTTCTTAGAGTTCCTGGGCCTTGGTGCCCTCATTTGCAAAATGGGGTTGTTTATAAAATCAACTCCCATTTCTAAGGGTTGTTGTGAGGGTATTTGAGACTAATGAATGTAGAATGTTCAGCTTTGTGCCCCTGGGTAGTAAATGCTCAATCATTCAAGCTTCCTATCGTGATCATCATTATCACACCCAAATCCCAGTCAGAACGTTTGGATCTGAGCTCAGGCCTGAGTTGAAATAAATTTCTCAGCCCAAGGTGGAGCCACTCCTGCCCAAGCTGTCATGTCAGGAAACTGACACTTTCTTTTTTTTTTTTTTTAACGTTTATTTATTTTTGAGACAGAGAGAGACAGAGCATGAAAGGGGGAGGGGCAGAGAGAGAGGGAGACACAGAATCCGAAGCAGGCTCCAGGCTCCGAGCCATCAGCCCAGAGCCCGACGCAGGGCTCGAACTCACGGACCGCGAGATCGTGACCTGAGTCGAAGCCGGGCGCTTAACCAACTGAGCCACCCAGACGCCCCTGGAAACTGACACTTTCATGTTCCTGCAAATGCTCTACTTGACCAGGAACACAGTCTAGCAGGTCAGCAATCCCCAAAGGCCAAGCCAGCTCTGGGCTCTATACTTCTCTCCTTGCTCCTTCCTCACTTTCTATCTTTCTTTCCCTTGTCCCTTATTTTTTAGCCTATAAAATCTTCCTGCCCTCTGCCCCACTTGGAAGTTCTCTGGATCCTTGGGAATGGAGATTGCCCACTTCACGAAGTGTTAAGTAAAGCTATTTGGTATCACCAGATCGTCTTTAATCATTTTTTTTTTTTTCAGTTTTCGGTATGAGGAAGAGATCCAAAGTTGCCTGCTAACAGCCTGTGGTACAACAAGACACCCAGGCCAGGAGCCCACTGAACAGTCTGGGCTCACTGATCCTCTCATGGTTCCTGAGGATGGTGGGTGAGTCACTTTCAGATTTGAGCTCTGCTCCCTTGTGTGCAGCTCTCTGGTCCAAACAATATACATATATGTACAGGTAGATATTGTCCTCAGAAACGTTCTGGGATCCTGAAAAGGTTACAGGACAGTTATATTGAGAGGGCACAGTGGGTGGCAGCCATTGCAAAGCCTTGAGGTGAGTTTGCAGCATAATCTGCTAGGGAACTTTGGTTAATAAACTAAGATAAGGAATGCTGACTGTTTTGACCAATGGCACATCAAATTCTCCGTAGGCACAAGTTGGACTATTAAAACCCATTAGGACATCTGCCACTTTAAAGGAATCTTCTTGGAGCGCCCTGGTGGCTCAGTGGGTTAAGCATCCAAGTCTTGATTTCTGCTCAGGTCATGATCTCACAGTTTGTGGGTTCGAGCTCCATGTCGGGCTCCATGCTGGCAGTGTGGAGCCTGCTTGGGATTCTCTCTCTCTCTCTCTCTCTCTCTCTCTCGCTCTCTCTCTCTCTCTCACTCTCTCCCTTCCCCTCCCCTGCTCACTCTGTCTCTCAAAATAAATAAATAAACTTAAAAAATAAAAATAAATAAAAACATAAGTAAATAAGTAAGTAAATAAATAAAGGAATCTTCTTGTGCAAGGAATAACAGATCTAGGACAGATGGGAATCTCCAAAGCCAAAGCTGTAAAATTGGTAGGCATGGGTCAAACACCTTACAGCTTTCAGAGTGCTCACCACCTAAATCCAAGACCCCTGTGCTAGGCTAAGTTGGTCATATGCTTATGTGACTGACCACAATAAAAACCCGAGAAACCCAGGCTTCAGTGTGTGGGCAACACTTCAAACATGTTGGGCTGGGGGAATGAAACACATCCTGTGTAACTGGACTGGGGAGGGAAGTTTGTGCCTGGTTTCCTCCATTCTTCACACCCTATGCTTTTTCCCTTTCTTGATTTTGATCTGTATGCATTGGCTGTAACCTTAAGTATAACAACTTCTGAGTCCTCTGAGTCCTTTTCATGAATTGAACCTGAGCATGGTCTTGGGGAATCCAAACGCAGGGAGCTTCCGTTGTTGTCTCCAAATAGAAACTATAGTCCAGGGAGGTTAAATAGATTGGCAGAGGTAGCACAGATAGTGAATGGAAAAGCTGACATTTAAATGTCTTTCTTGGGGCACCTGGGTGGCTCAGTTGGTTGAGCATCCGACTTTGGCTCAGATCATGATCTCACAGCTTGTGAGTTCGAGCCCGCGTGGGGCTCTGTGCTGACAGCTCAGAGCGTGCTTTGGATTCTGTGTCTCCCTCCCTCTCACTGCCCCTCCCCCGCTCACTCTCTGTCTCTCGAGAATAATAAAACATTAAAAAAAAAAAGAATGTAAATTTGTCTTTCTCTAGGGGCCATACTTTTAACAAGTACAAGAGGACAAATGATGATAATTGGACATAACTGATGTCTCTTGAGTAGAAAATTCAGCAATTGGAACAGAAAATATTCCAAGAATAATACAAGAAAATTTCCCTTAAAAAATCTGTAGATTATAAAAGCCCTCCATGTCCCAGTTTAAAAAAAAAAAAGATGCAGAATGATGTCAAAATAATCTTGTTAAGTTACTGGATCTCAGAGAGAAGCAAAGAAGTCCTTAGACATTCAGGTAGGAAAAAAGCAACATTTAAAGGACAAAAACATTCAGGCCACTTAGCAACATTCCATGGCAGAATTTGGTGGAGCTAGGTCCACCCTAGTCCCAGGTTCTGGGAAAAGGAAGTATGACCCAGGATTTTTTTTTTTTTTTTTACCCCATCGAACTGTCCTTCAAGTATTAAGGCAATATGAAAAAATTCAGGGAAAATACTGCCTGTAAACTCTAATAGTCACTAATAGTTACTTCATGTGGTGGAAATTCACTGTTCAGTATGGTAGCCACTAGCCACATGTGGCTACTGAGCACACGACATATGACTAATATGAATCATGATGTGCGATAAATGGGAAATACACACCTGATTTCAAAGGCTGAGTACAATATTGCAGAAGAGGAAAATATTGCATTAATATTTTTATTACATGTTGATCATATGTTGAAACGGTAATATTTTGGATATATTGAGTAAAATTAACTATTATTGAAACTAGCTTTACTTTTCTTTTTCCTTTTTTAAAGGCAGATACTAGAAAACTATACGGTAATATATTGCATTATATTTCTGTTGCACAGGACTATAGTAGAATCTGGGGAGGGATTTGCTTCTTGTTTGTACTATTCAGTATAGCTTGATCTTTTAAAAATAAGTGTGATAATTTATATAGAACAATCAACTCATTATTCCTAAGTTAAATAAATACAGCAATGAACAAAGAGCTATGTTTTCTCTCCTGGGATGTTGAGGCAACTAGCTGGGAGGATCTGGATGGGAACCAGTAATAACAGAATGGAGAACAGCTAAGCTGGGTTCCTAGGGACCGTGTTGTCCAGCCCACTTGTTTGACAGATAGGGAATAGGGAAACTGAGGCCCCCAGAAGTCACTTACCAGTCCAAGGTCACAGGAACTCAAGTGTGCAGTAGATGAGGCTGAGGACTGGCATTCCAGATGCTGAAGAAGCACTGACTTAGGGCACTGGCTCAATAGCCTTCAAGAAGTCCTCCCAGGCAAGTGGCACTGCCTCTGGGTGAGACGTCCAATTCTTCTGGGCCCACACTCCTTGTCGAGGGTACTTCCTCTTCCAAGTAATGAAAACCCAGATACTTCCCTCAACTCTGAGGAAGAGGGCACACCTGCTTTTAGCTGCAGGTATAAATTTTAGTCTCCCAGCCCCACTCTAGAACATTCAGCTACTACTGACACCATGAAGTTCAGCCTGTTCCTTGCCCTCTGCTTCCCCTTCTGCCTGGTGGGCATCGCCAGCTCAGAAAAGACCTCAGGTGAGCTGAGGGGTTAAAAAAGAATATCTCTGAGGGGTGCCTGGGTGGCTCAGCCAGTTAAGTGACTTTTGATGTCAGCTCGGGTCATGATGTCACAGTCATGAGATTGAGCCCTGCATCAGACTCTGCATGGAGACTGTTTAATATTCTCTCCCTCTCTGTCCCTGGCCCTCCCCCACTTGCACGCGCTCTCTCTCTCTCTCTCCCTCTCAAAAAAAAAAGAGGACCCCTGAGACCCATAGCCTGTGGGGGAGAGGGAGGCATAGGGTGGGGGGCTGGCTGCATAGGGCTACCTGGTCACTTCCACCTCTGGAGGAAACAAGAAGTGTTCATCTATGGTCTCCATGTAGTCTGGGGAAGATCTGGGGCCAGACCTCACAGATGTCTGTTTGGTTTAATTCAATTCTCACCAAATTTAATTTTTATTACAAAGCAATGCATGGGTTTGTCTTAAAAAGACAAATAATATGTAAATATATGAAGTTAAAAAGTGAGTCCCCTATTTTAGCCAGCCTGAGCAATCCTGCCCTCCAGAATCCTACTCCCAGAATTCTTACAAGAGGAAATAGATTTTCATATTGCTTTTAAAAGGAAATCAGGGGCACCTGGTGGCTCAGTTGGTTGAGTGACTGATTTCGGGTCAGGTCACGATCTTGCGGTTTGTAAGTTCGAGCCCCACATTTGGCTCTGTGCTGACAGCTTAGAGCCTGGAGCCTGCTTCAGATTCTGTGTCCCCCTCTCTCTCTGCCCCTCCCCTATTTGTGCTCTGTCTCTGTCTCTGTCTTTCTCTCTCAAAAGTAAACATTCAAAAAATTTTTTTAAATAAAAAGGAGATCAGGTTCTGAAACTTGGCTATACACTGGAGTCACCTAGGGGCTACGTGGGTCCCATACTCCCAGATTCTGATTTAATTAGTCTTGGGTAAAGCCTGGGCATTGGGATTTCTTTAAAGTTCCCCAAGAGGAATCTAATGTTCCACCAACATTGAGGATTGCTGCCCTAATGAAAGACCTTGAATTCCCTTCCTAGAATGGTTTCTTTCCAATTCTAGCGAAGAATGGGTTCGGCCTGGAGCATGTCATATCAATTGAAGATTCACAAAATGGTACCATGGAGCAGAGATGACCCATGAGCTCATTGTCTTAGGGGTGCATCCTTGTTGGGGAGTGTACATATCCAAGTAATGTGTATTGCATCCCATGAACACTGGGATCCCGTGTGTCCACCGCCAAATAATGGGTGAGGATGTGTGTGTTGGGGCGGGGGGGGGAAGAGGTATACATACCCATGTTTGATAAATCACTTCATGTGATAACCAGAGTCAGATGTGAAAGGAGTTAAAATAACAGGTGATTTAGTAAAATACGTCCATGTCTTTATTTTTTCGTTACTCATGGATAGTGAATATTATTTAAATACCTTTTCCCTAGGTATAAAAATGATACTGTTCATTGTCATTTAAATGATACTAAAAATAACTAGAATATAAAAATCACTTGAAATCCCACCACCCAGGAAAACTACTACAAATACAGTGGTAAACAACTTACTAATCATCATTGCACGGTTTTATCGGTATATTTTACATCAACGGGACCATTCTAGATCTTCTTTCATTTGATTTTTGTTTCACAAGATTATAGACTTCTCTCCATGTTGATATATATAGACCAGCACTATTCTCATCCACGACTGCGTGTAACCCATCAGTCCCCGGTTGGTGAACACTGATATTTTATCCAAACTATGGTTGTTGGCAATTATAAACAAGGCCACAGCACATATCTTGAGTGAAGTTATGAGAAGATGTAGCGTGCAGAGTCCGGGATTTGAAATTGGAACTGGCTTTAAACCCCAGGCCTCGACTGCTGGGTTTCATGATTTTTGGAAGATTACCAAACATCTCTGCACCTCCATTTCTTCATTTGTGGGGGAGGGACAGTAATATCTGCTCCGTGAGGTCATTTAAATCGTGCAACCCGCGGCAAGCACTTAGCGGGGGGCTTGCTGTAGAAGACATGCTTCTAAAAGAAAAACACGTATCACCTCTTTAAAAGGACACCTACGTGATAGTCCCTGTCTCTCCTCACCCCCGCAGCCCATCTCGAGCGAGAGGCTCCCCAGGAACTGCTCCAAACTCTGCCTGCCCTGTGCCGGCTCCCCCCCGTCGAGGGCCCCTGCCGAGGCCGTTTCTACCGCTATTTCTACAACTCTACAGCCCATGAATGTGAGCACTTCACCTACGGTGGCTGTCGGGGCAATGCCAACAACTTTGAGACCACAGAGATGTGTCTGAGGGTCTGCAAACCCCCCGGTGAGTCCTCTTACAGAAACGGCAGAAGCAAAGGTGGCCATCGGGTGGTGGTGCTCGTGGGAAGGGAGACGGTAGGATGAGGACGGTGGCGGTGATGCCATGGTGATGTTGCCACGGGAGGCGATGACGTCAGGAACGACCAGCACGTGTCATGAAGAGGTGCTGGTGGCAGTGGAGGGAGGGCCGTGGGGTGGAGACAGCAAGGCTGCGGTTGACGGCGGGCGGCATGGGTGGCAAAGACGAAGGCGGTATTGGCGAGTGTAGTAAGGTCTTGTCGTGTTAGCGGTGCTGCTGGCCCAGGAAAGGCAGCAATGTAACCTTCACGGGGGATGACGGTGTTGACAGAGACGACGAAGGCAAGGGTGGCAGTGATCAGGGTGAGAGGTGAGAGAGCTGCAGGGGTCCCTGGGAGGGTGGCTGTTGAAGGGGGTGGGTAAGGGGTCCAGCTGATGGCCCTGGCCCTAGGCCACCAAAAGACCGGCCAAGAAGGAAACTGACTGTTATCTCTATTACAGGGACAAGGTAAAAAGCCACCGAAGACCGGGCCTGCATCCTCCTAGCCTTGACCGAAGGCTGGCTGGGCCTCCCTTCCTGCACTCAGGCCCTGCTTGGAACCCATTCCGGAGCCCTCTGGGCCTGGGTCAATAAAGCATTCCAAGCCAGTGTGGCCTGAGGCCTTCTTGCAAGGGCGCAGAACCTGTCCTCACAAATTGCCCAAGGCCACCTCAGCAACCAAGGGTGATCAAACCTGCACCACCCCCACCCCTATTCCCTCAGGCCCTCATTGTCCTGTGCCCTCAGAAGGATGAGGACAAAGGACACAAGCTCCCTATCACCAGGGGGTCCTCCTCATGGAGGCCAGACTGAATGCAAAACTGGGGACCTGCGTGTCTGTCCCCAGGCCCCAGCACCTGCTCTTTGCTGCCTGGGGCTCGACTACCAGCTCAGCTTCTACTCCACCTGTTCAGCTGGAGCCACGTCCTAGAGCACGGAAAGAGCTAGAAATTCAGGGGATCTTGGTCAGTCAGGTGGGAGTTTCCCCCCCATGCAGAGGGATCTTGGAAAAATTAGGATTTTATATATTCTTTTAATTGTGGTAAAATATATACAACATAAAACTCACCATTTTACCCATTTCTAAGGGTACAATGTAGTGGCCTGAAGAATACTCACTGATGTGCAAGGGTCACGACTGTCCGCCTCCAGAACATTTTCATCTCCTCAACAGAAATTTCGTGCCCATGAGAACTGACGCCTCATCCCCCTTCCCCAGTCCCGTCACCTCCACCCCACCTTCCGCGTCTGCGAATGGACCCCTCCTCCTGCGAGAGACATCCTGCAGCATTTGTCCTTTTGTGACTGGCTTATAGCGTTAGCATCATATTGTCAAGGTTCATCCCTGCTGCGACCTGTCAGGATTTCTTTCTTTTTAACACTAAATAATCTGTTGCTCCATAATTTTTGGAATGCCAGGTGGCCTCTGCCCTGACCATCGCTGCTGCCTCCCCCATACCCTGTCCTGCTGCCCCCCCTTCCTTGAGATAAACACGGCTGCCAGGGACCAAACAGCAATACTAGAATCCAGGACCTGGGATTCCAGACTAGACACTTGTCGTTGGTGGTTTCATTCATGTCTTTGGTGTGCCCTTCCCAAATACATATAAATAATATACAAATATTCCCAAATACATATAAATAATACATATTTGAGAGAAAGGACATGTTTTCCCCTCTATTTCCTCATTCTCTTTCACGTTCTTAACTACCTGAGAGATTGAACTCTAGAAGATTAATGGAGGATAGACTTTCACCGGTATATGAAATAGTGTCTTTGCTCTGAAGCTGATACATTTTAAAAAATATGACTATTAAAAACGATTTTAAAGTAAAAACAATATAAATCGGCATACACACAACTAAAGAATTTAATCAGTTGCTCAGATCAACTCATGACACGGGACAGTAAGAACTGAGAACCGGGGCTCCTGGGTGGCTCAGTTGGTGAAGTGTCTGACTCTTGATTTCAGCTCAGGTGCTGCCACAGCAAGAATTTCAAGGTTCAGAACCCAGATGTTTGGGTGACCCGGCTTGCTTCGCAGCAAAATTACCGCCTGAGATTCATCCTTTCATTCACTCATTCGTTCAGCAATCATTGGAATGCAAACCGCATGCCAGGCTCTGTTCCGGACACTGCAGCTACAAGACAAAAATCCTTGTCCTTATGGAGCTTAATTATTACTAAACAAGATAAGTGAGACACGTTGCATGCTGATGGCGGTGAGAGCCAGAGGGAAACCATAACAGCAAAGCGGGGAGCTGGTTGCTGGGCAACGCTTTAAACAGGCACTGCCGGTTAGCCCTCACCATGGGTTAGCCCTCACCACAGCACCGCACTGGGGGTGTGAAAAGGGAGTCGGCTCCTGGATTCACTTTGAAGGTAGAGGAGGGCACACACGGCTCATGAGGGCAGAATCAAGGATGGCTCCAAGGTTTTTGGCCTGGGCAACCGGGAAGATGAGGGGTGCTGTTAACAGAGATGAGCTGACCATGGATGCGCCTGTTGAGGGTAGAAGGGGAGAGGATCGGAAGCTTGGTTTGATATTAAATCCGAGATGCCCTTGGACGTCCAAGAGCAGATGGCAGGGAGGCGGTTGGGTAAATGGATCTGGAATTCAGGGAGGAGCACGGTGTTGTCAGTGCACGGATCACGTGGGACATGGTAGTGGAGGTTGTTCTGAGTGCTGACCCAGCTGGGGGTGTAAAGACAGCCAGGCCATGACCCCCTGCTGACTTGGCTTGCAGCCCGCTTCGGCCACCCTCCCACCGCACTCTCATCCCATTTACGCCCTGCTTATTTACTGCTTGGAAGAAAAACTCAAGTGACCAAAACCGAGGTGGTTTTGCCCGTGGTCTCAGTTAGCTCATCACCTTCTTCCTACACACACACACACACACACCTGCACACACATCACTCGTACAGTCTGGGGGCTCTTGGAAAACCCTCAGAGGCGACCTAAACAGCCCCATCTATGTTGGCTGTACAGACATCACCAGTACTATTGTGCTAAAGACCCAGCACTCATACTTGTGGGGTTTCTAGGTGCCCCTCGCTCTTCCCCTCCCTACCCTTGAACCCCAGATCCCAGGCCAGAACAGCCTATACCCATTCATACATACGCTGATGGAACACTTTCATGTCCCGAGCTGGATCAGGTCCAGACAGAAGACAGCCCCTGTGGCCCCAGGGACCTTAGGAGTTTAATGGACGTTTAAGAAAAAGAACAGCCGGGATGATAAGGAACCTGTGAAAGTAAGTCCAAAGAGCTCTGGGAGCGGAGGGAAGGGGCACCTACAGCAGTCTGGTGTGTCAGGGAAGACTTCCTGGAGGAAGCAACATCTCTCTGGTTTTGTAAGAGTGAACCAGGCAGTAGAGGAGAGTGTGTGGTTGGAGGAACAGGGCATTCTAACGCTAGGATTGAGAGCTGGGGAAGGGACAGGCAGACTGCAAATACGGATACAACTAATGCCAAATGTGCCAGAGGCAGACACAGAAGACTGGGGCGGGGGAGTCTGCCTAAGGATCTGCTACAGGAACCCAGGGCTGTAGGGCCAGAAGGGGAGGTGGGCAGGGGCAGGCCTCCATCCGATGGGTCTGGCTCCAAAGCCTGTGGGAGGTCTAAGGACCACCCACAACACGTGCTCGTGAAGAGCCTGACAGAAATGCAAAGGCAGGGTGGGCTACACTCAGGCCAACTGAATCCACAGGGTCTGGACCCCAGGAAGCTGCATTATTTTCACAAGCATCTCAAGTGATTCTAATGCACAACATGGTTAGAAAACCAACACACAGGACTCTTCTGCCTCTCCAGCCCTACCCCTGGTGATCGGGGACTGGTTCTCGGGGCCCCTGGAAGGTGGAGGATGATTCACGGTCATGGTCATGGATATGCTTATATAAACACTCCTGGCCAAACCCAGGGAGTTCTGGGAATCACCAATGAGGGCACCAGGGAAGCCAAAGAAGGAATTTTCAGCAGGTGAAGGAACTTTGTCAGGGTTTGGGGGAAAGTGTAGAAGTCTTAGGCAGGCGCCCAGCAAAAGGCCCTAGACCCCTCTTCCCGGGCCTCAAGAACAGGAGGCCAAGAACTAAGAAAGTCACTTTTTATTCCACAACTAGCCAATTCCAGCTACCACACAGTGATACAAGTTCTTCAACGTGCCCCATTATCTAGGTCGGTACTGTCCTAGAACTTTCTGCAATGATGGAAATGTTTGTCTGCACTCTCCAATACAGTAGCCACTAACCACTTCTGGTTACTGAGCACTTGAAACGTGGCCAGTACAGCAGAGAAAATGAATTTTTAATTTAAATTAAATTCAAATGTCACATCTGGCTTGTGGCTACTGAACCAGACAACACACTCCAGGGCTCGGCCTCGTCCAGGGGCGGTTTGGTTCGAAAGCCAACTCTGTAGGGAACACGTGGCAGAAAGAGCCCTGGGAGTCACCACCGCCCCTCCCCAGAGGTTCATAGCAGCCCCGCCGTGAAGAGGGCAAACCTCAGAGCGGCGGCACGCCACGGGCACGCCGGATAAGGTTAGCCAGCCGCTTGGCCAGGCCGCCCGTGCTGGGCTCCTCAATGTGGAAGGTTCGGGTGAGGAGATTGTAGAAGGAGCCATAGCACACGGCCACCACCGTGCACGTGAGGCAGATGACGTTGTAGGGCATGCTGAAGTCCGGCGTGGGCAGGTTCACCAGCAGCGGCTCCGTGTAGAGGCGCACAAAGTAGCTAGAGCTATCGGAGACCGGGTACCTGGAGGTTGGGAAGGAAAGGTGAGGCAGGACGAGGCTACCCCAACCCGCCCCACCCTGCCCCACCCCGTCCCCACTCTTGGCTGCACTGGGTCCAAGCGCAGCGGCGAGGGTTTGCAAAGCTTTCTTAGCCTCAAAACCTTTTTGACAAAGACATCTCGGATCAACACAGAAACATGTAAGACAGCACAGAAACCTGTTCAAAGGAGAGCTGCCTTGTGCTGACGTGAGGAAAGGGGCCCGGCCTTCTCTGGGCTGCCTCTTCCTTAGCCTCTGGTCTCAGCCTCGAGGCTGTCTCCTCAGAGAAGTCCTCCTGGATAACCCACTGAAATACTCCCCAGCACCACCCGTGACCCCATCACTCTAGACCAGAATCTCCCCTCCAGCCTCTTGACATGAGCAGGGCAGGGGCAAGGCTGCGTTGTGTCCTGCCGTATGCCCGGGGCTCTCTGAAGCACCTGGCATTTGATAAGCACTCGATGAAATATTCGTTAAGAGAATCAATGAGTAAGCGCAGGCTAGAACTACAGCTCTCCTCATCTCTTTATTCTTCTGGAAGCACTTCAGAATCATTTCACAGAGCAGAACAAATATTATAGACCACTAGGATTTTTATTGGGATTGAGTTAACTCTGCACATTGCTTTGGCCAGCAGAAACCTGATCGTCCGTGTGGATGCCCGCCCCAAAGCAGGCGGCTGAGGTCATACTTACAGGGACTTGAACAGGGGGCTCTCTTCCCAGTCCATGGGCTTGGCTGCCACCGTGCTGGGCACGAGGGCACTGATGACAGATGGGCTGTGGAGAGGCAGACAGGCCTTCCGTGGGTGGGTCTCCCCCACCAGGGGCAAAGCAGCACAGCGGGGGGTCAGGCGGCTACGGGGCAGTACGTGAGGGGAGCCCACCTGACGTAGAAGCCGTGGTTGGGGTCCGGGGTATACTCGGTCCACTTGAGCAGCGCCCGCTCAAACTGAATGGACACCTTGGTGGCCGAGTTGGCCGGCAGCTGAATCAGCATCTCCAGGAGGTGCGGCTGCAACCGGTCCTGCGCAGGCTGGTAGTGGACGTAACCTGGGGACAGGCAAGGGTCACCCACACCTCTCTCCTGGGGTCAGACTACCTGCACCCTCGCCCCTACCTATCAAGGTCTTAGGCTCTGGATCGCAGAAGCCAGGCAGGCTCAGGGAGGGGAGCAGGGTCCTAGAAAAGGGGAAAGATGTTTCCAGGGCAGCTGTCCCGAGACACGTTCAATCTAGTTAATCCTCCCATCGCTAAAACCGGGGCGCCAGGCATCAGATGCCTGATGTGATGCAACAGGAAGTTCACAGAACCGGAAGTTTCCTGACCAAAATGTGGAACCCGAATCTAATCAAGTTTCTATATCTAACCACCAGCAACCAAGAAACGTAAGGGAGGGAGGAACATGTTAAACACAGGCACGAGGACAGATTCGGAATGTAGAACTTTCCATATAACAAATGACCGAGTTTCTCTGAAAAACAGACCTGGGGGGAAAAAAGTGGGAACTGTTATAGATTAAGAGAGACTTAGGAGCAAACACCCCAATGCAAGACGTTAATAATGGGGAAACTGAGGGCGGGAGGAGACGGAGTACATGGGAACTCTGTGCTTTCTGCTCAGTTTTTCTCTCAACCTAAAATTGCTCTAAGAAAATAAAGCCTATGAATTAAAAAGAGAGAAACTTGAGAGCTTATCAAGCAAATGCAATGTGAGGACCCTGTTTCGATTCTCACCCAAAAAAACAATTATAAAGTGTTATTTTTAAGACCACTGGGGGAAACGAGAGTGCCAAGAATGGGTGGTATTCTTTTAGAAGCCCTTTACCTGTTAGAGACATAGACTAAAGCATGGTGGCTATGGTGTCTAGGATCTGTTTTAAGATACTCCAGCAGAAACGCAACAAGATTGAGAAACGGAGTAAGGGCAGAGATCACAAACGAGGGGATCTGGAGGCCGCTGGCGCTTGTGACAGGCACAGGGCAGCGTGACACGCTGTGCGTTTGACACTTTCCAGAGCGAAAGGTTAAAAAACAAAACAGAAAAGTCCACAAAATACACGCGTGGGATGTCTGAAGGAGAGATTCTGAAGGTGATACAAACAGTGGTGCGAAAGAGAAGTACAACCACCCCAGGTTGAAAAATGAGGCAACAGCAAGTGTTGAGACACGTTAAGTCTGGGTGTTCGGGATGTGCCAGAACCTCTGCCTGAGAAGTCCTCTGTTAGGTCTCCCTCCAGTCCAAACGACAAGCGCCCCAGTGCCATGCCTGCCACCTAGCGGAAAGCAGGCGGTAAATATTGACTCCTCTTCAACACAGAAAATACACATACATTTTTGAAACTACAGCTCTTTACCCCTCCCAAGGAGACAAAAACCGTCTACGCCAGCTTTATCGTTTTTTGTTTCTACACTGTTTCTCCTGCTGCTAACCTGTTCTCTACTGCAAGCCCATGAATCAGCACAAAAGGACATGCCCAGGGCCCCAAGGAAGGAGGAGCAAGTAAGTGAAAACGATGAGGAAATCACTGCCCTCGTAAAGCCCTGTTAAGAATCAGTAGTACCACGTGTTGAAATTATTTGTCTTGTAGAAATTACTTCCACAACTGGCACCGTGAGGCTACCCTGTCCATGTTTCAAACCCTTCTGGACTTTGTGCCGGTGCAGTGTCTCTGAGACACTTGAGGAATGACCTGGAGACATGAGGGTTTGGGGGACCCGGGGGGACAGCAAGCTGGGGAGGGGGGCCCGGTCCAGGACTCGGCTCTCACTCGGTTTGTTGTCCTTGCCCTTGGAAGTGATGGTGAGGGTGTGCACATACAGCCGCAGGTGCCAGGGCACGGTGTCCAGCAGCAGCACGGGGAAGGCCCGGTGTGGGTGCGTGTTGTACAGCAGCGTGTTCAGCTTCCCGTTCTGCAGCCCGTAGCCGCTCACGTACCGCTGGGCATGCAGGAAGGGCACCAGAGGGGCCTCTGCACAGAGAAGTTCATGGTTAAGAGCCCCTAAAGGCAAGGGTCGCTCCTCACGCCCACTCCCCTGACCTCGTTCAGACTCTCCGAGCCAGGAGGCAGTGGGGAAGAGCTTTTCCATCAGAACTGGGAAACTTGCATTCTGGAATTATCCGCGTCTTCCCCGGCCCACAGCATGACAGAATTACTATAACTTCCTAAGCACTTGTATGTGCCAAGCTCCGTGCCCCCTCCAACCCAAACCAGTTGCCCTTGTGACAGTCCGCACTTTTCCTTGGTAACACTGAATGCAATCACAATTAATTAATTGCCTCAGGTCTGCCTCGATCAACAGACATAATGTTTCTCAAATGCAGGGTTATCTTAGGTCTTCAAAAAATATTTGCTGATTGAATGAACGAACTCTGTGTTTTACATTAATTACGTCATCTACTCTGCTGGGTAATTATGACCCCATTTTCCAGATGAGACAGTAAGGTTAGGAAACTGCCCAAGGTCACAGAGCTTAGAAGATGGAGTTAGATCAGAACAGCGACTCAAGGGGAGTCTAGGTGGCTCAGTCGGTTAAATCTCCGACTTTGGCTCAAGTCATGATCTCGCAGTTTTTGAGTTAGAGCCCCACATCAGGCTCTGTGCTGACAACTCAGTGCCTGGAGCTTGCTTCAGATTCTGTGTCTCTCTCTCTCTCTGCCCCTACCCCACTTGCACTTTGTCTCTCTCTGTCCCTCTCTCTCTCAAAAATGAATAAACATTAAAAAAAAAATAAAACAAAAAACAAACACAGCGACTTGGGACCTGGGTCTAAATACAAGCTTCATTCATATCCATGGTGAAAGGAAGGACTAGGAGTCTCCCCCAGAGATGAAACCTCTGTAGCCCACTGTGCCAGCGGCCCGTCCGCACCCACCGCTCTCTGGGGGGCTCTTCCACTTGAGCTGGAGGTTGAGGTTACGAGAGTTGTTGATCACAGCCGTGTCCAGCAAGTCGTAGACGGCGTAGGTCTTCCGGGCACCGAGGATGACGTCCTGGTAGGTGGTGGTTGGGGGAGGGGTCACCTCCAACGTCTCATTGTCCTGGGGGCACAAGGGCAGGGCTGAGAAGAGAGCAGAGGCGCAGGCCGGCCTTGGGTGAAGGGGGACGGTTGTGACTGGAAACATCGGTACCTGGTTATAGCTGGTGATGTCCACATAGACTCGGCTCTCTGAAGCCAGGGGGCAGGGCTCCGTCAGGGTTCGGGAGAACATCCGAAAGAGGGACCAATCTGAGGGGCAGATGGCAGGGTTCAGCGGGGGCTGGGGACAGGCCTTGTTTGCACAGACAGGGCAGGACCAGTGATGGTGAGGGGCGATAATGAGTTGCCAGGGCAGCCTACCTTTCTTCCCCTGTCCTGTGACGAAGACATCAAACACAACAGAAAGGGTCTGCCTCAGCTCCCAGGAGATGCTGGTACAGCGTGCATTCTACAACAAGGGCCAGACAGCGGCCGTGAGGACGCATCACTCCCCGCCCCCTACCACACACACAGCCTCGGGGACTCCCACCCGGACTCAATTCCTTGTCTAGTATGTATCTTCCCACCCATCGGTTTCCTACTGTTCACTACTGAGCACTTGACTCTGTGCCAGCGGCGTTATGCACCAGGCGAATGAACCATCACCAACACCCGTAGGAACTGATCCTACTATTGTTCTCATTGGACAGAGGAGGAAACCAGGCTCAGGGAAATGAAATGATCTGTCCAAGGTCATGCCCAGAGTGACTGGGCTGGCAGCTGCACACACAGCTATTGTTCTTAACCACCTGCCAGGCAACCGCTCAGTTTCCTTGGTGTGTGGCCAAATGCCCCAAATAATCAGCATCACGGCTAGCACTTACTACTGGCTCAGCCCGTGACAGACACTAGGCTACGTGCTTTACCTGCACGTTCCCTCAGGGGCCCTGGATGGCACCCCCACTGCCATTCCCCATGACTTACCCTGCAAACAGGACGGATATGCACTGCCTGGGAGTGGTAGCTGGTGTGGAACAAGCGGTCAGCCTTGAGCAGCACAGACAGGCCTGCCTGGAGGGAAGCAGGAAGAAGGGACAGGTCAGTGCCCTGCATGGTGAGACACCTGCTCCGAACACCGCCTGGGGGGGGGGGGGGGCAGGCAGAGGAGGGGCACGCGCGCCAGCCCTGACCGCTCTCCAGGGCTCCCACGCACATTCAGGGCGCTCCGGCCTCACCTTGGAGCTGCAGGGCAAGAGCTTCTTCCATGGGGTGAGGTTCTCTGTGCAGACAACCTCTCGCGGTAGCACAGCGTAGCGCAGGAAATTGTGATCAGTGCCTGAGGGAGACTCAAGCTGTCTGGGGTGGGCTTTGGGGCCCAACTCTTCAGGACCCATACTCCAAAGTTGGGGTGACCCCCCTCCTGCTCGCCATGCAATTCTCCAGCACCACCGCCCTAACAGTCTCTGCTGGGGATGGGATCCCTCCTCTCCTCGGGAGAAGAAGGCAAGGCAGAGACAGCACGGCCTCGGGAAGCCTTCCTCCCGGGCCTGCACACCCAGGGGATTTATGACCCAGCCCAGCTGAGGAAGGAGGAAGCTGAGGAGAAAGGAGGCAGAGGTTCAGGCAAGAGGTACCAGAAAGAAGCAAAGGGCCACGGGGCTATCTCACCATTGGCCAGTCCCAGGGGTTTGAAGGAGGCAGTGGGAGTGATCGTGTTGGTGGAGTCAATGAAGTTCAGAGAGGCGCAGAAGATACCCGAGAGCACGTTACTGAGCTCCTTCCAAGATTTATCCACGCTGGATGGAGACACAAACCCACTCACTGTCACGGGGCTGCCTCTGCTCCCTCCGTCCAAGCCTGCACTTGGCTGCCAAATCATTAGACTGACTAGCTCCCGGAGCTGCCAGGGCCCAGGTGCCCTGCTCAGCCACCTCCTGGGTCTCGCCCTACCCACCTCTTCTTCCTCACTCTGGACATCCCTGCATCCCCACAGGTCTCTGTTCAGGTGATTCCTCCTCCTGCCTGGGAATGCCCTACTCACCCCTCTCTGCCCACCATCAAAGAAGCCCCCTCCTCCAGGAAGGCTCTCCTGCCCTCCTCAACCACAGCCTCCTCCTGTGCTGTGATCGTTCTGACCATATGGGCCTCTCACAAGGTCCCTCCTGGGACATGGCTAGGTGGTGGCAGCATCTTGTTTTAAGCATCTTTTCTCCTCAACTAGGCTATGAGCAACCAGGGGACAAGGAGCAAGTCTGGGTCACCTACCTATGTTCCACAATACCATGTAAAGTGCCCCACATCTTCAGAGGCTGAGATCATCCCAATGAACCACCTGAGGTGTGCCCAGCTGGGCAAAACTACATATTTCCCTGTGAATGCCCTGGGCATGAAAGTAAGTCCTGGTTCCACCCTCAGAGTGGGAAGCCCTACATCTATAAAGGCTCACTGAACAAGGGGAAACAACCATTCTAGGACCCTACAAAAACATCAAATTAAATCAGAAAGAGAAATATCACAACGGACTTGGTCTCTATATTCATAACAGAAAGCATAAAACCAAAATTCTCAACATCAGCTCCACATTACAGGCAATTATGAGCTGAGGGGAGACAGTGACAGCAAAGCAGATGGCAAGAAGGCAAAGGAGCCAGAGTTCAGGCAAGAGAGAAAGGGTTGGCAGATCTGGAAATCACCGCTTGCTCCTTAGCTGATACCACCTCAGTGTTGTCCTGGGGTTTTTCAATAATCCTCTGCTCAGAGTTTTCCAATCGCCCCAATCCTGAAGCCTCAAATAAAGACTGCAAACTTGGAATCCTGAAAGCTCTACCCAAGCCATAATCCGGTTTCACTTGGTGTGCACAATATTGGCCCACACAGCATTTCTTAAATTTTGAAATTACCGATATTTAAATTTGCCAATGTGCACACTAAAATCCAGATTTCTGGCATCTCTGGCAAATGAGGGTATCTGACAACAGTAGGCAACAATGTTCCCACGTGGCGACAATCTACTGAGGCTGAGTGGCAGCTGTCCTCTCAAGCTCTCTAGCCACAGTCCCTACCCCTCTCCATTATTCCCCCCTTTTTAAATCATACTTGTGCTACTGATTTCTCACAGTGGAATTAAGAGGAAATTGTGATACAACAGCAGTACCTAAACCTGTCCCTCTCCCAAACAGAAGCTATTCCTCTAACATGCAGATCTGGGGTCTCGTAGGCCAATTCTAGCCCACAGATGTTTTGTTTGGCCCTCCTGGTGTGATGATGATGGGGGTAGTGAATGTCTTTTAAAAGGTTATCCAGTTTGCCACAGTCTTCTACTGTCTTACATCTAAGTAAGCTTCAATTCTTTGTTACCTGCCTCTGCAGATACATGCATGTGCTACCCTGTGGAAATATTAAGGGAAGTAAAAAAACCACCAAAGTAAAGAATGCCACTTAGTGGTAATATCATTTCTTACTTCTGATGCCAGTTTCACCCCCCACAGAATTGCTGTCCACTGGAACTGCTGCCCCCCAAGAGCAGTGGCAGGATGACAATACCCGTGGCTGCTACGTCCCCTCTATGGCCTGCAACAGTCCTCAAGGTGGGCACTCACTCAGTGACGGTGTCTTGGAACCAGACCCAGAGCTCTGCACCTGATGGGGCCTGCAGGAAAGGTGGCCCCCAGTATCGAGTCCTCCAAAAGCCTTGCGTGAATGACAAGTGCAGCTCTCGTAGAGAATATTTGGAGATCAACTGCCCCAGGGCCTTGGGAAATAGCCTATAATGAGATACTGGAAAGGGGGAGCAAGTGAGTGATGATCCTGGAGGACAGGTTCTCAGCCACCCCAAAGAAGCAACAGAACCCAGGCACTGGGGCCAGAGACATCCGAATGCCATACCAAACTGTCATTTACTAGTGATGTGATCTTGACCAAGTGCCCTTACCTCTCTACATCTCCAACATCTCACAATCGCTCACAGAACTTAGCACTGCGCCTAGCACCCAGGATAAACAGTAACCGCCAATAGCATCATCGTCAGTTTTGTCGACGCAGCGTTCTAACTACAGGGTTATAGAGTGGCAGCCTGGGCCTGCGGAAAGAGCACCTGAACTAGTAGTCAGGAGGAGTCACTGCCCCTCTCCGGGCCTCAGTTTCACCACCGGTATAACGGGGTTCTTCAATAACTCTCCCATCTTTCCCCAAAGAGCTAGTTTGTCGGGGCCCGAGTCCAGGGCCCAGAAACCCTTCCCGGGAACCAAGCCCCGCCTCCCAAAGCTTGTCTCTACCCACCGTCCCAGCAAGTGCCACAGACACCTTTCCAGTCTCACCCTCTCACCTTCTTCCCGCTGCAGCTCCGAATCCCAGCGCGTGCGGAACTGGAACGTGGCGGCTACGTCCCCAGAAGGCAGCGGGGTGATAACGAGCTCCTCCCTCAGGCTGTCGCGTGGGGGCTCTGCATGGCCCCTGCCCACCGGACCCAGGAGCAGCAGCACGAGCAGGACAAGCGGCAAGGCCGCCGCCATGCCTGCGGCTGCTTCCGCCTCCAAGCGGCGCCCGCCCCCACGAAAGACCGGTCTCCAATAGGAAGAGCGTCTGAGAAAGGACTTCCGGTGCCGTCCCCGAAACCGGGGTGAGATTACCAGAGAGACGGGCTAGCTAGGTCCTTCGTGGCTGGTTCGTCTAGGGGCGCTCCGTAGGGCACGAAGGGCGGTGGACGTTTGGCCTGACGGGGGTGGGATGGGGGGCTGAATGGATGACTCCCTACTTTGCGGTATTCCTACCCATTAGAATTTGCTTAATAATACCGAGTGTCGCCACTGCCGCTGTGCCTATGTGATGATAGTTGAGGAAACAGGCTGAAAAGGTTACTTTTGCTAGGTCACGTGACAGGTCTCGTGCTTCTGGTGTCTCCATTTGCTCAGTCCTAAACCTGATGCAGAGCTTTTCCTGTAAAACCCCCGAATAACTGTCCCCTTTATTATGAAAAATGTCAAACATACAGCATAATTTAAAGAATGAACGCCTGTTAATGAACGTGTATTTCCCCATCACCTAGACTCCACCACTGACATTTTACTATACTTGCTTTATCACGTATTGGTCTGTAAATCCCTCAATTCTTATGTTTTGGTACAT
The DNA here is from genome assembly GCF_027475565.1 of Acinonyx jubatus. Classification (NCBI taxonomy): domain Eukaryota; kingdom Metazoa; phylum Chordata; class Mammalia; order Carnivora; family Felidae; genus Acinonyx; species Acinonyx jubatus. The sequence goes on from NC_069388.1 coordinate 14,969,607, forward strand.
TTCAAGGTAAATTGCAGACATAAGTACACTTCTCCCCCCTAAATATTTCAGCATGCATGTCATTAAATAAAGGTTAATATTTGTTGATATTTTTCTTTTGGTGTAAAATTTACGTACAATGAAATGCACAATCCAAGTGCACATTCACTGAGTCTGACAAGAGCATACACCCATCAAGATCTAGAACATTCCTAAAACCCTAGAGAGTTGGTTAGTCCGCTTGCCAGTCAATCTCTGCCTCCTCCTTCCTTCCAGAGGCAACCAATGTTTTGATTTTTCTCCACGAAATAGCTTAATCTGTTCTACTGGCTCATATAAGTGAAACCATCATATAGTGCGTATACTTTCTTGTGTAAGACTTCATTCACAGGAAGAATGTTTCTGAGAACCATCCATGTTCTTGCATGTATCAGCAGCTTTTCTTTTTATTGCTATGTAGTATTAAATTGTATGAATACACCTTAGTTTATCCTGATGATGAACACCTGAGCTCTTTCAAGACTTTAGTTCTTATGAACTAGGTTGCTGGATAAGTTACTCTGTAGACATATGTTTATTTCCTTTGGGTAAATACTTAGGAGTGGTCAAAGAATAGGTAAATGTTTAACTGTTTAAGAAACTTTCAGAGCTTTTTCCAAAATGTATCATTTTATACTTGCACCAACAATATGTGAGAGTTCTGGATACTCCACATCCTGCTCAACGTTTGTTTTTAATTTTTTGGATTTTTTAGCTTTAGCTATATGGTATACATATATCTTATTGTGGTTTTATTTTGCGTTTCCCTGGTGTATAATGATGTTGAACATCTTTTCATATGCTTATTGGCCATACATCTGTTTTCTTTTGTGAAAAGTCTGTTAAAATATTTTTGCCCACCCCTCCCCCTTTTTCTATTGGTTTATTTGCCTTTTTATTATTGAGTTGTAAAGTTCCAACATTAAAATTCCTGCTTTGGTTTTTCCAGCTGCCCTATGAGAAACACAGTCACAAAAGATTTTGCCCACAGTCTCTTGGGGAAACTGACAACCATACTTCTACAAAGAACCAAATTTGGTGTTGGACAGATCTCCCAAGATATGCCCCAACCAACCAGAGAGGAAGTGTCAAAAGGTGTCATTATGCCCTCATTCTACTTATATATATATAGTGTTCTTCTCCCTCTAGACATGGAATGGAAGAAAGGCCCTGAGTTTAGATGTCAGACTGAGAAGGGTTCAAATCCCCACAGCAGCTTTTAACCCATATGAGCATAAGCAACCCGTGTCACTTTTCTTCCTCTGAAAAATAGACAAACCTACTCTCGGGGTTGTTGTAAGAATTAGAAAGTATGTATATGCAGGGTCTAGAATGTAGTAAGTGCTTAATATTTACTATCATTTACTCAATCTTTGATATAGGGTCTATGATCTCCATTTTACAGAAGAGAAAACTGGAGTACAGAAAGTAAGATAATTGCCTAACATCACATTGAGTCATGAAGCCAGGACTAGAGTCCACACCATCAACCTCAGGAAGGAAGGAAGGAAGGAAGGAAGGAAGGAAGGAAGGAAGGAAGGAAGGAAAAGAAAAAGGGGAAGAAAGAGAAAAGAAAGAAAGAAAAAGAAAGAAAGAAAGAAAGAAAGAAAGAAAGAGAGAGAGAGAGAGAGAGAGAGAAAGAAAGAAAGAAAGAAAGAAAGAAAGAAAGAAAGAAAGAAAGAAAGAAAGAAAGAGCTGCCATCGTTATGATTATATTTCTGTGCTTTGTCTCCATTTGAATTGCCTGTCCCCATCATAAAGACCCAGCCACCTCCAGGAGACTTACCTTCTCCCTCTCTGGTGTGCTATAGTCCCCTGTGCACTTCTGCTACAGCCTGTGTCATATTTCCATTGTGTGTGGCCCTGTCGGCTCCTGGAAGAGCTCTTGGTCACCTTAGTATTTGTTTCCTAAGCAAGGAGGCTAGCACATAGTAGGTGCTCAGTAATGTCTGAACAAACAAAAATCACAGCACAGTCCCATATTGTCCCCACACTGTCATGCTGTTCAGTGTCAAGTTCTGTGCATTCCTAGGGACTGCCACAGTGCACACCTTCCAGGGAATCTTCCCCAAAGCTGTGGCCCCTCCTATTTCCTCCACAGCATAGGATTCTACAGGATGAGCTTGTCTTCTTCCCCTCCTCCCCAGAGTCTGTGACCAGTCTAGGCAATAGACAGAAGAAGCCACACTGTGGCTTGGAGACTGAAAGCTGGGCCACTTGCCTAGGAGTTGGCTCCGAATCCCCTTTTCCTCTCCAGGGGCACTGTGTGGCCTCAAAAAACAGTCAGCTGGAGATGCTGGCTCTGAAGGCTAGCCAAGACCCTGTGGTTTAGCAGAAGAAGAGATCATTGTCCAAGGAGGAAGTAGTCCTGGGGTCTCAGCTGACCCTAGACTCTTCCAGGCAGGGCTGGGGCTCATAGCAGCTGAACTGAAGGCTCCCCAAAGGCTCACAAACAATTCTCTCTCTCCAGAGGCTGGAGTCCCTCTCCCCAGGCAAACTCCCTGCCCTAAGCCCCACAGATCTAAACATCCTGTGCCTGGAGTACTAAGAGATTTGTTGACTTATTGACAGCAACCAAGCAAGTCTAGCTTCCCATTATTTGCCTCGGAGTGGAATAGGGTGCCCTTGGGAGCTGAGAAGCCATGCATAGCAGAGCCACGGAGCTCATAGGCTGCAGCCCAGGAGAAGGCTCAGCCACAGTCCGGCGGCTGAACTTTGCTACTCCAAAGGAAGGGAGAGGGCAAAGACAGAGACCATGTCTTTTGTGTGCAGCAAAGTCCCAAACAACCCAGAACAACTGCAAAATTTAACATGAGACTGAGTCCCGGCCCAGTTTAGTGGATGATCTCAACTTGGACACAGAGGCTTTTAGACAAAAGGAGCACAAAACTCCCACAAGTTTCTCACCAGTGCTAGGAAAAGCACTCAAGAGCTGTCACTTACAATGGCCTCCTGCAGGGGTGGAAGCAGGCTGGGATGACTGGAAGACTGCAGGCCTGTCACTCACTCAGCCTGGGTGGCACCAGGAGCTTTGGGATTTAGGCTGAAGGTCACTGATCCCATGGGTGGTGTTTGATGTATGAAGTGGGGCGGAACGCTTTATTTATTTATTATTTATTTATTTATTTATTTATTTTTTTAATTTTTTTTTTTGATGTGAGAAATGCCTTGATGCCCCTTATGGCTGGGTCCTAGAACTCTCCTTTCTTCTTCCACTCCCCATCCCTCCCTGGACACACTCAAATAGCACCTACACCTGGTAGCTCCGTCTATTTATTTTCCCAGCCTAATCCTCTCCAAACCCCACACTCAGGTCCGAGTGCCTACCCAATATGCCCTCTTGCACGTCTCAAGAGCACCTCAAACTCAACACGTCCAAAAACAAATGTATGACCTTCTTCCCAAGCCTGGTTCTCTCTGACACTCCCCATCTGGGGAAATAACACTCTACATGGTCCTGTTGCATGAGGGAGAAACAATGGTGGCACCCTTAACCCCTTCCTCTCTCACCTACCTGTCAGATCTTTTGGAACTTGTCTCCCAAACATCTCTTCATTCCTTCCACCTTTCTGTATCCCGTCCACCTCCAGCCTCGTCCATTGCCTGAGACGTAGCTGGCTGCCATCACCTCCTGATTCCCAGGCATCCACTCCTCCAGTCAGCATTCCACAAGGAGCCTCTACCCCCGCCCCCACCACCTTGCTCCCCCTAGGTGACTCCTTCTTACCCTTGAGGGCTCGGCTCAGCTCAGATGCCACTTCCTCAAGGGAGATGTTCCGTGAGTGCTCCCAGTAGGCTATTAAGTCCTTCCTAGCACTGGTCATAATTACAATTTTACATTTGGGCCCCCGCTAGATTAGACCCCCATAAAAGCAGCACTGTGCCCCCCCCTTTTTTTATTCTTGTCACTCTACATTCCCAAGCCATGCTCAGTGTCTTATACGTGTTAAACATTGACATTTAATAAATATTTACTGAATGAATGTCATTTATTTGTTTATACCCTGCCTCAACCCAGTCAAGCTGATCATTATTACCATTATCTCCTGCATGGAGTATTGTGTTAGATGTCTGTCCTGAGCCTCTCTCCTCCTCCGGTATATTCTTTCCACTGCGGCCAGAATTACCTTTTTAACAAGCAAGTTCAACCACCTGTAATTCTTCATTACTCCCCATAAAGTTCAAATTCGTTAACGTGACCTCTAACATGTAAACTGCCAGTTACCATTCCAAAGATTGTCTTCTTGTTCCTTAGTAACATACCCCTGATTTTAACAAGAGAGTAGTGTACCCCTACTAAAGGATTATCCTGCCCTCTCCAGTAGCCCTGGTGCTTCTGAGAGGTTTGAAAGGTAGTACAGAAATCAGATGCATTGGTAACTCAGTGACTCGAAAAGGTTACGGTCTTTCCAAAGACCAGAATTTTCTTTCTTGTAGATAACGTTGTGTCCCTATGTCTATAAAATATCTGTACGTGAAACATTTCTCACGTTAGCAAGCTCTGGTCGGTGAGCTGAAAGTGGACATCGCTGGACAGAACTCCCAAGAATGCTTCCTGAAGTGGAAACAGACCGCAGGCTGTGCTGTGCCCATCCCCGGTTTTCTCTCCGTCTTTCTGCCAGCTTCAGGGACGTGATGGCTGGCACCACAGCAGCCATCGGACATAAGCTATCAATGAGAATCCCAGCCGTGTGGCTGGGATGGCTGAGAAAAAGAGCCAAAATGGACTCAGGCGCCCAAGAACTCTGGAGCAGTCATACAGCCCTGTGCTTTGGGCTTCTTTTCTATAAGGAAAGAAAACTGTAACTTAAGTCTCTGATCTTTTACTAGCAGCCACACTGAAACTTGATACAGGCTTCAAAGTATTTCATGACTAACCTTTGTCAGTCTTACCTCTCCCTTCCTCTCATCCTCAAATTCCACAGTTCAGCCAAGCTGAATATTTCAGTTCCTCGGAGCTGTTTCTCCCCATTTAAAGTCTTCTCAAGCTGCTCTTTCTGCCTGGATTACAGCCCCCATTTGGCAAACTCCCACTCAGCCTCTGGATCTCAGCTGAAAACTCAGCTCTTCAATGACCATACGAGCTATTTTCTGACACCAGAGTCGCTCGCTCATCACGCTGCTTATTACACTGTGAATTGTGGTATTTACCTGATTTTCTCCTCCAGAGACAGTAAACTGCATGCAGGCAGGGATACAGCCTGTCTTGTTCAAAACTGCATTCCAAATGTCTGGCATAGGTATTCAAGAAATACTTCCTGAAGACATAGAGTACATGAGAGATGGGGACATGGTGTTGGCTAGAGAACTGAAAAAATACAGCGGGTTTGATATCTCTGCAGTGTGATAAATGAAGGGGGATGGTTGGTATATTATTATCTGTTTATTACTTATTCCGTGCCCTGTTCCCAAACAGGGGGTGGGGGAGCAGGGCTACCACCGCACGGGCAGTGCTAGGAGTTCACGTCCACTTAGAGACACTGGTGTAGGAGACTCTATCAGAAGACTGCAGGATAGTCTGGGGGAGGCAGGGGCGCTAGGAAAAGCAGCGGCATCTTGTCCTACCTCATCTTCCATCTCCGCGCCTGCAAGCCCTGCCTCAGGAGTAAAGCCAAAAACTGGCGGGGGGGGGGGGGGGGGGGCGGGTCGCAGCAGGAAAGGTTAGCAGTAAAGCAGGAGGGTTGATTCCCAGAGAGGCTCACCATCCCACCATCCTTGCCTCCCCCCAGTGCCTGCTGCAAGTAAAGAGTCTGGTCTTCTCCACAGGGCTCTGGCTGGGCCTCTCGTCTCCTGTGTGGAAGAGCCAGCCTGCTCAGTCTATACATGGACGCCCACTGCTAGCTGCAAGCTCCAGGCTCTGCCCCCCCATCGGCCCCATCCTCTTCCTCATCAGACTGTGCCAAGGGCGTGTCCACTCCGCCGTCACTGGGATTTGGGCTGTGCAGGTTGGTGGAGTCATCAGAAGACGAGGAGGAGGTGCGGGACGCGGTCCTGTCTGGCGTGGCCGTTGGCAGGCCCAGCTCCTCTGGACGGTCGTCCATCCCTGCCCAAAAAGAAGAGTTGGTCAGCGCCACAAACAGGGCTTCAGGGGGCTCTGAGAGATGCTCTGGCCAGCAGGGGCTGAAGCCCAGAGAGGCGCAGAGGCCTCACCAGTCAACTGAGCCAGTCCGGCAGACAGCCAGGTGTCCTGACTCTCAGGTCCCTTCATTTCACTACGGCACGTGTGGGCCCTGCAGTCTGCTCCATGGACTCAAGCGTGCAAACTCCACCTACGCCACCTGCTTGATATTGGGTAGCTTTGGGCAAGTCATTTTCCCCCTCAAGGACTCTGAATCTTCTCTGTAAAAATGGGATATGCACCTATATTTCAGAAGGGTTTTGAGGATGAAATCAAAGAATGATTATAAAATGCCTGGCACGTAGCAGGCCATCAGTAAACAGCAGCAGTTTTAGAGAAAAGAAGAAGCCTGGGTGGTTTCATCCATTAAGTGTCTGAATCTTGATCTCAGCTCAGGTCTCGATCTCAGAGTCATGAGTTCAAGCCCCGCGTTGGGCCCTGCATTAGGCATGAAGCCTACTTTAAAAAAAGAGAGTATCTATCTAATAAGCTAAACATATGGGCTTTGGAATGAGAAAGCCATGGTTTGAGCTCAGCTCTTCCACTTTCTGGCTGTGTGACAACTTCTAATTTCTTCCTTTATAAAATTAGGATACTACCACCTGCCCTAATAGGATATTATAAGAATTGAGCTAATTTGGCACAGTATTAGCAACTAAAAAAAAAAAAAAAAAAGTGCTCAGTAAATGTTCATATGAAGATGACTAAAACAGCTTAAGTTGTGTAATATAAAAATTATATTTTATATTATTTTAATTACATGAACTAATTACGTTAATTTCACAAATGTAAAATTAACAAAGACTAAGGGGGGGTTGGGGCATTCCCAGAAGTTTTTTTTTTAGATTGATTGATTGATTGATTGATATTTAGATAGTGTGCGGCACCCAACACATTTAAATGTTTATTTATTTTGAGAGGGAGAGAGAGAGTGTGCAAGAGCATGTATGCGAGAGCCGGGGAAGGGGCAGAGAGGAGAGAGAATCCCAAGCAGACTCCTTGTGGACAGTGAGGGGCCCAATGGAGCGCTTGATCCCACAAACTATGAGATCATGACCTGAGCCGAAATCAAGAGTCAGATGCCTAACTGACTGAGCCACCCAGGCATCCCCGCCTCAGAATTTTAGATTGAGGATCTGTCATCCAGTTCCCCTCAGAGTCAACGTCCCTAAAATCAGAACAGACAGCTGTTTTATTGGTAGAAACACCCACTTCCAGGCCCTACGTGTATATTTCCCTGGTCCCGCTTGCAGCCTCATTTCAGAGCCTGACGCCTGTTTCTGGCTAACTGGTGCCCAAGTCCCCAAAGCCAAGGGGCATACCAGATGTCTGGGGGGTTGGTGGAGGGTCTTCGCAAGGCAAGAACACATCTGCTCCATCTTGGTCCCCAAGGTCAATAAGTTCTACCTGCTCCAGGGCATCCACATTCACTTCCATGGATGAGATACTACCTATGGGGGCTGCAGATCAAGAAGGGGGCAGGTCAGGAGGATGCGGGCCAGAGCACATAGGATGGTCAGAGATATGTGTCAGGTCTAGAGACAGAAGTCTCGAGGACCAACAAAATGGGGGGATGAGGCTCCCATACTTCAGGACGTACAAGACGTGCCTCCCCTACCCCACCCCAGTCCCTCTCCCCAGGACTCAGAGCTTACGTCTCTGCGACTCGAGATGCAGGTGGGACAGGGGGAAGACAAACTCTGTCTCTGGCTGTAAAATGTCCTCAAAGAATTTCTGCCGCTCCCGAAGGCGGAGCTGCTGGCGCTCCAGGGCTGCCCGGGGATTTGGGTCCATGTCAGCTCCTGGAAGGTGGAAAAGCAAGTACAGCTATGAAGGTGAGAGGGAAGGGTGGGGGGGAGGCTGGGCCTGGGGAGCGTGGGGCCTCCAGGTGCAGCTGGACACCTCTGGTCTTGGCTACCTCCTTCCCTTCCTCGAAACAAAGTCCGTTACCACAAAGTCCATTACCACAAGTCTCCTAAAGCAACAGCACTGACCCTGGCTCCACAAAGGGGATGCCGGTTCCAGGCACGGCAAGAGAAGCTCCTCTGTATTCAGGGAATGGGGCCGATGGCCAAGACTCAGTATCATGCCCTCGTGAGAGGACTGGTCCAGCCCAAATGGGGGAGGCACTTTTAATGGACCCGGCCTCCCCTCAGAAGGCCAGGGAAGGGGGTGGGCTGGGGTGGAAGGTCATCTTCCTCTAGTGCTGCAACTCTGGTTCATGCCCTGCCTTCAAAACCCAGACAAAGGCTAAAGCACCTCCTCCCCACCATACTCCCCATCACCACCATCCCCTCCAAACCCTGCTCTGAAGTCACAGATCTGACTTCCAGACTTGGCTCTGCCCCTAAGGAAATCATCTTTCCAGCCTCGGTCTCCCCATCTGAAAATGGCCTAATAGTCCTACATGCCTCAAATGGGAGAGGCTGCAGGTGCAGGTGCCCCGTAAAATGTAAAGCCCGGATACTATACTATCCAGAGGCCGCCCATCTCTTCTCTGCTTTCCCCAGCTCGTTATTTGGGCGCCTCTCCTCTGACATCTCAGTCTTACATCCCTACTAGTCAGAGTAGCAATTGGAAGGGCGGGGCCTGGGTCCAATTCAGGGCCCCCGAACCCCCCAGTGCTGAGAGCTTTCCAGAATACCAGAACTCTGGGCTAGCCCAGGCTCTACACGTTCACTCCCATTTGCTCGTCCCTCTGAGCCCATCACCGGAGGCAAGAGCTTGAGGACCAGCTCATCATCCTCTGCAGCCTGCCTCCTCCACTCATCTGGAATCAGTGTCCGAGACCTCGGCCAGCTCCACAGGCGCTGCTGCGGGCCGCGAGGGGCCCAAACCCAAGCGGGCCAGCCAGGGCCAAAGGCAGTGTGCGGGACCGGGTGGCCGCCGGCTGGCAGCGGGGGGGAGGGAGGCGCTGACGCCGATTCCTGGGAAAAGCTTTCCGAGCTGCCGCCCAGGTCACAGCGCTAAAAATACCCGGGGCCCCTGGGGCCGTCTGCTCCAGCGGCCGGGTGGAGGAGGGGGGGGGGGCAGGGGAAGGAGAGAACGAGGGTGGGGGCGCCCACGGGCTGGGGGCGCGGGGGCTCCCCCTTCTCCCTCCCCCAGCCCCATCCTTCTCCCGAGACCCAAGGAGCTGCCCCCAGGGGGCATCGGAGCCGGGGCCAGGGAGAGAAAAGGAGTTGTTTACGAGACGAAAGGTGCTGGGAGAAGGGAGTCCAGGTCTGGGGAGCCCGGGGTGCCCGTGAAAGGCAGAGCGCCCTCCTGGTCTCCGCTCCACCCGCCCTTGAGTCCGCAGGAGCAAGAGAATTCCCTAAAAAGGGCCGGGGCGCGCCCGCCGGTGGGCGGGCGGTGAGGGGTGGGGGTGGAGAGGAGGCCGAGGGCCCCGGGGCGTCCAGTTCGTGCCGCCGGCCCCCGGCCCCCGGCCAGCCCGTCGCCCCTGCGCCCCTGCCGCAGAGCCCCTACCTGCAGCGCCCCGCGCCCCCGCTGCCTCGGTGGCTGGGCTCCGGCGAGACGGCTGCGGGGGCGTGGGAGCGAGACGCGCCGGCCGGGGTGGGGCTGCGCTGCCGGGGCTCCCGCGGGACGGCCGGGCCCTGGGATCCGGGAACGAGGAAGCGGCGGGCGGCGGAAGTGGGGGAGGGGTGGCGACGGGCACCCGCGCTCGCCTCCCTCCCGGCCGCCGCGGGGAGCCCCCTCGGGCGCGGCCGCTCGCACTTCCAGGCCGGGCGAAAAGTTCCCCGCGCGCATCCTTGCCCCGCGGCCGGCCACGCTCGTCTGCACTCCGCCCGCAGCCCGCCCGCAACCCGCCGCCCGGGCGCTGGGCTCCGCACGCTCCGATCCACTTGCTGCGCCGCGCCCCGGCGGCGCAGCCCCGCCGCGGGGACACGCGCGGGTTCTCGGCCCACGCGCACTTGCTGCTGGCGACTCGTGGGCAGCCCCGCCGGAACGCACCCGCACCCCGGGCGAGAAGGCGCACGCGGGGAAAGGGGCCCGGCGGAGCCGGGAGGGCACTGACCCTGTGCCGCGACTCAGGGCAGGTGCGCCGCGGCGGAGGGCCTCCTGAACCTGGGACTCACCCGGCAGCCCCCGGTTCTGGATCCGGGACCGGACCGAGCCGCCGCCCAGCCTTCCAGCGCACTGGGCGGGGTGGGCGCTGGGACGGGGCGGGTCAGGGCTGCAGGGGTGGGCCGCAGCGCCGCGCCCCGAGACGCCGGCGAGAAGCCAAGCCCTCCAGGGCGCGAACAGGGGCGCTGTGCATCCGGGCTGGCGGGGGTGGAGGGGCGACGCGCAAACTGAGGGAGGAGAGGAGAAGGGCTTGCCCCCCTCGCCGCGCCTCCTGCTCAGACCAGCGCCAGAAGTGTCCAATCTGCTTAACTCCTGGACGGAGACTCTTGCCCATTCTCTTCCTCCTCCCTCCCTCCCCCCATCCCCTTGTGCTCGCGCTCGCAGCTCCAGAAGCCTCGGGGACAGGACGGGACGGGACGGGACCGGGTCGGGGGTGTCTGTCGGGGATGCTTCTGCCGTGGGGTCATTCGTTCATTCACTCAACAAACATCCGCGAGCAAGCCAGGAACTAGGAGTCGTCCTTGGCACCTCTCTGTCCTGCGCTAAATACACCTCCATTTCCTGTCGATTCTCCTTCCTGAATAACTTTCCAATCCACCAACCCTCTCCATTTCCACCACCATCTCTCCCTTGGCTCTTCCAGTAGCCTTGTATCTGGGTACCCGGTACTCGCTCGGCCCGGCTACACTCCATCCCCGCCCCCCGCCCCAGCCGTCAGCCATCATTTCAAACCGCCAACTCTGGTGTTCCGCCCCCTGCTTAAATCCCTCCATTGTTAGAATAAAATCTAGGTGCTGATATCTGAGCCGAATCTTGAAGAAATGAGTTCAACGAGCGGAGAAGAGGGGCGGGGGTGGGGTGGGGAGGAGCATGTGCAAAGAGAGGGATGGAGTCGTGATACATTCGGGTTTCCCTGTCGGGGACCAGCGCTCTGTACAAGTACCTGAAGCGCTGTTGCTTCTCTTGTTAGTGGGATCCCAAAACCCTGGGAGAAACACAGCCGGCGGCTTTCCCACTATTTTACAAGCCAGGAAACTAGTTTATGGGAGGCAAGTGGTTAAGGGCACAGGCGTGGTCGTCAGACCCTCCTGGGTTGCAAACCTAGCTCTCCATCTAGCTGGTTGTATAAACACTTAATTTCTCTGTTCTTTGATTTCCTTGCTTATTAGGTAGGAATAATTAATCCCTACTACTTATGAGGTAATTCGTATAAAATGCTTAGTACCGGACGTGGGCACTTTGGAGATGCTAGGTGTTTTGATGGTAATGGGTTCTGAGAAAGGGAGGAAACTGCTTTCTTCCACGAATTTCTGTAATTATAGGAAGTACACCCTGATAGTTAACACTTCTTCAGAACTTATTATATATCTGTTGCTGTTATCAGTGTTTTGCCTATATTTATTAACTCTTTTAATCCTCTTAACAATCTTGTGAGGTAAGTACTATTATTATTATTTCCATTTTCGAGATGAAAACTGAGGTACAGAGAGATCAAGGGACTTGTCCAAGGCCACACAGCAAATAATGGATTTTGAATCCAGATCGGCTGCTCCGGAGACTGTGTTATAACCACTGGCCCCAGCCTGTTCCCCTTCAGTCCTGTTGCAGTTTTCATCTTCCAAGAAAGGTCTCAGTCAGTTTGATTCTTTTTCCTCATTCATGGGTGGAGTAGACACTTGGTCCCATTTCCTAGCACAGAAGAATGAGGCCAGCTTGGAGTGTGGTGGGTGAGAGCTCAACTCCCAAAGCCGCTTCCCCCCTTTCCAGGCTTATTCCTGGGAACAGGACTCCATGAATTGTTTTGAGCTGTCCCCAAGATGGTGACAGATCTGGAACCTCTGTCTCTTCTCTTTGCCAGATAGTTGCCTCATAAAGGGGTAGAGAGGGGAAAGCGTCCAGCTAGAGAGAATTCAGGGGGCTAAGCCGGAAGGGTGCCAGCCCAGAGAAGGAGCCAGGCAGCGGACCCAGGAGCAGATGGCCAAAGGGGGTAAAAGGAGCCGTGGGAAAGTAGATGGCCAAGACTTCAGGCTCCACGCAGGATGCTAGAGAGCTGGGGACAGCATCATGTCTACACTAATCACAATTTTTAAAAATTGTTAGGTAGTCTATAAAATTACAGCTTTTGTCAAACCCATCAGAGAGCTGAGTTTGCAGAGCAACCAATTAACCTGAATTCCAAAGAAGGACGGGAGCCTCCGAGAAGAAATGGGACACAGGCGCTGGCACGCTTGTGAAGCAGGAGGAAGACGGGGCCTCCATTCAGACAGGTAAGAGTTCATTTCCTTCCTAAATGCAGGTTGCTCGCCGGTATCATATTCTTTCTGCCTCCAGAAAGATCTACATAAACAAGTAAAGATCTCTGGAAATGGACAGACTGAAGGTAAATATAAGAGACATTTTTCTGTGTTTAATTACCTTAAAAGACAATTGACTAAAGCAAAAGAGTGGCAATACACTCCTCTTTTGCTTTCGAAGTCATGGGGATGTCAAGTCCGGAGTAGGGAATATAGCCAATAACTGTGTGGTGAGAGGTGATAAGTACACTTACCATGGTGAGCATTTTGTAATGTATATAATTGCCGAATGACTATGTTATACACCTGAAATTAATATAAAATTATGTCACTACATTTAAAAAAATCTATTTTAGAGAGAGAGAGCACAAGTGGGGGAGAGGGGCAGGGAGAGAGAGAGAGAGAGAGAGAGAGAGAAAGGGAGAGAGAAAGAGAGAGAGAGGAAATCTTAAGCGGGCTCCATGCTGACTGTGGGGCTCGATCCCACAACCCTGGGATCATGACCTGAGCCGAAATCAAGAGTCTGACACTCAACCGACTGAGCTACCCAGGTGCCCCTATATGTCACAACACTTCAATTTTTAAAACAGCAGCAGTACGTTGTGGGTGTATAGCATATATGAAAGTTAAATTATGACAATAACAATAGTTAAAATGATAGGATGAGTAATTGGAAGTATACTATTTAAGGACCCTCTGCTGTATAAGTGGTATGACATTATTTGAAGATTGCCTTTGGTTAATTGAAGACATACACCATAAATGCAAGGGGAACCACTAAAAAAATTTTTTTAAGAGGTATAAATAACAAGCCAATATGAAGATAAAGTGAAATAATAAAAATATTGGGAGCCAGGGCATCTGGGTGGCTCACTCGGTTAAGCGTCCGACTTTGGCTCAGGTCATGATCTCGTGTTTCTTGAGTTTGGGCCCACATCGAGCTCTGTGCTGACAGCTCAGAACCTGGAGTCTGCTTTGCATTCTGTATCTCCCTCTCTCTGTGCTCCTCCCCGGCTCTCTCTCTCTCTCTCTCTCAAAAATAAATAAAATATTTTTAAAAATTTCTTTTAAATATTGGGAGGCATTCTCCCTGGCCCTTTTGGTGTTCAGTGTGTCTTGTTGACTATGTCAAAGATTGCAAGGATTTGACTTCTCTTCTGCACCCTTGCTTAGGATTGATAATTGTTAATAGAGCTTGAGAGACCAGATCATGTCTTTCTCAGACCAAGGCAGGTTTGCTTACTGCTTGCTATAGAAGTTCTGGGCCTGGTTCCCCAGCCACAGGGTAAAGCCACTATGTGTGTGCTATGCATCTGGGACCACCATATCAGTTATTGGACCTGGGGCCAAGTGAACCACAGACAGCTGTGCTCCTGTTCATGTTGTTTGGTGTGCTATGAGTAATGTTTCCATCAAATGGAATAAGTCTTATTGTCTGTTTTTGGTACCCAATAGGTTGATGTTTTTCCCTGAAGAAATGTAATTAATCCAAAGTAAGGAAAAAAAAAAAAAAAAAGAAAGAAAAAAATAAGAAAAAAAAAGGATGGAAATATAAAACAAATATGTAAGATTTTAATCCAATTGCCAATGAAAGAACCAATTAAAGGACAGTCTAGTACATTTGGAAATAAAGCAAAAGGCAATAATGTGCTGTCTATAGAAACCGAATTTAACTATAAAGAAACATGTACGTTAAAAGTAAATGGGTGGAAGGACGCCGGGGTGGCTCACTCGGTTAAGCACCCGACTTTGGCTCAGATCATGATCTCGTGGTTCATGAGTTTGGGCCCCACATTGGGCTCTGTGCTGACAGCTCAGAGCCTGAAGCCTGCTTCGGATTCTGTGTCTCCCTCTCTTTCTGCCCCTCCCACTCACACTCTATCCCTCTCTCTCAAAAATAAATAAATTAATTAATTAAAAATTAAAAAAAAAAAAGTAAATGGATGGAATGAGATGTACCACACAAACAGTAATCAAATCAAACTGGAGTGGCAGTATTCATAGCAGACAAATATAAACCTTCAAAAAGACTATTAGCAGTGATTGAAGAGGGATAGTGATAACAATAAAAAGTTCAATTCACCAAAAAGCCTTCACTATTATAATGCGAATACATCTAATAACAGAGTTTCAAAAACAGATGAAGTAAAAACCAATAGACCTAAAATAGAAAGAGAAAAATCTATATTTCAGTTCAAGAATTCAATACTGCTCTCTCAGTAATCAATAAAACAAGTGGGAGAAAAAAGGAAGGAGGTAGAAAACCTGAACGCTATCCACTGACTTGTTCCGACTGCCACGTTGCTAACACTTTAACCCGACAACAGCAGGATAAGGATTCTTGCAACTGCACATAAAGCATTCACCAAGCTGCATCATAGCCTGGGCCACCAAACGGACCTCAACAAATTTAAAAGAATTTAAATCAGACAAAATGTTTTATGACTATACAAGAATTAAAATGTAACCAATAAAGGCATCTGGGAGATACCCCAATCCTTGGGAATAAAACAGGACACTTCAAAATGACCCGAGAGTCAAAGGTGAACTCCAAAAGGAAATGAGAAAAATCTCTTGAATTGAATAAAAACTGAAACGCAGCTGCCTGCCACCAAAATAGCCCGCGGTGCTCCCTGCCTTTCCTTTATTCTTACCTTTGTGTAGTCCTCTGCTACACTGTATCGAGGCGACTCTCCATACAGTCACAAACGGTGGTGGATCCCATCCAAAACTAGGATTGAAAAAACAAAAGACCACAGCTCCCGTCTCGGGTGTGTGTCCTCTGTTGCTTGGCTCGCTCGCTCTGGGGGAAGAACCCTACTGTGTCATCAACAGCCGGGCAGACAGGCCTACGAGGCATGGCACTGAAGATTCCAGCCGACGGCCAGGAAGAACAGAGACCGGCCGGCAACCGCATGCGGGCGCAGGGAAACGGAACCCCCGGGCCCGGTGGAGCCTCGAGAGAGTGGACTGTGGTCCTGGCCGGGGGCTTGACGGCCACCTTGAGAGATGCTGAGACATCACCACCTCAGCTAGAGCACTCCTGGATGCCTGATGCCCCAAACCCCTGACATAATAAATCCCTCTTGTATTCAACTGCTACGCTCAAGACTAGTTTGCCATGCAGCAGGAGACAGGGCCTAGACTTTGGTACTGCGGGAGAGTGCTGCTGTGTCACCTCCGAAATGTGGCAGTGGCGTTAGCACTCACCACAAATTGATGAGACTGTAGGGAAAGCGCCTTGGAAACGCTGTTAATAGAAGTCTCGGGCCTTTGAGAAAAAGGCAGGGCCGACAGCAAAGTGGGTAAATGCTATTGGGAACTGGGGAACTGGGGGAGAGGAAGCCGGTTATGTCCTAGCACAGAGGTTAGCAGCCCCGTCGCCTGCAGTACAGTGGGCAGCAGAAAGTACCCCTGATGAGCTGGGTGGTCTAGCTGAGGACATTTCCCAGGAAGGCATCAAAGGCGCCAACTGGTCTCTTCTCACTGCTGACAGTAAAATGCCAGCAGAGAGGGCGGAACTAAGGCAGCAGCTCCCGAGTGACAGCGAGGTTGCCTCCTGTGGGGCATTTGGCAATGTCTGGAGACATTTTTGGTCCTCGAAACTAGAGAGGTTGCTCTTGGCATCCAGTTAGTAGAGGCCAGGGATGCTGGTAAATAGCGTCTAATTGCAAGACAGACCCCTCTCCCTACCTCCCCCCGCACAAAGATTCATTCTGCCCAGAATATCAGTAGTGCTGAGGCTGAGAAACCCTGAGCCAAAGGGAAGCAGTGGTAAATATAAAAGAGCCAGAACTTCATGGTAGGAAATTCTCAGCCTCTCCAAACGGCAAATGATAGTAACAGTAAGAAGTGCTTTCCTAGCAAAGCTCAAATAATCCAGGGCATTGAAAACCTTAAAAAACAAAAACAAAAACAAACAAACAAACAAAAAACCCCCACCATGGTCCAAAAATGAAACAGGTTGTGACTGTTAAGATCTTGAGTTTACATCTCAGGAAGACGAAAGGCAACGCCTCAGAGTACTATTCAGTCAGATAAAAGACCTCTAAGATTATAGGTGTGCTTTACAGATCCTCTAAATCAAACAATAGAGATTCTAGAAAGCTGAAGGGTGTTGTCCCTTAGCCATTTCAGCAGAAGCCTAATGCAGAGAAGGGCTTATCTCAAAGAAATTGTGGGCATGGCTTTTGTCTAGCCAAGTGGACCCGGATAAGATTCAGAGTGACCTACAAATTCTTAGAGGGATAATAAATCCAGAAACATCTCCAGTTTGGATTTATAAGAATGAAGAGAGTATAAAATAAAAAGAGGACTTTGGGCTCTGAATAAAATGGAGTAGATGCATTCCTCTCTTTCCTTCCCACAAGTACAGGTTAAAATGCTGGACGTTTTATCTCAAACAAACGTAAGAAGGCAGATCAACCAGGACCCCTCCCCCCCCCCCCAAGTAGGCTTTCTTTTTGCTAGGGTCTGGAGAAGCCTGCAACCTGGAAATGCCAACAAGGCACAGATTAAAGTCGCCTCCATGAAAAGCCTGTTTTCTCTTGTCAAAGGACTGAGAAAGAGGCACCCTAGCAAGACAGAAATCTTCTGACATTAAATGGCCCACTCCAGCAAAATACTAGAGGAAAAGGCACTCCTAGCCTCCACCTGCAGACAGAGGGGGACAGCCTAGACTTCAATGTTTGTCTTGTAACAGAGGTTACAGGGCACCTCCCCCACTTCACCTCCAAGCAGTGTTGGTGGGGGGAGGCTTCATCATTGCCCAACAGTAACAAGTACCTCTCTCCAAGTACCCTTCCCCATTTCCATGGTGTCAGAGGAGGCCATGGGGGGAGCTACACTACCATCCCCATCCAGCAATGATGAGGCCCCACTCCCTTCCCTCAATGTAAAGGAGGCCCAGTATGGAATCTAGATGTCCACCTCTGCCCAGCAGTAATGAGGCAACCCTACCCTACCCTTCCCCTACTGCGTGGTGTCAGGGGGTTCATGTGGGTAGTGCGGGTTTTCACTCTCATCTGGTGGTAAAGAGTTGGTATCACTGGACCAGGTCATCCAAGGCCTGGTTTAAAACAAGGTTTTAAAACAAGGTTTAAATGAAATCCAGAGTCTCATAACATAATTTCCAAAATGTCCAGGTTATAACTGTAAATAATTCATCATACATAGAACTGGGAAAATCTCAATTTGGATAAGAAAAGACAATCAACAGATACCAAAAGATCAGTGTTGCTGGATTTATCTATGATTTTAAGACAGGCACTATAAAAATGCTTCAACAAGTTGGGGCACTTGGGTGGCTCAATCAGTTAAGCATCCAACTTTGGCTCAGGTCATGATCTCGCAGTTTGTGAGTTCAAGCTCTGCCTTGGGTTTTCTGCTTGTCAGCACAAAGCCCACTTTAGATCCTCTGTCCCCCTCTCTGCCCCTCACTCACTGTGCTCTCTCTCTCAAAAACAAATATTTTTTAAAAAGCTTCAACAAGCAATTACAAACATTCTTCAAATAAATGAAAAAAAAATATCAGGGAGGGGCATCTGAGTGGCTCAGTTGGTTAAACTTCCAGCTCTTGGTTTTGGCTCAGGTCATGATCTCAGTTTGTGAGTTCGGGCCCTATGACAGGCTCTGTGCTGACAGTGCAGAGCTTGCTTGGAATTTTCTCTCTCTCTCCTCTCTCTCTCTCTCTCTCTCTCTCTCAAAATAAATAAGTAAAAATTTTTAAAAAATTATTTTTAAAAATCTCAGAAAAAGAAATAGAAGTCACAAAGAAAATAGAAATGTTAGAACTGAAGAAAAAAATTACTGTGCTGGGTTGAATCGTGTTCTCCAAAATACCCAATATTACAGAATGTGACCTTATTTGGAAACAGAGTCTCTGCAGAGATAATTAGTTAAAATGAGGTCAAACTGGAGTAGTGTGGGCACTAAATCCAATAACTGGTGTCCATTATAAGACAATGTGAAAACACAGAAAGATGCCCAGGGGAGACCACCATGTGAAGATGGACACAAATACTGGGATGATGGGTCTATAAGCCAAGGAGCACCCAGGATGCCTGGTGATCACCAGGAGCCAGGAGAGAGGCATGGGACAGGTTCTCCCTTGGAGCCTCCAGAAGGAACCACCACCTTGGGTTTTGGACTCTTGGCCTCCAGTACTGTGTGAAAATAAACTTGTTGTTTTAAGCCATCAAGTTTGTGGTCATTTGTTATAGCAGGCAGGCCTGAGAAACTAATACAGAAACTAAAATGTAAAATAAAACCACCTCACTGGGTAGGCTCAATAGAAGGATGGAGATAATGTTTGAAAGGACAGGTGCATTTGAAGATAGAACAGTAGAAATGATCCAATCTGAAAGAGAGAGAAAATTATAGTTAAAAAGGATAAAAAGCAAGAACAGAGCTTCAGAAACCTGTGAGACAGTAACAAAAGATTTAACATTTGTGTTACGGGAGTCCCAGGTGGAGAGGAAAAGGAAGTGAAGCTGAAAAAACATTCCAGAAAAGAATGGCTGAAAGTTTCCCAAGTTCGACAAAGACCTGAACCTACAGATTCAAGAAGCCGACTGAATCTCCAGCATAAGCCCAAATAAATCCATGATAACACACACCATAATCAAACTTCTGAAAACTCAAGTCAAAGAAAGAATCGTGAAGGCAGTCAGAGAGAAATGACACCTTTCCTGTAGGGGAACAACAGTTCAGTTGCAGCAGATGTGAGCTGCCAGAAAGAAGTGGGACAGCATTCAATGAGCAAAGGAAGATACGGTCAGTCCAGAGTGCCTGACAAAGATTCTCTCCTTGACCAAACTCTAGCTTGGCTCCTCTGAGCCCTCTTTTCAACATGGCCTTAAACTTGGTCTATACAGACTTGAACAAACACTAACATAGTTTTTAACAACTCAAGGCTGAATCCCTAGGATGACCCCAGACCCCTTAAAGTACCTGCCTGAGAAAACTCAAGGCTGCCAAATGAATTTACTGTTTGCTCTAGCCAACGCCCCCCCTCCCAATATAGGGCCCTGTCTCCCAACAGCAAGATATGCATCTTTCGTGGAAGTGTAGGAGCCTAACTTCAATAGTGTCAGTTAGCAAACCTAGATAGGTCTCACATGGACCAATACCCCCTTTATGCTTTTTGTAAATTTTCACTTCCTTGGCTCTACAGAGCCCCCACTCACCCCCATTCCCTATTCCTGAATTCAAGATGCCAAGTTGTCTATACAAATCAAAGTTGAATTCAGTTCACACTGGATTCTTTTCCCTATTACAAGAGTATATTAATGATCAAAATCTGTCCTTTCTACTTTAGCTAATTTGTTTATCTCTGACATGCTATACCCAGAAAGAAGACCATTTAGGACTGAAGATGAAATGAAGACATTCTCAAATAAAAGAAACACTAAGTGTATCTGTTGTCTGAAGACCTACCCTAAAAGAATGGCCGACACAGTTGGTAGAGTGTGTGACTGGATCTTGGGGTTGTGAGTTTGAGCCCCACGCTGGGTGTAGAGATTACTGTTAAAAAATGGCTGAAGGAAGTTCTTCAAACATAAAGGAAATGGTAAAAGAAGGAAACTTAAAACATCAAGAATGAAGAAAGATAAATGAAAAGAATGGAAATACAGGTAAATGTAATAGACTATCCTTCCCCACTGGTATTTTCTAAATTATATTCAATGGCCAAAGTATAAATTATAACATATAACATTGTCTGATGTGGTTCTCAGTGTATGTAGAGGAAATATGTAAGACATTATAAAATGGAAAGTAAAGATCTAAACAGAAGGCTTCTGTACCTCACTTGGAAGTGGCAAAATGTCGATACTGTGACTCATGTAGACTGTGATAAATTATGAATGTATAATGAAACCCCAGAGCAGTCACTAAAAACTCTGCACAAAGAGATACACTTGAAAACGCCATAGATAAATAAAAAATGGAATCCTAAAAGATGTTCAAGTAACACAAGAAGGGTGGAAAAACAGAACAGAGGAATGAAAAATAGAGGGAACCAACAGAAAATAAAATGGCAAATGGAAACACTAAGACATAAATAATTACATCAACTGGAAATGGCCTCAATAAGTCATTTAAAAGTGAGAGATCTGAAAAACAGAATACAAAAATGTGACCCAGCTATAAGCCATCAGCAAGAAATTCACTTCAAATATAATGGCATAGGTAGGTTGAAAGTAAAAGGATGTAAAAGAAATATGCCATACAAACATTAATCAAAAGACAGCAGAGTCTGCCATCTTAATATTAGGTAATAGCAGATAAAAGAAAATCACCCGGAAAAGAAGTTACATTACATAATGATAACAGGGTCAAACCAGGAGGAAGACAAAGTAATCCCAAACGTATAGGCACTAAACTGATAAAACCCAAAGGAGAAACAGGCAAATACACTATCAGAGTTGGAGACTTCCACACATCTCTGAACAACTGATAGAAATACTAGGCAGAAAAACAACAGGATCTGTAAGAACTTAACAAAACCATCAGCCAAAAGGATCTAACTGACATTTAGAGACTACTCCATCCAACAACAGCAAGATACACATTCTTTTCAAGTGCCCATGGAATATCCACCCCAATAGACAATACCCTAAGTAAAAAAATCAAAACAGCAAACCACACACAACCTCAAGAGATTTAAAAGATTGAAAGAGATTTAAAATTATACAGTGAGTATTCCCTTGACCACAGTGGAATCAAATAGGTCCAAGTTAGCCAAAGAAAGGTGACAGGAAAAATCTCCAAACACATGAAAAGTAAACAACATACTTCTAAATAATCTATGGGTCAAAGTATTTTGAAATTTTTAAAAATTTTGCTGAATGAAAGTACAAAGTATCAAAATTTGTGGGGCACAGCTAACTGGATGCTGAAAGGAAAATTTACGGCACTAAATGTTTACTTTCAAAGGAAGAAAGGCCTCCAACCAACAATCTAAGCTCCTGCCTCAAACTAGAATCAGAAGAGCAAAATAAACCCCAAAGAACTGAAAATAGAAAAACAATGCAGAAAACCAAGGAAACAAAGAGCTGCTTCTTTGGAAAGATCTGTAAAGTTGACAAACCTCTAACAAGATTGACAAAGGAAAAAAAGAAACAGGAGACCTAAACTATCAATTTCATGAGTGCAACGGAGGATATCCCT
Organism: Acinonyx jubatus; assembly: GCF_027475565.1. Classification (NCBI taxonomy): domain Eukaryota; kingdom Metazoa; phylum Chordata; class Mammalia; order Carnivora; family Felidae; genus Acinonyx; species Acinonyx jubatus. The sequence goes on from NC_069388.1 coordinate 14,991,270, forward strand.
GCAGACTCCCAGACATTAAAGAGATAATAAGGGACTACTAAGAACAATTCTACACACATCAATTTGGCAATTTAGATAAAAAGGACTAAATCCTCAAAAAGTACAAACTGCCAAAACTCACCCAACATGAAATAGATCATAAAAACAGCTCTATAACTATAAAAGAAATTGAATCTGGGGGCACCTGGGTGGCTCAGTTGGTTGAGTGTCTGGCTTCGGCTCAGGTCATGATCTCACGGGTTTGAGTTCAAGCCCCTTGTCGGGCTCTGTGCTGACAGCTTGGAGCCTGTTTCGGATTCTGTTTCTCCCTCTCTCTCTGCTCTTCCCCTGCTCGTGCTCTGTCTCTCTCTCTCTCAAAAATAAATAAATAAACATTAAAAAAATTAAAAAAAAAAAAAGAAATTGAATCTGTAGTCAATGCAACACACACACACACACACACACACACACACCTCTTAAAAAAAAAAAAAGAAAGAAATATCTAGGCCCAGATGGTTTCACTGGAGAGATCCACTCAATGTTTATTAGGAGAATATGTAGAAGAATTAATACCAATTCTATACAATCTCTTTCAGAAAATGGAATAGGAAGGAACACTTCTCAACATATTTCAGGAGCTTGGTATTACCAGACCCAGACAAAGACAGTACCAAAACACAACACAATAGACATATTTCATCTAAGTTATCAAATTTGAGGGCATGGAGTTGTTCATGATATTCCTTTATTATCCTCTTGATGCCCCTAGGATCAATAGTAGTGGTCCCTCTTAAATTTCTGATATTGGTAATTTGTATCTTCTTTCTTTTTGTTCTTGGTTAGGTTGGCTAGAGATCTGTTTATTATTACCTTTTCAAAGAACAATTTGTGGGGTTCATTGATTTTCTCTACTGTTTTCCTGTTTTCAATCTCATTGATTTCTGCTCTAATTTTTATTATTTTTCTTTTGCTTGCTTTAGGCTTAAATTGCCCTTCTTTCTCTAATTTTGTAAGATGAAAGCTTAGATTGATTTCTGATCTTTCCTCTTTTCCAATATATGCACTAGTGCTATAAACTTCCTCCTAAGCACAGTCTTCACTGCACCCTACACTTTTGATAACTTGTATTTTCACTTCCGTGTAGTTCAAAATATTTTAAAATTTCTCTTGAGATTTCTTCTTTGATCCATGTTATTCAGTAGCAGATTGTTTAATAATATCCAGGACTTTCCCAACTATCTGTTATTGGCCTCTAATTTAATTCCATTGTGTTTTGAGAACATACTTTGTATGATTTCTATTCTTTTAAAAATCTGTTCAGGTATGTTTTTTAAAAAAAATTTTTTTTTAACGTTTATTTATTTTTGAGACAGAGAGAGACAGAGCATGAACAGGGGAGGGGCAGAGAGAGAGAGGGAGACACAGAATCAGAAGCAGGCTCCAGGCTCTGAGCCATCAGCCCAGAGCCCGACGCGGGGCTCGAACTCACGGACCGTGAGATCGTGACCTGAGCTGAAGTTGGACGCTCAACCGACTGAGCCACCCAGGCGCCCCAATTCAGGTGTGTTTTATAGCCTGGAATGTGCTCTATCATGAATGTTCCACATAAGCTTGAGAAGAATGCGTATTCTGCTATTTGTTGGATGAAGTATTCTATAAATGCCAATTAGATCAAGCTGATTGCTGGTATTGTTCAACTATATCCTTACTGATTTTTCTGCCTGTTTGACTTATAATTACTGAAAGAGAGGTGTTGAAGTTTCCAACTATAACAGTGTATTTGTTTATTTCTCCTTGGAGTTCTACTGGTTTTTGCCTCACACGTTTTGACACTCTATTGTTAGGGGCATATATATTAAAGATTATTATGTCTTCTTGGATAATGGACTCCTTTATTATTATTTAACAATCTTCTTTATCCCTGATAATGTTTCTTGTTCTGAAGTCTGCTTTATCTGAAATTAATGTAGCTATTCCAGCTTTCCTTTGACTGTGTGAACATGGTATGTCTTTCTCTGTCCCTTTATTGTTAAACTATCTTCGGCTTTATATTTAAAGTGGGGTTCTTGAGGCACCTGGGTGGCTCAGCTGGTTGAGCGTCTGACTTTGGCTTAGGTCATGATCTCACAGTTCACAGGCATGAGCCCCACGTTGGGCTTTGCACTGATAGCACTGAGCCTGCTTCGGATTCTCTGTCTCTCTCTTTCTCTGCCCCTCCCTGCTTGTGTTCTCTCACTCTCAAAAATGAATAAACATTAAAAAAAATTTAATAAAAAATAAAGTGGGGTTCTCTTAGACAACATATACTTAGGTCTTTGTTTTTTTTGTTTTGTTTTATTTTGTTTTTTGTCTACTCTGACAGTTCCAGTCTCTTAATTAGAATATATTTAGGCCATTCACATTTAAAGTCATCATTGATATAATTGGCATAATATCTACTATGCTTATAACTATTTTCTATTTGTTGTACTTGTTCTTTCTTTTCTTTCTTTCCCTCTTTTTCTGCCTTCTTTTGCTTTGAGCACTTTACATGATTCTATTTTCTCTCCTTTCTTAGCCTACCAATTATACTTCTTTTTAAAAAAAATTTAGTCATCTCCCTAGAGTCTGTAATATATATTTACAACTATTTTAAGTCCCCTCTCAAATACTACTATGCCAGTTCAAGAGTAATACATGTAACATATAAAGGACCCATAGCCCCCACAAAAATAGACACAGAAATCTTCAACAAAATATTATCAAATATTCAACCCAAAATTACATAAAAAGTGTTAAACACCAAAACCCAGTGGGGTTTATTCAGGCATGCAGGCCTACTTCAATATTCAAATATCAATTAATATAATCTACCATAGTAATGAACTAAAGAAGAAAAAAATCACATGACCATATTGACTCATGCAGAAAAATCATTAGACAAAAGCCAATGCCATTATTATAAAAACTCTCAACAAACTAGGAATAGAGGGTAACTTTGAACTTGATATAGAGCATCTACAGAAAACCTACAGCTAACATCATATTTACTGGTGAAAGATAAGATCAAGAATAAGGCAAGGATAACTGCTCTCATTACCTTTATGCAATGTGGTGCTGGAAGTTCTAGCTAGCAAAATAAGACAAGAAAAGGAAATTAAGGTATTACAGATGGGAGAAAATATTTTCAAATCATACATGTTACAAAGGACTTGACTCTAGAATATATAAACAACTCTCAAAACTCAACAGTAACACCAACATTCTTCACAGAGTTAGAGCAAACAATTCTAAAATTTGGATGGAACCAGAAAGGATCCCAAATAGCCAAAGTAACATTGAAAGAGAAAACCAAACCTAAAGGCATCACAATTCCAGACTTCAAGCTGTCTTACAAAGCTGTAATCCTCAAAACAGTATGGTACTGGCACAAAAACAGACACATAGATCAATGGAACAGAATAGAGAACCCAGAAATGGACCCACAAACATATGGCAAACTAATCTTCAACAAAGCAGGAAAGAATATCCAATGGAAAAAAGACAGTCTGTTCAGCAGATGGTGTTGGGAAAACTGGACAGTGACATTGCAGAAGAATGAACCTAGACCTCTTTCTTTCTTTCTTTCTTTCTTTCTTTCTTTCTTTCTTTCCTTCTTTCCTTCTTTCCTTCTTTCGTTTTTTAATTTTATTTATTTATTTTGAGAGAGAACACAAGCAGGGGAGGAGCAGAGAGAGAGAGAGAGAGAGAGAGAGAGAGAGAATCCCAAGCAGGCTCCGTGCTGTCAGCGCAGAGCCCGACATGGGGCCCGATCCCAGGAACCATGAGATAATGTCCTGAGTTGAAATCAAGAGTTGAATGCTCAACCAACTGAGCCACCCAGGTGCCCCTAGACCACTTTCTTATACCATACACAAAATAAACTCAAAATGGATGAAAGCCCTAAACATAAGACAGGAAACCATCAAAATCCTGAAGGAGAAAACAGGCAACAACCTCTTTGACCTCCACCTCAGTAACTTCCTACTTGACACATCTCCAGAGGCAATGGAAACAAAAGCAAAAATGAACTATTGGGACCTCATCAAGATAAAAGCCTTCTGCAAAGTGAAGGCAACTGTCAGCAAAACTAAAAGGCAACCAATGTAATGGGAAATGATACTTGCAAGTGACATATCAGATAAGGGTTAGCATCTAAAATCAGTAAGGAACTTATCAAACTCAACACCCAAAAAACAAATAATCCAAATGGGCAAAAGACATGAATAGACACTTTTCCAAAGAAGACATCCAAAAGGCTAACAAACACATGAAAATATGCTCCCCATCACTCATCATCAGGGAAATAAAAATCAAAACGACAATGAGACACCACCTCACACCTGTCAGAATGGCTAAAATTAACAACTCAGGCAACAACAGATGTTGATGAGGATGCAGAGAAACAGGAACCCTTTTGTACTGCTGGTGGGAATGCAAATTGGTGCAGCCACTCTGGAAAACAGTATGGAGGTTCCTCAAAAAATTAAAAATAGAACTACCCTACGACCCAGCAATTGCACTACTAGGTATTTATCCAAAGGATACAAAAATGCTGATTTGAAGCACATGCACCCTAATATTTATAGCCGCACTATCAACAATAGCCAAAGTATGAAAAGAGCCCAAATGTCCATCAACTGATGAATGGATAAAGAAGATGTATCAATATACATTATAGAATATTACTATATTACATTATAAATCTTACTCAGCGATCAAAAAAAAAATGAAATCTTGCCATTTGCAACAACATGGATGGAACGAGTGTATTAGGCTAAGTGAAATAAGTTTGTCAGAGAAAGACAAATATCATGTGATTTCACTCATATGTGGAATTTAAGAAACAAAACAGATGAACATAGGGGAAGGGAAGGAAAAATAAGATAAAAACAGAAAGGGAGACAAACGATAAGAGATTCTAAAATATACAGAACAGACTCAGAGTTGCTGGTGGGGTGTTGGGTGGGGGGATAGGCTAAACGAGCAATGGGCATTAAGGAGGGCGCTTGCTGGGATGAGCACCGGGTGTTATATGTAAGTGATGAATCACTAAATTCCTGAAATCATTATTACACTGTATGTTAACTAACTTGGATTTAAGTAATAATTAATTAATTAATTTTTAAAAACTCAGCAGTAGACAAACAATCCAATTAGAAAATGGACAAAAACCAGATGTTTTATCAAAGAGAATACAGAAATGGCAAATAACACAATAAAATATGTTCAGCATCAATAGCCATTAGGGAAATGCAAGTTAAAACCATGATGAGGTATCACTACACACTTACGAGAATCATTTTAAAAAATAGTGACCATAGTGGGGCGCCTGGGTGGCACAGTCAGTTAAGCATCCAACTCTTGATCTCGGCTCAGGTCGTGATCTCACAGTTTGTGCGTTCCAGCCCCACATTGGGCTCTGTGCTCATGGCGTGCAGCCTGCCTGGGATTCTGTCTCTCCTTCTCTCTGCCCCTCCCCTGCTTGTGCCCTCTGTCTTCTCTCAAAATACATAAATAAACTTTAAAAGGTTTTAATAAATAAAAATAAAAAATAGGAACCATACCAAAAGCAGATCAGGAGGCAGAAAAAACCGATCATTCATACATTGCTGGTGAGAATGTAAAATAATATAGTCACTCTGGAAAATAGTTTGTGTCTTCTTAGAAAACTAAACAGACACTAGCAATCGCACTCCTTATGGAGAAATGAAAACTATGTCCATGCAAAAATCCATACATGAATGTTCACAGCAGCTTTACTTGTAACAGCTCTAAATTAGAAACAACTCGAATGTTCTTCAGTAAGGGAATGGTTAAATAAACTGTGGTACATTCTATACTCTGGAATAAAACTCAACAACAAAAAACCCAAACTATTGATACATGCAATAACTGAGTGGATGTTGAGGGCATTCTTCTGAGTGAAAAAAAAAAAAAAATGCCAAACTCGAGCCAGAGCAGGCAGAGGAGCCAGGAGTAGTGGGGTGGACAGAAGGGAGAGGGGGGAGCGAGTGTCCTTCACAGCTTCCCTCTCAAGCCACCCCCAGGTTTCTGGCCTGGGTCACAGCATGTTAACCTCCCCCCTTCACCCTAATAATAAAGGACATTGACATGCACGAAGTTGTTCTGCAGCCTAGGCTTGGTCCATCACCCCTAAAAGGCAGAGCTAAGCACCCTCTACGCACGTGTCTCCGCCCTAGAGGCGGTGTATTGGAGAGTGGTTCTCACACTCGGCTGGGTATCAGACCGGCCAGCTGAATGGGGTGGTGCCCGGGGAAGCTGTGTTCCACAGGCTCTTCCAATTCCTGATGTGGCCAGCTAGGCAGATCCTTCAGAGCAGCCCTCATCTCTCCCTGCTCTTCACCACAGCCCCTCCCTGTCCTCATCTCCTGCCGCCACTAGTCTCCCCTTCTCTCACCTCCTTCGGGCCCTTGCTCACATCTCATCTGGTCAGTGAATGCTTCCCGTTCCATCCATTTTAATATGGCAAACATTCTGCCATTGCTCTCCCACTGCCCTCTGCCCCGTTTACTTTTCTTCTCACACTTATTTCCCTCTGACAGGACAGTGGTGTGCTGGAACTGACTCATAAGAGCTTGCAAAAGCCTATTACACTCTTACAAGCTCTGCTGGCTGGTTGTTACACCTAGCCATCATTAAAAATCAAATTACACAAACTTAATTAAATTAATGATATTAAAAACAAAGGCAAAAAATGCTCAAACTCATCACTTCGTAATTGTTTGCTACCTTTTGCTATTTATTATCTATGTTCCTGAGAGTCTTCACTGTTGTGGAAATATATAATCATATGCTACTATGCATTTCCATTCAATTCTCTATTCAGTGACATCTCATTGGTAGCTTGAATTCAGCCCTGGTAGGAGTATTCACACCCAAACATAGGTACGTTATAAATCAGGTTTATTATTTTGTCGATTGTCTGCACCAGGGGTTGATCATGGCCCAAATCCAGCCCAACTACTTTTGTAAATAAAGTTTTATTGCAACACAGCCATGCCTACTCATTTGCATACTATCTGTGGCTGCTTTCACCCTACGATAGCAGAGCTGAGCAGGTACAATTATATGGCCTACAAAGCTTGACCTGTTTACTATCTTGCCCTTTACAGAAGAAACTTGCCCACCCATGGTCTAGCCTTAACATCTAATGGAGGAGATGTTAATAATGCAATTAAATGTAAACACATATGTCCTGTCTCTAACTACTACATTGTAAACAGCACACACACCAAAAAAAATTGAGAAAACATACTGCCGGTATTTGAAAACTGATCCAATACAGCAAATAAGTCGATATGTCATTGGTGAATAAGTGAAATTCCAACATTTTATTCTTTCACTTTTTTACTTTCTTCCTCCTGAAAATGTCAACATTTATGTTGGAGCTACATTTGTTCATCCATAACAACCATAGATTGGCTATGGATAGGAGTTAGGCAAGACCCAGGAAAAGCATACTGTTAAGAATGAACTGGCTCTTTGGAATTTACAATAAAGAGTATTGTAGAATTTTATTATTTTATATTTGTATCAGTAAAATTTATAATACACACACATAGGTAAACACATTTTGCTTTACAAGCACGTGTACTGTTTTGTTTCCCCTCCAGCAGAATGTAAACTCCTTGAGAGGAAGAATGTTCTTTTATCCCAGTGCTTAGAACAACACCTGACATGTAGCACGTGCACAGTCAACATAGGACGGGAGAGAACAGATGAGCATAGTTAGGAACCCCTGGTTTCATGCATTGACTGTCAGACCTTAAATTTCCAGCTCCACCATTATCCACATGTGTGGCCTTGAGTAAATTATTTAACCCCTTTGAACCCTGGCTTCTTTATTTAAAAAGAGGAGACAATTCTCTCACCTCACAGGGAGGTAAGAGAATGCCTCTACCTGGCACCTACTAGGGTTTTCCACGAATGGGAGTTTCCTCCTCACCCTCCACCCCTGCCACACACATACTCCTTGGAGACCCAGCCCTGCTGCTGTCACAAATTTCAGTGATGTCACAGCCCCCCTTCCCTGGAAGCTCCAGCACAGCCCTCTTGACAGCCAGCCTGAGTGCTGGCCGAACTGAGAGGGGCAGGGTGCAGGTGGTGCCTGATTCCAGTCTTGCCCCAGATATCTGTCTTTGAGGCCTCAAGGCCCCAGTATGAGTCCATCAGCAAGGAAGAGGCCCAAGAATAGAATGGTTTCCAAGGTTGGAGTTGGGAACGGACACGGAGGGGGTCCAGCCACACCCAGAGCAGGGGCCATCCAGCCTGGGGGAAAGGGAGAGGTGAAGGGTGAAGAGAGAGCAGGAGAGTTAGAATGGTCTCCCCATTTCTGCCCCAAACCAAGACAAAAATCCCAGTCTAAGTTTGGTCAAACCACGCTCAGCCAAATGGAACAGCATAATGGAGGTGTTCAGGGGGATTCCTCCTATATTAGCGCTCTCTCTGTGTCTCTGTGTCTCTCCGTCTCTCTGTCTCTCTCTCTCAGCTACAAGATGAAGAACCACGGGACAAGATACAGCAACCTGTCAGCAAAGCAATTAGGCGGAACCGACTTAAGATGGTGAGATGCCCCATTTTGGTCCCTCCTGGTTGCCAGGCTTCTAGTGACCCAGAAGTCACCAGGCCCAGCCCTGACCTGAGTTGAGCCAAAGTCTAGGTGGGTTGTGGGAGACTACAGAAAGCTGAAGCTTCTCTCTTCCTTGTTTCTTGACCCCGGCAGGTATTAAAAAACTTGTCGCTCTTGAAGCTGCTCAAGAGCTCAAACCCCCGGATCCAAGAACTGCATAACTTGGCCAAAAGGTGTTGGAATTCGTTGCTCAGAGTTCCGAAGATCCTTGGGATCTCCACCAGGTGAGCTTGGCCCACCATGCCCCCACCACGGACCCTACAGCTATCTTTACTAGGAATAGGCACAATCTATATATGCTAAGAAATTAAGAAAACCTAATTTTTACAAAGGCTCTGTGAGAAAGGTATTTATTAGCCCCATTTTACTGATGGGGAGCTGAGGCTCAAGAGATAAAGTGACTTGTCCCAGCTACCTGAGCTGGTAAGTGGCAGAGCTAGGATCTGAAGCCATTCCTGTGTGATATCAGAGCTGTGGTCCTAATCATGGTCACAATCATCCAATTATGGGACTAACCACCAGCCAGGGCACCACCCAAGCAAGAGGGGCCGCTCATCCTCCTCACCCTCAAGTCCACACAATGCAGAGATTCACCTGCAGACCAGTCACCTTACTAAGGCTTGGCTTCCTCATAAATCACACCAGAATATTAAGAAAGTTGACCTTAGGCACCTGCTAAGTGCCAGGTATATGCTAAGCACTTCACAAGCATTTCCCAGTTACATAATTCTTCACAATTAGGTAGATAGAATTATCCCAGTTTTACAGATGAGAAAACTAAGGCTCTTAGAGGTTGAATTTCTTTCCCCAAATGCACAGATGGTAAGAGGCAGAAGCGAATTTGAACGCCAGTTTGTCGACCTTGAAAACCTTTGCTTGCAAAGCCACTCGGCCACTTCACTGTCCCCTACTTTGGGGAACTGGCGTGTAGCAGGCATTCAAGTCATAATGGTGGCTGTTAACAGTACTGTCATTATCTTGAGGCTGAGTCCTCACTGATTCACACACTGAGCTAGGACAGTGCCATCACTGTGCAGAGAACCCAATGGTTCTCTACAGAGAACAGACACCCTTGGGGAAGGTCTCCTGCCAGCACTGAATACCTCTGGTTAACACCCCCTCTCTGGGCTCCTCACTCTGAGCTGGCCTCCTAGATGCCGGCAATCAGGAAACACTGAGCTGGTAAGGTCAGGCCTATCTCATCCCACAGTTTCCCAACCTGTTCAAAGCAGCACAACCTCTCTTCAAATATCTGTCCTCAAGCCCCAGCTGTGTTGTTGGGTGGAAAGGTATCCTGCCCTCACCCTGCCCCTCCCAGAGCGGAGAGGGCATTTGAGATACCTCCCCAGAACCTTAAGGTTTCTTGGAACACACTTTGAAAACACTGGACTAGTTCACCCCTTCACCTGAAATCCAGAAAGGAAGAACCCTGGCCAGTAGCCCATGCAGACAACATACAGTCCTAGGGGTCCTAGCAACCTCTGCTGGCCCTTCGCCCATCCTTATCCCATCCCGTGCCTCCAGGCACATCCCCTGGTGGTGAAGCTTCTCTTCTGGTCCTCTCTAGCTTTCCCCCCTGAGCTGGCCGCGTAGCAACTCTCTCAGGGTTGGAGGGTCAGGGCCTTAGTCCTGCTCTGCTGACTGTCTTCCCTCCCCCTGCCAGGAGCAGTAATGTCTGCGATAGAGTGGAACAAGGTAATGAAGAGCTCCAAGAAGCTGGGTGCCCCGAGAAGACACGGGAATCCAAGAAATTACAGTCCACAGGGGAGCTCAAGCAGGGGTTGGGGGAGAGGAACAAGGCACAGGAGTCACCTGCAGCAGTGCTCCAGGGCAAAGAGCAGATGGAGCCTGAGCTCCCAAGGACATCGAAGGATCATGGCCTGACCGCTCTCCCTGGAGCCCAGGGAAGGCAATCACCTAAAGGAGAACCCCGCATCATCTTCCTGAAGACCTACCAGCACAAAACTCCCATGGGGGACAAGCAGCAGCTGGAGGCAGCTGACCAGTGGATCTGGTTTGAGGGGTTGCCCACCCGAATCCACCTCCCCGGGCCTCGCGTGATGTGCAGATCGTCCACCCTGCGCTGGGTCAAGCGCTGCTGCACGCGCTTCTGCTCTGCGTCACTCGAGCTGCCCATGTGCCATCCGTACAGAGTGTGACGACACCACTGCCAGGCCGGGGTGAGACCTGGGCCCAAGGGAGGCCTGGAGATGGGTCCCGGAGTCAGGGGCTCACGATCCAGACTCTTGGGGACTGTGGCTAGCAGTGCTGGGGGGGCTCCTCCCTGCATGCTGGGGGGAAGCCATTGACCAAGGCCGCATGGCAGGGAGATGACTAGGCTGGGGCCTCTCAAGATCCAAGCAGGGGTTCTGGGGAGGGGCACTGGAAGGTGGGTTCTAAGGTGGGTCATCTCACTGCCTGGAGGCCTCAAGAGGGTCCACAACTGCTATGGCTCAGAATCTCAGTCAGGAGTCTGAGTAAGGGACTTCAGGGATTTCCAAATGAGGAGGGGGGGGGGGGAAGGGGGGGCAGTCAAGTAGATCTCTGCTGTATCCTTTCCCCTTAGACCAAACCATCACCCACATTTGTTGCATTTATTCATGCCTCATATAAGATTGACTCTGAACAAAAAGTTCCTTAGTGAAAGAAAGAAAGAAAGAAAGAAAGAAAGAAAGAAAGAAAGAAAGAAAAGAAAAGAAAAAGAAAAAATACTTCACCAATTGAGGTCCCAAGAGAGGAAGGGGTGATGGGCTTGGGGATCCAGCTGAAAGGGAGGCTTCCCCTTCACAAAACCCCCATCCCCAACCTGCTGGACTTAGGGCGCCCTGGTCCCTGAGCCCGCTCCCGGGGCGGCAGCGCCCCCTAGCGGCCGTCTTGGCTCCTAACACCAAGGTCTCTGCTCACAGGTGGTGTGACCTTGGACGGGAGCCAGAGGTGTGACAACGGAGACGTCGCAATCATCTGAGCGGGAGGGATGGGCGGGAAAATTCACGAGTGTACAAATAAAATCTCCCATAGGGACTGAAGAATATTACCGCCAGTTCTTCCTGTTTGGGGCTGGAAAGGATGGAGGAAAGAGGCCCTCAGCGGAGGTGGGGAGGAAAAAGTGTGCATCACGATTTTACGTTTCTTCCACTCCATTCCCAGGTCCCTATGGTCAGTCTAGAACGTGGCACCCAGAAGCCAGCGAGCTACACCCCTCCCCACCTCTGCGAGCTGGCCTCTCGAAGGATGCATTCTATGAAGTCACAGAAAGGGAACATCTGTCGGGTGCTTTCTGGGTGACCGGTACCTCACAATGGCCCTGCAAGCCGAGGAGATGAGGAGACCGTGACGCCGAAACAGAAGGTGATTTGGCCAGGCTCACACGACTAGGGGGTGGCGGGGCCAGAACTCTAATCTAGAAGTGCTGGCTGCTCCCCATTCCACCTTCCGAAGAAAGGAAAAGGCACAAGGGAGCATCCAGCCCGAATTCATGCGCATTGCGGCCCGGTTATTGCAGCATCGGCTGTCAACAAACCGGCAGCAGCTGAGCCTCAAAATGTGCCCAGCCTGGGTCAAGGAAAGCACCCAGTCAGGCCCCGAGTCAGTACTTCCCTACAGCTGCCAGATGACACGGCACGCCCACCCTCCAATCCCAAGCCCAGTCGCCCCCTGTCTGCAGGAGCCATAGCCCTGAACACGCAGTTGGGGAGAGGAAAAACCAGGGAGCCGGGGTTTCTGGGGATCTTCCCCTAGAGGCGGGCTGCGCGGTGTGGCGCCCTCAAGAAAGCAGCGCAGCGATCAAGGGGCGCAGAGCCCTCCCGGGAGGGACCCAGGCAGTGGTGGAGAGGCCTAGATGCGGAGGAAGGGCAGGAGGGCCTCCCCGGTACACGCCTGCACCCTCCTAGGCCCCAGCGCTCCACTCCGTGACTGCGTCCAGCGGGCCTAGCGGGCCTGCACCGGCACAGAACGACCCCGTAGCCCTGGGCAGCGCGGCCACGGCCGGCCTGAGCCTGCGGGTGTGGGGCTGCTCGGTGCCGCCCCGCTGGGCTCTCCGTGAGCCGGCGCCTGGGCGCCACGATCCCCACTCCCGCCTCCCCTACCTCTACAGAGCCACTCCCCGCGCCGCCTCCACCCCGCAGCCTCCACTCCAAGCTGTCTCTCCGCCCGGCTTGCACGCCGGCCCACTTCCTGCGTCGTCGCCATTTCGGTTCTTTTGCTGGACATCCTCAATCCCATCAGTCTTCAAAAATACCCCTACTCGATCTTTCCCCCCCAAGCCCCTTCCATTTCATCAACCTTGGCCTGAGGTTTGTCCCAAACGCTGTCAGCAAGCAATCAGGGCAGCGCGCTCCCAACCAAAACACACCGTGTTGGGGACCCCCTGCACTCGTCCTCATGGGAGCCCACCCAGGGGACCCCAAGTGGGTAAGGTGTGAGCCTGAGCAAGACTGGCAGCTACCGCTTTGCCACATAGACAGTCAGAGTTGGGTCCAGGGTCAGCGTCAGCTGATGGACTGTGTCTGTGTCCTGAGGCTGGGATCTGTCATGTCCAGGGCACCTCTGGGCGCTGGGCAGGGGGCCGGGGGGGGGGGGTGGGGGCGGGGGGGGGGTGGCAGGGAGGCAAGGATGCAGGCACTTCGGCCTCAGGCAATGTGCCTCCCACAATCCCACAGCTGGGTTGTCCCCTTACCACCTTCCCTGTGCTTGACCACTCCAATCTGAGGCTTCTCTTCTGGGCTCAGTTAGAGCCTGCTTTTTGGGGGCAGGAGGCTGCAACAGATCTCAGAGATCACAAACCACTCCAGAAATGGCTCCCTACCAGTTAACTGTGGGAAAAATTAACTTTAAAGTGTTGGATTCAGAGTGACTTTTAAGAAGTCACATGACCTCTCTGAGCCTATTTCATTTTTTTATAAAATAGGGACAGATATGGGGCGCCTGGGTGGCTCAGTCAGTTGAGCGTTCGACTTTGGCTCAGGTCATGATCTCAGGGTTCATGGGTTCCAGCCCCACATGGGGCTCTGTGCTGACAGCTCAGAGCCTGGAGCCTGCTTCGGATTCTGTGTCTCCCTCTCTCTCTCTCTGCCCCTCCCCTGCTCATGCTCTATCTCTCTCCCTCTCAAAAATAAAGAAACGTAATAAGAAAAATTTTTTAAATAGGAATTGATACTAATATCCATTCCAGAGGGCTCTGTGCAAATCAGGCTTGATGCAGGTAAAGCCAGTTTGTAGGGTGTTGAACAAATGTCCTTTTTTTCCTGCCTTCTTCCTGGACCTGTGCCATAATAAAGCCCCTTGCTTCCCACTCAAGCACTTACCTAACTGCTCACCTTTAAGGGAATTAGCTGCTTGTTAAAAAGCCAATCTTAGGTTCACGTTCACGACCTTTTGATATAATGCCACCTGGATTCCAGAGACTGTCCCTCTCCTACTCTGAACCACCTGCCACTAAACATGATTGGAATGTGCAGAGGATGAGGCTGTTGAGGCAGACAGACCTAGCTTCTCACCAGCTGTGTGATGCTAGGGAAAGTTGTTTACTCCTAATCCTCAGTTTGTCTGCAAAATGGGGAAATAGTGGTGCCTCGCTCATTGGATTAAGTGAGAATAAGTCACTCTGCAGTGCATGGCACATAGGAGTGCAGTACTCGGTAGGTATACCCTGATCACGGGCAAGCCTACCTCCCCATCTAACAGCTGAAAACACTGAGGCTTGGAAGAAAGGTGTCTCCTCCATAAAAGGAGGAGGGATGGGGCAGTGGCCCAGTAACTGCTTAGATTTCTGGATGCCGCCATCGGTTAAATGCTTTGCACCCATCTCATTGAATCCTCACAACACAGAGAGGTGTATCTTATCCTCATTTTAGAAACAAGGAAAACTACGCTGGGGTGGGGGTGGGGGGTGGGTGGGAGTTAAACAGCTTTTCCAAGGCCTCACGGCTAGTAATGCAACCCAAGACTTCACCCCGCACTCCAGTGCGGCTCTCTCGTCATCTAGCCTTGGCCCCTACAATTCTGCCTTGCCCTGGGAGTGGCAGGACAGGGATCCAAACTCTCAGCAATCTGGACCCACTCCTGGCTCAAGGCTGTTTTCACCGCCACTTGCTACTTTCTTTACAGAAACCTTCAAGCAAGGCTTTGATTCCCTCTCCACAGAGGGCCTCTTTTGTGCTCTGAATCCACCCCCACTTCCCTTGCCCCCAAGGCTCTGTGCTCCTTGGGCTACAGATACAGGGAGGAGATCCATGTCTGTGCACAGACTGCCCCTGGGGACTGCCGGAGGAAGTTACTCTGATCTGGGAGTCACTGAGCAGTCGAAGAAACTCTGCATCCACAGGAGCTGTGCCCCCATAGGATTCATGGGGACCTGGAGCTTCCCACCCCATCACCCCCCACTTGCTGGCTGCCATCCTGGCCCCCATTTAGCTCTGATCTGGAAAGAGCTGCCTAGAACTAGGGGTTAGGGGCACCCTCTGAGTTAGACATCCCTTTCTCCTTTCCCATCTTCCTTCTGGGTCATAAATGACTTTGAGCACCACCTATGTACTCATCTCCACTTATCTTCTCCAAAGGGAAGTTGGGAAGTGGCGGGGAAGGGGGGTGGGATGAAGAGATGTTCAGACTTTAGACTCCTAGAAAGTCAAGAGATAACGCCATCTCCGTGGCTGGGTGGTGGTAACTCTCCCTTAGCCTCTGGAAATAAAAACTTCCTGCAGTTACCTGTTCATTTGGAAATGTGGCCATATTTCATATATCGTCTACCAGTTTTTCTTAGAAAGCTCGCAATGTTTACAAAGCACTACGTATCCTTTGTATTTAAAACAATACAGTAGGATGCAGAGGTATGATTATGAAGTGACAGACTTGCACGTCCTTTAACTATTAATGTCTTCAGAACGAGTTTATTGTCAGAACCAGAGCCCAAATCCTGGGTCTGCCAGCTCCTAACACATAACCTTGGACAAATGCCTTAGTTTCCTCATCTGTAAGATACGGATGGTTCCTTCCTATTTCCAAGTGTTGCCGTGAAGATTAAGTGAGCAACATGTAAAGTACTTAGCCCACTGCCGGACATCTATTAAGCACAGCTACTTGGGGAAACAATGGTGCCTCGCTCATTGGACCTGCGACCAATGGACAGCGACCTGCACAGCTACTTATTACTAACATGACAAACGTGTTCCTGCCACTGCCCAGTTCTCTCAGGAACTTGCCTCTAGACACTGCTTTTATGGTCACTTTAGAAATCGTAACAATTTCATTAAGGTCACAGATTTTTCACCCCCAACTGTCATTCAGCTCAGTCACTGTATTGTTGGGGAAAAGAAATCGGCTCCCCTGACTCCGGGCAAAGTTTGGCCAACTTTGGCAAAACCAAATTACCACTCAAGGGGCAAAGATTCATCATTACAGAAGATATGCAGAAGAACAGGCACAGTTCTCTGAAGGAAACTCCCAGAGAGGTGAGCCAACACGGTTGGGGCAACCAGCCCACAGCTGACCAGGGGAGACTGCAGCCACATGACATGTGCTCTGGTGCCCTACCCGAAATAACATTAGCCACATGCCTTTATGGTTTGCGATGTCTGGGGGAAATCCATCCACCCGAGGGGAGTCTTCTCAGCTGGTCCTACCTCCGGGACCCTGTAGCCAGGATCCGAGTCCCATTAACCATCTGCTTCCTTCCAGCCTGGCCAGAGCACCAAGTGACTGAGGTGCCTCACCCTCGCACTTTCCCGTCTCCACTCAGGCACGTTCAGTCTTAAACCTTCATCCTGTCAGCCTCACCTCCCTTTTCTGCAGGGCTGGGGCCCAGGAGGCTAGAAAGGCTCCCTGGGCAGAGCGCAAAACCCATTTGTGAAGACCTAACACTGTAAGCTGCAAGCTGACTGCTCTCTTGGGCAGGCTCTGGGCGACCCAAAGAGGAATACTGATGGTTTCAATACAGAAGTGGGTCTAGACCAAGTGTATTCCACTGGACACATTCAGAAATCAATGGCAAGAGAGAAAGGACACTGAGTCATGGCACTTCACCCAAGACATAACACAGGAGGCTGCAGATGAAGGGGGTAGGACATAGGAGTTCCCCACACCTAGTATTTTAACCAAATGAAAGAATAATCTGGGGTCTAGGAGAGAAAGTGACCTAGTCATTCTTTACAGCTCCCCGTCTGACCGTGTGGGTCTCTCGCCGGCCCAACTGCGGCACTACAAAGTAAGCACAGGCAGAACCGTGGAAAATACTGTATTTATGTACATAGGAGGGACAGCTGCAAGCCCCTAACAGAGGACAGGCCACCCCAAAGAAAAATCTTAGCAGCAAATTTCTATCTCCCTCAGCACTCCCAGCACAGCTCAAGTTGGAAGGCTGGGCCTCCTGTCTCTCGGCACCCATCATACCCTTCCCACTGTAGAATTCCCAGTAAGGCAGGGAAAAGGAACTATTGCCAGAAGTGAGGCCCGGTGGGAGCTGGGGTGCCTAGTCATTCCTAGAGAAGAGGCAGTGACTCTATCGTGAGGGGTGGACCAGGAGCAATGCTGGGACTTCTTCTCCGGGTCCTATGGCCTGCTCTGTTGAAAGCTGGCAGTAGAGAGAACTGGAAGAAAGTTAGTCATGGATTCATGGGCGTGTGCACACATGCGTGCAGCAGGACACGGGTTGTGCGTCTTCCTTGTGCTTGATGCCTCCGTCTGCCGTCCTCTCCGTGACGGCAGCCTAATCCTCTGCACCTCTGCCTCTCTGTGGCTATGGATCCAGAAACCAAGTGTTTCTCCAAACAGAATAGCTGCGGTTCAGCAACAGGGCAAAGGTAACAGCTGTCTCGGGGGAGGTAAGACAGATGACTAGAAGAGTGGTTTGCTCCAATCAGATATCCTTGATTTGGTTCTTTTTTAAAATAACAGGCTGGTGACAGGTATAGTGGCTCAAGAATGACATGGTTCCAATTCTGTTATTACCCTGAAAGAGGTCCCCTTGCTGACCTCCCAGATAGCAACGCTTCAGCAGGCAGAGGCCATTCTTGCGGCTGTGGTTCTGACTGCTACCTGCCTTCTTGACAGGGCCTCACTATCTCTCCACCAACAAGACTTCACATTTCCAGGGTTCCTCTCACACCTGGGCTGGACCTCGTCTGGAGAGTCTGAACAGCCCAAGGTGTTGGGGGGCAGGGCGGGAGGGAAGGGTGCCAAGTGCCCAGCAGGGTGTCCAAAGGACCCGATTCTAGACATTGGATTTAGGGGCTGAGTTGAGGGGGATCTCCTTGAGCTCCGTCCGCATGCACAGGTACTCCCCGATGACAGCCATGAGCGCAATGCACACGGCTTGGACCAGCCACCAGGTCAGCGCCGAGGGGAAACGGGAGCTGTAGAACCAGCAGCCCAGGAGGTGAAAGAAATGGACAGTGACAGTGAAATCCAGACACTGCTTCCCTCGCCGGATGAAGTACAGCAAGCCCAGAGCACTGTGGGGAGAGGACAGCAGTGAGTTGTCACTGGGTTGTCCTGGCCTTAGATCATTTGGGGAGTAGGGACAATTAGGAGAACAGCATAGTGGTGGGAAGCAAGCAAGAGAAGCATGAAGCGGGGGTTCCACTATTAGATGCCTAGAGAGAGCTGGCAGGTAATGCGGGGGGAGGATCGGGCTGGGCAGAAGAAAAACCAAAGTACAAGCTTGATGAGAAATGGCGACTGTCACCCAGGGGAATCCTAGGGACTGGTGGGGACTGCAGCACCCTGAGGCACACGTGGACCATCCAAAGTGGGGACCACAGAGACCTGCAGCTGGGCAAATCCTCATGCCGGAAGGTTGGCCTGGGATCAGTCAATCTTCCCATTTTCCAAGAGAAGCCAGAAATCTGGATTTATTTTTTTAACATAAAATATCCTGACTTTCAACTCAGTGGAAAAATGTTTTAAATGCCACTTGGGGGATGGTAAAACAGAGCATAATCTAGGAGCCAAATTCAGGTCATAGTCAGCCCACCCGTTTTTCAGTCTCCAGTGTGAGGTTAAGAATAGTAATGTGCAAGGTACTGTTTTAAGTATTTCCCATGAATGAATTTGTTTCACCCTTAAAACTATGAAATGGGTAATATTATTCGCCTCATTTTACCAAGGAGGAGACTGGGGCTTAGATAGATCAACCTGTCCAAAGTCACGAGACTAGTGGGAAGCTGAGATTCAAAGCCAAGTAAGTCTGCCTCTACAGCCTGAGATCTTAACCATTATGCTAAACTGCCTCTCAAAGGGCAGGCAATGGTCACGGGTGACCTTAAATGTTACCCAGCCAAACCCCTCCGTGTACCAACGAGGTGCCCGAAGCCGAGAGAAGGGAAGTAACTCGGCCAATGGCACACAGACCACGAACAGAACCGACTTCTCCTGACCCCCAGTCCCACCCCTTCCTCACCTCGTTCCACAACAGGGAAGTGATCTGAGATGGAAGCTAACCCCCAGGCGGCATGCAGAGTGATGTAAGAGCTTTCCAGCTAAGTCAAACAGCAATGGAAGGAGCCCTATAATGGAGCCAGTCCCAGAACCGGCCTTTGCCACCCACTTTAGTCCACCATGCCCCAGGAATAAGTGCCAGCCTGTCTCATGTCCAAATTGAGGAAGTTAGTTCCAGTGCTAGGACCCCCAAAAGCTGGAGAGCAAAACTGGTGATACTCACCAGGTGAGGGCGTTGAGGATGAAGGACATCATGGAGAGCCGGCCTGGAGGGGTGGAAAAGCCCAGGATCTGAGGGGGAATCACAAATGGAAATATGCTGGAAAAGTGCCTTGGCTTGGCAGAGCTCCAGGCTCCAGGACCTCCCAAGGAACAATCATTCTTCCCAGAACACAAAGAAAATAGGTCCCTGCATCTGTGTGTCAGCTTATTTCCAACAAGGTGCTTTCACAGACCTCCACTAGAGTATCTCACTGGACCCCAAACAGCAGGCGGGAAGAGACTTACAAAGGAGAAGCAAAAGTTCAGAGAAGTAACTTGCCCAAAGTGATACAGTCAGTAAACTGCAAGAGTAAGGTCAATTACAGGGTTGAGTAAACTGAGACCCCACCAGCCAGACACCTAGTTTTGTAAATAAGGTCCCAGGGAAATGCTACCACACCTATTTGCTTAGTACTGATGCTGGCTGCTTTTGCACCACAATGACAGAGGTGAGTTGGTGAGAAATCTCCTGTTACCTTGCCGAGGGCTACACAGAGAAGCAGCAGCAGGAGCAAAGATTCCATTCCGGATCTCCTGGCTCTGAGAGCTGTGCTCATTACCATACACCACAGCTGCCTCTCAGATGCGAAGATCTCATAGCCCTCCTTGACTATAAAGCACTTTCATCTTCCTAGGCACCTCTGGGGTCTCTGGCCTTCATAACATTTTGCTGAGCATTATTCTGCCCAGTTTCCAGAAGAGAAAACCGGCTCAGAAAGGTGAAGCAACTTGCCCAGAGTCCCACGGCTAGTATATCTGGACCTAGATTGGACGCTAAACCTCTCTGAATCCAAAGTACAGGCTCTCTGCGTTGCAGTCCATAACCTCTCCACTACTGGTCTCATGATTTTGCAGACAGGAAAACTGAGGTTCAGAGGGGACAACACTTGGCCCACATCACACAGCTAGTAAGTGGAATTTCAACGGAGGCCTGATTCCAAAGTCTAAGCAGTTTCCATTATACCTCCGTGAATGTTCTTTTATCCACCCCCCTCTTCCGTTTGGCACCTGAGAATTTGGGGCCTAGGGAAGTGAAGTCACTTTCTCAGAGTGTCAGAGAGGAGATGCATCAGGTTGCCTGGAACGCAAAGCTGCTCCTTGACATCCAGGCCCTTTCCTTTGAATAATCTGCTTCTGTTAACAGTCACTAAATTTTATGGATAGGGCACCTGAGGCTCAGAGAGAGGAGATCCCTCCCCCGGGACCACAAAGTAAGATGGTGGTCCAGCCAGGTCTGGAGCCCAGTAGTGTCAGACCACAAAGTACACCCGACGAGGCCGAGACTCCGCCCGCGCTGGCCCAGAGACCCTACCTCGGCGTCGAACATCTGGTCCAGCGAGGGACTGCTGCGCACCAGCCCGTCCACCAGCGCCAGCCACAGGCCCAGCGAGCCGTAATAGACTGTCTGCATGAGGACGATCTGCGACAGGATCAGCAACGGGTCCCACACGTAGCTGCGGAACTGGCCCGCCATGCCGGCCCGCGGGGCCCGGCCGCCACCCGGGGCCTGGGTCAGCGCCGCCGCGCCATGGGCCCCGGGCCGCCCTGGCACCTGCGAGGACACACGCCGGGCCTCAGCCAGGGAGCCGTCACCATGGCAACGCCGCCCCGCCCGGGAGGAGGGACCGGGACGGAGGGGGCGAACCCATTCCGGGAGCGGGGGTGAGGGCGGGGCGGACAGACCCATTCCCAGAGTAAGGGGAAATCCTGCCCATTCCGGCTGCTCGGACCCCGCCCGTCCTCAGGCTTCTTCGGGGTCCACTTACCGGTGACGGACTCGAGGGTCGAAGTGTCCGAAGACGGCCCAGCCTCACCGACTGACCCCCTAAACAGCGCTGACAGACAGGACCATGGAGGAGAAGCCCTACCTGCCTAGAGAGGCAAAGATCCAGCTACAGCGGCGGAGCCGCGACCGCGTAGGAAAGAAGCGTTTCCGGGGAAGGCGGTGGAGGGGCGGGGCTGAGGTTGCGCAGGCGTAATGGACGCAATCTTCGGCCGAGCCACCTAAACTGGGTACGGGCCGCGGGGAAGCGAAGTATGCACATGCGCAAGATGAAGAATGAAGGCGAACGGAAGTGGGGCACGTTAAGCGGTAGAGCTTGCGTGCCCTCTACAGGGGAGTCTTGAAGACAAGAGGCGCAACCAGGAGATTAGGGAGCGGGGTGGGCAAGAGCAAGGGAAAGATGTTTAGGAATTAACAAGTAGATAAGTGCTGACTCTACCTTCCCTCTCCTAGTTAAAGTCTGGGATAACTTTAAATGAACCTGCCAGGTCTTCCACACATGATTTTGCCACGGTTCCCGTTTGACAGATGAGTAAGGCTCAGAAAAGGAAAGCAAGGTACCGCCTCAAAGAGTTAGAAGACAGAGTTAGTGGCAGTCAGGATTAGAATTCACGTGCCAACATCGCAGCATTGATTTCGTGCTACTGGATTACAGCAAGGTTTGGACACGTACGAATGGGAAAGTCCCTGCCCTCTGACACAACCTAATTATTAGAAAGGCAAAGTAGTGAATGTTTTATAATGTGGGTATCAGTTTGTATTTATATGTACATATAAACTTAAACTAGAAGACAGGACAGATTCTGAAATCATAACCTAGGAGCAGATTCTGACCCTGCCTTGCCTCCATGACTGCTTTCTTTCTGCCTTTTCTGAGTCCACATAGTGTAGACGGTCGGTAAATATTTGCTGAATGAGTCAAAACAGAGGAAGAATAACAGCAAATTGATGAATCACGTTCTTCCTGCCCCAGCAGATCAAAACCCCTTAACCTCATTGAGTCTAGAGCCCCCTTCTCCTGAATGTAAAGAAAGGAAGTAACCGGTTCCAGGAAAAGAATCTGGGTTTTAGAGCCAGCTCCACTAGCTGTGTGACTAGCAAGCTACTTCCTTCTTTAAACCCCAGCTTCCCTGATTATGAAATGAGGAGTTAGACAAGATTAACGTTTGCCAACATTCAATCTACCCTCCACTAATTAGTTTCCCATTAAAAAAACTTATAGAAGACTGATGTAACTGCCAATCAGAATTTCTGAACAGCATGTGATAATCATATTATCACTTTGAGTTGATACAATTCCAGACAAAAGTAAAGAAAGGTGAGACCTTATCAAGAGTAAGTATGTGATTTCCCTTATCATTAAGAAATACTGTAAACAGTTCCCTTGGACTCCAGTTTGGAAGTCATTAAGGCCCAAAGACTTCTGAGGTGCTTTCCAGCTCAACCATTCTTTTAGGTGCCTCAATTCAGATCAACAAATATATATTCAAATCCCTCCGGTCCACTGATTACTCGTGTGATCTAGTGTTCCCGAGAAAACATCTTCTGTTTATCAAGTACCTACATGATCGTGATCTTGTTTCATCCTCACAATCTGAGACAGTTGATATTATCCCTCTTTTTAAAAGTGAGGAAATGGAGGCTCAGAGAGGGGGCGTGCCTCTATGTAGGTAAGAGAGCTCATAAACTGAGCCGAGATTCAAACCCAAGACACCTCACTCCAAAACCCAGATAACGATTTCCGAAGAAAAAGATAAGAGTGAAATACGTGGTGGAGTGAGGAGGTCAGGAAAAGGGCTTAAGAAGTTTTACTTTGTTCCCGCAGGCAGCTTGGTTTCCCTTCCAAGTGCCAGAATGTTTGGCTTCTCCTGAGTCAGGCCCCCTCACGTCATAGCTGGGCTCTCTCCACCCGGCTCCTCCCACCTCCCACGGAGAGAAGGCCCTCCCTACCTACTCTCCTGAAATGGAAAATGCAGGTAGCCTGAGGTGTTAGGGCGCTGAATAGCTGGAGTCTGACGTCATTCCTGGAGCCCGGAGCTTGCCTCTGGGAAACCCCCGTGGGCCTGCGGGACAGCCTATTGCACTTTCCTTTTCACCTGTAGGAGTTCAGCTCTTGATCTCCCACCTTTCAAAACTTGGGAAATGGGGCACCATCCCATGTCTTAATTTGGATACAACAAGGAAACCAAGAGCTGGGGAAAACCACAGTAACTCCCTTGGCCAACCTCCTTGGCCCATTTTGAGAATCTGACCACAGGAAGCCTGGAGAAGAAGAATGAACTTTGAATTCAGACCACAAAGCCTGAACTAGGGCCCCAATGACCTGCCATGTGACCTTGGGTGAGTCCCATGCTGGGTCTTAGTATCCCAAACTACAAAATGAAAGAGGAGCATTGGACTCCAACTTCCAAATGCAATCCATGGCCTTGTGCCATCTGAATCACCTGAGGAACATATTATATTGTCAGATTTCCAGGCCTTGTTGGAAGCCAAAATCTGAATCTCTAGAAGCAGAATACAGAAATCTGGATATTTAAAGAGCTCCCCAAGTAATTCAGAGATAGCCAACATTTGGTAATTACAGAACAAAATGATCTGTAATTGACCTCAAACCAAACCCTCCTTCTAACAGAAAATTGCTCTGTGACCTTGCCGTGTCCATGACTCTCTTTAGGCCTCAAGGTTTTTTTCCATCTGTAATCTGAAGGGTTTGGACTAGAATAGCTGATCTCCAAGGGCCTTTCCCACGCTTTGTGGTTCCAAACTTATGAATGAAATTTTAAACTTTAGGTCAGAGACTGAATGACAAACAGCCACAAGCTGGGACAAACTGTCCTCTGGGTTGAGAGAAAAGGAGTGCCTCTGGTTACTTGGTCACTTACGTCACTTCCCGCTGAACTCCCACTGTGGGTTTGCAAGGTCGACTCTTATTGGGATCACTTTCCTGATCGATCCCCATAAATCCCTTGGGAAATGTCCTCATACAGGTCTGTGGACTTTGAGCCCTGCTTGTAGTTAAATCCTGGCTCTACTACTATCTTGATGGATGACCTTGGGAAAAGGACTTCATTTCTCTGAGTCTCAGTTAGTTTCCTTCTCTATAAAAATGGCGATGAGAATAGTACCTGTGTCATGGGCTGTCCTGAGAGTCAAATATGTGCTCACCCCACTACCGGATATGCAGTCAGCGTTATGTAAACGTTAGCAATATTAATTATTGTTATTATTTCTTCCCTTGGAATGCAGGAGTGGTAACACCTGGTCTCTCAGATTTATGGCAAAGATCTAAGTAAATGTCAGATACAGTGAGCCCGGTGCCTGGCACATAGTAGGAGCTCAGTAAATGCAGTGCCTTCTTTTCCTAATCCCACCCACCTGCAAGGTTCTCCAACTCGCTCCCTTTTTCCCTTCGCCCTTCCCTAGGCTGCCAGCTCACGTGATCCCTTTCTGGGGAATGCTTGATGAAAACACTTTAGGAGAGACACGTGGCTCGGGGACAGGTTATGCAACTCTGCGCTCACACTTTTCGGAAATTCCATGTGGGAGGTTGCATTTGGCTGCCTGTCCTCCGCATGGACTCTGGCCAGTGATTTCCCCTCTCGGGAGAGAAACTGGAGAGAAAGAACTCATCATTGTCTGTTTTCTCCTCCTGACTAAGAACCTTTTGTTACCCAGAGTGTCGTCAGGGCCGTGTGTGTCTCTGCGGAACATTTGCTGAGTTACCTACTATGTGCCAGACACTTACACGATCTCATTTGATTTTTATGTAACTTCTAAAACAAACTTATAAGTTGTAGCTACAATTAATAGTCCCAGTTAACAGATGAGGAACCAGAGGCTCAGAGGAAGGACACCATTTACCCAAGACCACACTGCCAGTGAATAGTAAAGCTGGAACTCCGCCCCAGGCCAACCTGACTCTACATGCTACCTCTTCCCAATGCACAGTAGAACATGCACTTGGACATTACTGTTTACACAGGGTTTTCACCTACATGATCTTCCTACCGTCCCAACAGCCCTAGGGAGGTAGGTATATACATTTTCCCCATTTTAAAGATGAAGAAACTGAGGCTCAGAGGAAGAAGCCCACTGGTCAGTGCTTTTCTGCAAATCCTCTACGGAGGATGGATGCTGCCAGGGATTCCGGCAGGTGGCTGGGCCTCCGAGGGCATTGTTTCTCTTGCACAAAGAACTCATTTCCAGGGGTTGGTTGCCAGGTCTAAGGTACCCTGGGAGGAAGAAGAGAAGTGAGATTTTCTGAAACAGTGGCTGCACTCCCCAAGTTTTCTGACCCCCACCATGTATGATACTCTCTGCCCCTCCCTAAAAATTATTCCTTGCTCTGACTTGAAGAATTCAGGGTTTTATTTTAAGAAGAAAAGCTGTTTTCTTCACCTTCCTTTTCATCATTCATGCATTCAATCAGTCATTTGATAAATATTCACTGACCACTTACTATGTGGTCAGCAGGAACTGAATAAAGTAAATGAAGAGAAAAACTCTGACCTCATAGACTTTATAGTCTCATGGAAGACACAGACAATAAACAAGGACAAACCAACAATCTAAAACTCAACATTAAATAGTGAGAAGTGCTATGAAGGAAAATGGGGGTAAGGAGGGAGAGAACAATGGAGGAGGGAGGGTGAGAGGGATTACTTCAGAAATGGCAGTCAGCAAAGACCTCCCCAAAGAGGTGGCATTGAAGCAGAGGTGTGATGGAAGTGAAGGATGGAGCCAACTGGATATCTGGAAAGAACATTCCAGAGAGATGGAACTCAAATACAAAGCCCTGAGGCAGCAATGAGATTGGCATATTCTCCGAATAGCAAGGCCAGTGTGGCAAGAACAGGGAGCAGTGGAGGCCATGGCCATCCACTGTCGTCTGAGAACTTCCAGCTTACAATTCACTATCACCTTACAACACCCCTGGGAGCTGTGGGGAGTTGGCAGGTGGGGGAAGGTAGGAGGGATGGGAAGAGGAAAGCAGATTCATTCATTCACTCATCCAACAAATATTTATTGAGTGCTCACTACATTGTGGGCACTGGGCTGGCCTCTGGTATAAGAAACAGACATAGTCCCTCCCCTTGGGGAGCTTCTGATCGAGCAGGGGAGATACACAACAAAGCCAGAAGAAAAGAAGAGAGAAAAGAGAAAAGGAAAGAAAAGAATCATAGAAATAGAAGTTGCCAATGCTGTGAAGGAAGCAATGTAAAAGAAGTTGGGCAGAAAGAGTTTGGCCTCAGGGGAAGGTCTCTCTGAGGAAGTGGTGTGAAAGTATAGACTCGAAAGATGAGTAGAGTTACCCAGGACAAGGATGTGCCGGCAAAGGAGACCATGTTTGTAACAGCCCTGTCATCACATGAGGATTCTCCTTTATTGGGGAGGAAACAGACCGATGATGGGGGTGAACTGCCCATGTCATAAGTCAAATTGCCCGTGACGTTTGCTTTTGCTGTTTGCAAAGAGCAGATTCTGATTTCTGTGGCATCTAGAAAATAGTTGCACTATCTTCACCTTGACCAGATGGTGGGTGGAGGCTGGGCGACAGGGCCTCAAAGGGACAGGGAAAGTTGGGAAGAACAGGAGAACTCAGCTGAATGTTGGTAAAGGAAGGGGGGGGTGGTTCAAGGCATCCCACTCTGTATGCTGCACTCCAATCCCAGGGCTGAGGCATGTGAGTCCCATGGTGCTATCCCTCCCACAGGTAAGGGCTCAGATGATGGTCTCTGTCAAGGAAATAGGGTGTATGGAAGGAGCCCAGGGCTGGAAACCAAGGGATCTGGGTATAGATGAAGCTTTGTAACCTGGACAACTCACTTCACCTCGCTGAGCTTTATTTCCTCAACTGTAAACTGGTTGTAATAACACCAGCCCTGGCTACCCTCTGGGATGATTTGGAGTATGTAAATGCAATGACTTAGATAAAATTTGAGAAGAACCGCCTAGCACTCTGTGAATGGTTGGGATTGGTATTATCTGTGCTTTTCTCTAGCTATCAGAGTAGGGGGACTGAATGGGAAGCACAAGCTTGTATGCAGGAGTTTCTCAGGGACAAATCTCTTAATCTCTTTTCCAGCATCTTCCTCTCTGCTCCTTTGGGGACAGGACACTTCAAAATGTTTTTATGAGGAAAACAGGAATCAGAGGTATAAACTCAGTGAGACAACATAGTGAGACTGGATCAGAGAAATCTTATTTAAAGCCAGTATTAGTCAGCTGTTGCTGCCTAACAACTACTCCCCACCCCCCCAACCCCCACCCCCACCGATCTCAGTGCTGCAAACAGCAACAACATGTATTTCTCAGTCCTGGGTTTGAAGGTCAGCTGAGGCAGTGTTGTTACAGTTTTGTTACCATTTCTCTCTGAGGCTGTTTTCTCATCTGTAAAATAGAAGTAACACTACTAACTTTACACGGTCAAGGTGAGGGTGATGTTCAACACTTCCTTCTAACTAAAGATACTCTCTGCTCTTATAAGGTAGGTTATGTTCACCCTTGAGGCCAGCTAGTGATCTAAGAAGCAAGTTCGACCTAAAAACTCTCACTCTGGGAGACAATGAAGGCCATTGGCTAAGCCAATCAGACTGACTGTCTCCCAGATTCAAACCAGAAAGAGAATAAGTCAGTCAGAGAGAGAGAGGCACCCATCCAGGAAGAAGAGACACCCTCAAATAAAGACCACACAGGCTTCAAGAGCTGGAGATAAGCTGACCAGGCCCTGGAGTCACCTCAGTTTTTGATGTCTTCCTTTCTGTATTTAGCCTTCCTATATCCTTCTAATAAGGATCAAGCCCTTCCTATATCCTTCTAATAAGGGTCAAGCCCTTTTTCCTTAAGGAGTCTGAGATGAGACTTTGCAATTGCAGGAGCTGCACATGCACAGAGAAGATGCCTGTAAAGTTGCCAGCCCAGAGCTTGGCATATAATAGATCCTTAGCCACTGGTGGCTACTGTTCACTAATCAGGGATCTGCTTAAGAGCAAGGGCAGTGTCTCATTCACTGGGAGTTTTCAAAAAGCCTCTCACATAGAAGATGTTCATCAAATGTTTACTGGATACGTGAGCAAATGAGTGAATGTCTGTGTCTAAGCCTCTAAGGACAGACATCCAAATGGCATTCATTCATTTATCTATACAGCAAACATTTACTGAACATTGACTTGTGCCAAGATCTTGGGCAAGATGCTAAGGATACATCCATGAACATGACAATGTCCCTACTCTCATGGAGCTTACATCTGGTGGGGAAAAAGACGATAAAAAAGTAAGAGGATACATACATAATGTCAGGTGGGGAAAGTGTTACGACAAAAAATAAAGCAAAGCAAGGAGAAAGTGATTGGAGGGAGCCGGACTATTTTTAGAATTCTTCACCATACCTCCAGTAGGTGCTGACTCACTGTGTGGCCCTTGGTTTGCTTGCCTTACAATGGGGGTGCTGTTGGAGCGAACGGTCTGGGAGGGCCCCACCTTACCTAGTGTTCCCAGTTTCTGCGGTTATGCAAGGCAGTGGCTGGACATTCCACGGCCTCTGGAAACTCCAGGCTGTCATTATCGGGAACTGGAGAGAGATTTGCATGGAGTGAGGAAGACCAAAGAGGGTTGGCACCATTCTGGGAGAGACACCCCCACGCCCACTCTCTCAGCTGTTCTGAAAATAGTGACATGATTACCTGTTATTTACTCTGTGTGAGGAGCTTTTGGAGAGAAAGCTCCCCAACTCAGGACTCTTAGAGAGAGATGTCTGTGATCATAAAAATGGATATCATTTATGCACTGGGTGTTGTGCTTAAGCACCCTCCTCTCAACATGTGTGGCTCCCAAGTTACTAAAGAGAAACTGAGGCATAGAATAGTTAAGTGTCTTGTCTCCATCACACAGCCAGGATGATAGCCCAGATCTCTCTGACCCTGATGCCCGTGCCCATTAATCTCCAACATAAGAGGGAAAGGGATGTTTGCCCAAGGAGACAGATGGAATGACAGGGGTCTCAGAGGAAGGAGAGAGGAGAGCTAGAAGGAGAAGGTGAGGAGGTTTTGAGAAGCCTTCCAGGAGAGGAGGCATTTGAGCTGGGCCATTAAGGGCAGAATTAGTTGTAGTTTCTTGGGCTGGTCACCTCTGGATGCTCCAGGTATGCACTTAGCCTGGGTTACGTCCAGCCTAGTAGGCCTAAGAAAAGGGGGAGGGGCAGCTTCACCCCAGTTATAGGCCAGATCTCAGCTCCTTTTTGAGCCACCTGGTCCCTGTTGACTTCCCGAATCCCTTCTCTTTGCTTGAAAGGAAGCTGGTGGGAGGATCTGTATACGGCCCATGCCACCCCCAGACTCCTTCCACCTCAGGGGTAGAAAATGAGCAGGTGGCATAATGTAGGGCAGGCATGGACTTGGTGCCCAGTGCTTCACCTCATTTCATCCTTTCAATTGCCCCAAAGAAGTAGGTCTTGGGACACAGGTCCCCATGTCACTGAGGAGCAAAATGACTTTCAAACTTTCCTCCAACTGGCAAGTGTTGGAAACAGGATTTTAATCAAGAACTTCCAGCCCTAAAACCCTTGTGGATTGTGTTTACTTGGTTATCATTTTGTTTTGTTTTGTTTTACTTCAGTCCCATGTAGGGAATTGGGGACTTCAGTTAAATTCACCAAACCTTTGACTAGTACATTTTGTTTTGTGGGAGCCAGAGAAGAACCCATTGAGATGTTTTAAAGGGCCTCAGGATGTGTTCAAATTGTTTTTAACCTCTTGGTGGGTCAGGAAGAGAGAACCTGAAGTTTCTTACCCCAGAAATTTGCATAGAGACACAAACCCTATGACAGTAGTAACCATCCATGCTCCCCCTTGTCCCCAATCCACAAAGCACAGGTTAAAGCCCCACAAATCTACAAATAACTACATTCAAATGTGTTTCATGACTTCAGAGAGATTCTTAGAACTTGGAGGAAGTGAAATAATTCCTTCATTTCAGAAGGTTAGGATAGCTTTATAGAAGAGCTTCTGTTGTCTAAACAGGCACTACTCAATCTTTTTTGTTAGCGTGCTCTCCAAATGATTGTTGAAAATTATGTACTTCCTGGCACGTTTTTTAGTTGAGAGCTAATCTTTTTCATCCAAAGTTTAAAGAGTTGCAAAGGTTCTAATTTTTGACATATTGTAAATTCATATACTCAGAAATAAATGTCTATGTCATTCTTTTAAGTGTATCCAGTTGAATGAAATACCCTAGCAATTTGATACCTATAATTATCTGTTAAAAAAATACATGAACAGGGGCATCTGGCTGATTTAGTGGGTAAAGCATGTGATTCTTGATCTCGGAGTCGTGAGTCTGAGCCCCATGTTGGATATAAACAAACAAACAAACAAACAAACATGAATAGGCTCTTCTCTAATGGAAATTTTACATCACTTTTTTTCTATTCAAACTCACATTTCCATTCCATGTTTCAGAACATAAAAATTTTACAGTACGGGGCACCTGGGTGGCTCAGTAGGTTAAGCATTGGACTCTTGATTTTGGTTCAGGTCATGATCTCGCCATTTGTGAGATCAAGCCCCAAGATAGGCTCTGTGCTGATGTGTAGAGCCTGCTTAGGATTCTCTCCCTCCGTCTCTGTCTCTCTCTCTCTCTGTCCTCCCTTGCTCTCTCTCTCTCTCAAAATAAATAAACTTAAAAAAAATTTTGCCATCAATTTTTTTTTTTTAAAGTAGGTTCCTTGCCCAACATGGGGCTTGAACTCATGACCCTGAGATTAAGAATCACATGCTCTATAGACTGAGCCAGCCAGGCGCCCCACCATAATGTTCTTTTTTTTTTTTTTAATGATTAAATAGCTTATTAATAGCTCTATCATATTTCCCTGCCAAAAAATATATATATGTAAATTGGATCATTATTTTACCTCCTATGACCATAAGACTAGGTATTAAAAATTTGTATCATTACAATTATCATAAGGATGCATTTGATTGGGATGCTGGATGGCTCAGTCTTGATCTCAGGATCCCAAATTCAAGCCCTGCTTTGGGCTCTGCACTGGGTGTGGAGCCTACTTAAAACTTAAAAAAATTCAATTGATCAAAACAATGTAAATATATTACAATTTTTTAAAGTCCTAAAAATGGGGCACCTGGCTGGCTCAGTTGGTTGAGCATCTGGCTCTTGATCTCAGCTCAGGTCATAATCTTTGTTTGTGGGCTTGAGCTCAGCATCAAGCTCTGCACGGGGCCTGCCTGGGATTCTGTCTCTCCCTCACTGCCCCTCCCCTGCTTTCTCTCTCTCTTTGTCTCTCTCAAAATAAATCAACTTAAAAAGGGAAATATATACCCCACCCAAAAAAGAAAAAAGTCCTAAAAATATTTTTAACCGTTTGATTAAAATATAACTGAAATAAAATAAATTACACATAAAGTGTGCAATTTGACATATGTACACTCTTGTGAAACCAGTTCTACAAACTATGATAAATAATTATTAAACAGGGGCAACGTTTCCTTACCAAATAGTCACGTGTCCCTAGATGAATATTGCATGTGCTAAAGTGAGATAGGTTTTAGCAATAATTTTATTCCTATTTAATTTTTTTATAGCTGTCAAGCAGTGGTGTGCCAAAGCTAGTTTGTACTGGTTCAATGTTTAGGAATTTTGTGGGTGGTTTAGGCATCCACAAAGGCTAGGCACCTTTGGTAACATGCCCATTACTACAAATTAAATTATATAAACTCACAATTATATAAACTATATTAAAAACAAAGGAAATATGTACTCAAAACTCATCATTTCCTAATTATTTCACTACATTTTATTGTTATCTATGCCCTTGATATTATTTGCACCTATTATTTTGCACTCTGTGTGGTACAAGTATTGCTCATCTCTAACCAGCGCTATGTTTAGTGACGTCACATTGGGAGCTTGAAATCCGCTATGGTGGGAGTATTTATACCACAGAAATTGGCAAATGGTACAGATTAGCACTTCCTGCTTTCCCCAACTTATTGTTGAACACTTACCAGCACACTACCGGCTGTAAGAAGTTGCTGGGAATGAAAGGAATTTTGTTATAGTGATGTGTTGACAGATAACCAAAATCTCATAGTGATCTATCATCAAAAATTATTTTTAATGATCTATGTACTGACAATTAGATTAGGCCCTCCTTGAATTGTGTGGAAAGCAAAGATTGCAAAACCCATCTGACTTGCAAAAGGATTTCTTATTCTGACATGAAATTCACTCATTTGCTCAGTTTATTTCTCAATCCTAAGGAAGGGTAATGAGAGTAGCTGGAAAAAATTGCTTATCTTTAAATCCGTGGGGAAAAATATGATCGGCATTTGAAGCTTGCTTGACCGCCAAGGATCTCTGCCCTACATGAGATTTTCACCCTTTGATAATAATTAAGGGAGGAAAGAGGAGAAATCACTCCCAACTCTCTACTCCACAAAGTATATGAATTCACAGTATCCCAACAGAAGCCAAAACACCCTGGTTATGAAGCCATGCTTCTGCCCTAGAAAGATACATAGAGAAATCAACCAGGGTAAGAGATAAATCTAGGTACCTTTGGTAATTTGATTGATTATCATAGGGTGCTTCCCCCTAATAATTCCAACAGTATCTGCAGTATCTGTACTTGGGGTCTGTACTTGGGGGCCTGAGAGGATTTGCACACCCAACCCTACCCTCCCTTCTTGGGAGGATACAGGGGTAAGGCAGGCACATAACTTTACAACTTTCATTATTTTTTTTAAAGTTTGTTTATTTATTTTAAGGGGAGAGAGAGAGAGAGAGAGAAAATAAATCCCAAGCTGGCTCTGCACTGTCAGTGCAGAGCCTGACACGGGGCTGAACTCACGAACTGGGAAAGCATGATCTGAGTGGAGACCAAGAGTAGGGCATTTAACTAATTTAGCCACCCAGGCGCCCCACAACTTTCTTTTAAAAAGGGTGGAAGTAGATCTGAGGCAGACTTGCAGACTAGTTCTCAGATCAAACTTTTTTGAAATTCAAAATCATGAAAACGAATCCTTTAAAACAGGTCAGCCATCCTCAAGCCAAAAAGTTTGCCCATCGGTTGTTTTTGTTCAGCTTGCTGCTAAGAATGGTTTTTACATTTTTGAATCGTTGGGGAAAAAAAATCAAAACAAGAATGATATTTCGTGAGACGTGAAAATTATATGAAATACAAATTTCACTGTTCCATAAATAGTGTTTTATTAGAACACAGCCACTCTCTTTCTTGCAAGTATTTGTAGCTGATTTTGAGCTACTGTGTTAGAGTTGGAGCATGACACGAGACCGAATGGCCCGCAAAGACTAAAACATTTAGCTCTTTACAGAAAAATTGTGCTGACCCCTTAAGGCTACTCAAGTCCACGTCCCATTTGGAATGTCTTCCTTATCCTCGGAAGGGAGTGTACCCGGTTCAAGGAGCGCGGGTCTAAACTGAAGACCCTGGGCAAGTCCTTCCCATCGAAGGTCTCAGTTTCCCCCAAGTATGAAATGGGGTTAGACACAGTGATATCTGGGGGCCTGTCTGGGGGGAAAGCAAAGAAATAAAGGGGACAGGAACTCGGGGTAGATCGGGAGCCTGTCCCTCGGGGTTTCCAGCCGCGTGGGCGGGCCTAGCGCCCCGAGGCCCAGCTTTCGCAGGGGAATTCCGGGCGGGGTGCGGCGGCGGGGCGGGGCCGGGGGCGGGGCCGGCCGCCGCCTATAAGAGGGGCCGCGCGCCCGGCCGAACCACTTGCCTGTGCGCCCTCTGCGGACCGCCGTGCCATGGCCTCCGCCCGCCTGCTCGCGCTGCTACTGCTCGTCGTGGGCGTCCCCGCCGCTGCCACCGAGTCGGTAGGTGCTTGGGGATCCCCGGAGGGCGGCCTGGTGCCTCCTTTGTTCCTGGGGGCCCGGGCTAGGGGGGCCTCAGGGGTCTGCACCGCCCCCAACTAGACGCCGAGGCCGGGGAAACTTTGCTGGAAAACTTGGCTCCCGGGTCACAGGGAGGCTCCGGGCCGGGGTGGCTCCCGCGCGCGAACGTGCGCCCCAGCCTGTTGCTCTTCCCGCCTCCCCTGGCCTCGGCCCCGCCGCGCGCTCCAGGCTCGGACGTGACTAAGCCGGTGTCACCTCTTCTCTCCCCCACACTCTCGCCCTCCCCTGGTGATCTTGGGGCCCTGGATCCCCCTGCACGCCCTCCGTAAGCGCCCAGAGCGGCGGCTCTAGAATCCGATAGGGCCTGGGCACGAGGGGCAGCGTACTCGGAAGGGGGAAGGAGGAGGGTTGTGCGGAACCTTGTTTCACACACCAGGGAATGAAGGACTGAACCCTGACCTCTGGCCCCAACCCCGCCACTGGGCTTGTAACTTTGGGTAAAGCCCTGCCCCTTCTGAGTCTCAGTTTCCCCATCTGTACAACGGCAGGAGGGAGCCTGGCAGGAGATGGCCAGTGCCTCTGTAGGGCCCCTCCAAAGTTGGGACTCTGATCTTCCAAGGGCAGATGGGAAGGATGGTTTGGGGTCAGCACTTCACCAAGAGTTGAGCCTCTGCTTTCTTCGAGAATGCTGTTTATTTCTGCTGAACTGCAGAAGGGAAATTGGGAGTACCCACCTTGAGTAGGGTGAAGGGGGGGTGGGGGACAGAGGGCCTCAGTGAGCCCAGAGAAGCTCTCCTTCTCACTGCTCTCTGGTCCCTGTCCTAGTTTACAAAGTCCTGGGCCACCAGAACCTCCATTCATCCCCTGCCACCAGTGTGGGGGAGGAGGATGGCAATC
This sequence comes from Acinonyx jubatus, assembly GCF_027475565.1. Lineage (NCBI taxonomy): Eukaryota > Metazoa > Chordata > Mammalia > Carnivora > Felidae > Acinonyx > Acinonyx jubatus. Next base: position 15,026,162 of record NC_069388.1, read on the forward strand.
TCATCTGGGAAGTTGGGGGAGCAGGAATTGCTGGGAGGGTCTGTCTGTCCTCCAAGAACCCCATTTTTTGCCCCCTTGATTCCCTTAATTAAGCCCCCCCTTTTAGAAGCAGCAAGTCTGTGGAGTTTAATCATTGCAGATTTTTTTATGGGGCTCCTGTTTCTCTGGGCTTGGGCAGGGGAAGTCTTTTCTGCCTGGCAGGCTTCTTTTGGGGAATCGTGAGATCCTGATAATAACCCACCAGTACGATTGCAGGCATTCAGTGATGATAGCAAACATTTAGTGCTTATGGTGTGCCTTATGATGTTCTAATAGCTTTCTAATGGCTGTTCCAATGTCCTATCAACTTGCTTAATTCTGACAACAACCCTGCTGTTTACTGTTCTTAAATTGGTCCTGAGGCTGAGGAGGTTAGCTAACTTACCCAAGGTCACACAGCTAATCAGGGGCTGAGTCATTCAAATTTAGGCAGCCAGGTATCCAAGTTCCTGCTCTTATGATAAGCTGCAGTGTGATGCTTTCTGAGTGGCGGCCCTGAATCTGTTGAGATTTGGGGTTTGCCGGCCTCAACGAATTCTGAGGTGGAAGGAAACAGGAGACCAGAGTGAGGTGATGACTTCCCCAAACTAAGGGCAGCCAGACCAAAAGGTTAGTGTCTGAGCCAAGACTCCAACCTACACCTGCTGCTCCCTGGTACAGTGCTCTAAATTAGGCCCTGAAAGATGTGTTGAGTCCAGCAACTGGGGAGACCTCCAGAGGAATGCCATGTTGGGTCCTGTTGGCCAGGACAGTGTGGGGAAAAAAGAAAGACCCAGGAGGTCGTGAGGTCACTGCATGGGCAGTCACATGGCAGTCTCAGTTCAGAGGCTGCTGAGTCTGCAGGTGCTTCAGGGTGAGGAGCGGACAGCTGTGTCCTGGGGGCAGTCAGAAGGATATGGTTTGGGGGAGGGCAGCTGTGTCAGCCCTCGCACGGTGACCCATCAGCTGGGGGAGAAGTAGGCCCTGAGCAGCTGCTTCCTGAGAGAGGTATCTGGCTCTCATCCTGACCTCAGCACTCCCCTTCCTGGTGAATGTCAGGGACCTTCCACCTCTAATTGGGTCACAGGGCTTCCCCTTTTGCCTCCGCCACCCCCTTCCTTCCAAGATTGTGGCCGGAAAAATCAGACCTAGTCATAGTTGGATAGATGTAATGGAGGCCCGCCTTTTTCTTTTTGCAGGTGGAGAAAACAGGCCCTGGGAGAAGGGATTTGCTAATTGCAGTTATGATTTGTTGAGTTTTCCACATGCTAGGTCTGGGGCATTTTATCCTCACAAAAAAACCCAGCATCTCGGGATTATATTATGCCCACTTTACAGATGAGGGAACTGAGGTCCATCTCCAATAGTGCTGTTGGAGTAAACCTCTCCAAGTTTAGGTTTAAGCCAAAGGCCTGCCCTCCCCTTGGGTGATACCCTACCCCCACCCTAAGGGCTTGGTGCCACAAGTTTTGGGAAGGGAATCCAGGCTGAGCAGACAGCCTCTTCCCTGGCTGTGGGACTTGCCATCCCAAACCAGTTCTTCCTGTCCAGCTGGGAGCATTCCCCTGAACTGCCTTCTTGCCACTCCTTCCCTAGCCAATTAAAGGCAGCCCTGTTTGGGGAGCTGGACCCCTCCAGAGGGGTTGCTGCCCAGAGGCACAGCCTTCTGATGTGGCACCAAGCCCAGTGGGTTCTGGGGAAATGTACTTTAGCTTGGAGATGTTTTCGGTCTCCTTGAAAATTCTCTCCTTGATTGCCCTGAGGTAGGAGTGGGGCAGAAGCCCAGAGGGTCTAGGACCCTTGAGTGGTCAGTGAGAGCTCTGTGGAATTCTTAAAAGCCTAGAGAGCTACTAAAGAGCCTATTTTGGGCCATGGTTTAGAGGGTTCTGTGAGCTTGATGTCCCCCATCTGTAAAATGGGGTTTGAAACAAATGACCTTGATTGCCCTTTTCAGCTCAAGTATTCTATTCATATTCATCCCCCCAAACCTACCACACACACCACTCCCACCCACACACACCCAGTGGGGAATTCTGCCCTATTCATCTTCAGCGAAATACTTACCCCTTACTTAGTACGCAGGAAATATTTGCATGAATGAATAAATTCATGTGTGTAACTTCATTCGAAAGGGTGCATTGAGGTAATTTATCACTAACGTGAATGCCTTCCAGGGAAACCGTGAGGTAGGTTTTATCATCTTCATTTATACAGGAAACTGATGCTCAGAGGAAGGTAGTGGCTTGCCAAGGTCAGAACCAGGTCTCTGATAATACAAGGTGTCTGGTTTGAGCCTCCTCTGAGAACATTCCAGATGAGAAATTCCGGCTGGCTTTGAAGGAAGATACCTTGGGTTCTACTTCCTGAATTGGAAGCACGTATGCCCTATCTCTGGGTCTCAGTGTCCCCAACTCTATAGTAAGGAGGTAGGACCAAAACCCTCCCAAGGGTCCTCCCTGCCCTGAAAACACACTGATGGGGGGAGGGGAGCTTTCTTGGTCCCCTTGGTAAAGAACCTAAGAGGAGAAGAGCTGGGGGGTGGAGACATTCAGCTCCTGCCATCCCCAGCTCCTGGAAACAGAAGGCTTTTGCAAGGACTTGGAGTGCAGGGCCGCCCTGAATGAGGAGCTGGGAGAGCCAGGCTGGGCTCCCCGCCCCAGTTCCTTCTTGGGAGGAATTGGCTGCTAGTTGTTCTCAGCCTCCTGGACTGGTGGGTGTGATTTCCAAATGACCATTTAAAATTGGGGGAAGGGGCTGGACTGGGCCTGTGAGTCACTGGAGGAGAGCGGTGGCTGGCCTGAGTTACCCATTTCCTTTCAGCCTCTTGGCTAGTAGGATGGCTCTGATGAGGGTGTTGGAATGGGTTCCAGAGTTTTACCTTGTCCCCTGAGAGCCTATTAAAGATAGTCAGCGTCTCAATGTCCAGGGCCTTTGAGGGGATGCCCAGGAAATGTTAATACTAGGCCTCAGACCTTCCCAGTGCCCCGTCCGTGTGGACTTTGACAGGGTGTGAATTCAGCCAGTTGTTTGTTTCCCTTGAAGCAGAACTGAAGCTGCCACTGCTCTGAGCTCCTAGAGCAGAGCTGGTATATAGTCCAGATGGGGTTGGACCCCGGGAGTCTCTGACTTGTCTGATGTCCTCCTCTCCCCTTACTTCCTGGAACTGGCAGGAGGGCACTGGAACAGTGGCTTGGGGTTAGGCAGACCTAACTTCAGAGGTGTGAAGGCCACCTCTTCCTAGCTACATGGCTTTGGACATGTCACCCAGTCTCCCCAGCCTCTGCTTCCTGGTGGGTAAGAAGATCAGGGTTTTGGTGGGGCTGGTAGGAGGGGACAAGGCTGCAGTGAGTGTCTGGTAGGGAGGCCGCATTCTGTGTGACAGACATGTCAGCCATGCCAGGTGGCCCTGTGGCCTTTGAGGATTCTACTCCCCGCCGCCCCCCCCCCCATGGCCCCTGGAACACTTTCTTCCCTCCCACTCCCCAACAGCTGCAGGGTGGTAAGGGAGGAGTCGAGGGTGGGGCTGATGGAGTTCAAATCTCCTGTTTGTTTGTTTTAGAAGTGGGCTGTTTGCTAATTATCAGATGGGTTCATATTTAAACAAGAACCAGTTCTCAGCGGCCCCACCCCTCCCGCCAGGATTTGTAGGAACCCTTTGCTGAGCAGTTTGCAGCCTGCTGGGTGATGGCAGGGTTTGCTAAGGGTATGGGACCACCTAGACACTGTCCAGAAGGGGGTCGCCCTTCCTGAGCTGGAGGGGTAGAGTTTCTAGTCCTACGGAGGCCGAGTGAATTGCAAGCTGCGCTCTGGGCTAGGAGAGGGGGTGTGGTAGTGGGCAGGAAGGTACAGTGTCTGAAAAGCCAGTTTTCATACACTTTTCAGTGCACAGTGCCTAGAGAGGGAGGTGAAGGCCCGTGTCAACAGTTGGGGCCTGATTTAACTCCAGAAGGACTAGAAACCTGGCTTCTTGAGCTGGTTTGTTATTAACTCACTAGTGACCTTCAGGCGTGTTCCTGCACCTGGCCAGGCCCCTTGGCCCTGTCTGCTGGAGGCAGGGTGACTGGAAGTGGGTGCGTGTCACAGCCACAAAAACCTGAGTCACCATCCCAGCTCTGCTGCTCACCCCGGGACATGCAGTTAGTTAATAAGTCACTTCACCGATGTGTCCTCTACAAAACACCTGTGTCACTCAACTTGTAAAGTGTTTGGCAAACTTGTAAAGTGCTGGCTTGATTTGGGTTTATCATTAGCGGCTAGACCAGGGTTCTTAACCTGGCTGGATGTTGGCTTCAGGGAGATGGTATCTGTGTGCACACTGAAAAATGTAGACTGATGGTTACAGTTCTCGGGGTTCAAAACTTTTTATCCTTACCGGAGAGCTCCAGGAGTCCCCAGGAGATGACTCTGTGATTTGAACACTTCTTCCCAGCTTTGGCCTTCTGCAGTCCCCTGCCCAGTCTATCCCTGCTACTTTTCACCACCTCTGTGCCCCTGGTTACTCACCACCCCCACCCTCTGGCCAGTCCCTCCTACTCAGCGCACCCCCCCCCCCCCCTTATTCTGCCTCTCTCCTCCCCCACCCTGCAGGCCCAGAACTCTGCTGCCCCAGTTTTCTCTGGCACAGTAGAGGAGGCTGGTAGTCAGGTGACACCTGGGGTAATGGAAAGGGGAGGCAGGGAGAGGCTGGTATGTGTGGAAACAGTGACTTGGTGGAGCCGCCGGTTGCAGCCAGGCCTGTGGGACTGGCTGTACCACTGGAACCTCAGGGCGTGGGGGCAGGGATGACCCATGGCCGGTCACAGGCAGTGGGGACACTCCTTGCCCAGGGTAGGGGGGCGGGGTAGGGACTGGCTGGGAAACGTCTGTGGGACAGACCCACTAGGTCTGGAGCAGTGGCTTCTCTGAGTGGGGGGTGGGGGGTGCACAGCAGGGAGTCTGGGAAGGGGCAGGAAGCCAGCACCTAGTGCTGATCTAATCAGCCTAGACTAGAGGCTATCGACTCTGCTCCTGAGAACACGGGAGGCTTGTTTATGTCCCCGCCCGCAGATCCAGCAGGGACTTCGGATCTGCTGCCTAGATTACAAGCCCCAGCTTCAATGCACCTCTGTCTCTGCAGCCCTCAGGGAGCCAGCCCCCTCCCGCCTGTCTCCAGCGGTAATCGGAGCAGTGCCCGGCTTGGTTACCAGGCCTCGAGACAGAGGGAGGCTTGTCTGTTCCAGAACCGTCTTTTACAGGTGGGGAAACTGAGGCCCAGGGAGGGACTCGCCCAAGATCCACAAAGGAGTTAGTGGCAAGGGTGCTGCATCAGCTGCCGTCAGGGGCTGCAGAAGCTCCCACCTCTGCCCCCATTCCTAGCTGCACCCCAGGATCCTGGAGCCCTCGCTGTGGAATGGGCTGCCCTTGGGGGGGGGGGGTTGGTGAAAAGTTGGCTGCTGGCTGTGCCAGGCCTGGCTTGTCTCCTGTGTGATTGTGTTCAGAGTAACCTGACCTTGGAGTGGGCAGAGCTGACATTCGAACCCCCACCCTAGCCGCACTCCTACTCCCAGACCTGGCTTAACCCTCCAGTTACCAGAGTGCCAGGCTGTGGATTGGTGTGTGGTTTCTTATTGCCTTCTGGATATTTTTTTCATCCTCAGGGCAGGTCAGGAAATACTCTGGGATCCCCAAGTAGAATGTCAGGCATCTCTGGTCACTGCCGTTTACTCCTTTTGGAAAAATACAACCCAGTTTCCTCTGCCTCTATCTTCTTACGACAGGTGCTCCAAGTTGTGTGACCTTGAGCAGGTGTCTGCCCATCTCTGGGTCCTTTGCAGTCTCCAGGGACCTGATTGGTTGTTGAAAAGTCTCTGGTCTCAGAAGCAAAATGAATACTCATTACAGGGTTATGTCCCTTCATGATTTGCAAACCCCGCCCCTCCCCACCCCGCCATCCACTGACCACCTTTCTGGCAATGGAACTGCTTCTATAGCTTTTTCCAGGTCTCTCTGACCCTTTGACCACTAATCCCTTTAGCCAGAAGGAAGGCAGGTGGGGATTAATAATAGCTACTACTCAATGAGCACCTGCTGTGTACTGGGCCATATGCTGGGTCCCTTGCACACACTAATGCATTTCACTTAATCGTCATCGTCCTGCAGGGTGCTCCTAGCCCTGGTTACCAAAAGAGAAAACTAAGGGTTCAGGGTTCAGTATACCCCAAGGTTCCTGGAGTTAGGAAGTGGCCATGGCCAGACTGTGCTTTGCTTGTGGGTAACCACTCTTCTGGTGGGGATCCTTTGTTTCTGGCGAGGTGTAGAGCTCTGATTGTGGCTCCTGGGTTTGCTCACCCTGGGGGATATCTGGCCCTTCAAAAAGGCAGGGTGGGGGAAAGCAGTGACTAACCAACGGCCCCTTCTGGGGATCTCCTGTCCGGATAACAGGTGGCTTCAGTAGTTGGAGTCCAGTGTTCTTGCCACTCCCTGTTGAATTTGGCTTGCCCAGTTGTCCTTCTGGTCTCACCTCCTGAAAGAAGGGTCAAATGTGTCCCTGACCCTACCTCTGCTGGGGAGGAGCCTGAGGGCAGGAGGTGGGTATGCGGGGCTCTCCTCCCTCTTTTCCTCCCACCAGCTCTTGGTTAACCAGGCCTTGACCCTGAACTCCCTGGTGCCCCAGCCAAGTTTTTGTTCTTTTGTTGAATATCACTTTCACCTTTGTTTGCTCCTTGGTGGAGCCTGGCCTGGCACTGTGGGGTTGGGGTGGAGAGGTGACTCGGGGGTGGCAGTGAGAAGTCTGGTTGTAGCTGAGGCGTGGTCTTGAGAAAGATCTAGGTTCAAATCTCAGCTCTCTTGCTTTCTAGTTGTGTGACTTCGGATAAATGACTCCCCCGCACCTCAATTTCCTGCAAACATGTTACAAGACTCGTGCCAGTAAAATGAGTTCATAGGGAAGAGCACCGCGTGGTGCCTGGCACGTCGTGGATACTTGAGCTAGTCACCCCAGCCCCTGTGCTTTTCCCTGGTGACGGAAGCTGTAGGACTTTGGGGTGGGGTTGGCGACCTTTTCCTAGCTTCTTTTCATGCTTATAGCATAAGGACTGGATGCGGAATACATCTGGAGTGAAAGCTGCAGCCTGTGGGTTTGCTGAGACCCTTACTTTTGCAGCCCAAACCCTTGAAGCAGGGAGGGAGGACAACTCCAGCCTGAAGCCAGAAGACCTAGCTTCTAAGTCCAGCCCTGCTGCCAACAGTTTGGGTGACCTTGGCAAAGTCCCTTGTCTTTTAATTTGTTTGCTGGGTTATAAAATGAGACCATTGGGCTCAGTGGCCTCAGATACTTTCTACTGGCAGGTGTTAGTTCCTTTAGAACAAAACAGCACCTGCCCCCTCTTCTGGGGATAATCTGGGGAGGCGTCCAGCATCTCAGTCCCCAGGCACTCATCCCAGGTGTCCACCAGCCCTGGGGTAGACACGGTCTGTGAGACCCAGGCCCACTGCCTTATTCTGCTGGTGATTTCTGTTGTGCTCTGGGAGAAGGGAGGCCTGAGGGCCCAATGAGGGTGCCTGTGCGTGCACACACACGTGAACACACATTCCCCCGGCAGGGATGGGGTGAGTGGAGAACAGGTGGGGTAAGCTCGGCTGGGATCAGGGTGGGGTCCCTCTCTGGTCAGGGCTGGGCTTGGCTACTGGGTGGCCTGGTGGCTTCTTCAAAGCCACCCTGACTGAATGGGCCTTGTCTGCAAAGTGGGTGAGGCAAGGGAGGGCTGTTGGCATTCCCTCCCCTCTGCCCCTCTGCACATGAAGGGATGCTTGCCCACAGTCTCATGGAGCTTGGTCCTCTCTTGCAGCCTCGTCTTAAAGGGTTCCCACTGGGGAATTTCTCTCTTGTCAGGAGTCGGGGGCAGAGAAGATGCTTCTGGAGTTGAAGGTTTTGTTTTCTTGTGTCCTTCCCTGAGCATGCCCCCTGCCCCCCGGGCCTCGTGACTTGTGACTTGCTGGAGAAGGAACCGTTGGCTCCTCTAATGCAGTCTTGAGCCCTGGAATAGGTATCTGACAGGGTCTGATGCCTCCTGTGCCCCTGGTGCAACCTTGGACAAGTGTATCCTCTCCAGGAACCTGGTATAAAAAGGAAGGGTGAGGGCTGAACTGGGAGTGAATCTGGGTTTCAGTGCTGACGGGGCCTGCCTCCTCTCTTAGCCTTCCTTTAGCTACTGTGAAACTGAAGTGGTAACTCTGAGGCAGGCAGCATGCTAATCCCAGGAGTTGTTTTGAAGCACCCCTTAGCACTTTCACACACCCAAAGAAAGGCAAGATGTAGAAACAACATTCTGTGACTCCTGGGGACCAGGGGTGGGGAAGGTCTCCGCCTGAAGCCACCCAGTGCTGGGACCCCAGCCCCTGACTTGAGGACTTGGAGCTCAGACTCCCACAGCCAGTCTGGTCTCCAGGTTTGGTTGACCACTGGCTGAAGTACCTTCTTTCTCTCCTGGGCTGGGTTTGACCTCCACGCAGCAGGGCTCCCTCCTAGCTTGGGTGGTCAGGCACTCTATGGACGCGTATGTTCATGCAGGTGTTCTTGTGTGTGTGGTTAAAAGCTCAGGTGACCCATGCCTGGGTTCTGGTCCAGTATGGCTACTTTTTACCAATGTGACCTTGGGCAAAAATCTATCAGGAGGACCTACTTTAGGCTAAGTGCTTAGGAGGTCCTGCTCTCAGAATCTGGGCCTGGGGGAATTTGCTTTGTGGCAGGGACCTCGCCCTAGGGACAGTTTCGCAACCACCTCGGAGCCCTCCCGGAGGAGCTGCCAAACTAAAGCCACAGGCACGGGGCTGTGGGGCTGTGTGCGGGGGCTGGGCTGGAGTTCCAGCACTAGTAGCTCAGCAGCTCCTGATTCCCGAGTCATGAAGTCATCCCGACCAGGGCTTAACCCCTTCTGGCTCCCCACCCCCGTGTGTGCCAAGTATTCAGCGAAGATTCTCCCATCCGGTGGAAGAGGGCTGCGTGCCCGCCGCCTTCCCCCTGGTCTGACCCTGCTCCTTTCCGGGAATCCAGCACATGCCCTCACAGTGGGTGGAAGAGGACATGACAGTCAGGTTCTGCCCGCCTCTCCCCAGAAGCCCCCGGAGGAAGTACAGGAGGAGCCCGGGCCTCGCCTGCAATGGTTACCTTGTCCTGGGAACAGATATTCCTTCTCGGGCTCCCCTGGGTCACTGGCAGTCTCCCTCAGGTAAAGGACAGCCTGGGGCAGTCAAAGAGAGACCTGACCTGACTTCTTTCCTTTCTGAGCTGTGCAGCTAACTCAGCCACGTGACCTTGGGCAAGTCACTGCCCTGTTCAGCATTCGAATTCTGTCCAATTCTGTGAGATGGAAGGGACAGGACCTCCCTGGCTTCTGTGGTTCTGAGCAGAGCCCCAGTCTCCTACAGGCAGGGGCTTTAGGAAAGAAGAGAATGTTTTGAGGAGGGGTGTGTATGGAACTTCATGAAACCCTATCTCTTTTGGCAAAAGTAGGGACTTTAATATTTGAGTTAATTAGCAAAAAAAAAAAAAAAAAAAAAAAACTTTGCCCAGGACTGCTGTTCTGTGGGAACAGCTCTGTCGCCCCAGAGCTAAGGAGAACGGCAGTAAGAATTCAGAATGCTTCCTACCCTTGTGAGCTCTAGGAGATGGGAACAGAGAGAGTAGCTGATGTACTTGAAGGACCCTGGGAAAGTCTTTGCCTCCCTGGACCTTGATACTTTCCTTTGAAAAGCTTCTCAGTGGAAGTAGTCTTAAGATTCTGCTGTGATGTCCTAGACTGGGTCCCCGTGAGTAGGGGCCAAGGACATTTGTGGGTGATGGAGTGGATGGTGCCCCACTCTGTGCTGGTACAGAACAGATCCTGTGGGAGATGCTTATAAAGCTGGATATGAGAGTGTGCTCATGTATTTGTGAGTCACTAGGTCTGTGCAGCACCTGGACTGAGGCCTCCCTGAGGTGTGGGTGAGCCAGCCCTGTCTGTCCCAGCCCAGTCTGACTCAGCTGGGAAAGGTGTCCTGGACTGGGAAAGACCAGGGCCAGCAGCCAGGCGAATCAGTGGTGACAGTGTCTGCGCCCTAGAACCCTAGAGTGTCCTACCCTCCAGCCTGTGTGGCTCCTGCAGTCAGGCAGCCTGATGCGGAAGCCTCCTTCTTCCACCCGCTACTTGTGTCAGAGGGAAACGCCCAGTTTCCTTGGTTGTAAAATGAGGTTAAAGACATGCCTTTGGAGTTAATAAGAACAGGGGCTGGCACGTAGTAATTGCTTATAGCAAATAGTACCTAGTAATGTTTAATGTTCTGATTATTACCAACTTTATTATTTTTATTAGCCCAGGATGAGAAAGAGATTTGCAAGTTAGGGGGCCAGGAGGAGAGCAGGACCCAGGTCTCCAGGTCCTGGCCTGCTTACTTTCCAGCACCCCAGGTTACCTTACCGAATGCCCACTTCATTGCCTTTTGGGGCTTGGGGGCTGTTGTCAAGCACCAGGGGGCTACTGATGTGTCTTCAGAAGTGGCTGACGTAACTCCTTTTTTCACTCTAGATCCGAGAGACCGAAGTCATCGACCCCCAAGACCTCCTAGAAGGCCGATACTTTTCTGGAGCCCTCCCAGATGATGAGGATGTCGGGGGGCCCGGGCAGGAGCCCGATGACTTTGAGCTGTCTGGCTCTGGAGATCTGGGTATGGAGGGTGTGGTGGGCAGGCTTGAGGTCATGGGGCTGGAGGGAAAGTGGCCTCACAGACCATAGGGGGGTGAGCATGTCTTTTGACTTGGGTTTGTATGGGGGTTTTCCAGCAGAGCTCCTCCCCTCTCAAAGGGGAAACAAAAGTAACTATCAAGCCGTTCCAGCCCTTGGCAACCCTCCTTGGGCGGGTTATTTGTTGCTTTGAGTTCATTTGTAGCTGTAGGTTTTCTGAGCACCAGCCTGGACCTGTCTGCCTGTGGCTGGGGGCCTGGTGGGGGTGGGGCTGGAAAGAACTGATAGTGTTTTCTTCTTGTGAAAAGGAGAAGGGCCAGCTCCAAAGCCTGGGAGCATGTGTGGGCAGAAGTATGGGTGGAGAACAAGCCCCGGCTTCAGAGGGGGATGGGAGTGTGTGAAGGGGCCCAGGCCTCTGGGGGCTGGACCAGGGGCCAGGCCGGTTCATGGTCTTCAGTGACTCCTATGTGCAGGATGGTGTGATCTTTGAAGTTTGAGCTTTGGAGTCCCATAGTCTTGAGTTCAAACTGCCTCTCAGTGACCTGAGACTTGGTTTCCGAATCTGTAAAATAGTGAATCATTGAGTTGGGGATTGGACTCTTGGCACATGCTAAGCACTCAGTAAATATTTTAATGTTGCGATTTCTAACATTTAATGTTACAATCTAGAGTCATCTCAAAGGAATCCCTTGGAGCTCTTGTTCAAATGCAGACTCTGATTCTATGAGCCCTGAAATTCTGCGTTTCTAACCGGCTCTTGGTCCCTGATCCAGGCATTCCAGAGCAAGGGTTTGGAGCTGACAGAGCATCTGCTCAGCTACCTGCCTGGCATCCTTGTGAAAGAACCGGGGAGTAAGGTCTTGAGAGCCCCATTTTACAGATGAGGTGACTGAGGCTGGGGTGGGAATGGTCACTTACTGTACACTGAGCATTTGAGGGCTGCTTGTAAGGTAGGACTCCCACCAGCCATGGCTGAAGAAGGGGGAGGTACTTTAAGGACAAATGTTCACACAGCTTTTCTGACTTTACAGATGACTCAGAGGACCCCCAGATCTTCCCGGAAGTAATCCAACCCTTGGTGAGTAGTTAACATGCTTTTGCCTCTCCCCATTTGCTCCACTGTGACACCTGTTGAGAGGAGCCCGTAAGTGAGGGTCTGACCTCACTCTGCAAGAAAGCTTGTATTGGTGGCCCTGGCTCCTTAGGGACAGGCACGACTGTGGGTAGGCCATCCTTCCTGCAGGGATAATCACTGTCAACACTTAGATGTGTTTCCAGCACCTTTTCTGTGCATTTCTAGGTATTTCCCAGCATTAATATCAAATAATATATACAGTCTTGTGTGCTGCACTTTTCACTTAAAGTGGGCACGAGTTTGCTTCCTCACATAATTAAGTGTTCTTTTTCATTTTTATAGGCTGCATAATCATCGTTCATTATTTTCCCCTTATTGATGGAAAAGTTGTTTATGATTTTTTGATACTCTGAAATTATACCGCCACAGCAAGCATCTTTCACTCAAATCTCTGATTAGCTCCTTGGGATAGAGTCCCACAGGCAAAGCTGCTGCCTTAAAGGGCAAGCACTTTCTATAGTTTTGCCCAACCGCCCTCCAGGGTGGTGATTCTAGAATCCCCACTGACCAGCAGTGAGTGGTAACACCTGCTTCCCTGTACCCTCGGTCACATTCATTCCTCTTTTGGGACAGATCCACTAGAAAGGTTGAGGGTAAGCCTTTGATGGCATAATTGTTGAGAGATTGGTGCTGAATTCAGCTCCAGGACCACACGGTTCATCCGGCAAGATGGCGGAAGCAGATTCCCTCCCTGGCTGAATGTTCCTGTCCCTGCCCTGGGTCCCTCCCCAAAGCACACTGAGTCTTCATCTCTCCTCCTTCTGCCCCATCCAGGTGCCTCTAGATAACCATATCCCTGAGAGGGCAGGGCCTGGGAGCTGGGTCCCCACCGAAGCCAAGGACCTGGAGGAGAATGAGGTCATCCCCAAGAGGATCTCACCCTTTGAAGGGGACGAGGATGTGTCTAACAAGGTGTCCATGTCCAGTGCCACACAGAGCGGCAACATCTTTGAGAGGACAGAGGTTCTGGCGGGTAAGGTCCTCACGAGATACTTGGAAGGGGGAGAGGACTGGGAGGCAGTGTTGCAGACAGGGATGCCTCTGGCACATTGGGCTTCTTGGTACCCCTTCCTTCTAGCCACAGGGTGCCCTGGAGCCTCAAGGACTACACCGTAGTCGTAAGGGGTGGCTCTGACTGGGTGAGCAGCCCGGTGGAGGGGGAGGAGAATTGTATATCAGTCTTTTAAAGAACAGCTAGGAGTCCGTCACTGGCCGTTGAGTCCTTCTGTCTTGTTTTCAAAGCATTTTCGTAACCTGGGATTGGTATCTAGGGAGTTTATTCAAGGTTAACTTCCCTCCAAAGCACAGAGACTCCTTTGGATTGGGCTGGTTTCCCTCCCTCCTGCTCTGTCACTTGACAGCCTCGTGATCTTGGCTGAGAAGCTTTCCAGCCTCAGTTGAGGATGTGAGCCTCCATTTCTTCCTCTGTAAATGGGTACAATGCTACCTCCTCGGGTTGGTGTAATAACTCCATGAAAATGAGAATCTGAAATAATTTGGCAAACCGTAAAGGGCTTTTCTGATTTGTTGGTGTAATCTGTCACTGAGTCTTCATGGGGCTTTAGGTGTGGCTCTTTCAAGCCTGGCTGTGGGGCCTTCAGCTGGGGCAGTGCCTGCTGGCTCTCTCCTTCCCTGGCAGCTTGGGGGGTCTCCAAAGCTGCGGGCAGGGGTGAGTTGTCAGAACTCTCTTTCTGGCCAAATGTTATAGGCCAAGGGCAGGTCTTCATGAAGCAGCCTGTCGAGTGGCTGCCCTGGGCCCAGTCTGGGTTACTCCTGTCTCCGGACAGCCACAGCCAGTTGGGCCAACACCTTCGCGGAGTCTTGAGGTACAGGGAGGAGCCCTGTGTCCTGCCTCCATCCAGGACAGATAAGGGTCTTGCCTACATCTTGCAGATAAGGCTGGCTGGGAATGTAACCCTAGGTGACTTTGGGCCCAGCTCAGCCTTAACCCTGACCTCCTGGGACCCGAGTATTTATTCTTTCTGCTTTTCCTTCGCTACGTTTTGTGTGATGTGAGGGGGTGGTGGTGCTATCAGAACTAGAGGGGCCCTTAGAGACCTTGTGATCTTCTAAGCTTCAAAATCTTCGGTAAAACCTCCCCCCATCTTTTTTCAACCACAGAGTTTCACTTTTAGCTGGCATATGTGGGGTTAGCATAAGGTTTTACTTTCACCAACAAAGGGTTCTGCTGCTTTTAAAGAAAAGTTTAAAAACCACTGATCTAGGCCAAGCATGTCTTTTAACTCGGGGAGACTAAGGCCCAGAGAAAGCAGACCACTTGCTTGGGTCACATAAGCAAGAGACAGAACCAAAGCTAAGTCGTCTCTTAAATCTCGCGGTTGAGAATTATCCAAGCATAAGATCTTCATGTGAGAAGTTCCGTTGCTGTGTTAGTTGGCATCTGAATGGCACCTGGGAGTTTCTCAAGTGCTTGCCAGGTGCTACCTGCTGCGTGTGCCCCCCTGAATCTCCACGACCCTATCAGACAGGTATGGCTGTCTTTACTCTTATAAGTAAGGAAACCGAGGCTCAGAGAAGCCAAATCACTTTCCAAAGTCACAAAACTAGGCATTAGTATTGAAACCTAGGGCTGCAGTCACTTTTGAGACTGCCCTTGAACCTTCTGACCCTGTGGGGTCAAGGTTCCAGCACAGACCAAGGTCCCACTAGAGGAGCCAGGGGTCATCAGAGGGAAGGGCGATAAAAACAGGAATGGGGTTGATACCTTATTCCATTGTGCTTTTTCTGGTATTTCCTGGGGGCACTTTGTGGCTGTTTTTTCATGAGTTTTAGCTAAGAAGGAACCTTACTGGACTCCCCTGTGCCACTCTGCCCTCATTCTGTGCATAGATTCAGAGTGTGTGCAGGGATGGAAAATTAATCTTCTTAGCCCTAGTAAGACCGAATTAGGGGACTCAGTCTGCCGCAGCAAGGATTCTGTGAGATATCCCTGCCCCCTCAACAAACAGGAATGAGCCCTTCAGGCGACCTGGCATGATGCAGAACAGCTGCCCACCTGAGGTTAGCAGCACGCACCGGCCTGATGCTAGCAGGTGCCCGTAGGCAGTGCTCCTCTCTGAGCTGAACTGTGAGTGTCATTTATTAAGCACTCACTGTTGTGCCAGGCCCAATTCAGGGTGCTAGGGACACGGATCATAAAGCCACAAAGGTTTACAATCCACGAGGACTGAGCATACGCTGTGCATTGTTCTAAGCACTTTGGGTGGATTAATTTATTTAATCCTAGGACAGATGTGTGAGAAAGGTACTTTTATTTCCAGTTTGCAATGAGCGAGATGAAGGCACTTGCCTGATGACGTAGCCAGTGCTGAGTAACGGGAGTGGGACCTAGGCCTTAACCACCGAGCTGGAAACACGGGAACGTAAACCACTGTCTGTAACTGTCAGTGACGTAGCAGCCTGGCCGTGTCACCGTGTTAGAGCTGTGTCTGGTAGGACACACCTGTGTGTATAGAGGATGTGCACACCTGTCTGTGGAAGCGGAGGCCTGTGTAGGTGTGCGTACCCAGAGCCAGCTAGACTGCGTTGCTCTGAGGCCTGCACTGTCTAGGCTGGTTTTCAGGCCTGCGGGTTTACTTGCTCCTGGCCCAGTTAGTGCTAAGCTGTTGCTGGGGTGTCAAGCTGGTGTTTGGAAGGTGCTGTGGGCTCCAGCAGGCGTGGGTCGGAAGGGTAGCTTTGCCACTCCGGCACTGTGGTCTTCAGTGACCTCCGAAGACCCCCTGTCTTGTTCACGAGGTCACACCTAGCACAAGTGACAGCAGGGGTGAAGACGTCTAGTTGTAAGTGAGCCGACTAGGGGGAAGTGGTAGTGTGCCCGAGGTCCTGACCCGTAGCTCTCCCGTCTCTTCCTCCGCAGCTTTGATCGTGGGCGGTGGCGTGGGCGTCCTGTTTGCTGTTTTCCTGGTCCTGCTGCTGGTATACCGCATGAAGAAGAAGGACGAAGGCACCTACGACCTGGGCAAGAAACCTATCTACAAAAAAGCCCCCACCAACGAGTTCTATGCTTGAAGCAGCCTCCTGGGCACACTGGCTTGGACCTCAGCAGGGAGGGAAGCAGAAGGATTTTGAAGGGTGGACATTAGGGTAGGGGGAGGGCAAACTAATACTGACCTGTCAGCATCTCCAGCTGTGATTATGTTTTAAGCGTCAGAAGAGGCATCATCTTCTGTTCCTGCCTGCCTCTTCTTGATTCTCTGGGCCTCGACTGTCCCGGCAGAAAAATGGGGTTACGCCTGGCCTTGCTGAAGGCAGGTCTGGGATTGGATCATTTCTTAATTTTCCACTTTAGAATGTGGGCCCAGGTTAGAGCCTATATTAAACATGCCTCATCCAGAGCCCCTCTGAAGCTGGAGCTCGGCCCCCAGCGGCCTTCTCCTTCCCTCTTGTGAAAAGGAGCTGGGAGAAGGAACTAGAACCACCTGCACCTTGATGTGTCCGTCAAAGGGCACTTGTGACCACACTACAGGAGTCTGTGGTATACCTTGGGCCATTCTCGGCTCTCTCAAGTGACTTTTGGAAATCAGCCTTTTTTATGAGGGGGAGGGGGTGGGGAGAAGAGCTGAAAGTTACATACTGAAATGGATTTGCAAAGTATTTGTAAATCTACTCTTAGCGGGGTATTTTTTTCTAATGGTTCATTCCTTGGTGCAGAGCCTCTGCCTGGGCAAGAGTGTGCCGATATCAAGATGTTCTCCGCTCTCTTGCACTTTCCACAGTACCTGCTAAGTTTGTATTTAATGGTTTTTTGTTTTTGTTTCTCGGAAATGAGAGAAGAGACGGAGATATGATTTTTATTAATTGTTTTTTTTTGTTTTTGTTTTTTGTTTTTTTTTTTTTACTATTTATAGCTTCAGACAGGGCCTCTTTCTCTCTTTCCTCTTTTAAATATCCTCCCCATTTTTTTTTTTATACTTAACACTCTCCCGCTCTTGACCATGGCCCTTTCTGAAGCTGCTTCCTCTAAGAAGTGGCTATTGCCGAAACATAGTTTTCTAGCAGATCCCAAAATATAATGTAGGGGATGGTGGGATATTTGTGTCTCTTTTCTTGTAATATATTATTATTCATGGTTCTAGAAAAATAGATAAATATATTTTTTCAGGAAATAGCATGATATGTCCCATTTGACGTTGGCTGGATGGTTGAGTGAGTGGAGTTTTGTGTGGCTGAGTGGGTTTTTGCCTTTCTCTCGCTCTGTTTGTGGTGCCTTCTCCTGATTGGGCCGGAATAGTTGAGGGTAGACAATTCTACCTTCTTTCTAGCTTCTGCTTTGAGCCCAACTGGTGTTCCTTTGTTTGTTTTCTCCAAATTTAAGAGAACATTGGAGAGCCGTCCTATCCATTATGGTAAGCACTAGCCACGCATGGCTATTCAAATCAATTAAAATCACATAAAGTTAAAAAATTCATTCCTCATTTACACTAACCACATTTCAAGTGCTTATTTGCCACATGTGGCTCGTGGCTGCTCTGGTGAGCATGCAGGTAGAGCCCGTGTCCACCTGTCGAACCACAGTGCTAGAAAACTGAACTGGTATAACAAGTCCCAGCCCCAGCCTTGCTGGGGTGATCTTTGTCTCCCTGGGCAAAGGGGGCATGGGGGAGGGCTGACTGGCTCCTGGCTTTGGAGCTTATCTGTGATCCTTCCTTCACAAAGAGGAGGCCCGGTGGGTTAGTTAGCCCGTGCAGGCTGTGTCTTCTCCTGACCCCACTGGCTGGGGAGGGGGGAGTCGCCCTTGCCTCCCGCACCCTTCACCACCTCAAGCCAGGGGCCCCAGCTGGCTGGGTCCTCTGGGCACCCCTCCCCCACCCCTGCCATGCCCTTTCCCTCTGGCTATGTTGGGAGTGAGCACCTCTTCTTGTAGCCACCTCACACTGTTGTCTGTTACTGATTTTTTTCTTTTTGATAAGAAGATAATAAAACCTGGTACTTTCTAGATTGCTTGTCTCTGTCATTTCAAAGTTTGTAAGAAGTCCTTCTTTCTGGGTTCTGTATCCTTTGACCTTCGCGGAGCCTGAGATCATTGCCCTGACCAAATGCCCTTTGGGGTGCCAGACATTGGAGGCAGAGAAGAAGCCAAGAAAGGGCCTGGAGAGGAGGAAAGAAAGAATGTGCCCCTGGCGGCCTGTGGGGCATGTCATGCCTAACTTGGTGTGGCGCTTAGATGGCACCTGGTTAAAAAACACAAGGTGGGTGGTGGGGGCTCCTGGGTGGCTCAGTCAGTTGAGCGTCTGACTCATGGTTTAGGCTCAAGTCATGATCTCCTGGTTCGTGGGATTGAGCCTCGTTGAGGCTTGGGATTCTCCCTTTCTCTCTGCCCCTCCCTGGCTCCCTCAATCTCTCCCTCAAAATAAATAAACTTTAAAAGAAACCTACAAAAATCCTTGGATTAGATGCTAACCATAGAAGTGAGGATGTTCCCCATGTAAATCCAGATTCCCTGCTTCTTTTGGGAAAAACTCAAGATTTGGCTCCTCTCCGGCTGCATGGCAACAATTGAAAGTTGCTGACAGGGAGGATCCTATCTGGATGTGGGTTTTCTGCTTTGCCACAGTCTTTACCTGCTTCACTCCTGTCACCTGCGTGGCTTCTACAAGCACTGCAGTAGTCGGGTCTGGACAAACCCCATTGATGCCTCTCTCAATCCTGGTAAGAGCCTTTTTACCAAGGGGGGAACCTGCCCTTAGCTCATCTGCAGGGTTAAACCTTAATTCCAAGGCCTTGGGTTTGGTGGTCTTCCTTTGGTGTCATATCACCCAGTGCTTGGCTGGGGTCGGGGGAAGGATACAGAGGAATTAGTAGAAGCAAATCCTCGTGTCACATGCATGTGCCAGAACCCATGCCGTCTCTGCTTCATACCTGAACCCACTTAATCGGCACAACAGTTCCACAGAGTAGGGTCTGTTAGTATCCCCGTTATACGGATTGGGACACCACAGTTAAGAGGTTACTTGTCCAAAGTGACACAGTTTACCAACAGTAGAGGTGGGGTTTGAACCCAGGCATTTGGGCTCCAGAGGCTGCTTGGGACCTACACCCCCCCCCGCCCCAACTGAAGCAGCAAGTCTGGTCTCCGGGGCCCCCGCCACACCTTGTTTGCCTGAGCTCCGTGAAGCTTGAGTGGGGCTTCCTGTTCTTTATAACCTGATTCTTGCAAGGTCCTTGCATCTGTTAGACCTGGGCCGTCCAGTATAGTAGCTATCGGCCACAGGTGACTCTTTCCATTTAAACACATTTTCAAAAATGAAAATTCGGTTCCTCAGTTGTGCTAGCCACATCTCAAGTGGTCAGTAGCCACATGCAGCTGCTGACTACTCTCTCAGTCAGTGCAGATACAGAGCATTTCCATTGTCTCAGAAATTTCTGTTAGGTCTGTGTTCGGTGATGAAGACTGTGGGTCATGACCTTTCGACTTGGGATTTCAGCTTTTAATAGCTGCTACCTTGTGCTCCAACAGCCTACAGGGAGGTAGGTAGGTCGGAGTACTGTAAGTGCTCACTAAAAGCACTTCATTCTCATCAGTGCCATCTTTGGGTGAGACAGAAGCTCCACAAGGCCCCTGTGTTCTCTATTGTGTAAAATTATCCCCAAATTTCAGGGCTTCTGACCACTGTCTCACATAGTGTCTGCAGGCCAGGAATGTGGGAGCAACTGAGCTAGGTAGTTGTCTCATGAGGTTGTAGTCAAAATGTTGACCTGGGCCAGAGCATCTAGAAGCTTGAGTGGGCTGGAGGGTCCACTTCCAGGATGGTGCTGGCTGTTGACAGGAGGCCTCAGTTCCTTGCCATGTGGACCCTCAAAGGGCTAATGTCCTCATTACATAGTGGCTGGCTTTTCCCAGAAAGCAATCCTAGAGAGCCAGGTGGAAGCTACAATGCCTTTTATGGCCAAGCCTTTGGTCACTCACTGTTACTTCCACACTATCCTATTGGTCACACAGGTCAGCCATATTCATCGCGAAAGGAGACTGCAGAAGGGAAGGGCAGGAATACCTTCAGGAGGCAAGACTCCTTGGAAGCCATCTCAAAGGCTGGTTACTATAGCCTTGTTTCTGGTCAACTCTGCACAGGACTTAATTTATCTAGAGAGTGGACTCTGAGTGGGACTTGGTATAATATTATTTCTGAGAATTGGGCACAGGATGCAAAGTGGATTTAGACAATATTGAGCCTTTTTTGTTCATGATCCTGCCATTTTTTCTGAAACCAGAGAAGCACTGACCCCTATATGGGGCCATTTTTCATGGGGCATTGGGAGGCCTACAGGCCAAATAGATTCCTCCTTGGAAATCATTTGCTATGTAGTTTTGGGGGATGGGATGGTCAGAATTCTAAGATGGCCCCCAAGATTTTTACCTCCTGTTGTATACACCAGTATATTCCTTCCCCTTGAATGTGGGCAGGATCTGTAACCATGATGGATGCCACTCCTATCATTGGGTTACCTCAGACGGGAAAGACAAAGGGGTTTTGCAGATGTAATTGAGGTCCCAAATTAGTTGATTTTTTTAGTTATTAAAAGGGGAGATTACCCTGGGTGGGCCAAGCTTAATCAGTTGAAAGCGCTAATAAGAGGATCCGGAACCTTCTTGGTAAGAGAGATGCTCTCCTGTTGGCCTTGAAGAAGGAAGCTTCCGTGAGTTCTACAGCTACAAGGATGTGAATTTTGCCAACAACTCTGTGAGCCTGGAGTAGGACGCTTTGCCTCAGAGACCGCCCTGTCAGCCCCGGCTCACACCTTGATTATGGCCTTGGGAGACCCATAGCAGAAAACCCAGCTAAGCTGTGCTTGGGCTCCTGATCCATGGAAACCATAAGGGCAATAAATGGGTGTTATTTTAACTGCTGTGTTTGCGGTAGTCTGTTACACAACATAGACAACCAATACAGGCAGGTCACTTACTCCCTCTGGACAATCAATTTCTCCATCTGTCAAATGGCAGGGAGTGCAGAGTCTGGATCATCTGTAAAAATATTTCTGGAGTAACGACAATGACAGCAACTGTCCCACAGAAAGTGGTTACAGTGGGCCAGGCCCTGTTGCTTTACATATATTGGTTATTTTATTCCTCGCGACATCCTGTGAAACAAATACTTCCCCTTTTACAGAAGGGGGAACTGAAGCACAGAGAGGTTAAGTGACTTGAACTTGCCAAATGTGCCTGGCTTAAACACACAACTTTGTTTCCAAGATGGGTGTTGTCTGGAAAGCCACTGTTTGAGCTGCATTCCTGGATCTTAAGGTGATTCTTCTGAAAATACATATGAGTAATTAGTGTGGGAAGAAGTGTGTACACACACACACACACACACACAATCAGGACAAAATCAGCCAAGCCTAGGACACCCCTAGCCTGGATGAGGCAGGGATGGCACTCTTCCAGGCACCAGCCAGGGTTGGGGAGGAGGATGTTTTGAACCAGATGAAGGCTTGGGAATGAGCTTGGTAGAGTGGGCTCTACTTCAGCACTCTATAATCGAACCCATTTAGAACCCATGTAATGAAACCATAAAGACCTTGGCCACAAGGCTCTGCCTTCCCCTAGAACTCTGCCTGCCTCTGGGGCGATCAGCCAGCTACAGCAGGTGTTGACCACTTTGCCTACTGAAAGCATTATTATGCCAATACTGCCCCGCCTGCCTTTGTCCCTTGGGGTCAGGAAGAGAGCCAAGCCTGCCTGGAGGGCCTTTTTTTTGGTAAGTATGGTCAGGGATGACTCTTGGAAAACTTAGTGGATATTATCTTATTGGTTTTATTCCCATCAAATAAGGCTGCTTCCTCCCTCCCTCTCTGTCTTCTCGGTCTGTGCACTCAGCAGTCTACATCCTAACCCAGGGAGGAAGGTGTCTGAGAATTTTACCCACACTGTGGTTAATGTGAGACTCTTCGGGGAAGCCCCACTTAAAAGAAACAAATGAGAGAGAGAAACCGAAAAGTCAATGCTTAAGCATGTAGACTAGTAGTTCATGGTGGAAACTCAGGCAACATGAGAGCTGGTAAGCTAGGAGATTTTAGAACAGAGATTTTGACTTTATTCTCACTCTGTGAGAACCTCAGAGTCCCAGATTTAGCATTAGGAGTATAGGACTTAAATTAGGCTCTGCTATCAACGTGCTCTTGGAGCTTCATGGGCCTTCTCTCCGAGCCTGAGTTTCCCCGTCTGTAAAACGAGTGGGGCATATGGACTAGAGCAATGATTCTCAACCCTAGGGTTCCCATCCTGACAATGTGAAAATGTGAAGATTATCTTTTAATACCCTCACAGTTCTCTAAGGATACTCGAAAACTTAATTCTTGGGAGGGAAACAGTGCCACCTGCTGGTCTCACTTTACACTCGCAAATATACAAACTGCCAAGGCAATGAATGCTTGGCCATTTGGTATTTATTGAGCCCCGCTCAAAGTTCAAGGTCTGGTAATGCGCCCTCTAGGACACACACCCATGAGCCTCTTTCCCCATGAGCTCACAGTCTAGAGGGGACAATTGACATATACATAAAGCCCTTTCATCCAGGGTGGGTGGTGACATGGTCCCAGGGAAGTTCTAGGGGAATACGGGGGTGGGTCCAGGGCATGTGAATTGTGCACTCAAGGCTTAGAAGGGCCTTTCTTGATTTTATGCTCTGTTGTCACGGTCTTGAAATTCTAAATAGTTTTTGCACAAGGGGGCCATACATTTTCATTTTCTTCTTTTTTTCCCCATACATTTTAGTTTTGCACTGGGTCCCCTAAAGTATGTAGCTGGTCCTGCCTTGGGGAAATCTTGAAAGAGGTGACATTTGAGCTGGATTTGGAGATCAGGGCAGTAGGTGGAGGGAGAGGAAAGAAGGAAGTTTATTCTAGTGCGGAAGGCAAGGTGAAGGCCTCTGTGGCTGGATGGCGTGAGGAAAGGACACAGACAGTGGGTTGCTGCAAGGGGGTGGAGTGGGAAGGGACTGGATGTCAGATTCAGGTTCAGGGCTAGGAGGACCTCTGAGCATAGTACTGCAGCTGGAACTTAGAAGACAGGCCAAGGCTTTGAGGTCACAGACTTCCACGTGGGTGCATACATGGGACCGAGGGTCCTATGGTGCCCTGAGGGGTGTGCAAAAGAAGACAGGGCTGCATGGAGGGGCCTGGGCTTTCAGGCCAACCTAGGATCTTGGCTTCCAGGACTCCTGCCTTGTGAAGTGGCAGAGGAAGTCCTCGAGCACAGGGCTGAATGGGCCCTTGTGCCCCAACACCCTGCTGTGAAACTCATTCTAAGTGGCTTCGTGCTTCAACAGTATCACGGGGCAGTGAGAGCAAACTCTTCTGAAGCAGGCACTCACGTAGGGGACATTTCCCATTCAACTTGTCCCCTGCATTCCTCAGCCAGGATTCACTCTCAGGGGCCATGAAGGGCCCTTAAACAAGCTTCTCTTTCCTGATCATAGTGAGTTTCAGCCTGCTGATGGCAGATGACAGATCTTCACTATAATTTGGGGAAGTTTAAAGAGCAAAGGTCACTTCCTCCCCTTGGGAAATGTCAGCTTCTTCCTCACGGGCTTCCCACTCCCCCTCCCTCTGGGAGAGAAACTTCTTGGGGAATGAGCCCTTCTCAGAATTCCAGGAAGGGCCCAGAGGAGTGAGAGTCTTGAACCCACATTTTAGAGCAGTTGTCCCCATGGGGCACCACAGGGACTGGACCAGGTAGCTGGCACCCACATATATCTATATCCATGGCTCCAACGGCCTGAGCCAGGACCCTGCCTGGTTCTTCTGCTTCCCTGTAAAGCACAGACTTGACAGGGGGTGGGCAGGTTGATCAGGGCAGACTGTCATTTGGTTCCTGGTTCCCATGCTGAGAAGCTCCTCTCTCAGCTGAGTTATTGTCCAGCTGATCCCAGGAGTTCTGCCTGGAAGCCTGGAACTGTCCTGTGTTTTGTATCTTACGTTTGCCCCTGAGCCTGGGGTGCATCTTTGCTTAGACTGGGGGGATAGCCAGTAGGGAACTCAACCCCAGAGCCAACAGGTGGGCCCCAGGACAGGCACAGGAGTTCAAGAATGCTAGCTGCTTCTGAACCTCATTCCTTCTCCAGAAAGGGTCAGAATGGCAGGCTCTCTGCTCCATTGGACTCATGGTCCCTTCTTGTGTGTGCGAGTGGGGGGAACTACACTGAGCGCCTCCCTCCTTGGGGAGGTGGATCATTCAGATCAGACTCTGCCCTGGGATGGCAGAGGAATCCCTGACCTGCAGGATCTGTTGGGCCTGCAAGAGAAGTGCCTGGGTGGACAGTGAAGATGGCAAGACCTGACCACTGTCCCGGGCACAAAGCAAGCACAGGCAAGGGTCCTATGCCTGGCCGCAGCCATTGGGAGCACCAGGAGGGGCAGGTCTTGTCTTCCAGGGCGGAACCCAGTACTCCAGGGCAGGCCTCTCATGCTCCAGGAGGGACTCAGTGTTTCCAGTGGAACCCAGTGTTCACATGGACCTGGTGCTCCAGCAAAATCCCCTGCGCTGGGTGGGATCTGGCATCCTAGGTGAGACCCAGAGCTCTAGGAGTGACCCGGTGCTCCAAGTGGAATCCAGTGCTCCGGGCAGTGCCGGGTGCTCCAGGTGAGAGCCAGCACTTTAGGCCCGACCTGGGGATCTAGGTGGAAGCTGGCATTCGGGGTCAGAGCTAGCAGTCCATGCAGGACATGGTGCTCCAGGCCTGGGTGTGTGGAACTGTGTGGGTCCTCTTCAAGAGGATACACAACTGCACAGAAGGTAAATGTCCCAGGCCTGGCTCTTAAGAGTGTGTGAAATCCTACTGAGACACAGGGAGAAACAGACAAAGTTGGAGGCATGGGGACACACAAATGGGGAGATGTGCAAAGGTACTGTGGGGGAGAGAGAGAGAGAGAGAGACTGCTTGATTTAGAGAGACAGACAAACACGGGGAGAGCCACGCTGGTGACTGGACAGCATCACTCAGGTGGACGAGTGAGTGGCAGTTTCTCCGGCGAGGGCCCTCCGCCGCCCAGGCTCTGGCCTTGACTTCCCAGCAAAGGGGCAGGGGCGGAGCTCGGGCCCCAGGGAGGCCCGGCCGGGCGTGGGCGCGGACCTAAGTCTGGATGAAGAGGTGGAAGTTGCTGCGCGTGAACTCGTGGTGGATGCTCTCGAGCAGCGCGTCGGCATCGGCGGCGGGCTCGGGGGCGCCCGGGGGGCCGGGCCGCTCGCTGTACTCGGGGGTGTAGGTGAAGGAGAAGGCGCTGGGGTAGAAGAGGCCGTCGGCGCGCACCAGGCTCACGGGCACTGTGATGGGTGTGCGCAGCCAGCGCCAGTCGCTGCCGAAGGCGGCGATGTCGGGCACCACGCACACCAGGGACCGCGGGCTCCTGGGGTGGCACCGAGGTTAGGGCTGCAGTGCTGCCGACGGCACGCACCCGTCCCGTTCCCCGCGGCCCAAGGGAGGCTCCCCCTATACCTGTACATGGTTTCGGCCTCCACGTCCCCGAACCACACCTTGAGCCCCGCGTGGAAGTTCTCGCCGTGGAGCTCGAGCGTGGCCACGTCTCCCCCACCACTCAGCTGGGGGCGGGAGGGAGCGGAGGCGGTGGCCGAGAGCCTGCTGCTCTCCCTCGCCAGCACCCCATCCCCCCCTCCCCCCCACACCCTGAGCCAGATCCCCGCTCGCCCGCGCCCCCTGCGCCCGCCAGCGCCCCGGATTCACCTCCAGGGTGCTGATGAGGGGCACTGGGGTGACGGGTTCCCGGGTCCACGCCAGGCTGGTGCTGAAGGAGAACTCCACTGACTCGGTACCGATGATGGTCCAACAAGAGCTGTCATTGAGCAGCGCCCTGTTCGCCTCTTTGGGGCAGGGGGAGGCCTGGGAGGAGACCCAAGGGGATGGTGGCCACCAGCATGGGTGGCATGGGTCAGCATAATGCCTGGGCTCCTGCATCCTGGGGTCCAGTCCTAGACTCTGAGCTTTACCTGCCCTGTGAGCTTGGACAAGGCCCTTAAGTTCCCTGAACTAGCTGGTTTCCAAAGGTCTATTTTCTTAGGATTCTGAAATTCTATTTTTTAACATTGTGCAATTCTATTCTACAGGTTTGAAATGCTTGGGGAGGCAATATAGCTCAATAATAATGTTATTTTCTATATATTATGATTTTATCTCAACATTCCATGATCATATTCTTTTGGGAGTTGTACTGCTTAATAATAATTTTCCACATTCTACAGTTCTGTGGCTTAACATTTTATGATTCTTTTTTAAAAAATGTTTATTGATTTGGGGGGGGTGGGGCGCAGAGTGAGAGAGGGGGAGAGAGAATCCCAAGTAGGCTCCATGCTGTTAGCACAGAGCCTGACACAGGGCTCGATCTCATGAGCCCTTGAGATCTTGACCCAAGCCGAAATCAAGAGTCTGATGCTCAGCCAACTGAGCCCCCCCCGCCCCCAGGTGCCCCTGAACATTCTATGATTCTAATGCTCTTTGCACAATAATTCTCAATTCTATTACTTATTTTTATTTTCATTCTAAAATCTTATCTCCCAACATTCTATGACTCTAACATTCCTTGGGAAGGAGTATTGCTCAATTAATATTGTTACTATTTTTTCTACATTCTTGGATTCTGTCCTGATAGTCTATGATTCTAACATTCCATGGGAGGCAGTGTCGCTCAGTAAGCAGCAGTCATTATGATGATGACCATCTTACGTTCTCCGGTTCTCTATGTTCTGACCTTCTAGAATGCGTGGTGCCAGTACTCGTTCCCTCTCACCTGGAATTGCACCACCTTGTCTGCGGCGAGGCATAAGTAAGTGCCACCCTCTCCGGCAGGCTCACCGGGGAACTGGAACGCACACTTGTGCAGCTGGGAGATGGGCTCGTCCACGTCGAGGAGTGCGTACTGTTTGGCCACTTTGCGGATGATCTACAACAGAAGGAGTGGTAGGAAGTATGGCGGCCAGGTGCCTGGGTGCACAGAGGCTGCCCTCCCAGCTAGCTTTCTGCTATCCTGTAGCCATATGGGCTCTGGCAGGTCCCCCCACCCCCCACCCTTTACCTCCATCCAGCCCCACAAAGCACTGAGTATCCAGAGTGAGAATGCATGTCTTTATGCCTTGGGCCCTCACCTTCCAGCCCTGCCCTTGTGGGTCAGACTTTCTGCATGGATCCGGGGGGACCCCCCAGGTATGCCCTCCCTTCTCATACCATTGGAGGTAGTGTGATGCCCGTGACAGTGCAGACGAGTTGCACTAGGGAGCCATAGCGGACGTAGCCCTCTCGAGGCGGGAAGTCCCCCTGGGAACAGTGTTCATCAGCTGGCGTGAAAAGAGGGAAGGGAAGGAAGGAAGGTTTTCAGGGGTCCCAAGTTTCTCCCCTGAACCCTGCCTTCCCTGCCTCTGGCCCCACCCCACATCACACTTGGATCCTGCGGGGAGGGTCGGCATGCAGGGAGACAGCTAAGGCTGAAGGTTCTCATTCTGGAGGGGTCATCTGTGGCCATCCTTGAAAGTGTCTGCTCCCAGGGTGGGGTTTGAGAGGAATGGAGAGGGCTGGACATTAGAGTCAGAATGGCTTGGACTAGTCACAGACTCACTGGGACTTTTGGCAAGCCTCAGTTCCTTGGGCAAAGTTTACTTTTCTCGAGGAGTTGTACTGAAGATGAAATAAGCTGATGCATGTGAAGCTCCCAGCCCCGGGCCGGCTGGTGTGGTTACCCAGGTGGAGCGTGAAGGCAGCCCACTGGCGCGCGCTGGCCACGAAGGCGCCGTCCTCCACGGACAGGTAGCGCGTGGAGACCGTCTGGGAGCGCAGGCGGTTGAAGAGGGAGACCTTTGAGCCCGAGGATATGCACACTGTGAGGGGAGGTGAAATCAGCGCCCAAGCCTGCCTTGGTTCCTTGTACTTCCAGGCACTTTCTGGTCCTCTGTCCCCTGGGTCAGTCCCCTCGTATGTTCACTGGCCTAGACACACTGGGCATTCCTAGTTCATGGCCCTTTACCAAGTACCGGCTGGAGTCCTGCTTTTGTATCCTTGCCTGTTCCTTTTTGCTGCCTGGACGCCCTTCAGTTCGATAAACAATATTATCAAGTATTCACTAAGTGCCTCCTTTGGGGCAGGCACTGTGCTGGGTACTGGGCACCAAAGGGTGATTTAGACCCAGTTTCACTCTGGAGGAGTTCACAGTCTCAGAGAGGTGGGACATACATATAAAGTTTCAAAATGAGGTGGTAAGGGCTGGGGGAAAGAGGGCTTCCTGGAGGAGGTTACACTCTCAGCTGGGGAGCAGGAAGTAGGTAGGAGTTGCTCAGGGGGCTGCATAAGCAAATACCATGTGGTGTGAAACAGCAGTGTGATATTTCTAGGGTTTGACACCGATCTCCTCCAGCTTATCACACTCAGAACCATGGTTTTGTTTTCTGACGGAGCTTTGACCACTTGGGGAGAAAGCACTAGGTCATCTTCTCTCCCCTCCTAGTGCGAGGCATATTGTAAATGCTCAATTTATACGTAGCCTAAGTTCCCATCCATTGGATAATAACGAAAGCTAATGTTTGTTGTATGTCAGATACTGTTTTAAATGCTCTATATGCATTAGCTCATTTGATTCTCCCAACCCTGCTCTGGGGTACATACTATCTCTGTTTAAGAGAGCAACTTGGGGTGTCTGGGTGGCTCAGTTGGTTGAGCATCTGACTTCGGCTCAAGTCATGATCTCGTGGTTCATGAGTTTGAGCCCCGCATCAGGGCTGCCCTCCTCTCTCTTCCCCTCCCCTGCTCGTGCTCTTTCCCTCTCAAACAAAACAAAACAAACATTAAAAGAGAGAGAGAGAGAGAGAGAGAGAGAGAGAGAGAGAGAGAGAGAAATTTGCTCCAGATAGCATAGCTAGCCAGTAGCAGCCAGGATTCAAACCTAGGCCACCTAGCTCCAGAATCTGCACTCCTAACCACCACACTATACCACTTACCTGATACCAAGGGCCAGACAGAGCACTGCCTGGGTCTGAGACGTTCTACAGGGTTTTTAACAGACAGAAAGTAAGTATGGGCTTTGGAGTGACACTGACTCAAGTTCAAATCCTGGCTGGGTCTCTTCCTAGCTGGGCAATCTTAGGCAAGTCACCTGGATTGTGATAGGCCCAACTATTTCATTAAATGAATGGATGAATGTTCCAGACCTCGTTTCCCTCATGCCCTCCTATCACTCGAACAATGATAGTACCTGCTTCAGAGGGATGCAGTGAACATCAAATAGGATGATTCTTGTTAATGTTAGCAAGGGAAGTCCACCTTCTCCTATGCCTTCCCCCACCTCACTTCGTGGGTAGTGACAACAGTGTTGTCACTGTGCTTCAGGCCCCGTCCCCCTTGGGATTTGTCACTTGGCACCCAGGGCAGTCCTTATTTCAAACTGTCTCTCTGATGAGCGATGTGTGTCTATCTCCCGTGCTAGGCTGTGGGTTCCTCCAGAACAGGCACTTGTCTTTATGTTACAGGGATCCAGCGTCTAGCACAGAGCCAGGCATACATCAAGCACTGAATAGATATTTTTGACTGCCCTTTTATTGTCACTTTTGTCTTTAGTTCAGCACCTGCTGGCCATTTTTGTCTGCGCTGGACTCCCCACCCCCCACCCCACCCCCGGTCCCTTTCCCCAGTGTCTGGCGTCTGTCCCCTTTCCTCTGCTCTAGTTTCTCATTCCCAGACCCGAGCCAGACCCCGCCCCTCTCCCGGCTCAGACTCCACCTCTCCCACTCTGGCCCGACCCTTCCAATCTAGGTCTCCTCCCTCCCCAGTTCGGCAGCTCTGGACCCGGTGGCACCTGACCGCCCCGCCCAGCCCTCGCGCCCCGCCCGGCTCACGGTCAGTGTTCTTCAGCGACTGCTTCTTCTGCGAGGGCTTCGAGATGACCTTGATGAGGCGGCTGTGGAAGGTGCCTAGCTCCCGGCCCCCCCGGTGCACCAGCCGCAGCACCAGCCGGAAGTGCTTCCTCTTGTCTGCGTCCGAGATGTACAGGGTCTTGGCGCAACCGAATTCCTACGGGGTGCGCGGGCACCGGGCCGTCTCATCCCAGCCCTCCGCCACCAGTTTTCTGACGTCTGCCCCATCGGACGTGACAGGAAGCAGCACGATCCCAGCTCTCAGGCTCACCCTCGAGGCAGAACCCCGGTCCCCCCGCCTCTTCACCTATCTTTTGGCTTCTGCGGGGGGCGGGGGGGTTGTGGGCAGGGGGTAGATGAGCCCTCCTCGCCAAGGAAGGGGCAAGGATGGAAACAGGAATCAGAGCCCGTCCCTCGCCCTCTCACCCTGGAGTCTGGCCGCTCTTCGAAATTCAACTTCTGCGTCTCGGCGGCGCTGCCGGACGCGCCATCCAGTCCCATGTAACCGCAGACCGTGGGTCCGGTTTCCCCTGGCTGGTGGGCTGGAAAGGGACGCGAGGCGGCTCGGGAAGGACTCGGGTGCCAGGCAAGCGGAGTTCTCGCCGCCAGAGGGCGCGGCGAGACAGCGCGTGCGACCCCGCCAGGCTCCCAGGCCGCACTGTGCTGTCCCCCCGCAGGGAGGCGCCCGGCAGTCCAGGAGTCCACCCTCACCTTGGCCTTGCACTGGCTTCACCCTCCAGCCGGGACCTGCGAGGTAGACACAGGGCGGGGGGCAGAAGAACCTGCGGAGACATACAAACGCTGGACTCGCACATCCATTCTCCACTCGACTGTCTCTAGACGTCTCAAAGGCAGCACAAATCGGGCAGAATCTTTGCTTGCTCCTCCTCCTTTCCCAGTGCCCTCCCCAGGCTTCTCCGTGACCGTGGACCCCAGAGGTTAATACATCTGAACTTGCTTTTATCACTTCTTCCACTCAACCCATTAGAAAGTCCTGTCCCCTCCGCATTCAAAACACATCCACAATCCATGGGTTTCCTATCACCTCCACCTCAGTCCCAACTGCCATCACTTGTGCCTGGACCACAGCATCAGCCTTCTCCCCTGCTCTCTCTGCCTCCACGCCTCCCCTTTACGACCTGCTTAGAGCAAAGTGGGCACACTGCCTTTTCGCTTCTTTAAAAGCAGGGGTCAATCATGTTGTCTTCCTAAAACCCTCTAGCGGTTGATGTGGTCCCTGCTTACCTCTCCTACTTTATTTCCTACAGAGTCCCCCCTCCTTTTCTAATTCCAGCCCTTCTGACTATTTTTGTACCAGAAAAGGCCAAGTCTGTACAACCTCAAGGTGTCTGCATGTTCTTTTCTTTCTAATTGGAACACGCTTCCCCCAGATTTTCTCCTGTCTGGCTCCCTTTTAACATTCAAGTCTCAATTCAGATGTCACCTCCTTAAAAGGCCTGTCCGCCATCTTGACCTTTCTAGCTAAAGTGCCCCCACCTCTGTTTCTACCACATCATGCTGTCCTATAATTCTGCTCTAACAGCTGTCATCACAGTCTGGAATTTCTTGTTCACTGATTTGTGCGGAGTTTGTTGTCTGTCTCTTCCACACCACAGTGAAAATGCCATGAAAGCAGGGGCTGGATCGGTCTTCTGGAGTCGTATGTCCAGGGCCCGGCACTGTCCAGAGAGCCTGACACCTGATAAGCACCCAGTAAGTAGTTGTTGAATGAAAGAAGGAATGAATGGGTGGATGATGAGTGAATGGGGATACTGTAGATTCACAAGGAGGTTCTGTTATACACCAAAGTGGAGGCCAGTGGGGGCAGAGGGAAAAGGCTCCTGATGGGCCAATAGTCGAGCTCTGTGTCCTCCCCAGGTTCTAAAAGACACTGAACTGGTGGGGTGCCTGGGTGGCTCAGTCAGTTGAGCGTCTGACTTTGGCGTCTGGCTTCGGCTCAGGTCATGATCTCGCGGTTCGTGGGTTCGAGCCCTGCATCGGGTTTTGTTCTGACAGCTCAGATCCTGGAGCCTGTTTCAGATTCTGTGTCTCCCTCTCTCTTTGCCCCTCCCCCACTAGTGCTCTGTGTCTCTCTGTCTCATAAATAAACATTAAAAAATAAAAAAAAAATTTAAAAGACACTGAACTGGGGGCGCCTGGGTGGCTCAGTTGGTTAAGTGTCCAACTCTTGATCTCAGCTCAGGTCATGATCTCACGGTTCCTGAGATGGAGCCCCCTGGCTGTCAGCACAGAACCTGCTTGAGATTCTTTCTCCCTCTCTCTCTCTGCCCTGTCCCCACTTGCTTGTGCGTGCTCTCTCTGTCTCTCTCTCTCTCAAAATAAAATTAAAAAAAAAAAAAAAAGATTGCATTAAATAAAACAAAAATAAAAAATACAATAAATAAAAGACAAGGCAAGCATAGAGCAGAAGGTGGCTGCAGGGACCTCCAAGGGGCCAGCGAGGCACCTACCGCTTCTCATTTCCATATGATTTTTGAGCCACCTTGGCATGCAGGATCCACACCGTCTGCTCACACTGTTGCTGTAGGCACTGGCGCACGCCTTCCCTCAGGACCGTGACATGCTCTGGGGGTGACCCGGGGGTGGGTGCAGGCTGGCAGCTGGGCAGGAATGAGCGTTAAGGGGAGAGGTGGCCTGGAGCCCAGCAAGGAGGTTGAATGAAATTCATGGGGGGTCAGGGACGGAAAGCATTGGGTAAGAGAGGGGATTCCGGGTTTAAGTTGTGGGTTACATATTTAGGCTGCCCATACTCAATGAGGCCTGAAGGGAGCCCACCGGGACCACCCAGGCGCCACTCTGCAGGTCTGGCTCCATGCCCATCACAGCCTGAAGCACTGGGGAGAGGCCCCAGCGGCACAAAGGCCACACTTGTGCCGGTCTTGGGACGGAGACAGAGTATGTGAGGGTGCATGATTTCCTTACACTTTGAGAGGACCCACCCCGGCGAAATCTGGATGCCGGGGCGAAGAGCTTTGCTGGACCCCTGGACCAGAGCGCTCTCTTGCCTGCCCCCAGAAGCCTGTAAACACCCAAAACGGTGTCCCCGGGATCCTAAAGGAACATTTGCGGTCTTCCAGGGTCAAAGCAACCCTCCTCACCCCCTTTCTCCCAAGAGAAGGGGCCTGTTAACTGTCCTAGCTTTCCTTCCCATGATTTCAGGGCCTCCAGAATCAAGGGAGTGGGCCAGTCAGAGCCTAGGGGCCTGGTGGCTTGTCGGCCTCCGAGTTTTGACGAGGGAGGGTGGTGGGTGGGCCCAAGACTTAAGGAATTGCAGAGACGCGGCGAAGGAGTCCGAGACGGCAGAGATTTGAGGGGCCTCCAGGTGGGGCCTGGGGGAGAGTCGGGAGCCCTGCGGCTACCCTTCTGAACCCTTTTGCCCGTCGCGCAGGACCAGAGTCCCGGGCCTCTCACTCCTGGAGGGGGCAGCGGAGGGCAAGAGCCCGGCCGAGCCAGGGCCCGCTCCGCCCCTTGGGGCTCTCCTCGGGGAAGGGCCTCGGAGGCATCCGACGCATTCCGGCGGCGGAGAGCGGGGCCGCCCAGCCTCCCGCCGGGAGCCGAATTCCGGCCCCGCAGCTCGCGCCGGCGGCTCCCGGGGCGGCAGGAGCAGGGGCGCCGCGCTGGCCCCGCCCCGGCCCTGCGAGGAAAGGGGATCGCTCCCGGCCGGTGGGAGGGGTCGCAGCCCGCGCTCCCCCTCCCCACCGCCTGCCCCGGGTTAAATGCGGCCGCCCCCGCCGCTCGCTCCAGCCGCCTGGCAGTCCCCACCTCGGGCGCGCTGCCTGCGCCGTTACCTGGTCCAGCTGCCCGGGAGGCTCCGCCCGTCGGCTCCGCTCCGCGGCCGCGCCTCCGAGCTGTCCGGCGGGCTCAGGTGAGTCAAAGGGCCTGGGGGCGCGGAGGGGTTTGCAGGGGAGCAGGCGTCAAGTCAGGCCAGACGACCGCGTCTAACCGCCGCCGCACCGCTTACGGTGCCCCCATCTGACCTGCAGTGCCCTTCTCCACTTCTGTGGGGTCCTTTCCAAGTTGAGCCTCCACCAACAAGGCCACCAAAGGGGGGGGGGTTGCTTGCCTCCTAATCTCCTCCCTCGAGGAACCGCCAGGAATGTCCCCAGGTATTTATTCATCAGCCAGTTCTTGAGGAGTTATGTGCAGACCTCTCCTTCCTTTTGAGCCCAGTCTCCCCACCCTAAGGCATTTCCGAATCTTTTAACGGGAGGATTAACCCCTCAGAGGAGCTCGGGGTTCTGGTATCAGACCTGTCACCACGTTGCTGTGTGACTTAGGGCAAGACACTAGTCCCTGGACCTGGTTTCTCCCTCTGTAGAATAAGAGGGTTGGGAAGGTGATGCACTTCGAGGCAGTCGATGTTTTGACTTTCTAGGATTACTGGGCAGGGGGAAGGGGGTGCCGGGGGAGATGTTGGCTCAGGCCAAGAGCAGGATAAGGGGGATCTTAGGGGGCCCAGAGGCTTCTGCAGGTGGGAAAGAATGGGAGGTGGCAAGGGCCCCTTGTTTCTTCCCTCCCTCCCCCCATGCTCCGCAGAGGTGGCCCTGGCTATGGCCCAAGCTAGAGAAGGCATTCTGCACCCTCCCGTTTGCAGCGGCAACTGGCACATCTGGCTTAGTCAACCTCCCACGACGGGCCCTGCCAGAGGGAGTTTTGTTCTTCTAGCAGGCCTGGAAAGCGAAGGCAGAGAGGATCCGGGCCGGGAAGGCGGCCTGGAGTGAGCTGCACGCACCCGACCTTGCTCAGAATAGGCCCATTCACGGAATTGGGGGAGGGGGCCAGAGGGGCTGCGGTTGGGTTAGGGCAGCTGGCCCCCTCTGCCAGGAAACAAGCAACAGAAAAGTGGCTAACGCAGCTTCAGCATGGGGCGTCGGGGGCAGGGTATAGAGTAGGGGGAGTGAATGGAAGGAAAAGAGGTTTAGTGACTCCTCGGCGCCAGGTTGCTAGGCAGCCAGGCAGCCCAGAAGGGAGAACGGGAACCAGGAGTCCCAGGTTCCTTTGCAGCTCAGCGGGCAGCCTTCCTGGGCCTCAATTTCCCCATCTGGACAACGGGAACCCTTCGGGATTATCAAGGGGCGTCGTCAAGGGCGGTGGAAGAGTGAGCGCTCACCTGCTGCCGGTACAGGGTCCATGGGCGTGCTGGGGCCTCACTCACCGCCTTCCGGGCGCATCCAATGCCGCTGTCCCAGGAACCCTGCGCTCCCCTGCTTCTTGGCCCTGGTGTCGGATATATCCTGACCCGGGCTTATCTCCAAGGCCTCGGGGCTCTCGGCCACTGTTTGCTCTGGGCAGGGGCACCTGCGAGGCAGATGTGGTCTTCCCACGGCCACCTAACCAACGCAGCCAGATTCGGGAAGGCGCCCCCTGGCGGTGTCTCCTGAGAGCAGGCGGGAAGTGCAGGCTCCAAGCCTGCGTAGCGCGTTTTGGCGGTCGCGCTGCGGGTCCCTACCCCCCACCGGGTGAAAGGGTGCGGCTCTCCCCAGGGGCCAGAGGCTGGGCCCTGCATGTCTGGGCGTGTGCGCGCGTGCGTACGTGTGTGTTGGAAGGACAGCCACACAGAAGCGCCTTGTGTGGGGAGGGAGGGGGCCAGGGTGGGGAATGACGGCTTTGTTCTTGCAGAGGTTCTCCCGGCCGGAGAGGCCGCGGAACGCGTCGCTGGTCTTTGGAACCACTTAGGCGTAGGACTTGTGTCCTGGCGAGCCACTTTCTTGCTGAGTGACTTTGGGCACCAGCGCCTCTCTTTTCTGAGACGGTTTCCTCATCCGTACGATGGGAAGAGTAACAGTTTTAGCCTCATAGAATTGCCGAGATTAAACGTCCCAATGCATGAAGAACATTTAACACTGTGCTTGGCGTTTAGAAAGGCCTTTTTCTTTTTCATTTATTTTTGTGGATGTTTTCTTTTCGAGGGGCATTTTATTTTCAAATGATATGTTTTTAAATCTGCTTTCTGTTTATCTAAATACTACTCTGCAATTCTGCAAAGTAGGATTCCCTGTGTTTCCCAGCACTGTACTGCAATTTTTTTTTATTACGAAAATTTTCAAACATACACAAAGGTAGAGACATTAGTAAAGTAAATCCATGATCCTTCCCCCCGCTCCAAGTGCCCATCACCCAGAGTACGAGCTCTGTAACTATTACCGCGTTGCTATTTTCCTTGCACCCTCCAGGCTCTGGCACTTCCCTTCTCTGTCCCCCAAGCACCATGAGGAGCCTTCTATGCTCGCCACTGCCTATGTTGCTGCTGCTTCTCCAGCCCTGGGAAAGCCAGCTCCAGTTCGCAGGTGAGCAAGGCTCAGCCCTCACCAGCAGGGGGAAGGGAACAAAAGCTGGTTCTCCGTCTGCAGCCAGCTAGGTCTGCTGGGGAGAGAAAAAACAAAGGCTCTGAAATCATAACGGGCTAGGTTCTATCTAGTTCACAGCTTCGCCTCTCTGGGACTCAGTTTCCTTATCTGTAGGATGTGGCTTAGAGGTAGCAAAGTTGGCGGTAACATGCAGAAGTGCCCATTTGGCGTTTAATTTTTAAAAGTGAACTGAAAACTCAGGAGACTTCACGTAACAATTCTGCTTTGGGACCTCCCTTGAAAAATCCAAGGATCTGTTAACATGGCGTCCGCGTGGCAACATTTGGCTGGGGGAGGGATATGGGTGTCGGTCAGCGTAACCCAAGTTCACTCATTCATGTTGCCTGCCCGGTCTCTGTAGTCGTTTGAGTTTGCGCCATCCCTTCGCCCACTCCCGAATGGGGAATGCCTCCTCAGAATAGCTCTAAGAGCCGTAGGATAGAGAATTGGTGAAATCTGGCCTTAGCAAATGCTGGATGAGTGGAGATACCTAGCTCGCATTTGCTAGGTTAATTCTGCGCTACGCGCTGTTACGCCGGAAAAGCACCATTTCGCCTTGGGTTTCCCTGGGGATCTCCTCCGAGATGAGGTTTTGCAGACCTAGGAAAGTCCTTCCCGATCTCCTCGAAGGTCCCAGGTGTCGAACGGGGCCCCTGGATTTGGTGTTCGTGATTGACAGCTCGCGCAGCGTGCGCCCCTTTGAGTTCGAAACCATGCGGCAGTTCCTGGTGGGCCTCCTCCGCGGCCTGGACGTGGGGCCCAACGCTACGCGCGTCGGAGTGATCCAGTACTCGAGTCAAGTGCAGAGCGTCTTCCGGCTCGGCGCCTTCTCGCGCCGCGAGGATATGGAGCGCGCCATTCGCGCGCTGGTGCCGCTAGCTCAGGGCACCATGACCGGGCTGGCGATCCAGTACGCCATGAACGTGGCTTTCAGCGTGGCCGAGGGCGCGCGCCCGCCGGAGGCGCGCGTGCCGCGCATCGCTGTCATTGTGACCGACGGGCGACCCCAGGATCGCGTGGCTGAGGTGGCGGCTCAGGCGCGCGCCCGCGGCATCGAGATCTACGCCGTGGGGGTGCAGCGCGCCGACGTGGGCTCCCTGCGCGCCATGGCGTCTCCCCCGCTGGACGAGCACGTTTTCCTCGTTGAGTCCTTCGATCTCATCCAGGAGTTTGGCCTACAGTTCCAGGGGCGGCTGTGTGGTGAGTTAGGGGAGCTCTGGAACGATTTCTCATCGGGTAAATACCGGCTGGTCCCGGGAGGCACCGCCCACTCTAGCTTCAGCCCCGCCCACCAGATAGCTAAGTGGCGCTGGGTTACCGCAGGCTCTCACATTCCAGGTCTGCCCACTTTTGCTTAGGCTTAGCCCACAAGGAGCAACATTTAGCATGCCTGCTCACCCGACGAGCTGTTGTGGTTTACCACTGGTCTGAGGTCAAACTCCAAAATCCCCTCTCGACACAAGAAGCACCGCCTGTCACAGCTGAGAGCAATCGCCCACCCGGAAACTGTCATGCCCCGCCCACATGGGCATGGCTCCGCCTACTCTGTTTAGTTCCTCCCACAATGCTGCCCATCTATTCTGCACCTTGAATTATTCCACCCACCTTGATTTAACACCTCTCCACCTCCTCTACCTTACCCCTCTGCAGTCCTGCCCCATCCCATTGACACATGTAGCCCGGTGGTGACCTCCTGTTCTGAGATTATTCATAGTGACTACTCAGGCGCTTTCTTTCCCCAAGCCCTCCCATCTAGATCCTCCCTCTCACCTGAGGTTGGTCCCATCTAAAGCCGTACTTGAACTTGGTGCCTGCCTCTGACCCCACCCAGTTTTTTTCTTGTTGGAGGGTTCTTCCCATCTGTCCCTCGCTGATTCTATACTTGTGTGTCCTCAGGAAAGGACCTGTGTGTTGAGGGGGGACACGGCTGCCAGCATCAATGTGTCAGCGCCCCGGGCACGTTCCACTGTGCCTGCAACCCTGGCTACCAGCTAGCTGCAGATAACAAGAGCTGTTTGGGTGAGAGCTGCCCCTGCCTTTGCAGTCTCACTGCTCCTGAATCTTCTGTGGCTCCCTATTGCCCCAGCATCAGACCAGTGATTCTGGAAAGGCCTTTGGAAGTAAAGGTTCAGCACCTTTACGGGTCTAAAAAAGGGAAGCTATTGCCTGCGGTCACACAATTCCTTGGTGAAATCTTGACCCCATAGTTAAGTGTGCTTTCTACACCATTCTCTCACTTATTTCAGGCTTGCCTCCTCCCTGGCTCCGATACTTGTTTGTGAATGCTCCCATGCACATCTTCTTACTGTTTCTGTTATGCAGACACTCACTTTTGGGGTCTTCAGTTAGGGTCTCCATACCCCTGCCCCCCGATATGTGGTGGGGGGCATTCTTGCTTCTGCATCTCAGCTCTTTCTGGGCTGCCCTTGCTGCTTCTCTCTGCACCTGCAAATCCTTCAAGGCCTGGTTCTTCATTGTTGTCTTCTGAAAAGGTATGCCACACTATGCCTTCCTTATACAATTGGGGTTTGCTTTTTCGCGTGTATGTGTCCACTCCTTTTAACATGATGGCAGCTACCACTCACCGAGTGCCAATTTAGTATTAGACGGTGCACTTCAACGTTCACATACGTTATCTCTCAACCTCATAATGACTGGGGAAAAGAAGTCATGTGTTTCCAACAATGCAGATGTCAGCTGGGGTCTTCTTGTTTCTAGAACTTAGAAGAGGCTGGCTTGAAGCCATTTGAATCTTTCCCCAAGACCTCTGGGGATTCCCCAAGTGCTTACCTTCTGCGGTCACCTTTTGCTCTGAGCTTCTGCTGAATTCATTCAACTTATGGGTCCTCGCTCAATTTCTCAACCTGCACATGCTGTTCCTCCGTGTATGTAAAGCAGCCTCTTCCTTGGTTTACACGCTTGTGTGCACAAGGCCATGTGTGTGTATATGTAAGTGGTGCGTATATCTGTTTTACTAAAGATGGGGGTGAACAGAGTGTGCATCACATTTAAAATTCTTTTTTAATGTTTTTATTTGTTTTTGAGGGAGAGAGAGAGACAGAGCATGAGTTGGGGAGGAACAGAGAGAGACAGAGACACAGAATTCAAAGCAGGCTCCAGTCTCTAAGCTGTCAGCACAGAGCCCGATGTGGGGCTCGAACTCACGAACTGTGAGATCCTGACCTGAGCTGAAGTCGGACGCTTAACCGACTGAGCCACTCAGGCGCCCCGAGTGTGCATCACATTTAAGTAAAGTCAAACATACACACACAAAAGAAACACCTGCTGATTATAATTGAATATTAGACACCATTGATCCCCAAAGTCCTCTGTCACCCCATTACAGGTGATTTTTCATGGGCAACTTCAGCCCACACAGGTACTCGTGCTCACATCATCTCTCTTGTTCTTCACTCCCATCTCCTTTCTAGGAACCCCAAGTTCTCACTCTTTTCTACAGGGCAATCTACACCTCTCCAGTCCCTACTTCCCTGCTCAGCTCTGGCTGTCTTTGTACATTTAAACCATCAAGATACTCAGCAGGCAATAGTTCACCCTCTTTAGAAGGAAGTTAGAAATAGCAGTTGCATTCTTCCATTATATTCCCATTTTGTGGATGGGGAAATGGAGGCTCAGATAGGTAAAGTGGCAGAACCTGGTCCTCCTCTGTGAGTCAGTGACCATCTTGAGAGCAGGGGCTCTTCTACACTTGTGGATTCTTGTTCTTATGCCTGGCTTAGTAGTGGGCACGCTGGGCTGCAGCTGGGCCTTGAGTTGGGGGAGCCACTTGGCCCACTAGGAAGGTGACCTGTGCTTATAGAAATCACAGATGCCTGGGGACCACCCTGGGCTAATTAGGTCAGGATCTTTGGGGGTTGCGGCCCAGGCGTAGGTCTTTTTTAAAAAGCTCCTCAGATGATTGTTCTGTCAGGGCTGAGAAGTGCAGGCCCAGGGCAGATGCTGAGCTCACCTCTTCCTCAGCCATTGACCTGTGCGCTGAAGGGACCCACGGCTGTGAGCACCACTGCATCAGCTCCCCAGGCTCCTATTCCTGCCGCTGCCGAGCTGGCTTTGTACTCCAGCAGGACCAGAGAAGCTGCAGGGGTGAGTGAGCCCCACCACCCGCCTCCTGGACTGAGGTCCCTGATGGCTCCGATCAGAGATGACACCTTGCTCTCTCTTCCCTCCCACCAGCCATTGACCACTGCAGCTTTGGGAACCACAGCTGCCAGCACGAGTGTGTTAGCACCTTTCGTGGGCCCCGGTGCCACTGCAGAGAGGGCCACGACCTGCTGCCCGACGGGAGGAGCTGTCAGGGTGAGGAGGGCTCTCTTGTGTTTGTGTCGAGGGGCAAGGAATCTTGGCTGGTGGAGTCCACCCTGACTCATCCTGATCTGTCTCTCCTTTAAGCCCGGGACCTTTGCAATGGTGTAGACCATGGATGTGAGTTCCAGTGTGTGAGTGAGGGCCTCTCTTACCGCTGCCTGTGCCCTGAGGGCCAGCAACTGCAGGCAGATGGCAAAAGCTGCAACCGTGAGTGCCGGGCGGGAGGGTGTTCCGTCGGCCTCCGCCCCACTGCCCTCGTGCTGATCGTGCTTGGCTCTGCCCTCGCTGTAGCCCAAGGGTGTGCTGTGAGTGTGTGTGTGTGTGTGTGTGTGTCCGTGACAGTGGGGTGGGGGCGTGCAGAGGGCGTGCCGTGTCCTGCCTCCATGTCTTTCCCCCTCTTCCTCTACCCTGCTGCCAAGGTTCATATCAAAAGTACACATTTGATCACATTTCTCCCTTTTCGAGAGTCTTCTGGGCTTACTAGTGCCTACCCCTGGGTTCAGATGCCTTACCCCTGAGTTTTTCGCATGGTGGGTACAGCCACATTAGTGGGTAGTGAAATCAAATTAGTGGATTATGACTAGCCTTTTGGGTTTTTTTTTGTTTGTTTTTTAAAAAAGAGAAAATAGAGTTACTGCCTATAGAAAGAGTAAGTGAGGTTTCACGAAACTTAATTACATGCAAGCATACCAAGTGTGTTATTTGTTTATTGTTATTTTTTACTGTGGGGTGTGGTCAACATTTTGAAACCACCAGTTTAGCTCATCACAGACAAGGTTTCCCACCACGCGCGTTTCCCACCATGCCTGCACACTTCATCCAGGCTGGCCGGCCCATTCCGGAAGGTGTCGAGAGCTGCCAGCTTCCGTGCCTCTGCACGTGCTGCTCCCACCATCCAGCATGTCCCTTCTCGCCTTGAAGAACTCCTGCCCATCCCTGAAGAACAAGTCAGATGTCACCACCTCCATGCAGCCTTCCTCACCAACGCTGGGAAGAATGAATTATTCCTACCTTGGGCTCCCTATCTGCCCCTCTTCCCTCGGCTGCAGCAGATAGCATGTCTGACCGCTCTGTTCTATCCTGATTTCGTTAGGATCAGGATTATGTTCCTTTATTATTGAACCCCCTTCAGGGCCTCGCAAAGTCCCTGATTCAGAACAGGGGAGGCAACGCTGTGGAGTGATTTAGGAGCAGGGGTGTTGGGGTCAGACAGACCTGGCTTCAAATCTGGCTCAGCCACTACCAGCTATGGAGTCTGGGGCAAATCACTACCCTTCAGAACCTCAGGCTATATCAATGGGGATAATAACCCAAGATGATTGGAAGGATTGAGAAAAAATACATAAAAGCACTTAGCCCAGGACTTGGCACAAGGTAAGCTGTCAAATAATAATGTTTTTGTTTTTGTTATTGTTACAGCTTATATATTAACAATATATATTCTTTCGATATATTATTGATAAATTTATTATTATAAAATTGTATTCTTTTATTATTATTGCTGTTATCACCTAGTACAGTGCCTGGCACAGGAAGGACTTCACACGTGGTACCTGTTATATAATAACTGTTTGCGAATGAATGACCCGGGGGGGGGGCAGGGGGGTAGAAGGCTGCCACCAGCCAAGGGTCTGGCCCACAATCCAAGTTCTTCTCACTACCTAGGGTGCCGGGAAGGCCACGTGGACCTGGTTCTGCTTGTTGATGGCTCCAAGAGCGTGCGCCCGCAGAACTTCGAGCTGGTGAAGCGCTTTGTGAACCAGATCGTGGACTTCCTGGACGTGTCCCCCGAGGGCACGCGCGTGGGGCTGGTACAGTTCTCCAGCCGCGTGCGCACCGAGTTCCCGCTGGGCCGCTACGGCACCGCGGCCGAGGTCAAGCAGGCGGTCCTGGCCGTGGAGTACATGGAGCGCGGTACCATGACAGGGCTGGCGCTGCGCCACATGGTGGAGCACAGCTTCTCCGAGGCGCAGGGCGCACGGCCCCGCGCCCTCAACGTGCCTCGCGTGGGCCTGGTGTTCACAGACGGCCGCTCCCAGGATGACATCTCGGTGTGGGCGGCGCGTGCCAAGGAGGAAGGTGGGCTTGGCGCGGGACGCACTGGGCTGGGGTTGGGTGGGACGCGGAAGGGGTCCTTCCTGAGGCCTGGGGCACCCGCTGCGTCCTCCTGCCCTACAGGCATCGTCATGTACGCCGTGGGCGTGGGCAAGGCTGTGGAGGAGGAGCTGCGCCAGATCGCCTCCGAGCCTGCCGAGCTGCACGTGTCCTACTCCCCCGACTTCGGCTCCATGACGCACCTGCTGGAGAACCTCAGAGGCAGCATCTGCCCTGGTGAGCACATCTGACTCGGGACCCGTCCCCTCCAGCCAGTGCCCCGCCTCGGATCTTGCCCCTTCCTATGCAACGCCGTCCTGGATAGAATTATAATGCGGCGACGGACCCACTAGACAGAGCCTTGTTACTCAAAGTGTGGTCCGCGGACCAGTGGCAGGGCTGTCGCCTGGTGGCTTGTTAGAGCCGCAGCATTTCCACAGCTGCCCAGGCCTAATGAATCCGATTTTGTCCTTTAACAAGACCCTCGGGTGATTCCCAAGGACGTGGAAGTTAAAGAGCACTAGACTAGGCTGGCTCCTGCCCCTCAGATTAGCGGGTGCTCAGAGTAATTTCTTTCCCAAAGGCATGCCAAACTCCTTGTTCGTGGAGTGACATCATAAATCCCTTTAACTTGTTGGAATTCAACTATACAGACCTGGCAAAGTGGCAGGACTGAGAGTGTTCCAAGGACACAAAAACGTGTGCTTTTTGGACACTATAGCCTCCCAATTCAGTTCATCTACTTCATCTGGTGTGCAGTTGAGGAATAAGGGACCCACTCTATCTGTGGAGGAGAAGAGGGCTGTTGACCCTTGTGTCCTGTACTTTGTAGGTCGTGTAGGGAACTTCTCGGGGGGAATTTTTACCATGGAGTCTTTGCATTCCAACCCAGAGATGTGGCTTTTCTTTCCTGTTACCGGGCCCCTCCACAGCTAGGTTCGGTAGAGCTGGGCTGGCCTGTGGAGTCTGCAGTTTTGAGAAAGAGTTTAAAAATATATGTACATAAACATAGGTGTGTGCATACATACATGTACACACATGAATATGTATACACGCGTGTGTATGTATATACACACACACCCCTACCTCTCTCCCTGTCCCTCTCCCTCTCTCCACGCTAATCTAATAATTAGCTAGGGTATTGTGGAGGCACCGGAATAGATGCTCTTTCATGGCCCTCCTGTCCTGACTCGTATGTCCCCCGCAGTGTGTCTTTGAGCAAGTCACTTAACCTCCACCCCTACCATAACTTCTCTTTTTTGTAACAGGGGAAGGTGCTGGCTGCCCAAGCTTGCTTCCAGCTCTAAAATTCTTTTTTAAAATGTTTATTTATTTTTGAGAGAGAGAGAGAGAGAGCGAGCAAGCGGAGGAGGAGCACAGAGAGAGGGAGACACAAAATCCGAAGCAGGCTTCAGGCTCTGAGTTGTGAGCACAGAGCCCGAT
Organism: Acinonyx jubatus; assembly: GCF_027475565.1. Lineage (NCBI taxonomy): Eukaryota > Metazoa > Chordata > Mammalia > Carnivora > Felidae > Acinonyx > Acinonyx jubatus. The sequence continues at coordinate 15,070,106 of NC_069388.1, forward strand.
GCGGGGCTCAAACCTACGGACTGCGAGATCATGACCTGAACCAAAGTCAGCCGCTTAACTGAGCCACCCAGGTGTCCCCCAAGCTCTAAAATTCTAAGAGAAATCTGGGCTCTGTGGTTGAAGCTCTTCACCAATTGGCTGTACAACTTTGAGCAGATCTGTCTCCCTCTCTGGCCCTTGGTTTCCCCAGCTGTGAAGTTAGGAGTCTTTGCAGGACTGTTGTCAGTCCCATTGATGACATGACATACAGCAACTCGCTAAGGGTCCAACAAGACTAAGAAATCACTCTTCAGTCATAAAAGCAATTCTTTTGTGAAGGCCACACACCAGGCACCGTGCTGTAATATTAAAAAGGGCACATGTTTACAAAATTTCAGTGAATCTAAGACCATCCATTGTAAGATTCCCCATTTTATATACTTCTGAGAAAAAAACAGGTGCCAAATTTAATCGTAAGACGTGTATTTTGATTTCAGAAATGTTGAAATGTGCGTGGAGATAGGCTTGGGTCAGTGGGTTTTAAAATTTTTTTTAATGTTTATTTTATTTTTGAGAGAGAGAGAGAGAGAGAGAGGGAGAGAAAGGGGGGGAGGGGCAACAAGAGAGGGAGACAGAATCCAAAGCAGGCTCCAGTTTCTGAGCTGTCAGCACAGAGCCCGACGCGGGGCTCAAACTCACAGACTGTGAGATCATGACCTGAGCCGAAGTCAGATGCTTAACCGACTGAGCCACCCAGGTGCCCCATGGATCAGTGTTTTTGTTTGGTTGTTTGTTTTGTTTGTTTATTTTTTGATCAGTGGTTTTTAAACATCAGTGTGTGACATTCACCTTGAGGGTTTGTTAAAACACAAATTGTTGGGCTCGAACCCCAGAGTTTCTGATTTAGTAGGTCTGAGGTGGAGTCTGATAGTTTGCATTTCTTTTTTTTTTTTAACGTTTATTTATTTATTTAGAGAGAGAGGGAGCAAGCAGGAGAGGGGCAGAGAGAGAGGCAGAGAGAGAATCCCAAGCAAGCTCCTCAGTATGGAGCCTGAAGCGGAGCTCAAACGCATGAACCCTGATACCATGACCTGAGTCGAAATCAAGAGTTGGACGCATACTGGCCACCCAGGAACTCCTGATAATTTGCATTTCTAATAACTTCCTAGGTGCTAACTGATGGTGGTGGTCCAAGGACCACACTTTAAGAACTACTAGTCTAATTGAAACACACAAAGTGTATACTTAAGCTGGGCAGTGTTCTAGATATTCCCTCTCTAATAAAATAGTCACTAGCTACATGAGCCCACTTAATTTACATTACTTTAAAAAGTTAGAATTTTTAGTTCTTCAGTCACACTAGCCACATTTCCAATGTTAAATAGCTGCACGTGGCTCGTGGCTACAGCACTGGACGGAGTGCAAACAATACTTCCATCACTGCATGAAGTTTCATTTGGAGAGCGCTGCCGTGTGGACTCTTGCTACTCAAAGTGTGGTCCGTGGACCAGCAACATAAGCATCGCTCGGTCTTAGAAGCGTGGAGTCTCCTCTCTCCTTTGCCATTCCAAATCAGAATCTGTATTTTAACAAGATCTGGTGATTCCAATGAGCATTAAAGCTTGAAAAGCACTGTTCTAAGATGTACGCACACACGCACACACACTGTAGAATCCTCAGCACCACCCAATGAATAGATTTTCTCCTTGTATCCGTTTTTTACAGACAAGGAAACTCAGGCTTAGAAAGGTTGGGTGAGTTTTCCAGTATCTCACAGCTACCTAGCTGGTATTCATCCCAGGCCTGTTTGAATCCAAAGCCCACATACTCAGCCACAGGCGAGCGGAGCCGCCAGGGCCGGCTCGTCTTCCTGCAGATTCTCATTCCCCTGACTCTCTGTGCCCGGCTGGCAGAGGAGGGCATCGGCGCGGGTACAGAGCTTCGGAGCCCGTGCGAATGCGAAAGCCTCGTGGAGTTCCAGGGTCGCACGCTGGGGGCGCTCGAGAAGCTAACGCAGAACCATATCCTTTGGGGCCGAGAGCCCGGGCTGGAGGGGAGGGGATGGGACCCCCGAAACCCGCATCGGCTTCCTTAACTGCTCACTGGCCCAGCTGGCGGCGCGCCTGGAGGATCTGGAGAACCAGTTGGCCAGCCAGAAGTGAGGGCCGCCGGTGGCTCGGAGCCGGGCAGGGACGCGGCCCTGCGGACTGGGTCTCCCGTGTGTCGTCGGGGCGCCGGGGCCGGGCAGCACCGGGGCCCCGGGGGCTTGGGCTGGCGGGGAGGGGGCGCTGGCGGGCTCCCAGCGCTGCGCTCGAGCTGGCCTCGCCTGGACCAGAAGCCGGACTGCGGCGGACGGAGGCGCGAGCTAGCTCCGCACGCCGTCGCTTTGTGCTGTGCTCAGTTCTTTGTTGGGTTTCCTTTTTGTTTTCTTTTTCTTAAAAAAAAAAAAAAAAAAAAAAAATTTTTTTTTCCACGGGGTCGGTTTGTGGGTCTTGCTCTGCCGCCAGAGGGAGGGGAGGACAGACGGAGCGCGCTCCGGAGGCGCCCGGGCGGCGTCTCCTCGGAGAAAGGCGCTTTGTGCGGGGGGTCGGTCTGGGGGGCAGGGGGCCGGGCGCTGCTTCCCCCTCCTTGTTTATTCAGCCGCGAACAGACGGCTCCTTATGCGCGCTGCGGGAAGGGAGGGGGCTCGGCGCGAACCCTCGGGGTCTGAACGAGACTGCGCCCCTCCATCCCCCCCACCCACCGGCCCCCGAGGGTCCAGCGCTTCGCTCTCTGGTCTTGCGTATCTCATGGTGCCCCCAGATCGGGCTGAAAAGCTGCTAGAATTGGGCCAGGGGGTTGGCGAGGAAGCGAGAGGCAGTCATTGAACCCCCTAAATGGACGGGGAGGGGGCGTATAGGTGAGTTTCACCTGGATTTTCTCTCCCTCCTGCACTACTTTGGGAGAAGAGGAGGTGTCAGCCAGGACCCCTGGCCAAGAGCTGCCTGTTCAGGGCTTCCTCTGCCCACCACTTCCAAAAATAAAACAAACAAAACCAACCAAACAAAACAAAACAAAAGCCAACCCTCAATCAGGAAAGAACACAAAGCGTGCCGTTTCCCAAGTGCATGTGAGAAACTGATTAAAATACTGCAGTCCTGGGTGCTTGTGGCCAATTACTCTGGGTTTATTTCCTTACCTGTAAAATGGGTCCTGAAATTGTTACTCCCAAGGGTGGGGGGTGAGAATGGAGGAAATTATTCTAAAGCATCTGACATTGTGCCTGGGGCATGTTAAGCCCTCAATTAATGGTAGCTATTAATCTTATGTCAATACTATTGTATTTAGTCTTGGGCATTATTCTAAGTGATTTGCAGGTGTTTTCATTTTACCCTCACAACAACCTTATGAGGTAGGAATTATTGCCTTTATCATCCCCATTTTATAGATAAGGAAACTGGGGCATAGAGAGGTTAAGTAAGTTTCCCAAAGTCACAAAACGAGTAAGCAGAATCAGGGTGTATTAGTTTCCTGTGGCTGCTGTAACAATTACCAAATTCAGTGGCTTTACACAACAACACATTTATTACCTTATATATTTTTTAGTTTATTTTGAGAGAGCACTTGCATGCGCATGAGTGGGAGAGGGGCAGAGAGAGAGGGAGAGAATCCCAAGCAGACTCCAAGCTGTTAGGATCCCACAAACTGTGAGATCATGACCTGAGCCAAAATCAAGAGTCCGGTGTTTGAGTCACCGACACCCCCAAATTTATTACCTTATGGTTCGGGAGGTCAGAAGTCTAAAATTGGCTGGCAGGGCTGCATTTCTTCTGAAGGCTTCTGTTTTCGTGCAGCTTCTAGAGGCTGCATAATTTCCTTGGCTTGTGGCTTCGTGTCACCTCCACCTCTCCTTCTGGCGTCACATCTCCTTCTCTGACTCTGACCCTCCTGTCTCCATTTTACAAGGACCCTTGTGATTATATTGGGCTGCCTCAGATAATCCACACCAGCCTCCCCATCTCCAGCTCAAACTTCATCACATCTGCAAAATCCCTTGCCACATCAGGTGACAGATTCACATGTTCCAGATACTGGAATGTGGACATCTTTGGGGGTCCATTATTGGGCCTACACACAGGTCTGAAGCCCCACAGATTGGCCTCAGAGCAGAGCTCCGAAGCACTTCTGTGCCTGACACCTTGCTAGGCTTGAAGAAGGAGAAACGTAATTGAGAAAAACCCCCGAGGTTTTTATCGCCTCTGAGGTGGGGGAGCTCAGGGCTGAGAGGGTGAGGTGCACCTGGCTATAACCGCCGCAGGAAGAGGGACCTTCAGGTGAGAAAGGAGTAGGTGCGTAAAGGGCAGGTAAGCAGGGAGGAATCCTAGAGGAGGAGACCTTTGAGCCTAGACTTAAAGCGTGGCTGGAGTTTCTGTGTGGCGTGATTGTGTGTGGCCAGAAGTGACAGGAGTATCGGGGAGCAGGATGATTGAGCTCTTACCCACACATGAGCCCAAGTGCCAAGCACAGTGCCTGGCATGCTACCTCATCGGCCCGCTAGGCCTGGAGGACAGATTTGCCCGCCCAGGATCCCACAGTGAGAGAACCCAGTTGGATCAGGCAGCAGCCTGGGTGGGGGGATCTGATTAGGACCGGGTCCTCAACTGATGGGGGGAGCTCTGAAGGCAAAGGGCGCCTTCCTCCTTCCCTCCTCCCCAGCATGGCAGGTACTGACAGCTCTGGCCTTTTTTTCTCACCAGCTCTTTCCTCCCGCAGTCTCCCCAGCTGCCACTGGATGGCGCCTGGAGCCCTGATTTGGAGTTGGGTTCCAGAGCCCTAACAGGCACTTGGCACCCTGCATTTGGACTGATGAGCCAGGCCTGCCCTTCTCCATAAGATCCTCCTTTCCTATCATGCCTCTACCCCACTCTGGAAGACCCGGAACCCTAGCCTAGAAGCCGCTTCTATTCCTTAGGCATTGGCCATACACCCCTGGCTTTGCAGACCAGACCTGCTACTCACCAGCTGTGCGTCCATGTTGACAAGTGCTGGCTCCCTTGTCCATCTTCCAACTCGCTCCCTCTCTTATTTCCCTTTCCTCTTATTCCTTTTGTCCTTTTGGATAAGAAAAATGTCCCACATATGGGTAGCTTGCCCTTGTTTCTTTGTTGGCCTCCTTTTCCTTCAATGGACAGAAGACTTATAAAGGGTTCATCAGTTCAGCAAAACAAACATCCCTTAACCCAAGAACAGAAAGTAAGAAGCCAAGTTAACAGTGGAGGGAGGGGAACACTGCCAGGCAAGCTTAGGTCGAGAGAACACACGGAGACTGAGCAGAGCCTGGTCTTTCTGGAGTCCGGGCGGGCAGGCAAGTTGTGTATCTGGTAAGACTGGGCACAGGCAATTATGTTTTGGGGGACGCTTGAGCCCTGGTCTCCTGGAGGGAACTTGGCGCCCTCAGCCCCCTTGGTTCCCTGGAGATTTGAACATTTAAAAAGGACAGTATCTTCTGCAGTGGCTGACCGAGATGTGACTCAAGGAGCTGTTTCTTATCCTTGGTAACATGCACTAGACGTGGTCTGGGATGGGAAAGCCAAGGGCAGGAAGAGCCTGTAATCTCAGCCAGTCACCCTGACTCCTTTCTGAATTTCACCTCTCTGCGTTCTCTGTTTCTCCATGATTTTTGGCATTTCCGTCCTTCTATTCTGTCTCCAAGCTCTCTCTTCTCCGTGTCTTCAGTTGACAAAGCTGCTCTTTCTGAGGGTTATCTCATCTTCTGGATCTTTGGACCCAAGATAGTCAGAAAAGGGAGAGAAGAAAATTATCGATCACAAAACACCTACAGTGTGCCAGGGACAATGCTACGCCTTACATCTTCTTGTTTAAACCCCTCAACCTACAGGAGGGAAAACAGGTTCGAAGAGGCCAGTTGTCAAGGTCACAGAGCTTCAACGCTAGGATTTGCACCCAGGGGTCCCTGATCCCAGAGTGGGCCCCTTTCTCGTTTCTACCCTTCAAGTTATCAGGGACAGGTTTGAACTTTTTTCCAAGAAACTCTGGGAAACTTAAGAGGCAGACAAAAGCAACGCCCAAGGTGTGGAAGGGAAGAGGGGGCAGGGTGGTGGCTCTTTGTTCAGGGGCATCGCAAACACGTTTAAAACTCCCAGGTCTGTGAGGCAACTGTTCATTACGCTCTTCGCCCTGCCCTGGGCAGCCCCCCACCCTCCACCTGTCCCCACGCCCCACTCTGCCTTTCCCAAGTTGAAGGTGATTCTTTTTCCTGAAGTGAATATACCTTCTGGTGCTCCCCTGGGACTTCCCCCTCCCCGGCCAGGGGGCACAGGGCAGATGAAGTTTTCCCTGGCAGCTAAGCTGGGGGGTGAGGGTTCGTGGAGGGAACCAGCAGAGGAAAGTAATGATGGCATCACTAAAACACATCGAGGACAGCCAGATCCATTTTGTCCCAGAAGAACGAGAAAATCTCAGGGTGGCCTCTGTCCCCTGATAGGGGGCGACTATTCCTAATCTTGGCAGATGCTCAAAACATGCCTTCCCAGAGAGTATTTCTTGAATGTCTAGTTCAGAGACATGTTAGAGATTATGCTAGGCACTCGGGGTGCAATGGTAAAAAAAAGAGGGTCACATTCCTTTCTCTGCAACTTATGTTGTAGGAGGAAAAGGCAGACAACAAGTAAGTGAATAAAGATTCAAATAGTGTTAAATACTAGAAAGATGCTAAAATAAAGGTAGGAACAGTGCCGTCCAAAAGAATTTCTGTGATGATGGGACTGTTCTGTATCTTCACTGTCCAATATTAGTGGCCAACATGTGGCTACCGAGCCCTGGAAATGTGGCTAATGCGGCCGAGGAACTGAATTTTACAAATCTCTCTCTCTTTTTTTTTAATATTTCTTTTTTAGAGGGAGAGAGAGTGGGGGAGGAGCAGAGAGAGGGAGACACAGAATCAGAAGCAGGCTCCAGGCTGTGAGCTGTCAGCACAGAGCCTGATGCGGGTCTGGAACTCATGAACCATGAGATCACGACCTGAGCCAAAGTCAGACGCTCAACCGACTGAGCCACCCAGGTGCCCCTGAGGAACTGACTTTTAAATATCGTCTTATTTCATGAATTTGTGAATTAAGTAAAAGTTAAACAGCCCCCTGTGGTTATTGGCTATTGTACTGGAGAGCATGGGGGTGGAGGGGGACCTGGCAGGCGGAGGAGAGGTGAGGACTTCGGAAGGGTGGTGGTCTTTCAGCTGAGGTCCTAGTGGGGAGAAGGGGCCAGCTTTGCAGCGTTCCAGGGAGAGAGTGCAAATCAGGGATTCAGGCCCAACCAGCCAGGTTGGAACAGAAGGCCTGGGGGCTGGAACTCTGGGGGAACAGCAGGGTGGGAGTTGAAGGTGGGGGGAGAGATGATTGCTGAGCCGGGCAGGCTGTGGGGAGGGCGCTGGATGCGTTCCTGAAGGCCCCGCTCAGTCTGCACCTGTCAGGCTCCTCTGCTCCCCTGCCTTGCCTGCCCCCTTCTCTCTCAGGGCGGGCGAGGCTTCCGTGAGATCAGGTGATGTTCACTCGCTTCAGAAACTTAAAATACTGCCCGTGAGAGAAGGATGGACCCCCGGCTCTGAGTGTGGTCCCAGGCTCAGCATCACGTGGGAAGCTGCAGGAATGCACATTCTCAGGTCTCACTCTAGATCTGCCTCCCAGCTCCGGGGGTGGGCCCAGCACTCTGTGTTTCCACCAGCCCCCCAGGGGGCGGTGATGCACACCCGAGTGTGCCAGCAGCTGTGGAAGAGCCACGGCCTTCACTTCCTCTTCCTCAGCCTCGTTCATGGCTCCTCCACCAGGTGCCCCACAGTGTCCCCCACCCCCAGCCCTGACAGAGCTCCAGGAGGGCAGGTGTCCGTGCTCACCAGTCCTCCTACAGGACCGGCTCAGTTTTTAGCTCCACATACACAGATTAAAAAAGCAAAACAAACACAAAACCAACATGGGGCGCCTGGGTGGCCCAGTCGGTTAAGCATCTGATGCTTGATTTTAGCTCAGGTCATGATCTTGCAGTTCATGGGATCGAGCCCTGTGTCGGGCTCCTTGCTGACATCTCAGCGCCTGCTCGGAATTCTCTCTCTCTCCCTCCCTCTCTGCCCTTTCCCAGTTCATGCTGTCTCTCTCTCTCTCTCTCTCTCAAAACAAATAAACATTAAAAACAAAAAACAGGGGCGCCTGGGTGGTGCAGTCGGTTAAGCGTCCGACTTCAGCCAGGTCACGATCTCGCGGTCCGGGAGTTCGAGCCCCGCGTCAGGCTCTGGGCTGATGGCTCAGATCCTGGAGCCTGTTTCCGATTCTGTGTCTCCCTCTCTCTCTGCCCCTCCCCCGTTCATGCTCTGTCTCTCTCTGTCCCAAAAATAAATAAACCTTGGAAAAAAAAAATTTTAAAAAACAAACAAAAAAAACCCCCCAAAAAAACCAAAAAAACAGGGCACCTGGGTGGCCTGACGGCTCAATTGAGCGTCTGACTTTCGGTTTCAGCTCATGTCATGACCTCACAGTTCATGAGTTCAGACCCCACATCGGGCGCCGTGCTGACAAGGTAGAGCCTGCTTGGGATTCTCTCTATGCCTCTCTCTCTCCCCCTCTCCTACTCTGTCTCTCAATAATAAATAAATAAACTTTAAAAACCCCAAATAACTGGTAAATAAATTCTTTGTATTAAAAACAATTTTTGATTATAAGAGGAATTCAGGCTCATTATTAAAATAAAACATGAATAGCACAGAGTATCCAGTGGAAAAAAAAAATCGCCTGGCTCTCCAAATCCCATTCCCCAGAGGTAACCACAGAACAATGGTTTCTTGGGATTCTTTCCAGATGTTTCCTGTGCCCACAGAGGCAGCCAGGGTAGTGCTCTGAAGCCAGTCTGCTTGCTTTGGAATCCTAAGTTTGTTTTTTATTTGCTGAGTAAGTTGGACCCCTTGTCTTAGTTTCCTCATTCATAAAATGGAGATGATAATAGTTCCAACCTCATGGAATTGTTTTGAGTGTTCAATAAGTGAATTCTAGCAAACTTATCAGTGCTCAGCATCCAGGAAGCACTACCTAAGTGATTTAAGTATGTGTTTTTATAAGCCTTTTTTTCTTTTCTTTTTTTAAGTTTATTTATTTTTGAGAGAGAGGATGAAGTGGTGGAGGGGCAGAGAGAGGGGGAGAGAGAGAGAATACCAAGCAGGCTCTGTGCTATCAGTGCAGAACCCGACTCAGGGCTCGACCCCACAAACCATGAGATCATGACCTGAGCTGAAACCAAGAGTTGGATGCTTAACCAACTGAGCCACCCAGGCGCCCCTCTTTTTTTTTTAATTTATTTTTATTTTTATTTTTTCTGAACCAAACTGTATGCAGCTTTATTAAAGATATTTTTCATAGAAAATCATGGTATTTCAGGCAGGACACGGGCAGATGATTGTTAACAGGGTACGACAATTTCCAAACTCCCTTCTTCAATGAACCACCAATATCAGAAAGCCAATGAAGTCTTCATGGGATGCTCCGAACAGGGAAAGTATAGAGTGAGGTTGACAGTTCATATTTAGCATGTTGTGGAACAACTTTTCACAAGCCGACCCGGACTTCCAGGAAATGAAATGAAAATGGCAGCATTATCCATCTGAAGATGCACAAGCTAGAAAAGGAGCTCTTTGGAGGTATACTATCTCCATGGTGACACTGTAAACTCCAGATCACCTGATGTACTGGGGACCATGTTTTGGAGTCAGGCTCCTATAGGTCTCTGGGTTTAAGGGAGTCAAGTCTAAGTTGAAGGCAGAGGGAGAAGAGGACATAAAAAATGAATTTTAGTTTTTCCACACCACAAGACGTCTGTGCCAAGGTGGCTAATGTGTGTCAACATCAAGGAATCCCTCCTCCTGGGAAGCAAGAGGAAGTTTCTCAAAACTGGAAGGGAAAGGTGTTTTTCCCCTTGTAGCAATCTAGCTTTGGAGATATTCGAGTCGTGACATATGCCCTTCCTCCAAAACAATGAAGTGTTCTGTGTGCTAACAACAGAGCTTAAAAAAAAGTGAAACAATTCTGCGTTTTAATAAAATTGGATAAAAAATCGTATTTCAAACTGTATATTCACCAGAAGTGCACACTTATCAAAAATGCACACACTTCACTTGGTATCTCCTACAAACTTCTTTTTATTTATTTTATTTTATTTTTAGAGAGAGAGCGAGAGAGAGCATGTACATAGGGGAGGGGCCAAGGAGGGAGAGAGAGAGAGAGAGAGAGAGAAAGAGAGAGAGAGAATCTTAACCAGGCTCCACACTCAATGCGGGGCTTGATCCCATGACCTGGGATCATGATCCGAGTTGAAATCAAGAGCTGGACATTCAATTGACTGAGCCACCCAGGTGCCCCTTTATGACTTTTTTTTTAAGTTTATTTATTTATTTTGAGAAAGAGACAGCGCAAGTGGGGGAGGGGCAGAGAAGGAGGGAGAGAATCCCAAGCAGACTCCTTGCTGCCTGCACAGAGACTGGCTCAGGGCTCAAACCAATGAAATGTAAGATCACGACCTGGGCTGAAACCAAGAGTCTGACGCTTAACCGATTGAGCCACACAGGCACCCTTATAATTTTATTTTTAAGAAAGGAGGTGCTGTGTTTCCTTTCCTAACCTCTCTTGTTGCACAAATGATTGGCTATGGCCAGACCTGTTTTCATTCCCCGACTGCCCTTGAGGCAGTTTCCATGGGCACATCCCTCTCTGCTCTGCAACATTAAACAAATCAGTCAGCTGTCACAGTGTTTGCCCAGAGAAACTTCTCGTGGTTGTAATCATTTCATGTTCTATTTGTTGCTACATGTAAAATTTATATTTCTGAGGACTGGGCAAGGATCTTGGTATGATTACTTAATTGTTATACTCTATTAATTTTTAAAAATTAATCACTAAATTGAATTTAAGTAATTAGAAATTCTTTTTTTTTTTTTGTTTTTAGGTTTAATTTATTTTGAAAGAGAGAGGGAGAGAGAGAGCAGGGAAGTGGCAAAGAGAGAAGGAGAGAGAGAATCCCAAGCAGGTTCCATGCTCAGTGTGGAGCCCAACACATGGCTTGATCTCACACTGTTAGATCATGACCTGAGCTGAAATCAAGAGTCAGACGCTTAACCAACTGAGCCTCCCAGGCACCCCTCCATTAATCTATTTTTAAACCAATAGAGAGAAAGATAGTTTTATTGTGAGTGTTGCAGGGTCTCCGACTTATTTATACAAGGCATTTTGATGAAGGTTCTCTTGAAAAAAGAGCCAAAAAATTTAACAATTAGTAGATGAGGTCACTAACGGCAAAATGCAAATAACAGCCTTATCCCCCCAAATAACTTTGAAATAAGAATTTTATGACCCTTGGGAGGATGATAAAAGGAATAACATTCGCAAAAAGAGAGCAAGAGATTGTAAAATAAAAATAGGAGGATATGAATCAAGAACTGATTGCTATGGAAAAAGAAAGAAAAAATTAGAAAAAAATACATACAGCTCAAGTTCTAGAATGAGAGGAAACAAAGTCAGAAGAAATATGCAAAGAAGCAATGGGAGAGCATTTTCCGGAATTGAAAGAGGTTGTGAGTGTTCACACTGAAAGCATAGATCAAGTATAGAGCAGAGTGAATACATTAACATCTAGGCAAGAAGATACTTGGCTTTGGTTACAAGTCCACAGCATTGACTGGAAGCAAATGGGCCAGAAACCGATGAAAGTTATGGGTTGTATCGGGAACAGTCCAACAATGGCCAAGGGCATTGCTTATTCTGGAAGGCAAGCCTCAGGATCTATTGTACCTATAGGAGAGGTGGGGAAGACCCACAGAGATGAGGATCACCTTTGGCCTTGTTCTTTCCTATTGTGATGAAGGAAGGCTGGACATACCCAGAGGGGAGTATGTGATACTCGGACCCCCTCACAGCTATGAGATGAAAGGCCAGGGCTGCAAGGTTGTGTCTGGACAGGCGTGTGCTCCCATTTTGAAAAGACCCGGAAGAGGGTGGTCTCATGCGACCCACTTATGACTGCAGCCTTTGGTGCCCTGGGCCATGGATAAGGGATCGTCTGTCTGTGTTTACCTCTCAGGGAAGCACCTGTCTGGCATTTCTATCTTCAACACTTCCTTCCATCACCTCAACAATTTTGCACAAGAAGCTGTGGTGTAAGACGTCAAATTGAGACTCAATATGATGTGTTGCCTCGACATCTGGTAAGACTGGGGGAGCTCTGGAATGTCCTAATCTCAGCCTCCCCTCACCCCCACTCTGCACCCATTAATAAAGTCTCCTAGCTAAACAACCCCCTTATCAAAGAACCAGGCACAGTTCCTGCTTATCCCTAAGTCGCCTGTTTCAGTTCCCTGTAGTGATGGAATTATTCAAACCAGCCAATTATATCCTCCCATGGGAACCAGAGGACATCCCACCTTCTCGATACTACAAACCCATCTTCCCACAACCCATTGAACCCAGTGTCCGCTCTGTTTTCAAGTGCTACCTCCATGTTCCACTGTGCGGTATGTGGGTCTTCCCTCAAGCTGTGAGTGTATGTCACTGCTAAACTGCTCTTGATATCATCTGTCCATCGTTGAGGGTCACGTGTGGCCATCCTCAACCCCTAGGGCAGGAATCCCTCCCTCACCAACAGGGTCTGCCCTAGAAGTGTCTCTACCCCAGTCCCTTCTGATCAGGGTTCTGGGACTTAAGGCTGCTTGGGGCTGGGGAACAGGGGGCCACATCTTACAGAGTCTTGGATTGGAACTTCAGCTCTGCCATCGACTGGCTGATTGACCTCAGGCAAGCCCTGTACCTCTCTTATTGTCAATATTGGTTAAGGGTTGGTTGCAAAACCAGGAACCACTGTGGCTAAGTTTAAGCGGAGAGCGATTTATTGTCAGAAACTGGCATTCTACCGAATTGCTCAGGGGGGCTGGAGGAGGCTGTAAGCTGAGTTTCTGGGAAAATTTCCTCCCCTGAGTCATGCTGCTTTGGCACAGTTCAGGAAGCTACCTACTAGAGAACCATGCTGCCTCTGCCGTGATCTGTGCCCTGCACTCCGCGTCCTTGCAGACTTAGTTCTGTGTCAGCGTTTTAGAGAGAGCATCTGATTGGTGAAACTCAAATCGCAGCCAGAACCCTTGCTCTGAGAGGTCAGGAAATGTAGCTTTAACTTTCTCCAGCCTCTGTGCTATAGAGAGTTACACCGGAAAGAAAGAGGTCGGAGTGGATGTTGAGTGAGTCAATCCACAGATTCTGCCTTAGCTTCGGCTCTCCACCTCTGAAGTGGTTTGCTGGGGTCCCTGGGTGGGTTGGGAATGAATGTGGGGGTGCTGCCTCGAGTCAAGCCTAAACTTATTTCATAGAGTCCTTCTGGAGGGATCTAAATAAGTGTTTTTAAACCCTATGGACTCAATGTTCTTCCCCCCCAACCCTTTTAACAACAAATCTTTTGTTATATCCCCTTTATTAATCTACACCTGTTATATCAGAAACAGGTCACTATCACATACTAACTGTAATGATAGAAATGAAGTAAAAGGAAAGTATAATTTATAGTAAAAGGATATGTGTTTATATACATATACATATACATATATATATGTATATATGTATTAGAGAGAGAGAGAGAAAGCACAAGCAGAGGAGGGGCAGAGAGAAAAGGAGAGAGAGAGAGAGAGAGAGAGAGAGAATCCCAAGCAGGCTTTGCACTGAGCCTGATGCAGGGCTCGAACCCATGAACCGTGAGACCATGACCTGAGCCGAAGTTGTGTGTTCCAATGTTTCAGTGCTCCACCAGGGCTACTTGAAGATGTGATCAAGTTGCCAAGAGCTCTCGAACTTTGGGGATGTGATAGACACAGTTGTAGTTACAACTCAAAGATTATGAACGTGTTTCTCCTGGGGATATCATGTTGTAAAATGGCCAACAGCTCTTGATAAAGTTCTAAACAAAAGGTAATTCTTCCCTGGGGCATCTGGATGGCTCAGTCAGTTAAGCATCTGACTCTTGATTTGAGCTCAGGTCATGAGCTCACAGTTTATGAGCAGCATGGAGCCTGCTTGAGATTCTCTCTCTCTCTCTCTCTCTCTCTCTCTCTCTCTCTCTCTCTCTGCCCCTTGCTGGCTTGTGCTCTCTCTCTCTCTCAAAAATAAATTTAAAAAAAATTTTAAAGGATAATCTTCCCTGCATTTACATGCTAGTTGCATTCCTGAAAAAAAATCAGTGGTTCTTAAAAGTAGACAAAATATTTTGTGCTTATACATAAAATGAGTTTGGTACTAGGCTCATATAAACAGATGCTTCACTTTCAAAGTGTCCAGCAAGATATTAAAAAAAAAACCTTTAAAAATGAAAGAAAAATTAATATAACACAAATGTCCTGTCAACCATCTTCAGGTGTATAATTCCATGACATTTATGCCTTCACAATGTTGTGCAACTATCACCTCTATTTAGCTCTAAGACATTTCCACCACTCCAGGTTTCTTTTGAAACCTGTCCCCATTAAGCAGTTTCTTCCCATTCCGCTCTCCCCCAGGCCCTTGGGAACCACTAGTCTGCTTTTATGTCTCTATAGACTTACTTATTCTGGAAGCTTTATACAATGGATTCATAAAAGTAGGTGATCTTCTGTGTCTGGCTTTTCCCTCAGCATAGTGCTTTCAGGGTTCATCCACATGGTAGCATGGATCAGTATTTGAATCCTTTTTATGGCTTAATCATATTGCATTGTATGGGTGTACCAACACTGGAAAAACAATTCAGTCCTTCCTCAAATAGGTAAACACAGAATTACCACATGTAATTACCATAAGACCCAGCAATTCTGCTCTTAGGAATATATCCAAAAGAATTGAAAACAGTATTCAAACAAATATTTCTACACAAATGTTCATAGTAGTGTGGCTCACAGCTGTGGAACATTTTGAAAGTTATGCAAGATGTTGGCACTTGCTAGGTATGAAGGGTTGTCTGTGCGATGTATGATGTCTGCCGTCTTTGGCCCTCACCTACTAGAGGTAAGTAGGCCTCCCCAATCATTTTGAAACCCCAGAACACCTTTATATGTTTTCCAAAGGTCCCTGGAGCTTTGCCATTGCCACCGAGATCACTGATGGGATGAATGTTCCATGAATGGACAGGCTGAGGCCCAGAGAAGGCTGTTCACAGAGGGAGTCAGTAGAGGCCAGAGTTGGATCTTGCCTCTCTCCAACCCAAGTTAATGCTCATTCTGTATGGAGCCTCCATCCATCCCACTGAACCCTAAGGGTGGGAAAAAAACACAGCAGGTTCCCAGTGCCTGGGTCTGATTGCATCCCCAAGACCTGATTACCACCACTAACAGGAGAGAATGGAAGCTCCCTCATAGAATATAAGCTGTTCTCAGTAGAGCATAATCTCCTCATTTTCTATAAGGTTCAAAAGGACAGAGAGTTAGAGTTTTCATTATTTCTGAATTCCCCATGCCTAGGGACATGCCTGGCACATGACACATGGTAGGTTTTAACATGTATTTGTTGAATGAATGAATGCATGTGTGAATGAATGAAGATTGTGTGGTCCTGTGGTCCAAAGATTCTCTTTCTTCTCCCTGGATGGAAAAGTGAAAGATTTGTCCCTAGTGTGAGCACATGCTTTAAGAATAACTTTGGGCTCCATTCATCGGTGTGCCCCCAGCTCTCAACTCAGGGCCAGACACGTAGTGGATAATGCACGCAGTGAATCAGTACATGCTTTCTACGTGTTCCGTTTCTGTCTGGGGCAGAAGTCTGGCCTGGGGCTTAAGGGATGATGGGAGGAGAGAGAGAGTGGGATTTGTGGCCTTCCTCTCTCAGCATGAGGAGTGGAAAGAACAAAGGGCTTTGAACCAGACAGATCATGGCTTGAGTCATAGTTGTGCGTTATTAGCACCCAAATGCTGAGCTGGTGACTTCACCTCTCCGAGCCTCCATTTCCAAGGGCGTAAAAGGGTCAATAATACTTGCTTTCTTCTATGGTGGTGAGGATAAAAGATAAGTTTGTGAGGTGAGAATGCAGTGACTGTAGGTCAATCGTGGTACATGGTTATTTTCCTTTAGGATGAGCTCCGGGTTCTTTCCTACACGGATGCACGCTCCACCTCCGATTCAAAGTGTTGCTAATTGCTGTTGTGGGTTGGGTTTAGGACTTTCTATTGGGCTTTATGCAGAAATTAGCCCACACATGGCTGTGATCCTCCTTGATTTCATTTTTCAGGAATTGTAACAAGGGTCTGAATTGAACTGCTCTAGTGGAGACCAGGTATGACCAGCCTTTCTTCTCTCTTTGTCCTTTCTGGGTTCAGGAAGAAATTCAAAAGCTGAATAAAGATATGCTCATTAAAGAATTTTATGTGGCAATTAAATTTCTCCCCTAGTAAGAGGAAATAGGTTGAGATATTTCAATTTGGTGATTAAATTTCTCCCTTCAAATATGGAAATGAGGGGTGATAGGTTAATATTTTACCCAACTTCTACAAAAGAGATACTTTCAATCCCAAATTATTTCAGAGACCAGGACAAGGAAAACACAGATAGAAACTTTTGTGGCTTTTATTTTTGATACCATGTATTTGATATTATAATTAGAGTTTGAGAAGAAAATTGTGGACTTTGTTTTTTCCTTATGAAGATATGGTGGGAAAATCCCAATTAAAATGTCAGGAAATCGTCGATGTTGAATTTCCTGAAGTTGATGACTGTACTGTGGTTATGTAAAAGAATGCCTTTATTCACAGAGAATACATCCTGAAGTATTCATGACTAAATCTCGTGTAAGCAACTTACTTTCAATGGTCAGTATAGAGCATTATATTCTCACTCATAGATGAAAGAAAGACAATAATAAAACAAATGTGGCAAAATTTTAACACTTAGTGGATCTGAGTGAAAGGAATATGATAGTTCTTTGTACCATTCTTCCAGTTTTTTCCATGCATTTGAAATTATTTCAAAGTGACGAGTATAATTAAGCGTTAGGATATTGAATATGCTAAAAAAAAAATCCCTAAATAAATAGCATAGGTCTTAGGAATGCAAGGATAGTTCAAGAACAGAAAATCTATCAATGTGATGAAGCAAATTAAAAGTTTAAAGAAGAAAAGCCAAAGGAGTTTTTAAATTGATTTCTAAAAATCATTCTATATTGTTCAGTGTTCACTCATGATAAGAATACACACTATACTAGGAACAAAAACGAACCTTTTTAACCTAGTAGAGGATATTTAGCAAATAGTTACAGCAAATATTACATTCAATGGTGAAACTAAAGAAGCAGTATCCTTAAAGATAGTATAAGGCCCAGATGCCCTCTATTACCACTCTCATTCCAGATGCCCTCTGTTACCACTCTCATTCCAAATCATATCAGTGATCTTAGGTCAATGCAATAAAACAAGACATAAAAATAAAGAGGCATATATATGGTTCCCAGAGGGGAGGATGGTAGGGGGATGGGCAAGATGGGTGAAGGAGACTGGAAGGTACAGGTTTCCAGTTATGGAATGAATGAGTCACGGAGATAAAAGGCACAGCATAGGGAATACGGTCAAAGGTATTGTAGCAGTGTTGTTGTATGGGGACAGATGGTAGTTACACGTGTAAGCCCAGCATAACATAGAGAGAAGTTGGATCACTCTGTTGTACACCTGAAGCTAATGTAACATCGTGTGTCAACTATACTTCAATAAAATTTCTTTTAATAGGGAGGTATACGGATTGGAAAGGAAGAGAGAGAGTTGTTAATGCTTACAGATGGTATGTCTTCAGATGAAAGCCAAGAGACTCATGAGAAACTATTAAAACTCAGGGAATACATCGAGTTTGTGATGGCAAAAGTCAGTATGCAAAAAACTGATTGCATGCTTACACATCAGAAACTAGTAAAGATGTGAAAAGAGGGAAAGATCCTATATTCACCACAACCGTAAAATGGGTAACTACCTAAAAATAAACCACGGCAAAGTTTGCAAAGTTTATGTGAAAATAATAACACTTTTTTTTGTTGTTTTTCAGATAATAAAACTTTATTGCACGACTTGAAGAGGCCTTGGATAGAGTGATGCTCATTGGTTTTATATTTGGGAGGACTCACTGTGGTAAATATTGTGGCTGCCCCCAGTAATTTATAGCTGTGATACCACTGTAATTAAAATCTCAACAGATTTTCTTAAGGACCTCGAAAAATTGACTCTAAAATGTATTTGGTGGAGGAGAAGTGCAAGAAGACCCAAAACAATTCAGAATAAGTAAAACAGAAGTGTGCCGCAAAGGACCAGGATATATAAAGCATATGTGGTAATTAAAAGAGCACCCAAGAATGCTGGTTTGAGACTGGACAGGCTGCGTGAGAACACCTAACGTCATGCAAGAACACATCCATCTGTAAGTGAAAACTTGGTACAAGATAGATGTGGTTTTATAAATGAACAGGAGATCAATGAGATGGGGGAACAATTGGCATTTCATATTGGAAAAAGTTGAAACGAGATCCTTAGTTTGCACCTTTCGTAAAAAAATAAATAAATAAATTCCAGATGGATTAATGACTGAAATGTGGGGAAAGAATCTTTTAAAAACGTTTGAAGAAAATATAGGAGATTGTTCTCAGGTGAGGGTAGTTTGCTTAATATTGCCATGAGAAGTGTAACCCATAGGGGCGCCTGGGTGGCTCAGTCGGTTAAGTGTCCGACTTCGGCTCAGGTCATGATCTCAGTTTGTTGTGCGTTTAAGCCCCGTGTCCGGCTCTGTGCTGACAGCTCGGAGCCTGGAGCCTGGTTCAGATTCTGTGTCTCCCTCTCTCTCTCTGCTCCTCTCCCGCTCACACATTCTCTCTCAAAAATAAATAAACATTAAAAAAAAAGTATAACCCATAAAGGAAGAGGGGAGTAAAATTGATCCCATCAAAGCAAAAAGAAATACTCTTTTTAAAAGATAACACCAAGGACAGTCGGTGCTAATATGCTAACTGATGCTTCTTTCTGGAGCTCATTCATCGTTTGCACATGAGACCCATCAACTACACAGACTAGAGGTGACCCTCCCAGGGTTTCTCTTCTCTGAGCCCCAGCTTTGGACACATAGCATCAGTTTGTAGGCAGCTCTCTGTCGACTTCATCCAAAGTGTTCCCTCCTCCCATCACATTACATGGGAGGCCAACTCTGAGCCTTATTTTTGCTGTTTATAAAATCAGATAAAATCAGATGACTGTAACACCTCTCAAAGCATTTTCATGAGGTTTGAAAGTGACAAAGCACTCAGTACTGTGTCTGGCATGTAACGAGTACTCAGTAACTATTAGGTATAATTATCTAAGAAAGCATATTTATTAAGTGGGGGAGTCAGGATTTGAAAGCAGGTGGGTCTAGCTTCAAAGTCTGTGATCTTTTAACAAAAGTCCCTGAAATCAAGCAGAAGGAGTTAGAAGTTGGTCATTTGGGGGCTATTTCCTGAGCGCCTCGGGTCTGTACCTCTTTGCTCTGGAGTTTCATGGCCTATTTTTGCTCTAGCATAGCTGACCATCACCTCGTCTCCAACGCTTGTTCCTCTCACCAACATTTCACATTGTAGGATAAAAATACATTCAGAAAAGTACATAAAATGAGAGGACGATTTAATGGGTAATTACAAGGCAAATACATGGGCCACCACCACCGAGGCCACATCTGTTTTCAATCTGGTTTCTCATGCCCCCAAACCACTTCTTTATGGACAGGTCACAAAGCTTCTTTTCTGTTGTTCGTAGAGTAAACAGACACCTTCCTTTTGGGAAATATCCAGGTCTTGGGGAAAAGTGTGAGAAACACCTGGTCTGGTCTGAAATCAGACACGATCACAAATCATTTCGAGCATGGCGAGGTCTCAGAAGCTCCAGCCATGGAAGCTCCCCGGCTTCTGCTTCAGATTCAGATATTTGCTGCCCCTGTCCCCCAGCATCCCCCATTCTCCTCACCCCTGGCGTCTCTAGCCATCCTTTGTACTGATTTCTTTTCTGACGGGAACTACCTTTCTCAGTCTCCCCAGAATCTCAGAGAAGAATCCAACCTGGACAAATGGCAAAACTTCAAGACAAGGAAGCGTGATTGGGAAAGCATTGAAGACCCAGCTTGCTCTTGATGCCTGGATATGCTGACTCTCCCATGTTCTCATCCCTTCTCAGCATCTTTTCTCCCCATGTCTACATGTCTTCTTTTCAAACCTCCCACTGCTTCTATCATACCTGCATCTAGCAAGTCTCCTAGGGCTTACAGCCTTGAGGTTCTTCACATCAGGGAAAGGAAAGCCATGGAGGACTGGAGATGAACAGATGGTTGCTGGTGGCCTCTTCCTGGGTTCATTCACTCAGTCATTCATTTATCCAGTGGCTCATTCATTCATTCATTCATTTATTCATCAAATTGTTCTCATGTGTCAGGCTTTGGGTTAAGCAATGGGTATGCAGCAAAGAACCAAATAGATATAATTTATTTAATAGAACTCATGGAATTTACTATCTACATTTATTGAGGTCTGCTGATTATCAGTACTAATAAAAAGCAAAACTGACACAAGTTTTGTCCCTCCAGGAGATCATAGCCTAGTGTGGAGACATACAAATCAATAGGCAGAGAGATAGGGAAAATGAGGCACAGAAAGGGGCACCTAACACAGAAAGGGAGTCAGAGACCCCCTGCTCCCCCAACACCAATGGATGGCAGGGCAGATGGTATCTGTGAGTGAAAGAGGAAAAAGTCCATCAGACAGAAACATGGGCTTGAGTCTTAGGGTGAAGAGGAACCAGAGGTGATGTACAACTGCCTCCCTTTTTTAAAAAAAAATTTCAAATGTTTTTATTTATTTTTGAGACAGAGAGAGAGCATGAGCAGGGGAGGGGCAGAGAGAGAGGGAGACACAGAATCTGAAGCAGGCTCCAAGCTCTGAGCTGTCAGCACAGAGCCCGACGCGGGGCTTGAACTCATGGACTGTGAGATCATGACCTGAGCCGAAGTCAGATGCTCAACTGACTGAGCCACCCAGGCACCCCCAACAGCCTTCCTTAAGAGGGAGCAACCATAGTCTTCTCCTGTACCCTTTTCCCACCCTAAACCTTAGGAGCCCAGTCTGTGAACAGAGCCAAGGCAGGCCCTTGAGAACAGGAGATGCCATCAGCAGTGGGGTGAGGCCTCCTCAGCCTCTGTTGAGGGTCTTGAGCAATGGCAACATCAGTTCCAGCTGAGTCCTTCGTCTTCTTCTAGTTCAATATTCTCATGTACAGGTGGAGAAATTGAGGCTCCAAGAGCCACCATATCCTGACTAAGGTCGCACAGTGGATCAATGACAAAATCTCTAGAATCTGGAAGTAGATTAGGTTGACAGTTAACTGGACTGAGTAAGATCTTTCAATTTATAATAATCTCAGTTGGTGAAAGACCTGATATCTTTCTGTGAGCTCCAACGTGTGTGTGTGTGTGTGTGTGTGTGTGTGTGTGTGTGTGTGTGGTGTTAGTGCTAAGATTTGAATCCAGATTGGGTTAATTCTGATGTTCATGCATTTATCCACTATATTGTACTGCATCTATGTGTCCTATTAACTTTTGTATCCCCAGGACCTGGCATAGTGCCTTGTTCATGGTAGGCTCAATAGTCTTACAGGATATAGGACCATAATGGTTGGATGGAAAAGATGGAGTAAGAATCTGGGATCCAGATCAGGTCAGGAAGGACAAGGCCAAATAGAGCAGACTCCTGGTATTAGTTGGGAGTGACCAAATTCAGAGAAACAATATCTCACATATGGTAACTAATTTATATGTGATTATGGTTGGATCACCTCCCTTTCGGATTCTGTTTTCTTCTCTGTAAAATAGATTGGCCTAAATCTATTCTGAAGTACATTTCAGTGCAAACAGTCAATGATTTTAGGGTCAGAACCAATTATAAGCAGCTTATGGATGATAGGTATCTGGTCCCGTCCTGTCTTCTGTGTCCACTGATTACTTATTAAGCACAATGCTGTCTTATGAGTTCTTCTCAAAGTTCAGGAGCCATTACCAACTGCTCAGTGACAGATTCTTTTAGGATTGTGCGCACCAACAGAGCTACTATTCAGAAGAAGATATTAGACAGATCCAAACTCCAAACCTCATGAACCCAAGGTGTGTGCATGAATTTATCAGAGGACAGGGAGAGGGAAAGGGTGGCAGGTCAGCAGGAAGAGTTAGAGTGCCTCTAACCTTCTCCTGGATGGTTATGGTGAGAACCAGGGATTGAAGCCAAAGCTACGGCTACCCCAATGACCTATAAAAAATGGTAGAAACCATTTCAACAGAGATATCAATCTGTATTTCTTATATGAAAACTATGAGACACATACTCAGTTACTAAATGATGCTAAATTCCTTCCTTTCCTTCCTCCACCAATAGGTAACTCATGTCTTTTTTTTTTTGTAAGGAATGGCTCTTGGTTAGCTGTCTAATTGGAGAGGATCCTAAAATTAAATTTACATGGAAGCACCACTGATCAATAGTTTGATTCTCATTTATGGGAGGAAATATAACACCAAAAACAGTTATCGTTAGGTACTTGTTGCCTGAAACTAGTTCTCTTTTGACTTCATTTAAAAATCAAAAATGATGGGGCACCTGGGTGGCTCAGTCGGTTAAGCGGCCGACTTCGTCTCAGGTCATGATCTCACGGTCCGTGAGTTCGAGCCCTGTGTCGGGCTCTGTGCTGACAGCTCAGAGCCTGGAGCCTGTTTCAGATTCTGTGTCTCCCTCTCTCTGACCCTCCCCCGTTCATGCTCTGTCTCTCTCTGTCTCAAAAGGAAATAAACATTAAAAAAAAAATTAAAAAAAAATCAAAAATGATGCTGAATGTTAAGGACATGAAGATACCTAATAAGTGCTCAAAATTTGTATTGCTTAATTTCCTAAAAGGGTAGCAGAAAAATACACATCATTTAGATTTCCCAGATAGAGATGTATATATACACATATATACACACACACATATACACACATACATATAAACTTTTATATGTATATATATATATATATATATATATATATATATATATATACAAATTATATATAAATAAACTCATATATATATTTCCAAATAGAAATTCTGGAAATAGAAAATGACTGGAGACTAAAAATTTGAAGGTTTAATAATTAGCCAATGGAAGTTCCAGAAAGAGAATGGAGAGAATGTCAGAGAAGCAACATTCAAATAGATAAACAGAAGAAAAAAATCTCAGAATTAAATTAAGACACGCATCTTTAGGTTAAGAGTACACATTGAGGACCGAGCAGAACAAATAAAAGACAAGCATGAGTTGATAAGATTTCTGACTATGACTACTAGTGCGCTCTTATTTGAAGCAAATGGATTAGCAGTCAACTAAGTAAGAAACCCAAGCGTCAGCAGCAATGGTCAATGATCGCTCATGCCGAAATGGATATCCTATGAAGTGTGCCCTATGAAGTGAATTCCCAAAAAGGTATACTTCCCTCACCCCCAAAGGGCATCCTCTGAAGTGCTTCCCTGAGATACAGCCATGGAAGGCATTGGCCAAGAGAGAGGTTCCCCAGAGAGCAGAGCTGGACCAGCAGGAACAAGAAAGTCACTCCACTTCCAGACTGGAAGCCCTCACATCCCTGTCTTCCGGGATATACAATATGAACTATGGACCAGTGACTGCCTGCATGTTGCTTCACATGTTTCTCTTTAGCAAATAGGAGTTTTCAATACAGTTATTCATCCTACCATTTTATGTTGGGCACGTTCAAAATGGTTCAACTTATTTTAGCTTATTATATTTACTTAATCTGTAAAGTCTACAGAGAGCCTTATCTGGACTTCACTGAGAAAACTGCTGTCATCCAGATTTCGGACGTGAAGGTAGTACTAGAAGAGACATCTTGTTGTCTTTCTTGGGAGAGAGAGTGAGTGCACTTTAGGTAAGTGTTGGTGGTTGAGGAAGGGTTTGAATGAGAATTTAGGACTACGTTGATTTCTGCAGCCATGAGGGGTAGACTTTAGAGGACATTGTTGCCTTTACCACTGGGTATCCTGTCACCCTTCTGGTAGCTATATCCTAATTTCTCCTGGAGAATCACTCCCCCTCCCACTTTCGGAAAATCACATTGTATTTAGGAGTTTCACCCAACGATAAGCACAGTGACCTTGGCTTAAATCAATCAGTACATCCATGTCTCTGGCCTCAGTCATGGGTTCAAAGGTTTACTTCTAGTCAATTCTAAGCAGCTGGGTTACCCAGAAGTGTTTAGGCTTTCTTACAGGACCTGGCTTTGAGAAGATGGAAGGAGGTGTGACAGCCCCATATGACAAATTCCAGGAGAGAGCCTCACTGTGAAGGGCAGTGGAGTGGAGAGAATCTTCTGGAAACTATAATCTGAGCCCCTGATCAAATTGCACCTGAAAAGAACACCTGTTCTTAGTTTATTCAGTTTCCTGAACCAGTAAATCCTGCTTTTTCCTATGCCTGTGTGAATTAGATTTTTCTCTCAAGTGTAGCTGGCAACAGGTTCTGACATGGGCCTCTACCTCGCTCAGAACTTGGCCATGCAAGCTGGCAGTCTGCTCGTTCCAGTGAGATCCCCTGCTGCAATGTTTTCCATTTTACCCCCACCCTGTTCTTTGAGGCCTTCGGGTCCTCCCTGGAGCAGATAAGCCATTATCATTGAGCCAGAACTGTGGGGGTCTGACTGAGCTTCCTGACTATGTAACATCAGCTCAGAAAAGCCCAGCCAGTTCTGGAAAGGGAAGTAAGGAACATATAAATCACAAGGCTGGGAAAGGACCATCACAACCACTGTGTCTGCCCCCACTATAAAACCCAACAGCCCTCGAAATCCTGGCACCTGGGGCTGTGGAATTTGCCAATAATGGTTACAAAGTCAAGGAAGAGGCTCTGGCTAGAGGACAGGTGGCCACGGTGGACCACCTGCTTCTGTTGGTGGGGTTTCTGAGCATCCAGAAGTATGTTTCTTCTCCCGTTCTGTGGCTCTTCTTATCTGCCTATGTCTAACTGACCTTAAATCCGTGTTTCTCTCTCTTTCTTTATCTCTTCACTCTGTCCCTGATTCCAGATCTGTCTCCTTCTCAGTCTGGATCACTCACTGGTTTTCTCTTTCTTTCATGATCTTCATTTGACTAGTTGTCCTTGCTGCTGTCTCTCAGTCGCTGTCATTCTGTTCTTAAACCATAACTCTGTTCTCTGCCTTTCTCCCATCTCTGTCACTCTGCTGGTTTCTGTTTCTCTGGCTCTGGGGGTCTTTGACCTTCCCTGGGATGAAACCCCTGACTAGGGGCCCTGTACTTGTCCTTGGGTACCATTTCTCCTTTAGCCAGGTAACCGGCTGCTCTTTACTCCTGCTTCCGCAGAGTCCCGAGCATCCCAGCTGCTGATCCTTCCTTTGGCTTTGAGGCCGCCATCTCCCTCTCGCTATGGGAAGTATGTCCTAATGTTCAGGGTCAAGAATGGTGTTTCAAGCCTCAACAATCCCCCTGAATCTTTGATCTGCCTTCTCAGAAGCTGGCTCCCTCTTCCCCGAATGCCACACCCGCAACTGCAGGAGTGACCAGAATTGCTGGAGAAACAGGAATATCAACATCAGATTTGTGGCCACAAATATGAGGATTAGGTGATTCTGGGCTTAGGTGATTAGATCCTGATTAGGCAAAGAGAGACCAGGCAGGTCAGAGTCTGAGATCACAGAATCTCAGAACACGTGGAAGGCGGATTGGGGGGTAGGGAAGGAACTGCACAGCCAGACCTCTTTCTCTCCTGGCTTTGTGAATTTCAGTCTGTCATTCCACGATCAGTCGGTCAGTCAGCAAACCAACCACCTAGCCACCCAGTCCCTCAGTGTCCCAGGCGGCCTGCTGGCCAGGTAAGCTTTAGCACTGACTGTGGCCCACCCTGCTCCCAGGCCCACCCTGCTCTTCCTGTGAAGAGGTGGCCCTGGGACTAAGGTAGGTGGCAGGGACGATGTCCACCACCCCAGGCAGGGAGTTGGCTCCTGGAGTGCTTGGTGGGTGTTAGGGCTTCTGGTTTCCAGCCTGTGGCTTCGTTCTCTCCAGCTGAGGTGAAGCCTGGAGAGTTTTCAGTGGTGCCTTTCCAGGGAAGGAGTTCATCATCCCAGACTTCGAGGAAAGGGTGGTCAGGGCCAAGGATATTTCAGGCGCCACAAGGAACCATGAGGGAAAGGAACATGCCCCTCCCATATGTCAGGAGGAGGTCTGGTCTACATCATCCCACTCCTT
The DNA here is from genome assembly GCF_027475565.1 of Acinonyx jubatus. Classification (NCBI taxonomy): domain Eukaryota; kingdom Metazoa; phylum Chordata; class Mammalia; order Carnivora; family Felidae; genus Acinonyx; species Acinonyx jubatus. The sequence goes on from NC_069388.1 coordinate 15,096,393, forward strand.
TTAGTTGACACCTCTGGTGGCCGCGGTGTCCTGGTACTCGGGGCCCGTGGGTGGGGGGCTGCCCAACCTCTCACCCCTCAGCAGGGCTTCTGCTCTTCTCTCTGCCTTTCTGCATCACTCTTGCTTGCTGTTTTAGAGCCTCAGGGGTCATCTGGGCGTCTCTAGCCTGGGTCTGGGAGTGAAGCCTTCGGAGGGACCAGAACGAGGCAGCGCGTCGCTGAATTCTGCAGACTCACTGTGCCGCTGACTGGCTAGCATGTCATCTCGGGCAAGTGGGCCGACTTCTCTGAGGTTCCCTTTTCTTCTCTTTAGGATGGACTGTGAAAGTGCTTGCTTGCCTGTGAGATTCTGTATGCATCATGTCTATTTCTAGGATTATTCTCTGGGAAGATTGGGCTCTCTGGCTCCTGAGTATGGTGGGGAGCGCTCCTACGGTCAAATCCCCACTGAAGTCCAAGATCTGCCACCTCGAGGGATCATCGGTTCCAATGCTCGGATCTTACCGATGTGGAGATTTGAGGCCCAGGGAAGCAAAGGCCTTGCAGTGACTGAAGGATTCCGGCCCAGTCTCCTGAGGACCGCAGGGCCCTGGGGGCCAGAAATGATGCTGTCAGGTGTGGGTCCTCCATCATCTCCCAGCCCTGGGTGGGTCACAGAGATGCTCTCCACTGGCCTCAGGCCTGGCCAGGCGGACCCTGACCATCGGTCATCCGTATGCCACGTCCACCCAACATCTTGCCACCGCCTGTCACGCTGCAAGGAGAGCTTCCCGGAGACTCGTTTTCCTCATTTGTAAAATGGGACTGCACGTGCACCTGTCCAGTGCTGTGTGAAAATTAAATGTGATAAAGCATGTGGGGCGCCTGGGTGGCTCAGCAGGTTGAGCATCGGACTCTTGATCTCAGTTCAGGTCTTGATCTCAGGGTTGTGGGCTCAAGCTCCACGTTGGGCTCTGTGCTGGGCGTGGAGAGTACGTAAAATAAACAAACAAACAAACAAATAAAAAAATAATAAATGTTGGGGCGCCTGGGTGGCTCGGTCGGCTAAGCGGCCGACTTTGGCTCAGGTCATGATCTCACGGTCCGTGAGTTCGAGCCCCACGTCGGGCTCTGTGCTGACAGCTCAGAGCCTGGAGCCTGTTTCAGATTCTGTGTCTCCCTCTCTCTGACCCTCCCCCGTTCATGCTTTGTCTCTCTCTGTCTCAAAAATAAATAAGCGTAAATAAATAAATAAATAAATGTGATAGAGCACGCAAAGCACGTGACGCTGTGACTGCCGCAATAAATGTCTCCCACTGAGTGTTCGGGATGGTGACTGTAACTGTCCAAAGAAATACAGCTCTTACGTGGTGAAGGCAGGATCAGTCCCAGGCTGATTTCTGGGTCTAATGTTTGCGGGAGACCAGACTATACTCCACGTGGAAGGAGGTGGAGCCTGGTGACTTGGTGAAATGAGGTCCCAGGCTGCTTCCAGGTCTGCTCCAGAGTTAAAAGTTCAGTTTTTCTTTCCCTGGCCACCTTCCACAAGCAGTCGTGCTTGCAGGTTCTTCGTGTCCAATGCCTGTTTTCTTTTTGTCTTACCAGACCCCTCAGCATTTCCTCACGACAAACCACAGCCTCTGATTCATCAACCTCACAGCAAACAGGTGTTCTCTCCCAGGGAGATACTCAGCCTTTAAAGGAATAAACTGCAGAGTGCTGATCTATACAGCGACCTCCTCTCGCGTAGATAGGAGGACTCTTGAGATCTACCTTTGTTGGTTGGTACCTCCAGCCGCATCTTGGATGGATGGCCGTTTTTCAGCTTTGCCTAGATTCTGCTTAACCTGGTTAGCTCCCCACCCATTCACACTGACGTCTAACAGAACAGTTCATTCTCCCCAGTTTTGTCGGGAGTATGACAGGTGGCTCGGGAGGAGATTCAAATCTTGTAACATTCAAATTTTCTTGGGTGAAGAAACGCTAAGAAGGAAGTGGCTAAGGCCACCTTTTCCTGAGGTGTGCAGAGATCTGCCACATTTGTCCCCCACGGATCTCCAGAGGTGATTGAAATGGCCCGCCCTGCCCTTATTCTAATTTCTTCTCTGTCTGCTCTTTCTGTCCCAGCTCGATGGTATGCTTCCCCGACATTCTCACCGCCTCGCCCGGCCACGGCTCCAGCCCTCCTGGCTTCAGCGTCTCGGTTCCCCTCCGGTCATTATTGGATATGTTGTATGTTTTGTTCGAGGGAGTATTTCAAGTTATAAAGGCGACTGCAAAAGTCACAACACGGGCTGAGGCTCCTGGGGTGTGTTCATGACCTGAATGAAGCAGGGTGACGTTGTGTCTTACGAAGTCACGCTAGCAACTTGGGACAGACAGAAGCGCTGAGGCACAGAGATGGGCAGCGGCTGCCTCATCCATACACAAATGAGCTATGGCAAACCGCTCTCCTGACTTCTGGATTCTGAAAGGGTTTGGGTTCTGGTGTTTGGTTTTGATACTGAGGCAGAAAATGAACTTTATCTGTCAAACAGCAAAGGTGCTGTTGGCTGTCGGTGTGGGGAGCTTGGAAAACGGCCTCCTTGGACACGGTCACCGGGGCTCCTGCCCTGGGCCTCACGCCTCACAGGCCGTGCGCTTTGGAGCACCTTCCTCAAAATGCTCTGTGTCCCGGGGCGCCTGGATGGCTCAGTCAGTAAAGCGTCCGACTTTGGCTCAGGTCATGATCTCGCGGTTTGTGAGTTCGAGCCCCGTGTCAGGCTCGGTGCTGACAGCTCAGAACCTGCTTTGGATTCTGTGTCTCCCTCTCTGTCAGCCCCTCCCCGGCTCGTGCTCTGTCTCTGTTTCTCTCTCTCTCTCTCTCTCTCTCTCTCTCTCAGAAATGAATAAACATTACAAAAAAAATTGTCTGTGTCCCCTCCGCTGCCTGGGGCCGGCCAGGGCCAGCAATGCCATTGGGCTGAAGCACCGCCAGCCCGAGACCTGCCTAGATTCTGGTTCTCCCTTCTCCCCTTCGGGGCTCTTTCCCATTTTCTACACCTCCACTCACTGCTGGCATCCCGGGCAGTCACCCTACAGGACCCTAGAGGCCCTTCTGATGGATTTGATTTGGGGTTTTTTTGTTTTGTTTTGTTTTTACCTCTGATTGACATGTGCTTTCCCATGTCACACTTGAGCCGTGTCGGATGAGGACCAGATGTTGCCTGTGCAAATGGACTGCCTCTCTCACGTCACCCCTGAGCCCCTCCAGCATTGGCTACCTAAGTTGTAGGGCCCGGGGTAAAGTGAACATGTGGGCCCTTTGTTCAAAAGCAGGGAAAAATGCCATTAAAGGCACTTAAAATACCCCTGGCCAAGCAAAAAGCCCCACTTTTCCCCTTTCTTCTGCGATTGGTCATGGTATTTTTTGTCATGTTCTATTATTCCCTCTCAGGGATACACACAGGGAGAGCGCAGACCTCACGGCGGGGGGGCGGGGGGCGGCGGTCGGGGGCCGGGTCCCTGCTGCACTACTCAGCACATCCGTGGGCAGGACCCACCAGCCGCAAGGACCCTTCCCCCGAGCTGCACTGGTGGTAATGACAAAGAACAACCTTCGAAGCCGTAGTTGGAGGCCAGTACTGAGGGGAGGCAGAGTGGATGATGTAGTATTAGGGGCAATGGTGCAACCAGCTTTGAAGCAATGATGTTGGGAATGGGGGGCGGGGGGAAGAGGCTTGTGTCGGCCAGGGCTCTGCGGAAAGACAAGCAATATGATATGTGTAATATTAACATATACAGTATTACATAGTATGCACATACTGTACATGGCACTATTATATGATAGATAGATAGATAGATAGAGGAAGAGAGAGAGAAAGAACGTGACCTTTATTTCAAGGAATTGGCTTATGCAATCCTGAGGCCTGGCAAGTAGGAAACCCACAGGGCAGGCTCCAAATTCAAGTAAGAGCTAATGCTGCAGTCTTGTGCCTGTATTCTGCAGAGCAGCAGGCCAGAAAGTCAGGCAGGATTTAGGTTTCAGTCTTATGGAACATTCCTGTCTCCGGGAAACCTGTTTTTGCCCTTAAGGCCTTCAACTGATTGGATGAGGCCCACTCACGCTCCAGAGGGTAATCTGCTGGGCTCAAAGTCTACTGACTTGAATGTTTAGTCATGTCTGAAAAATACCTTCCCACCAACACCTAGGCTGGTGTTTGACCAAACAACGGGGCACCATAGCCTCACCAGGTGACACAAAAATTAATCATCACAAACATCTACATTGTTTTAATACAGACAACATAAAGCCTTGGCACTCTCTGAGTCAGAATGGGTTTGCGGTCTTTTCTTGTGCCGGGAGATCTGAAACTAGTCCCCCTGACCGTAAAGAACATGGAGGGGTGCCCGGAGGTGGCTCAGTCAGTTAGGCATACGACTTCAGCTCAGGTCACGATCTCATAGTTTGTGAGTTCAAGTCCCAGATCAGGCTCTGTGCTGACAGCTCAGAGCCTGGAGCCCACCTTGGATTCTGTGTCTCCCTCTCTGTCAGCCTCTCCCCTGCTTGCACTCTGTCTCTCTCTCAGAAATAAATAACATTAAGAAAAATTATTAAAAAAAAAAAAAAGAATGTGGAGAGCTGGTTTCAGGACCCCTGGAGGAAGAAATGGTGTGAGGAGACTGAGAGGAAACTTTGCTTGTTCTCATTGGACAATAAGCAAATACACTGGGATTTCTTCTCATTATTCCGAATCTTCATAAATAAATCACTCTGCCTGTCACGGGAACAGTGAATTTTGTAAAGTATTTAAAAAAGTTTTTAATGTTTATTTATTTTTGAGAGAGAGAGAGAGAGAGAGTGAGCGGGAGAGGGGCAGAGAGGGAGACATGGAATCTGAAGCAGGCTCCAAGCTCTGAGCTGTCAGCACAGAGCCCGACGCAGGGCTTGAACTCCCGAAACGTGAGATCATGGCCCGAACTGAAGCCAGACACTCAACCAACTGAGCCATCCAGGCACCCCTATAATATATTTTTTAATCATATTGTTCCTATAGACAGAGGGCCCTCAAGAAATATTTGCCCGGGCCCCCACACATCCTAAAAGTAGCTCTGTCCTGAAAGGCTCAGTTGGGCCTTTAACGGGGCAGAGCAGGTGGGGCCCAGACCCAAGGCCTGGGGCTGAGTTCGAGCCTGACAGCTCCCTGTGTGCCCAGTGTACAGATACCGATGAATAAGAACACGTCTGCCATTCTGAGTGGACCAGACACTGTGCTGAGTGCTTGCCAAATACTCCTCACGGCCACCATGTGGTATAGGAGAAACCAAGACCAAAGCTGAGGAAACTGAGGCTCAGAGAGGTTCAGTGAGTTTCTTCCAGCGCAGGGAACTCCCACTGTGTTTAGGTTTTCAATGACCATGTGGTATTGACCCCGTGTGTCTTCTTCATTGTCGCCTCAGGGCCTAGCACAGCTCCTGACACGCAGTAAGAATTCATTAAACAACTTCTGTGTGAATGAACTTAATGAATGAAAGAATCTGTAGTATTTAGTAGAAGGCAACGGAGGGCATGTGAAGCAGGCTGAGAGAATCAGTGTCAGGTTAAGATCCGGTTAGGAGGGCAAGTGTCCACCACCAAAAAGCTTCCGGGGTTCAGTAAACTGGTTTTGGCAAATCTCAGTCTGGTGCTGTGTAATTAACTCATTATGCAACTCTGGGCTTGTGCCTGCTCTTGAGGGCCTCAGTAGCTTCCTGCAAGTTGGAGGTTTGGTTTAGATCAGGAGTCCATAAACATTTTCTGTGAAGGACCAGAGAGTGAACATTCTAGGCATTGGAGTAAGTTTAGGTCTTTGCCGTTAACTACGCAACTCTGCCATCTGTAGGGGGGGAGTACCCACAGAAATACAAAAACAAATGAATGTGTGGCTGTTTCCAACAGAACTTCATTTAGAAAAACAGGCCGCTGTCTGGAATTTGCTCTGGGGGCTGTAGCTGGCTGACCCCCTGGTCTAGATGACCTCTGAAATCCTCTTTTAATCTTAACAGTTTATGATTTAAAGACTTAGAGAACCGATGGTATGAAGGACGGAAATGATCACCCAACGTCATTATCCTCCTACGGCGCCCGTGGCGGTCATTGCCAATTGATCACAACACTCCTTCCTGACAGGAAAGGGGTTGGCTTGTCTAATCAATCACAGATGAAGAATTCCAGCTGGACCATTCTCCCTTTCACTCTTTAAGAAGCAGATATTTAGAAGATGCCAGACACTCTCAGGACTGTGGCGCTGAGGAAGATAGGAAGAAAGAGAAAGTGGGGAGTGTGGCAGCTTTTCCCGCTCTCATCCCTGTGTGAGAGGAATCAGACTTTCTTCAGGTGGGGGAAGTGAGAGCCCAAATCCTGAACATGAGCCAGGTTATTTGAGCTGACAGTGCTATTACCCACGGGGGGGAAGTCAGACCCTCTATCTCTCTCTTACTTGCCCTACTGGGTGCTCGAGCTAGGAGTGGACACCTGGAGTTTCCTTCTTCCCCAGGGCATACGAATTTTCTTCCTTTTCTTTTCCCATCAGAATGGAAACGGGAGAGTGGCTTCTGCCCAGACAGATCTGCTGTCAGTGGACTGCTGGAGAGTACTTTACGAATTAGTTCATGTGGAGCCGTTATTGCATGACAAGCCACAACCCTAAATGTCTATTTCGATTTCCACGAACCTTCACACTGAGGAATGGATGGGGAAATCCGAAACATCTACGAGCCACACGATATAAGAGCTTGGGCAGTCAGACAGGTTTGGGTTGAATCTTAGACATGATGATCACCTTCTTGATAATTAGAAGCAATCTCTGCAGACTGGGTAACCCACGGAGTAAGTTCAATATATGGAAGCCATCTTTTTTTTTTTATCACGCAAGATCTGTAGATTTTGGGGGTAGGAAACATCCCTCTAGCATCTCAAATTGTACACTGTAACCACATGTTGGTTCTGGTGGCCAGGGAGCTGTTTGCACCTTGCTCTCAGATTCAGTTCAATGTCCATCACTTGTAAGGAATACAATTCATTTGTTCTTTTTCAAGTTCTTCCACACCCTTCATCTCACGACTCTCTGAGAGGGGCGGATTTGTTAGTATCACCCCATTGCATAGCTGGGAAAACAGAGCTCCAAAGAGATTTTCTGTGGGCCGAGCTCTTCTTTCTTTACCTTTTTCTTTGACAGCTGCCTATTTTATTTTTTAACAGATGTTTATTTATTCACTTAGAGAGAGAGAGCCCCAAGCAATCTCCACACCCAGCATGGAGCCTGATGTGGGTTTAAATCCCACAACTGCGAGATCACAGCTTGAGCCAGTACCAAGAGTCAGCTGCTTAACCGACTGAGCCACCCAGGCACCCCCTATTTTTTTATTTTTTTTTTAAGTAAATTTTACACCCAACGTGGGTCTTGAACTCAGGACCCCAAGATGAAAAGTCACAAGCTCTACCAACTAAGCTGGCCAGACATACTTGTTTGACAATCATTCAGCGAGCGCTTTCCATGTATCAGGCATGGAACAGGCACTGGAGATAGAATGGTGTCAATATTTGGGGGAAATATCTGTTGGTTGATTGATATATCATCTGAACTTTTGAGAAGGAAATTGTATTGAGCAGTCAGGAGAGAGTTTCACAATCCCTGAGAGTCCAGGGGGCCCTTGCACAAGGTCTTAGTTGAGAGCTCACTCTCCGTGGTTTCAGCTCCAGATCTTTTTTTTTTATATATAAGATTTTATTTTTTTTAAGTAATCTCTACCCCCGACGTGGGGCTCGAACTCATAACCCTGAGATCAAGAGTCGCACGCTCCCCCATCTGAGCCAGCCAGGTGCCGCTCAGCTCCAGATCCAAATAGCTTCTTTGCAGCTGGCTTTTCTTGCCCTCTCCTCCCTCTCGCCAGGCCAATGGGGTTGGGGCCCCCAGGACACCTGAGATGACCTTCTTATCAGCCTGGTGACATCTTCCAGGCCGGCCTCTTGCATTTCTTCACTGGCGGTCACTCTGTTGGTCTCGCGGTCTTGTCTGGGACAGGAAAGAGCCCTGTGTCCATGGTACCAGACTGCTGGTCTTCACCCGGCTTCTTGTATGTGCAATCGCAGCTGGGAGGGGCCGAGGAAATTCTGCTGGGGCCACGCCCACTAGTGAAGATATAAATAATGAGGTTTGGCGTTGACACTCAGAGTCACCCCTCACCTCACAATGCAGTCCGGCGGCCTCTTCCCCCTCGTGCTTCTTGCCCTGGGCACCCTGGTACCTTGGACTGTGGAAGGTGCTGGAAATTGTGAGTTGGAGCCCTTGGCTGCAGGGCAGAGGTGGCAGCTCCTGGTGGTGGGGGGATGACTCCTTCTAGAGGCTTTGATCTCTCAGCTTAGTTTCAGGAGACCTCCTTGAGGCGGGGAAGGGGCTCATGTCCATCTGGGCTCCAAGGACTCTGCACGCTTCTGAGCACTGGGCTGTGTTCTTTTTTTTCCTTTTCTTGTTTTTTTTTTTAATTTTTTTTAATGTTTATTTATTTGCTTTGGAGAGAGAGAGAGCACAAGTAGGGGAGGGACAGAGAGAGAGAAGGAGACACAGACTCTGAAGCAGGCTCCAGGCTCCTAGCTGTCAGCACAGAGCCCGACGCGGGTCTCAAACCCACAAACCCTGAGATCATGACCTGAGCCAAAGTTGGACGCTTAACCCACTGAGCCGCCCAGGCGCCCCTGGGCTGTGTTCTTTTACACAGTATCTGGTCGGCCCAGACCCCACTGCCTCTCTTCCTACCTCTCTCTCTTCACCCTGCCTGTGAATCTGCAGTCATCTGTTTCTGGCTCTCCCTGGTTCCTTGTCTCTCTTTCCGTCCTTTAGTGTCCGTGTCTCTGCCTCTGGCTCTCCCTCTCAACCTGGCCCTTGTTCTCTCTTTACCTCTCTCCATCTCCTTCGCCTTTGTGGAGACCTGTTTTCCCCGGGGCAGGAAACCTTGGCTGGGAGCCCTTTGCTCTTTTCCAGGATCTGTGACTTTCTCTGCCCATGTGTGTGGCTTCGTCAAGCCTGTCACTCTTCACGGAGGTCAGACAGGCATTTCCCTCTGGACTTTGCGGACAATCACCTGGGTGACCGTCTCTCCTGGGGAGTAGTGCTTTATCCCGGAGTCATGATGGCTACTCAGCACCCAACTCCTTCCTTAACCCTCAACATTCTCTCCAACAGCATTGAAAGCTGGAGCCTGCCCTCCTGTAAAACCTGGTCGATGCCTTAACGTATTTGAGACCCCTGAGTGCCAGAGTGACTGGCAGTGTCCAGGGAGGAAGATCTGCTGCTCCGATGCTTGCGGAATCAGATGCCTGGACCCTGTCATCTCTGACCAAAGTGAGGAGGGGGGAGGACTCACGGGAAGGGGGTGAGCCCGAGAAGGCGGCACCTCGGGGGACAGGACCGGGTGCTGGTCCTGCCAGGTCTCCTCCTCCCCAGGAACTGTGGAGCCAAATTTGTCAGCCGGTCAGGGAGTCACAGTGTCCCAGACAGCAATTTACTCACCTGGCTGGTGAAACAGCCAGCGTGTCGGGAGGTCAGTTTTTCAGTCTATAGTCACCTGGTCGTTCAGGTAAGCAGGCAGTTGGTAGCCACCCATCCAGTCAGCACTGGGCAACTGGTCGCCTTCGTGGAGAGGGGGCCCGATGTCAGGGGAGACCCAGATCCTGCTGTCAGGAGATACAGGGGCCCTGGGAAGGAAGAGGTGGTGCTGGGGATGGAGAAGAGAGGATTCTCCCTGCGCACTTGGGCTGGGGCTGAGTCCAGGAAGCAGGGGGCGGCGCCCGAGGCATAAGGCTTCTGACCTGTGGCCCTACTTTCACCAGCGTGTATGAAGCCTGGCAAGTGTCCTGTGGTCAATGGCCGGTGTCTGATCCTCAATCCCCCCAACCACTGTGAGACAGACCAACAGTGCGTGGGTGACTTCAAGTGCTGTAGGGGCCTGTGCGGGAAAGCCTGCGTGGAACCTGAATAAGGTAAGGAGGGGACCCGGGGCCAACTTTCTCCCGCCCACCAGTCCTCTCTGTTCCAAGCCTCTGGTGGCCCTTGTGTATGAGCAGGGGGACTCCTGATCTCTCTCCCAGGACAGCTTCTGCTTAGCCCCGTTGTCCTTCAAGGGCACCGCTCCCCAGGCCCCAGGGCCAGGATTTCCATAGCATCACTCGCGGCTTTGCTTCTATTCGAGCCCCTCTGAGTGAGGACCCCCCGGCAAGTCTGAGTCTCAGTTTCCTTATCTGTAAAACGGACATAATGAAAGCGCTTTGTAAAGCACTGTGTGCGCTAAGAATTTATTATTAAGATGAACTCCAGCATATTGTGTAGGGTCAAAGCCAAAGGATCAGTGGATTTTGAGGCTTAAATCCAGCTTAATGCTCTGAGTTTAGAGTTCTATAGTAAAATTGAGACTTGAACTCAGTCTCCGGATGCCACGACTCTTTCGACTATATCACCACCTTGTTATTTTCTTTGTCTCAGGGAAGTTTCTTGGGGGAAGAATGGGGAGATAATTTGTCTGGTTCCTGTATTGAAGCCCTGATCTGATTTTCTCTCGTAGCCTGATTCCTGTCGTTCAGAAGAGGTTCTGGATTCCTAGTCTGTGGTCTGGGGCTCGGATCACTGGGGCACTCCATGGCGAAGACTTGTTCTACCATTAAGATCTTCTTGGGGGGAAGGCGTGGCACACAGTAGGCTTTCAGGAAATTGGTGAATAAATAAATGAGCATATTTCTTTGTGTCCATGTGCTTCTGTGGTTTGCCGGGGCTGCGGGGCTTGGGACGTGATGACGTGATGACGGAATGTGTGGATGTGAGGCCTCCCTCCTGCACACACAGAGTGGAAGGGGGAGGCTTCGGGGCCAGATAGACGTGAATTTACATCATGAGTCTGAAAACACCGGTTCTGCGATTTTGGACACGTGACTTTACCTCGTCCATCTTAATTTCTTTAGCTGCAAAGTGGCAATAAAAATCGCTTCCTCGTGTGTTTGGAGCACTGGGGTATGCAATGTGTATGAAATGAAAAGCAACGTTGCTAGGCCACAGCAGCCTCAAAAAAAAAGTGGATACTTGCCTTCTGTGGTGATTTTGAGCTTCTTGTATTTCCCTTCTCTCCCAAGACACGATTTCTTCTTCCTTAAAATAAGTGTTGAGAAGAACAACACACTAATTATTGGTCCTGAGAGAGGACTCCAGACCCTTCTGCCCATTGCATCCTGGTATCGGAGTCTCCAAGGAAAGCACAATGCGGTCAAGCACTGGTTAAAACAATGTCTTATTTACCTAGAAAAGAAACAGCAAGATCACCTTCCACCTTGGGCTCCACTCCCTCCCCATGGCCTGCAAGTTTCTCCCAGGAGCTGATGCCTGGGCAATTTGCACAACCCCTCCCCCCACCTCCACCCCTCTCGTGCCACAGAAGGAGGCTCCACTCCCTCCCCAAGCACGACACACAGCAGTGGGGTTGGCCAGAGGCTCTGGCACACACATGTGCACAGAACAGAGGAGCCTACACTGAAGCTGGACACAGGGAAAGATACTCGAGCACCTTATCTCTTGGTAAGTAGGTATTCCAAGCCCAAGGCCGTTCTTATGCAGCTGAGTGGGGGACGCATGCGTGGGGCTGTCTTTCCCCACAATGAGAGTATTGTCACGGCAGGTCACGTTATGGCAGCTGCTGGCCAGTAGCACATGAGAGAGGTGTTGTTCTTGGCCCCATGAAGCAAAGAGTTAACAGGAGCTGGACTCCCAGAACTCAGGGCAAGCAGGGAACCGTGCTCCCCATTCCTCTGTGCTCTTTGGAGCCCAAAGGAAGCAGAGAACTTGATTGGACTGTGACATACAAAAATGGACGAGACACAATTGTAGTTCAGTCTTTTCCTGGAAAATGTCACTGATCCGGAAAAAGCATTCCACGTACTACACGCAACCAATGTTCTAAGAGAAGCAATTGGATGTATTGACTTGACTTTCAGGAAAGAGGGGAAAGAGGAAGTGCCATTTTATTTATGCAGAGAGTGGGGTGGCACCCCCCTCCCACCGGGTTGCCTCCCAGGGACCTTCACCTCTTAGGATTCACGCCCTCGTGTGGGTCCTCCCATGTTTTTGCATAGTGGGCTCACGTGACAAATAAATTATTGCAGAGTGAGAGACAGTTATGTCTTGATGAGATGAGATGGGTAAAAGGTGGCACCTTCCATCTGGGGAGCACACGCCCTCTCTTTGATCACCTGCTCTGGCACAACTCGGCCACCATGTCACGAAGACACTCAGCCATCTGTGGCCTGGCCCATCACGTAAGGAAATAATGGATCTGGTCAACAGCCTGAGAGGAACTGAGGCTCACCAACAAACACGTGAGGGAGCGTGCAGTTTTCAGCCCCAGTCTAGTCTTTTTTTTTTTTTTTTAAGTTTTATTTATTTATTTTGAGAGAAAGAAAAAGCATGATCAGGAAGGGGAGGGGCAGAGAGAGAGGAGAGAGTGAGAATCCCACGTAGGCTCTGCACTGCCAGAGCCCAATGTGGGGCTTGAACCCACAAACCATGAGATCATGACCTGATTCGAAGTGGAGCGCTTAAACGACTGAGCCACCCAAATGCCCCCACCCCAGTCTAGTCTTGAAATGACTGTAGTCCCAGCACACAGCTCGATTATAACCTTGTGACAGACCATGACTCAGAAGCAGCCAGTGAAGCTACTCCCAGCTTCCTGACCCTCCAACTGTGAGACAATGTTTATGATTTTAAGGTGCTAAGTTTGGGGGCAATTTGTTATGCAGCAATAGATACCTAATTCAAGGAGGTCAGCAAAAATCTGCTATTGCAACCAAATACGGACAGTAGAAGAAAAGATAATTATAAGGCAATGTCATTTTCTCTGAACAAAGTTGGGAACATCCTAAATAAAATGTTAAAACTTAGAATTCATGAAAGTTTAAAGAGTTTTCAAAGAAGTCCAACATGAATTCTTTATTAAAATTAAGAATAGAAATGAGAGGCGCCTGGGTGGTTCAGTCAGTTAAGCATCCAACTCTTGGTTTTGGCTCAGGTCGTGATCTCACAGTTTGTGAGTTTGAGCCCCATGTCGGGCTCTGTGACGACAGTGTGGAGCCTGCTTGGGATTCTCTCTCTCCCTCTCTGTCTGCCCCTCCCCTGTGTGCATGCATGTGAGCACTCTCTCTCTCTCAAAATACATAGATAAAAACTTAAAAAAAAAAAACTAGGGGCGCCTGGGTGGCACAGTCGGTTAAGCGTCCGACTTCAGCCAGGTCACGATCTCGCGGTCCGTGGGTTCGAGCCCCACGTCGGGCTCTGGGCTGATGGCTCGGAGCCTGGAGCCTGTTTCCGATTCTGTGTCTCCCTCTCTCTCTGCCCCTCCTCCGTTCATGCTCTGTCTCTCTCTGTCCCCAAAATAAATAATAAACGTTGAAAAAAAAATTTAAAAAAAAACTAAAAAAAGAATAGAAATGAAAGGACAGAAATTAACTAAAAAAACAAAACAAAACAGGAAACCTACCTGAAACTGTAGCAAAACCCACATTCAGCTGAATTTTCAGAGTTACTGTCACTAAAATCAGAAACAGAATAAGGATCACTGCAATTTTCCAACAGTGTATGAGATACAGCAACCTATGCAGTGAGATGAGATCAGGGATTAGGTATGTAAGAGCAGAAAGAAAGATACTAAACTGTCAGTATTTGTGGATAGTATCATTTCCTACCTAACAGTTGAAGATATTCAATAAAGTTGATGAAATAAGTTTCATCAGAGTTGCTGGATATACAACTCTGATGTATAAAATTTTACAGCATTTCTCCCATTATGTGTAATGAATCAGAAATAATAGAAAGTAGAGATAATTAATCAAATTAAAAAACCCTACAATTCACCTAGGAATGAATCTAAAAATTATGCCAGACCTTGTGGATTAAAGAACAAATTTGTTGAAGGTCTAAAATAAGAACTGAACAAACAGAGAAAAAATGTTTATGTGTGGGAAGACTCAATAAGGTCAAGATTATAACTCATTAAAGGATCATTTATAAATTCAATGTAACTGTAATAAAAATTCCAACATGATTTTTTAAGTTTATTTCTTTATTTTGAGAAAGGGAGAGAGAGAGAGCAGGAGAGCACAAGCAGGGGAGGGGCAAAGAGAGAGGGAGAGAGAGAATCCCAAGCAGGCTCTGCACTGTTACTGTGGAGCCCAACTTGGGGCTTGAACTCATGATCCATGAGATCACGACCTGAGCTGAAGTCAGGAGTTGGAGGCTTAATTCGCTGAACCACCCAGGTGCCCCTAACGATTTTTTAAACACAGCTTGACAAAGTGATCCTACAGTTAATATATTAGTTGAAAGTTTGCAAAAGGACCAAGAACATTTTTTAAAAGTACAACAATAGGAGTAATCCAGACCAGGTATCAAAATGTTATTGATTATATTAATTATTATTATTATTATTATTATTTGTTATTTTTTTTTAGAGAGAGTGAGCAGGGGAGAGGGGCAGAAAGGGGGAGAAAGTCTTAAAACATCTTTTTAAAAAATTTTTTTAATGTTTATTTATTTTTTAGAGAGAGAATGAAAGAGAGAGAGAGAGGTCAGAAGAGGGGAAGAGAGAGAGGGAGAGAGAGAATCCCAAGTAGGCTCCCTACTGTTAGTACAGAGTTGGACACAGGGCTCGATCTTACTAACCAAATCATGAGATCATGACCTAAGCCGAGATCAAGAGATACTTAACCAACTGAGCCACCCAGGTGCCCTGAGAGAGAGAGAAAGAGAGAGAGAGACAGAGACAGAGAAAGAGAGAGAGAAAGAGAAACTTAAGCAGGCTTCAACTCAGTGTGGAACCTGATGCAGGGCTTGATCCCATGACCCTTGGGATCATGACCTGACCTGAAGTCAAGAGTCAGGTGCTCAACCAACTGAGCCACCATTAATTAATGGAAGATGATGTTGCTACAAGAATAAACAAATAGCCTAATGGAACAGAACAGAGTATCTGAAAGGAAATCTGTGCATTTGTGGACATTTGTTATATAACAAGGAGGAATTTTTACAATTGCTTAGGGCAAAACTCTAATAATGAAATCAATTGTTTTTTTTTTTTTTAAGTTCACACTAACAACTTTTTACTGAATTTAACAGTAATCTTTAACACAATGTATTAGTCAGGGTTCTCCAGAGAAACAGAACCAGCAATTTCCTTCCTTCCTTCTTTCCTTCCTTCCTTCCTTCCTCTCTTTTTCTCTCTTTCTCTCTCTCTTTCTCTTTCCCTCCCTCCCTCTTTCTTTCTTTCTTTCTTTCTTTCTTTCTTTCTTTCTTTCTTTCTTTCTTTCTCTGTCTCTGTCTGTCTCTCTCTCTCCTCTCCCTCCCTCCCTCCCTTCCTCTCTCTCTCTTTCTTTCTTTCATTCCTTTATGATGAGGAATTGGCTTGCGCAGTTATGGAGGATAAATCCCATAATCTACAGTCTGCAAGCTGGAAACAGGAAAGTCTGTGTCATAATACAGTTCCTGTCTGAAGGCTTAAGAACAAGGGGATATGATGGTGTAAATTCCAGTCCAAGAGCAGGAAAAAAATGAAGTGAGATGTTCCAACTTAAACAACGAGGCAGGAAAAAAAGGTGTGGATTCCTTCTTCCTTCACCTTTTGTTCTATTCAGGCTCTCAGTGTATTGAATGGGCCCCATCCACATTGGGGAGGGAATTCTACTTTACTGAGTTCACATATTCAAGTGTTAATCTTATCTGGAAACATCCTCACACACACACCCAGATAAAATGTTTAATCCGGGCATTTTGTGGCCAGTTAAGTTGACCCAAGAAATTACCCACAAGCCCAGCCCATGTCAACTTGACACCCATATGCATCTCCTTAAATCCTATTTAATCTCTAAAGAAAGACAATAACAAGGTCATGGTTCTTCCAAACATGATATAGTTATTCTTTGTACAACCTAAAACACACTAATTCCTTCCCAAAAAAGGAGGTAAAAATCCTTGAGTGATATTTGATTTCCTCCTTGATATCTGGTAACTTAAATACTATAATGTAAAATTAACAAATGCTATGATATAAAGTCTATACAGCTTATGTTACATGATAAGGTAATAAGACAGAAGAAAGAAAACACACACAAATGTATTCGTAGCAAAATAAGGAGGAAATGTCATGACAATTATGTCATGGTCCTCATTTCTGTAACTGGTCACGTGCATGTGGCTGGTATTTATAACTATCCTCTTCTGCTACCCATTCTATATTCCTTTGTCTTCAGCAAGTGCCTCAGCTCGTTGTAGTTCTTGGTCACCTGATAGGGTGACCCAAACCTTCATTCTTGAAGGGTCTAGGCCATTAGGAGCCTTGCTTGGATTGGGTTGTTGCACTTTTCTAATGACCTTACTCACAGAACATGACAATATTAAGAGGTGCCCTAAGAAATCTCTTATATTCCAGACATACTCTTCCATTGTGGGAGAGTACTCCAATTTCCCCTTGGAAGTTAGGACCAATCATCCTGGCTAACACTGTAACTCTCTTCTTTGCCCATTGACTTAGAGGCATGAGGAGCCCCAAGTGAGCGGGTGACAGTCTTAACTTCCAGTTAATGGAATCAGCATTGTGTCTCCTGGTGGAAACATTTCTCCTTTTGGGACTAATACCTCTAGGCCAACAGCACACAGAATCATGGAGTTGGGAAGCAAAAATTTTGCTAATGGGTGACTAGGGATGATAATGAGTAGTATCACCCCCATTTCCACCTCTTGATTTTGAACCTATGAATCCTGGTTATGGGAGAAGCAGCATAATATATTAGAAACTGACTGAGATTATGTACAGGCTTCTGGAGAACCTTGCCCCAGCCTTGCAAAGTATTGCCACCTAGCTGACACTATGAGTCTTCAAAAGGCCATTCCACTGTTCTATGAAGCCAGCAACTTCAGGGTGGGGGAGACGGTAATACCAGTGAATTCCACGAACAGTTGCCCATTGCCACACTTCTTTGGCTATGAAGCGAGGTAGGTACTTGATCAGAAGCAATGTTGTGTGGGGGCACCTGGGTGTCTCAGTTGGTTGGGCATCTGACTCTTCATTTCAGCTCAGGTCATGATCTCATAGTTGTGGGATTGAGCCCCGTATCAGGCTTTGTGCTGGATGTGGAATCTCCTTAAGATTCTGTTTCTCCCTCTCCCTCTGCCCCTCCCCTGTTGCATACACATGCTCTCTCTCTTTCTCTCTCTCTCTAAAAAAAAAAAGAAAAAAGAAAAAAAAAAGAAGAAGGAATGTTGTGCAGAATGCCATGATGGTAGAGAAGGCATTCTGCAAGTACATAGGTGGTAGTTTGGGCAGAAGCATCACATGCAGGGAAGTCAAATCCATGTCCAGAGTAAGTGCCATTCCAGTAAGAACAAAATGCTGCCCCTTCCATGATGAAAGTGGTCCGATGTAACCAACCTGCCACCAAGTACTGGTCGATCACTCTGGGGAATAGCTCTATATCAGGGATCAGTGTCAGTCTCTGCTGTTGGCAGACTGGCGTCCAGAAGTGGCCACAGTCAGGTTAGCCTTGGTGTCTGGAGACCATGTTACTGAGCCCATGCATAACCTCCACCCATGCCCCATGGTCACTTTGAGCCACAGGGCATGAGTCCATAGGGCAATGCAGGGGTGACTGAGGAAAGAGGCTGAATAGTATCCACAAAACAGATCATGCTATTTACTTGATTATTAAAATTCTTCTGTTGAGGTCACCCTTTGGTGAGCATTCACATAAGACATAAATGTCTTCACTTTTTTTTTTTTTTTTTTTGCCTATTCAGAGAGGTCTGTCTATATAATTCTTCTCCAGATTTGTCACCAATTTTTTTTTTTTTGAGTGGGAGAGAGAGGGTACAAGTGAGCAAGGGGCAGAGAGAGAGAGAGAGAGAGGGAAAAAAAGGGAGAGAGAGAAAGAGAGAGAGAGAAAGAGAAAGAGAGAGAGAGAGAAAAGGGGGGCTCACCCAAAGCAGGGCTCATGTTTCTACCTGAAGTGGGCTCAGGCTTACCTGATGTGAGACTTGAACTCACGAACCATGAGATCATGACCTGAGCCAAAGTAAGCTGCTTAATGCCTGAGCCACCCAGGCACCCTGTCACCGATTTTTTAATCATGTCTCTTCCAAGTCCAAATTCCCCTTTTGTGGTAAGTTTCCTGAATTCCATGTCACCTACACTCACAGACTTTAGCAGCTGTCAGGTAAGGTGGTCATCTGATACTGGTCATCAGTGTTTCTGCTCAAACGACCAGCTCTTTCAGGACATCTGTAGCCAGAAGGCTATAAAGTTCTCCCCTAGTGACCACCCTATGCCTCCATGGGGGAAGGCTTCCACCTGGGATAGTCCACATTGGGTGGCAGTGGGAGCTCCACGCTGGATCTGTGGAGTAGTAAGTGAGGCAAACGCCAAGATGCCCCATGGTACAGGCTCCAGGCAGGTGTTATTGGAGGCTTAAAAGCAGAGGGTGTAACAAACAAAGTCCACAGCAAATGGTCAGCAAGATGTGTGAATCTCCCTTCCTCTAATATCTGCCAGGACTGGGGGCGGCTGAATGCTCCATGGGTCTGACCTCAGAAGAGGTCCTTGTGCAGAGGTTTACAAATTAAAACAACAAAAAGATATCCCTTACATCTGTTATACCAGCAAACATTAGATAGTTACATCCTACCAAGGTTTGGTGATTTGGTGAGAATGTGGGGATACAGGAATTGCATGATCTGTGGGGAATGTAGCCTGAGCAGCCATTTTGGAAACAATCTGGCCGTCTGCCATCACTGTTTTATATGGTTATATCAGATTTTTGAGAATTGAAATCATTTGGAGTATGTTCTCTGATGAAAACACAACTGTGAAAACAATAAATAAACAAAAAGACAACCAAAGAAGAAATGAAAATGAAATTTAGAAAATATTATGAACGAAATGATTATGACTATGCTATTTATCAAAACTAGTGGGTTGTACCTAAAGCAGAACTTAAATGGAAATGTATCACCTTACACACATATATGAGTAAAGAAGAAAAAGTCAAATTCAGATAGCAAAGCAGCATCTCAAGCATATCCAAAAGTAACAACTAAAGAAACCATAACGCATGTGTTAAGAAATGATCAAGAGTAGGAAACGGTGAAATAAAAAACAAGGAAGATCAACTGAGAGATCATCTGAACCAGAAGTTGGTTCTTTAAAAAGGTTTTCATAATACATTAACCTCCGGCAACACCAATTGAATAAATAACAGAAAAGGTAAAGTAATCATTTTCAGAAAGAAAAAGTGGACATCACTACAGATGCTAGAGATATCACATAAGGCAAATGAACAATATCGTGTCAATACATTTAAAAATTTAGATAAAATAGAAACATTCCTAGTACTTCACGCAATCAGCCCAAGATAAGTAAATAGCAAACTTGTAGTCTCCTGCAGGCAGATTCATTGCATTGAAGGGATCGTGCCCAGAGGGGACAACACAGCATCTCAACAAAGGAGAAGGTGGAACTATAGTAAGATTTCAGAGAAAGGCAGGGATTGGGTGAAATTGAAACGAATAAGGGATTTCTTAACACATTTCACATTTATCTTAATTATGTAGTGTCCAAGGAAATAAGAAATTCCTTATCTGAAGCTCTGTACCTGGACTGGAAATCAAGGCTGCTTCTCTGGTTTGTTTTTTTGTTTTTTTGTTTTTTTGTTTTAGGTTTATTTATTTATTTTGAGAGAGACAGAGACAGCGCTAGTCGGGTAGGGGCAGAGAGAGAGGGAGACAGAGAATCCCAAGCCGACTCTGCACTGTCAGCACGGAGCCCGATGAGGGGCTTGAACTCTCAAAACTGTGAGATCATGACCTGAGCCAAAACCAAGAGCTGGACACTCGACTAACTGAGCCACCCAGCCACCCTAAGGCTGCTTCTCTAATACCAAAGTGACTTAGATGCTTCAGGTAAGAATGGAATGCTCTATTCTTACTGATATAGTTTCAAGCATAGTTTCTGATAATCTGTGATTTTAGAAAACATGGTTTCCCAGTGACTAAGAAAATGATAGTAACTCAAAGAGTGGGTCCTTAACAGCACTTGACAGCTACAGCATGTCACAGGGAGAGATATCTTTTGTTAACTTTGCAGGGAGATTTATCTGTGTCGCTTCTACCAGGCTGATGAATAGCAGGGCAGATTTTTACTTCTGAGTTAAGCTTACTTTCTCACTAGAAAAATGCAACGTACCCAAGCGAACACAAAATAGAAACGTGAATATTACAATAGATATTGAAGGCATTAAGTGTGTGGAAAAAATTCTGACTCTGCTTTCCTGGCAAGTCCACTTTGCTGGCAAGTTTTACCAAGTATTAAAGGAAGAAAGCATGTTAATTCTTATAAAAATTTCCAGGAGATTCAAATGAAAAGTTATACTTCCCAACTCATTTAATGAGGCTAGCATAACCTTAGTTCCAATGTGCAGCAAGAACACCATGAAAAGGAAATTACAGGCCACTTGCACTGATGAACATGGAAAAAAACATCTTAAAATAGTAGCAAACAGAATGACACAGTCTACAGAAAGGATAATGATCTAGCTGTGTTTATCCAAGTGATAGAAGGTGGTTTTTGCAGTAGAAAAGCAATCAATGTAACTTTTCACTGTAACATAATAAAGGAGGAAGTCATGAGATCATGCCAATAGTTGCAGAAAATGCACTTAATAACAATTCAGTGGCCATTCATCTTAAGACTCTTGGCAAACTAGGAACAGATGGGAACTTCCTTAAGCTGTTAAAGGGTATCTGTAACAAAACTCTATAGCAATTGTACTTAAAGGCAAAATGTTGAGGACTTTTTTTTTTTTTTTTTTTTACTACTGTTTATTTATTTTTGAGACAGAGAGAGAGACAAGGTGTGAGTGGCAGAAGGGCAGAGAGAGAGGGAGACACAGAATGCAAAGCAGGATCCAGGCTCCGAGCTGTCAGCACAGAGCCCGACTCGGGGCTCAAACTCATGAACCGTGAGGTCATGACCTGGGCCAAAGTCAGATGCTTAATGGACTGAGCCACCCAGGAGCCCCAGAGACTTTTTCTTAGGAAGGCTATTTTTTTAATGTCTGTCTGTCTGTTTGTTTGTTGTTTGTTTTTGAGAGAGGAGAGAGAGAGAGAGAGAGAGAGCAGGGGAGGGGCAGAGAGAGAGGGAGACACGGAATATGAAGCAAGCTCCAGGCTCTGGGCTCCAGGCTCACGGAGCCCGACGTGGGGCTCGAAGTCATGAACCATGAGATCATGACCTGAGCTGAAGTCGGATGCTCAACCAACTGCGCCACCCAGGTGTTCCAAGACTTTTTTTTAAAGCAAAAACAAAACAAAGATGCCTGCTATCACCATTTCTTTCAACACTGTATCAGATATTCAGCCAGTGCATTAGGACAAGTAAACGAAATAAAAGTTACAAGAATTGGAAAGGAAAAAGATATCAAAGTGTCACTATCCAAAAGGATAATGACAAAAATCCAAAAATATCTACAGGTAAATTATTAAAATTAACAGGAAATGTTATCAAGTTCCCGGAGTACAAAATCAATATTTTTAAGAATCAAGCATTGAAAAAATTAATTGTATTTCTATATTCCAGGAAGAAAAAATTGGATGAAACTTCTTACAATAGCAGAAAAAGAATCAAATCAATAGAGATAAAATTAAGATGTGCATGATCTCTATGCAGAAAATGGTAAAAGTTTATTGAGAGAAATTAAAGAAGATCGAAGTAGAGAGATATACCATATTCATAAATTGGAGATCCTAATACTGTAAAGATGTACCTTTCCCCCACATTTATTTACAGAGTCAATGCAATCCCAATTAATCACAACACGGATTTTTGCTGTTTTGTTTGCTTGCATGTGTATGTATCTTGCAGTAGCTATTCTAAAAATTCATTTGGAAAAGCAAAAGAACAAGAATAACAAAGACATATCCTTGAAGAAGAATAGAGGAATAAGGCAGAAATACTCCACAAACTATCAATAATTTAATAAAGTAAGAGTAAATAAAATACTGTGATATTGGCCAAGGCTAGACTCACAGACCAATGGTACATTAGCACCGAGTGAGAAGACAGAAAGAATATAGTAATGTGAACGGGGCACATTTAATATGAATATTATTAATGGTTACAGGGAGTAAAAAGGAATGAAAGAGTAGGCTAAAGAAAGCCCCAGCGCTGAGGAAGAGTAGTCAAGGAAGGGACCAACTACCAGGAGAGTAAATCCTCTCCAAGGTTGGGATTCAGACTCACCGGAGAGGGTGTGGTGGCAACCTGCTGGTTGGCAGACAAGTGGCTGGGTTGTCCAAAACCCGAGCGTTGCACAGTCCCTGGGCAGAGGCTAGCTAGGGTGCTGGAGAAATGCTCCGAGAAGCTGCCTGCTGGGGGTGCTGTTGAACTAACTGGGAAGCCGTAAGCAAGCAGCAAGCTGGGGCACCTGTAGGATTCATGCTTAAGAAGTCTGTCAGGTTATTCATGGAAGCTTCTGGGAGTTGCCTGTGTGAGCTTTCACCGAACACACCTGCTGGGTGAGCTCCACCAGCGGTACGGTAACAGCACTCCAACTGCTCAGAGGGTTAACTTGCTTTAAGCTCATGCACCTGCTGCTTAACCTAAGTCTCTTGGTCTGTAGCAGAACTAATTTCCCTTGAGATTTGCAGACCACTGGCCTTGAGGAGTGAAGGACCAAACCCTCCCAGAAGATAAGGCCTGACCACATTCAAAAACAGCAGCCCCTGATGTCAGCAAGTGTGTTCAGGGTCGTCTTCACATATGACTAATGGCTGGGCACCTGCTTCTCTTCCCCTTTTTATGCCTTCCCCTTTACAACCCTCCGGCTTCCCCTGGACAGGGAAGGTGGTCTTTGAGGTGTTAGTCCACCATCTTCTCAGCTTCCTGAATGAAAAAACTGTTCCTTTCTCATCATCACTTGTCTCTCGAGTATTGATTTCTGAGCAGCAAGCAACCGAAACTGAATTCGGACTAGGTTCTCTCTCTGGTAACAGTACCACACATCAGGGCAGCAGGGCAGAAGCAAGAAATAGAAAAGCATATCTGAACCAGGAAGGGAAGCCCTTTCCTCCTCCAATGCCTATCCTGAGCCCACTACTGACAAAGATGAACCGCATGCAAGCTGGTAAGGGAGAAATATTCCCATATGACAAGCCAGCAGTGAAGGATGGATTTGGAACTGAGAGGCAGTAAATTGAAAACCAGCACAAACAGAATAGGAT
The DNA here is from genome assembly GCF_027475565.1 of Acinonyx jubatus. Classification (NCBI taxonomy): domain Eukaryota; kingdom Metazoa; phylum Chordata; class Mammalia; order Carnivora; family Felidae; genus Acinonyx; species Acinonyx jubatus. The sequence continues at coordinate 15,119,686 of NC_069388.1, forward strand.
AAAGAGCCCCCAAGTAGTCCCCTGCATATATACAGGAAGTTGATTTATGTCACAGGTTGTCTTGCAGGGAAAAGAGAGTCTTTTCAATAAAGGTCGCTGGGACAAATATCCATATACATACCCGTACTTCTAAAAAAAGAAAAAGAGGAGAAACTTGATCACTGCCTCTCATTACATGCAAAATCAGTTCCAAACGGGTTGTAGACTTAGTATAAAAAGCAAAACCAAAAAGATTTTAGAATGTAATAGAGGGTAATATTTTCATGACTTCAGTCTAGAGAAAGATTATTTAAAGAGAACACAAAAACACTAACTATAAAGAGGATTGATAAGTTTAACTACAACAAATTTAAATTTTCTGTTTAACAAAAGATACTATTAAGAAAATTAAAAGGCAAACCACAGGTGGTAGAAGATATTTGCAGTGCATGTCACCAACAAAGGACTCACATCCAGAATATATATAAGAAAGAACTCCTATAAATAAATGTCAAGAATAGTCAGTCTAGTAAAAAGATCTATCAAATACATGAATAGCCTCCTCACAAACAAAAAATGAAATGCAAATGTCCAAAAAACATCTTAGAAGCATTCAGCCTCATTACTACTCAGGAAGATGCAAATTAGAACCAAAAATGAGACACTACTACAGATCCACCAAATTGCAAACGTTGAATTGTTTAGCAACACTGAGTTGTTTTTTACAAGGATGAGGAGCAACCGGAATGCTCATCCACTGCTGGGGAAAGAGTAAGCTGGGGGCATTTCTTTGGAAAACAATTGGTTGTGATCTAATAAATTTGAGAAAACACATTGTTTCTGATGCAGCAAACCCCAATATAAGTGCATTTACATGTATACAAGAGGCAGGTAACGGAAATATTTGTAATGGCATCATTCAAAATAACCAAAATCTGGAAACAATCCAGTTGTCCATTAGCATGCACTAGAATGATGGAAAAAGTGTGATATATTCATACTGGATATAAATGTAAATGTACATGTAAAATGTACATGTATATGTATATGTAAAAGCTACACACAACAACTTGGATGAACTTAAAAGCATAACAGTGAGTGAAAACATATAAATGGCTCAAAAAAATTTATATAAAATTCAATGTATAACTAAAAAGCAAGGAGGTGATTACCCCCAAAATCAGCTTACTTGTTCCCTTTGCTTGAAGAAGGGGATTACAGCTGGGAAAAGGTGGATAGTGGCTTTGAAGTCATTAGAAATATTTTTTTCATCTTGATCTGAGTGGTGCTTACATGGGGTTTCCTTTATAACAACTCATTACATTGCATATTTATGTTTTAAGCACTTTTCTCCCTGTACTGTAGTCTACAACAGATTAATTAATATGAATCAATTAATATGAATATACTGGCAAATTATATATCAAGTTTGTACATTGGAAATATTAGAAATCAGAAGTACATCAGAAAAAGCGGACCAGAAGAATATGGAAAAATCTCTGAAGTAGGCATCCATACCCCCTCAGAGAGAATGGAGACATTCTCTCAAGTGCCTGAATGTATTCTCTCCTGTGGGAAGTTGTCTCGATGTCCTAAACAGGAGGTGCGGCTGTAGCTGGCTTCTTCATCAGACAAACTCGTCTTAGGGCAGGCAATTCGCTGGCTGGGGTTGCAAGGTCAACTGAGAGGAGGGGCACGGGTTCCAAAACCGCGGACTAACACTTTCTTCTTTAAGGGTCTGAGTTTCCTCATGAATACACTACGAAGACTGGATCACATGACCCCTGGAAGATCAACTGAGTGAAACACAGGCGTGCAGACTGTCTGAGCTGGGGGTAGCAGAAAGGAGGTAAGAAATTGGTAAGAGATGGCGATGGGTTGCACCCTGGTGCGAAGATGGAGAGACTGGGGCTCTGAAAGGGCAGGGTGTCGCCCATGTGTTCATGGGGCATCAAGTGTGGGACAGAACCAGAGCCACAGTCCCAAATACCCCTTTTCCTGACGCTGCCTGCCTTTCTGACCCTGGGGCAGTTGAGAGGCTGGGGCGGTGGAGGAGCTAATTGCTACTGGAGGCATGGATCTGAGGAAGGGAAGGCTGCCAGGTTCCAAAGAGGTGGGATCTGACATTTCGGGAGGAATCCAAGCCCTATTTTGTGGGAGCAGCACTTATTTCAGGGAAACGTTGTCTCGATTGTCCTATCCTGTCCTTCTCTGTCTCTCCACCCCCCCCCCCCCCCGGCACTACCTGAACCCTGGCCACTGCTTTTATCTGTTCCCTCCTCCCTTGGCAAGGACCAGCCGGTGTTTCAATGCAGCCCCAACAAACCACAGAGCATAGCTTTTCTTAGGTTCTAGGTAGGTGCTAACATTGTTTCCATCAGGCATGGATCCATGCGCTTGAAGTCTGACTCCTGTTTCCTATTGTATTTCTGAGAAATTGTAAATGCATGTCCATGTGGGGGTTTTTACATATGCCTACATGTGTGTTTCTAGGTGCCTGTTGTGTCTTTGTGGCATACCTGCTTGGCACCCAAGACGTAGTCCCCAGGCCAGCAGCATCAGCATACCTGAATGCTTAAGAAATATAGCAGCTCAGGTCCCATCCAAGACCCACTGCATCAGAATCTGTGTTTTTTTCTTTTTTTCTTTTTTCTTATTTATTTTTGAGAGAGACAGAGTGTGAACAGGGGAGGGGCAGAGAGAGAGAGAGAGAGAGAGAGAGAGAGAGAGAGGCAGAATCCAAACCAGGCTCCAGGCTCTGAGCTGTGAGCATAGAGCCCAATGCAAGGCTCGAACTCATGAACTGTGAGATCATGACCTGAGTCGAAGTTGGACGCTTACCTGCCTGAGCCACCCAGGCACCCCAGAATCTGCGTTTTGTGGTTCTTTTCACATTAGAATTTGACCAGCCCGGCGTGCCTGTTTGTAGATTCCCAGCAGAGCATACACTTTATGTGGACGAGAGGGTCAGTACCAAGCGGGTGGGTGCATTTGTATTATAGATCTGTATGTTTACAGGCACCCTTGTGCATCTCTGTATGTAAGCGTGATGTGTCTCTTGTTTAAAGGTGGGCAGCATTTCTTGAGGGCTGACTATACGCCAGACACCCTGGGAGTTCCTAACATGATCATTTATATCCTCTGTCTCATTTGATTTTCATAAAGGCCTTGCAGGGAACAGAGAGTGAGGATGATTTGTGTTGAAAACCTTAAAAATATCCAAACCCTTTGACCCAGTACATTGCACTTCCAGACATCTGTCCTAGCACAAAAATCTGAAATAACGAAAAAATGATTCACGTACAAAGATTTACATGTACATGTAATCTATAATAGAAACCAAGAACTGGGAATGACTGTCCAGTGGAGATACAGGAACGATGACACAGCCTTGAAGTGAACAATGTGGCCACTAGCTGAGTTCAGCTGAACCATGGTTTCCTGTCCATGCCAAGTACATGCTGTGCAAAAGGTTGATAGGGCAGATCGACATGGCCCCTGCTCTCATGAAGATCATGAGAGCTATGAGGTTTGCATAACACTGGGAGATTGTGTTATCAAAAAAGAGGATCTGAAACGGTATATCAAATGTAATTGCAATGAAGGAAAAAATTCACTTGAATCAGAAAGAACAAACCATATCTCCCCTCCACATTGGGAGCTGGGAGGGGGCAGGTGACCTGCTGGGCTGCACACACAGTCCTGTGAAAGCCTTGACTTGTTTTCTGTGTAAACTGTTTCCAATTCCCCACAGGTTGCAAGAGTCCCAGTTTGAAAGGAACAAAGGGAATGTTTTGTGAAATAACATTCAATACTAGCTCCTTTGTGGAAAGGATAGCTTTGCAAATTATGGGGAAAATTTTTAGGAAAATGTTTCTCTTTCTCTGTGTAGATTTAGACTGTACATTATCCGTGACTTGTCCATGCTTCAGGGTGTGTGTGTTGTAAGCCCGTCTGTCATCCGGTCCAACCAATACTCACTGGACACTTGGAAAATAAAGATTGCCTGGAAGTCACAGCAGATGGAGAGCTGAAGACGACTAACCATGTTATGTCAATGCCCACCCTGGATCATTTGAGGAAACTTGGAATGCCAAAGACCTCCTCCCTAGGCCATCTTGCGTCACCCTTTCCAGAATGAGGACCCCAGGCGCAGGGAAATACAGTGCCGGGCTGTGCCCACACATCACTTCATAGGAGAGGGAGGCTGAGCCCTGAAAAGAGAGGGATTTCTGGGTTACACACAGAATGTGCTGCATAACTTGCTTGGCTCTTTGTCTTTCTACTTGCCTTCTCCAATTGTTTGGATAATCATTACGTAAAAAAAAAAATGAAACTCTTGGGGCACCTGGGTGGCTTAGTCGGTTGAGTATCCTACTCTTGATTTTGGCTCAGGTCACGATCTCACAGTTCATGAGATGGAACCCCACGTCTGCTGACAGTGCAGAGCCTGCTTGGGATTCTCTCTCTCCCCCTCTCTCTTCCCCTCCCTCACGTATTCTCTCTCTCTCTCTCTCAAAACAAATAAATAAACATTTAAAAAATGAAACTCTCATCAACAAATTAAAAAATACTGAAAGAGTTCAGAAATTATATTTGATTCCCTGATTTTTTCAAGACAGGTGTTTTTTTTAATTTTTTAAATATTTATTTAGTTTTGAAAGAGACAGAGACGATGCGAGTGGGTTGGGGCAGAGAGAGGGAGACACGGAATCAGAAGCAGGCTCCAGGCTCCGAGCTGTCAGCACAGAGCGCGACGCGGGGCTCGAACTCATGGGCCGTGAGATCCTGACCTGAGTCGAAGTCAGACGCTCAACCAACTGAGCCACCCAGGCGCCCCTTAAGACAGGTTTTTTAAAGAGCAGTTTCAGATTCACAGCAAAATTAAGAGACAGGGACAGAGATTTCCTGTAGCCTCCTCCCCCACATGTGCAGAGCTTCCCCCACGATCAACATCCCCCACTAGAGTGGTACATTTGTCACAATCCATGAACCTGGGTCGCCTGGAGTCCACAGTTTCCATTAGGGTTCACTCTTGGTATTATACATTCCATAGGTTTGGATAACTGTATAATGACATATATCCATCATTATAGTATTTCACAGAGTAATTTCGATGCCCTAAAATTCCTCCACCTCTTGATTTCCCCATCCCCAATCCCTGGCAACCTCTGATCCTTTTATCGTCTCCTTGGTTTTGCCTTTTCCGGAATGTCATAGAGCTGGAACCATACACCACGTAACCTTTTCAGATTGGCTTCTTCTATTTAGTAATATGTATTTACGTTTCTTCCCTGTCTTTCCATGTTTTCGTGGTTCATTTCTTCAGAATAATATCCCATTGTCTGGAGGTACCACAGTTTATTTATCCATTCACCTACGGAAGGATATCTTGGTTGCTTGCAAGTTTAGGCAACTATGAATATAGGTGATATTAACATCCTTGTGTAGTTCTTTTGTGTGGACATAAGTTTTCTGGTCCATTGGGTAAATACCAAGGAGGATGACTGTTTAGTCATATGATAGAAGTATGTTTAGTTTTGTAAGAAACTGCCAAATTGTCTTCCAAAGTGGCTGAACCATTTTCCGTTCCCGCCAGCAACGTATGGGAGTTTCTTGTTGCCTCACATCCTCGCCAGCATTTAATGTCGTCAGTGTTCCAGATTTCAGCCATTCTGATAGGTGTATAGAGTATCTCATTATTATTTTTATTTGCATTTCCCCGATGACGTATGATGTGGAGCATCTTTTCATATGCCTATTTGCCTTTGGTATATATCTTCTTTGGTGAGGTGTCTGTTCAGGTCTTTGGCCCATTTTTTAATCAAATTGTTTTCTTGTTGTTGAGTTTTAAAGAGTTCTTTGTAGATTTTATGTAACGATCCTTTATCAGATGCGTCTTTTGCAAATATTTTCTCCCAGCCTGTGGCTGGTCTTCTCATTCTTTTGACATCGTCCTTCACAGTGGAGTTTTTTGGTGTTTTTTTTTTTTTTTAACTTTAATGAATGTTTTTGCAGTGGTCCCTTTGAATATTCTTCCTTAGGTCAGATGCCCTGGGAAATGTGTCAGAGGCAGAGATTCATGTGCAAGAGGTTTACTGGGGTGTATTCTGAGGAACAACAGCTGTGAGAAGTAGAAGAAGCGGGGCTGGGTAGAAGGGACAAGTGCACTTGTGATGCAGTTACAACAGGGGTTCAGCCGATCCCATGGGGAGCTCAGGAGTTACAAGGGCCCTTCAAAGGTGTCCCTAGTCGAACTAGGAAGCTAGGCCTTTGTGCCCCCAACATCCACCAGTCAGCAGACACAGGTTGCCCCTGGGAACGGGGCATTACCCTTGGATGAAGCAGATCGCTTTGGCCGGAGAAATTCCCAGGGAGGGACTCAGCTGTGTGTGTCAGCAGCCAATCCTCCCTGCACTCAAAGGCATGGGCACCTCAGTCCCGTGGGAGGATCTGGACGGCACACCACAGCATCCACTATATCATCTGAAAAATATAAACTTGCAAATAAAGAAAAAGAACGTGAGGCTTTGAGTTCCACCACTGACTTGCTGCGTGATCTCAGGCACATCCTCTCTTTGGACCTCACTTTTCCCATCTATCCACTAAGACATTACTAGACAGACAGCCTCTGATTTTCTAGGTATTACTAGACAGACAGCCTCTGATTTTCTAGTTGTGGCTAATTGGGACACTCATAAGTCACAATCACGAGGCAAGCAGGTGTCCTGGAAGCTGGCCATGGCAACCAGAGAAGAGCAGGCTGAGGTGAGGCCAAAAAGAGATTGGGGGAGTTCCTAGAACAAGATGAGGTGGCCTATCTTATCGGGGGTTTCCCTCAAAGGTACTTCTATGAATCATTAGTTCGTAAAACAGCAGAACAACGTGTGGCATTGAAAGTCAGCTGAACCAACCCTTCATTACACAAATGAGAGGTCATGCCCAATATCACACACTGAGTCAACAGCAGATCTGGGGACAACCATAATTCCTGAAGCCTGGCCAGGTGGTTTCTCAATGTCCCTGCCACCTATCCCTCCGGAGACTGAGTCAAGGTTTGTTTTGGCTGAAAGAAAGGGATGCCCCCTCCAGCCAACTTCCACGAAAGGAGATCTATTTGAAAAGAGTCAGGATGAGAGGAGATTTTCCCTATCCTCCTCTTAAGAAGGGGAAAAACCAGGGGATTAGAAAGAAGCAGCTTGAGCACAGAGCTGTCGGTCAGTGTAGGGCAAGTTCAAAACGTACCCAGAGTGCTGGAGACGCACACACTCTCTTAGCGTAATAAGGTCAGAATTAATAGACCCCATGTCATAAGGTCAGATTCCTTCATATAAACCTCAAGAGACTTTTGGGGCAAAATTCAGATTAATTTTGTGGTCTAGGTATTGGATTTTAGACAAGCTGCTCACTCTCAAGTGACCTTGAGCCAGGGTGAAAGATTGCAACCTTTTCCCCTTACCTCCAAAAGATTGTTTTTTCTCCCTCCCCTCTTCTAGACGATCACTGCTCTGGCCACACAGAATCCACAGACACTGAAATTTGAGTCCCGTGCCTCCCCACCAAACACCAGAAGCATAGGTGAGAAAGTTACTTGCTATTTAGTGGACTGGAGGGGGTGGTTCACGTGTCAATGCATGGTATTCCTGTCGTGAGGGATGCCATACTCCAGGAAAAGGAGATATAGTAGCACAGAGAAGGGAACTTCATAAAAAAGGAAAAGGCTTTGAAAAAGAGCTGGGAAGGAAGGAACACTTGGGGAGTCCTCCAGAGTTCTAGGGCCTATCCACAGGGATGCCCCAGAAGGCCTGGCCCCAGAGCAGGAGCCGGGGAAGGCACTGTGCGGTCTAAGAGAGCAGAGGGTGAACACCTGCCTTTCCTCCAGCAGCTCAGCATGGCTACAGATGGAAATGCCTGGTGAAACTGTCTAACCCTGCTCATGATCTGTCGCACAAAATGTTGCATCAGGGAAGGTTCTCACCTGCAGTTGACCACCTGGCCAGAGAGAGCAAAACTGAGGTTTCAGGTTCTTCTCTCTTCTTTCCCACCCCCAACCCCACCCAGAGATGGACTAGAGGCCCTTTCATAGGGCATCCATGATGAAATGAAGCATTACAAAAAACTCAAAGGCAGGACATGAAGCAAGGCCACCCAGGGGGCTGAAAACAGACTCCAAACAGCAGTCAGGAACCGTACGATTCACGTAACACACAAATTCCAAATCTCAGTACCTTAACCCAGTACAAATTTATTTCTTGCTCATGTAGTAGTCCCAAGCAAGCGGGGAGGACAGGCCATGATCCACACAGAAATTAGGAATCCCAGACTCCGTCCTCCAGGTCCTTGACGTCCTCTCCATGACGCCAGCAGACGGCGAGAGAGTTTTATGGGGCAGGTCCAGAACTGGAACACATCACTCCCACTCTCTTTTCACTGACCAGAGCTCAGTCACGAGCTACACTCAATTGAAAAGGGAGGTGAAAACCTCAGCCTAGCCGTGTTCCCCGGGGAAAAGTGGGCACCGTGGGTACTGGCGATCGCTAAGGTTAGTTATCTTGAGTGCCGTCTCTCTGTAGCTGCAGGATCTTTGCTCTGGAGTAGTTCAGCTTTTCCAGAGAAGGATCCTCTCAGTCTCTGCCTGATGGCTTTAGGCCTGGCTGCAGAAGGTCAGCAGCTGGGGGGAGTGAGGCTGGGGTGCCGCTGAGGTGCCGGGAACCTCACCATTAGCGAGCAGCTTTTCACCACTTCCTGTCATTAGGGGACAGTCAATGGGTTACTCATTTCACGTGTTGTACCTCCCATCCTTATAATTTTATGGAATTCACACTGCTATTATCCTCCCCATGTTACAGATGACAAAACTGAGACTCAGTGGGACCAAGTCCCACAGATTTGCCTCGAATTGCAGAGCCCGTAATGTACAGATGCAGGATTTCTTTTTTATTTTTCTTTTTAAATTTTATTTGAGAAAGAGAGGGCGTGGGGAGAGGGGAAGAAGGAGACAGGGAGACGGAATCCCAAGCAGGCTCCATGCTCAATGCGGAGCCCAACAAGGGACTTGATCATGACCTGAGCCTAAATCAAGAGTCAGACGCCCAACTGACTGAGTCACCCAGGCGCTCCCAGATGCAGGATTTAAAGCCATATCTGCTTGGCTCTGAAATGCTCTCTTCTTTTCCATTTCCTAGCTTGGGGGATAAAACCACACACACGCAGATCTGTCTTTCTTCACCTCACCCCTTATCCCCTAGACCAGACGCAATGAGTCAAGGAAGACAGAGATGCAGAGAAAACGGTGTATTTATTTTTTCAAGAACCAGTAGACATTTCCCTCTTGTGTGCCAAGCCTCACGTTGGCTGCTGGGCACATGCAGATAAACCAAGCCCGACCTTAGGCCCCTGGAGGTGTTGGTCCCAAAGCCACACATTCATCAAGGCACTTTCCTCTTTCTCTGGTTTGGGGAGGAAAGGAATCCTCCAACCACACATACCAGGAAGTCCTAATCTTGTTGAAGTGGTGAGAACGTATCTGTGGAAAGAAAATAAAACAGAACCTCAGCACAGGAACAATCCCAGTGATCCTCCTGTTCCTCCCACCCAGAAGGTCCTCCTTTCAGAGGGCCCTATGTTCCTTGGGATAAGAGAGAGAACACGGTGCTGGAATGGTCAAAACAGCAGTGGTCTTTGATCTAGGAATCAAGAACGAATCCATGTTGTCCGTTGACTCTCCGCTTCCATCTTCATTCTAGTAAAATCAGGGCATTGGGCCAGATAATTCAGGAATGGCCTCTACACCTGGGCATCACACTGGGCTTTCTTATGGTTCCAGGTGACCTAGCCCTAGTGAGGCCACAACCATGGCAACACTCTCTAAATGCACACAGCACTTCAAGTTTTAAGAGACACTTTTACATTTAGTATCTCAGTGGACATACTTGTATCCACTTTACAGATGGGGACACTGGAGCTAAGAAAGATACAGGCATTGCTCACCGTCACATAGTCAGCCAGAGGCAGAGGTGATAGGAAAAGATCAACTTCTTGCCTTTGGTATCATGGCTCCTTTCGCCTGGCTCATTCCAGGAATCCTTCCCTCCCAGGACCCAGAACTGCTAGTCATAGGTGACCCTGGGGACTGCTTGTTTAGAAAACTGGGGGGTGAATGGTGTCGAAGGGCAGTGGGTCTGCGTGGTGGGTGGGGAGGATACATAGGGAGAGGCCAAGCATCCTCCTTCACATGGAAGAGCACCAGGGAGTTGAGACCTGTCGTCGGCTAGGGAATATGGGTGTGTGCCAGACCTTACCTTTCAGTGGCTCAACACATGAATTCCCACATGGCCCCTTGCAGCACTTCAGACCGGTCAGGCAGTCACCGTCATTCAGGCAGGTGTCTAGGGGGTTGGGCTCCTTACACTCGCCAATGACCAGTGGACACCTCCCAGGATTGACCTTAACTGGTGAGAGCAAGGCATGCCAATCACTTCCTCTCTACCTCAGCACCCAAACTGAGGCCCATGAGTGTCCCGAAGGAGCCCCCTTTCCGCCAAGGGGGCCCCAACCAGTGCTGCAAGTGTCTGACAGACAGAGTGACTCATTAGCTGAATGAGTGGCTGAGGGGCTGGCCGGCTGCCCCCCCTGCCCACCCGCAACTTCTCCAAGATGTGTGTCCTCAAGTTGAAATCTCTCTGGTCCTCTCTTCCAGGACTCTGTTTCCTCACCTTGCTCCGATGGGTCTACAGGATCCAGGCATTTGTTGCTGCAAATGCTGGGACAGCATTTCTGATCCTTTGGACACTCCCAGTCATTCAGGCATTCGTGGGGCTCGTACACAAGGCATAGGCCATGAGGTCTGAAGGGGCAGGCTCCACTCTTAACTTTCTCTATGGGCAAGAACAAAGGAGGAAGAAGGAGATGATTCTGAGTCATGACCACCATCCTGGACTGTCACCATGGCTGATTCCCAGCTACCAATGCAACGTGGACTGGCTCACAAAAGTCTTGAAAGTGTAGCCTTCAGCTGTTGCGAGGCAGTATGAGCCACCTCCGGCACGCAGCTGGATAGAGCTCATGGTCAGGTGCTCCCAGCCAGGGATTGACTGGGAGGGAGGCAGAGAGGGACTGCGATAGCAGGAGAGGCGACTCGTCAGAGCCCGAAGGGAAGATTGCAGATCGGTTGACAAGAACATAGAGAAAGAGAGCGACCTTGAAAAAAGAAACAGTAAGAGAAAAAAAGAGAACATTTTGGAAGAGTGACCAGACAGAGACTGAAATGATGTGACGGAGAAAAAGACCAAACGGTAAAAAAGAAACTGTAGAGAAAGAAAAGCAAGCAATACGGGGGCTGGAGTCAGCCGGTCCATCTGGCAGAAGGTGGGTTTCTGGACGCTCAGAAACTCTTAGCTGAAGTCTTCAGAGAGACGCGTGAAATTAGGGGCCAGGAGGGCGCCTGGGTGGCTCAGTTGGTTAAGTGACTGACGTCGGCTCAGGTCACGATCTCACAGTTTGTGGGTTCGAGCCCCGCATCGGGCTCTGTGCTGACAGCTTGCTGGGAGCCTGGAGCCTGCTTCGGATTCTGTGTCTCCTTCTCTCTCTGTCCCTCCCCGGGTTGTGCTCTGTCTCACGCTGTCTCTCAAAAATAAATAAATGTAAAAAAAAAATTCTTTTAAAGAAATTAGGGGCCATGGGCCGGACCACTGGAAAGGTGGCTACAGGGTCAGTCCCTGGGTTAGCAGGAAGAGGTTACTGCCATGCGGAGCCGTCACTGACCCTGGCACCTGGATACGGCCTGAGAGACTCCAACTCACCTGTGCTAGTACCTTCTGCAGTCCAGGGTGTGAGGATTTCAAGGGCAAGGAGCACCGTGAAGGTGATGAGGCTGCTGGGTTTCATAGTGACGGCAGATGGGGCAGTGGTGGCCAGAGTCAGCCTCTCCCTTTGTACCTCCGCCTGAGGGTGTGGTCCTTCCAGAACTGCCCTGGGCCCTCCCAGCTGCTCTTTGTAAGCAGGAAATTCAGGGGAAAACAGGAACTCCACTGTATTGATGACTCTATCCCCCAGAAGGGACATGTGTAGAACAGGGGGGGTGGGTTGTCACCAGGCTGGTCAGGAAACTTCTGGAACCACCTGTCTTTGGCCTTTGGAGTGGAGTGGGGGAGGGGCCCCGAGGGGAGAGCACAGGGTGGAACAGAAGGACATTACAAAGGAGCCTCTCTACTTGCCTTGACTGTCCCACACTCCTGGATTACCGGGGTCACTCCCTTTCCCAGACATCAGGGGACAGATTCGCCTGCTCGCTCCAGACTTGTTTTCACGTAACACATGCAGTTCCAGGCATTCGGCCAGTCCCACCGGGGTTTCTCAAAGAGCCCCTGTAGGATGGTGAAGAGAGGACAACAGCCCAAACCACTTCAGGCCTCAGTCTTCCCATCGAAGAGATGGGGTAATAATACCCAACTGGGTCACTGAGCAGGACTGGAGACAAAGGGGGTGGAAGAGGCTGGAGGAGAGGGAACACGTTGCCCCGAGCACTGGGTGGAGGCGAAGTGCATGGGAATACACCCATTTTGAGCTACTTGGCCCTGAGATGAGCCCATAGAACTCTTCCCAGCTGTCAACTGAACAGCCGGGTAAGCAAGGAACGTCGTTTAACATGCTCAGAAAGTTTCCCCACATCCCAAATTACCCCCACTGTGCTTTCATAATTACACGAAGGTTCTCATTTTACTGAGCATTGGCTATGTGGCAAGAAGTTCGTGTGGAACATTTCTAAATATCAAAAGGAAGCCCATTACGGCGTAACCAAGAAAAAAAAAATGCATGGGATAGCCAGGCCAGACTGGAAAGGGTCGGAGGGCTCCAGGAAATTCACCTCCTGGAAGGTGAAATTAATAACACACCTGATGCATATGAGCTCATGCGGAGAAGATTTCGGCAACCAGTGAAGAGCGTGCAGTTGAAAAGCGGTATGTGCTGGAAAACCAAGCAAACACACCCCCTGACAATTTTTCATGTCAAAGAAAATACAAAGTTGCGCCAGAAAGGAGAAGTAGGTGGTTTGCTCCTAGCTCAGCTGTGGCTGGTGTTCACACAGGCATAGTAATGTAGTGCTGATCTCATCAAATTGTCACAGGACCCTCCCAGGAGGGAGGGGAGGGAAGGGTGAGCCTGTGCGCTAGAGGCGGAGGGGGCAAAGGCGGGGACGAAATCTTATTTTCTTTTTTTCTTTTTTTTTAATGCTCATTTTTTAAAATTTAGTTTTGAGAGAGGGAGAGAGAGACAAGCATGAGCGGGGGAGGGGCAGAGAGAGAGGGAGACGCAGAATCCGAAGCAGGCTGCAGGCTCTGGGCTCTCCAGCTGAGAGCCCGATGCAGGGCTGGAACCCATGAACCGCGATGATTAAACAACTGAGCCACCGGCACCCCCAAAATCTCATTTTCTTTTTTTAAAAAAAAATTTTTTTAACGTTTATTTATTTTTGAGACAGAGAGAGACAGAGCATGAACAGGGGAGGGGCAGAGAGAGAGGGAGACACAGAATCCGAAACAGGCTCCAGGCTCTGAGCTGTCAGCACAGAGCCCGATGCAGGGCTCGAACTCACGGACTGTGAGATCATGACCTGAGCTGAAGTCGGACACTTAACCAACTGAGCCACCAGGTGCCCCAAAACTCAACCAGTTTAGTGTGCGGTTCTGAATCTTGACAAAGGTGCGAAGCCACATAACCACCATCACAACCAAGAGAGAGAAGAGTTCCATCCCCCTTCAAAATTCTCAGGCACCCTTTGGAGTCCATCCTGTGCTCCGCCTTCAGCTTTGCAACAATTGGTGTGTTTTCTGTCCCTATCATCTTGCCTTTTGGAGGGTGTCATATGAACGGAATCAAACAGGATGTAACCTGTTGAGTCTGCCTTCTTTCACTTAGCAGAATGTCTATGGTCCCAGGAGTTTGTTCCTTTGCAAGGCTTAGCAGTATTCCCATTGGATGGAAATGTCCCAGCTTAGGCATTCCCCAGTGCAAGGAATTTTGGATTACTCCTAGTTTTTGGTATGATGAGAACAAAACTGTTGTCAGTATTCATGGACAGGTTTTTGTGTTCATGTGACTTCCATTTCTCTTGGGTAATATCTAGAAGCAGATTGATAGGCAGCGAAGGAATGTATGTTAACTTTATACTAAATGGCCATCTCCGGAGTGGCTGCACCATTTTGCATTTCCACCAGCAGTGGATTCCCACCAAAGCTGTCATCGCTTCGCATCACTGACAGCACTTGGTATTGATGGTGTGTGTGTGGTTTTGTTTGTTTGCTTGCTTTTTGTTGTTGTTGTTTTGGTTTTTGGTGTTTTTTTTGTTGTTTTTTGGGGGTTTTTGTTTTTGTTTGTCTGCTTGCTTTGGGCCATCCTAATAAATAGGTAATAGATTTCATCGAGCTTTTACTTTCCATTTCCCTAAAGACTAATCACGAAGTGATGATTTTCGTGTGCTGATCTCCTACCTGTATGTATTCTTTGGTGAAGTGTCTGTTCAAATCTTTTACCCATTTTTATTGGGTTGTTTTCTTATTACTGAATTCTGAAGTCTTTGTATATATTCTATATACAAACACTTTATCAGATACGCATTTGCCGGTAGTTTTCCCCAATTGGAGGCCCGTCTTTATTTTCTTAACAATGGTTTTCAAAGATCAGAAGTTTTTAAAATTTTTGTTAAATTTTTAATGTTTTTATTTATTTTTGAGAGAGAGAGAGAGAGAGCGGGGGGCAGAGGGGCAGAGAGAGAGAGAGAGAGAGAGAGAGAGAGGGAGACACAGAATCCGAAGCAGGCTCCAGGCTCTGAGCTGTCAGCACAGAGCCCCACGCAAGGCCTGAACTCACGAGCCGTAAGATCATGACTTGAGCCAAAGTTGGGCGCTTAACCGACTGAGCCACCCAGGCGCCCCCAGAAGTTTTTAATTTTGATGAGATACCACTTATCATTTTTTCTTCATTATGATTTTGCTGTTGCACCTGAGAAATCTTTGTATAGCCCAAAGCCACAAAGATTTTCTCCGTATGCTTTCTTTTCAAAGTTTTATAGTTGTAATTTTTGCGATTATGTCTGTGATCGATTTTGAGTTAGTTTTTATAAATGATGTGAAGCAGGGATCAAGGTTAATATTTATATATATATGGATGTTCAGTTGTTCTGGCATTGTTTGCTGAAAAACCCATTTTTTTTTCCTCCAGTGAATTCTCTTTGTACTTTTGTTAACAATTGACTCTATTTCCATAAATCTCTTTCTGCACCCCCTATTGATGCACAGGCCTGTCTTTGGGCCAGTACCACAATGCCTGTGTTGCTGTAGTGCTATGGACTGAATGTTTGTGTTTCCTCAAAATTCATGCGTTGAAGCCTTGGTCCCCATTGTAGTGGCACCAGGAAGTAAGGCCTTTGGGAGATGTTTAGGTTATGAGGGTGAAGCCCTCCTGAATGGGATTAGTGCTGTTATAAGAAGAGATGTGAGAGAGATGATCTCTCTCTCTCTCTCTCTCTCTCTCTGTCATGTGAAGACACAGTAGGAAGGTGTCCATCTGCAAACCGGGAAGAGGGTTCTCACCAGACACCAAACCTGCCAGCACCTTGATTTTGGACTTCCCAGGCTTCAGAACTGTGAGAAATCAATTTCTGCTGCTTAAGCCACCCAGTTTAGGATATTTTCTTATAGCAGCCAGAGCAGATTAAGACATGTAGCTTCATAGTAAATCTTGATTCCAGCTCAAGTTTTTTGACTATAGTTTACAATTAAGTTTTATAGCTGACCCTGTCTGTGCCCTGTCCATAATTTCAAGGCATTCACCATCCCGGTACCTTCTAGTGGCATCTAATATAAGTACCTGGGCTATCCTGCCTGAGGGTTGTCTCTCAGCCCAAGTCAGGGGAGCCAAATGCTTCAGCCAGTGACAGATAGGAACTGGAGGATAAATACCCCATCTTTTTACCCTGGATGGGAAATTCCAAGGCAGGTTCTATACCACCTTCCAGAGTTTTCTGATAGTATTGAGCCCCAGTTGCCCATAATAGCTATCTTCTTAGTATTGCACTCTTCTTGGCTTCCTTCTTCCCTGTCTCACAAACCTATTCTCTGAATAGTGTTCCTTGGATCACCTCCCAAATAAGTTACTTGTCCTCAAATTACTGCCCCAGGGTCTGCTTCCAGAATAACTCAACCAAAAAGATATATCCCAGCACCTAGCTCAATGACTGGCATATGTAGATTGCAACTGTCATCAGACCAAAGACAATACCTCTTTATGTAGTTCAGGAACATGACACGGTACATATTGAATGAGTGAAGCAATAAATAATTCATTGAATGAACTAATGAAGGAAGCCTGGAAGAGCCATTAGCCAAGCATGAATCCCCCCTTCCCAATTCATGGTAGTCCTTGGGGACACTCATTCAAGTCCAGATTTGTAGGGCTCCTTTCTTATATTTGGAAGAGGTTCTCTGAAACATGCTAACAACAATCTCTAAGGGGAATGAAGGGTGCCTCCACCGTGAGGCAGGTCACTTGAGATGGTGGCCTGGTGCCAACACGTTGGTGGAGGGTGTCAGGATACAAACCTGCTGGACTGAGCCAGAAGGTACAGATTGAGAAATGGGGTAAAAAATGAGGGAGCATCACATCAACCACACCCCCTCTCTACCAGCGATCTGATGGACAATGGTAGCTGTCAGATCTCCTCCCACGGGAAATGAACTTTACAGATGAAGTCCTTCCTGCTCAGGTTTTCCCTACCCGGCTCTTCCTAGATGGGTCTTTTGAAGCTTACAGAAGGTTTGAAAGACCTCTCGACCACCCCCACAAATCTGTTGAGTCTGTGGAAATAAACTTGCACAGTGCCATGCCACGAAGACTTTGCAATTGCTTGCTAATGCAGCACCAAGTACATGGATATTAATTACATCATGACTATTAGAGTTCTTGAATATATATTTGGCCTCATAAATAATCATGTATGTAAAATGAAAGAAGACCGCAGTTTTCATCAGTGATTGACAAAAATTTTAAAGTCTGATCATATATTATTATTTTTTAAAGCAATAGATTTTTTTATTTCTTTTTAAAAATGTTTATTTTTGAGAGAGATGGGAAGTGCAAGTAGGGGAAGGGCAGGGAGAGAGAAGGAGGGAGAATCCCGAGGAGGCTCCATGCTGTCAGCACAGGGCCCGACGTGGGACTCGAACTCATGAACCGTGAGATCATGCCCTGAATTGAGGTCGGATGCTTAACTGACTGAGCCACCCAGGTGCCCCATGTTGTAAGTGATTTTAGAGTGAAGAGGGCAGAATGGTTTCACCTGCAATTCTGCGATCAGAAATTTTTTTTTTAAGTTTATTTATTTTCAGAGACACAAGGCACCTGAGTGGGGGATGGGCAGAGAGAGAGAGGGAGAGAGAGAATCCCAAGCAGGCTCCATGCCATGAACAGAGCCCCACCCAGGACCCGAACTCAGGAAACTGTGAGATCATGACCTGAGCCAAAACCAAGAGTCAGATGCTTAACCAACTGAGCCACCCCTGGAAACTTAATTTAAAAATAACAAACCACTAGGGGCACCTGGGTGGCTCAGTTGGTTAAGCCCGGACTCTGGATTTCAGCTCAGGAGATGATTCACGGTTGATGGGATGCAGCCCTGAGTAGGGCTCTGTGCTGACAGTGTGGAGCCTGCTGGAAATTTTCACCCTCTCTCTCTGCCCCTTCCCCACTCATGCTAGCTCACTCTCTCTTTCTCAAAGTAAATATATAACATTACAAAAAGTAAAAACGTTCTTTAAAAGAAAAAAAGCAAAAAAAAACCCACTAAAAGCAAAATATAGGTCTCTTCCGACACGACCACACTCATTTTTATCCTCCCCTCCCAGAGGCAATCACAAACGTCAGAACACCAGTGGGGCTGAGGGATTCAAGAAATTCAAATACCTATAAAGAAGTAATCAAGGGGCGCCTGGGTGGCTCAGTCGGTTAAGCGTCCCACTTCGACTCAGGTCACGATCTCACGGTCCGTGAGTTTGAGCCCCGCGTCAGGCTCTGGGCTGATGGCTCAGAGCCTGGAGCCTGCTTCGGATTCTGTGTCTCCCTCTCTCTCTGCCCCTCCCCCGTTCATGCTCTGTCTCTCTCTGTCTCAAAAATAAATAAACGTAAAAAAAAAAGAAAGAAGTAATCAAGATGGGATAGTAATGCCTCCAGGTGAATTTCATTATAAAAGTTTCCATAATCAAAGAACAGACTTTGGGCGGCTCCTCCGGGCACAAGGCACATACACCAGGTCAAGTGT